>NC_083097.1:38012228-39212228 GCF_949774975.1 Lagenorhynchus albirostris | reverse complement strand
TAAGTATCTCTTGGTTAAGTCATCCATCCAGTCTATGGTGTTTTGTTAGAGCAGCCTGAGCAAACTAAAACAATTTACGTATTAGGTTTACCCCAGTACTCCTCGAAAGAAGATAATATAGTTTAAAATTTTTATTTTTATTGAAGCATAGTTGATTTACAATATCTTGTTAGTTTCAGGTATACAGCATAGTGATTCAGGTATATATATATATATATATATATATATTTCAGATTATTTTCCCTTATAGATTATTACAAAATATTGAGTATAGTTCCCTGTGCTATACTGTAGGTGAAAGAAGATAATATCACCTTCGTTCTTTCTTTCTCTATGCCTCATTTTCCAAATCTTTAGAATGGAGATCATAAAATCTCCTGATGAAGATTTGGTGAGAAAATTAAACAAATAAGTACATGTAAACTGCTTAGAACTGTGCCTAGCACAAAATAAGTAATAATTGTGTCACTTGGCTGTAATACCAGAAAAATGTAGAAATTTGGAGTAGTTTATGAGTTAGGGCTTTTTTTGTTTGTTTTTATTTTTGTTTTTGCCAAAAGCAACTAAAAAATAGGCAAATGGAGTGTTGCAATTTCCTAGTTTTCATGACCAGGGAATTCCCAGGAATAAAGTTCAGAATGATTCTGTTAAGCTATGCTGTTTTGGAACATTTTCAATTTTATGTTCACACCTTCATTTATAAGTAGTTTTGAATATTTATTATTTATTTTAGATTATGAACTCCTAAAGTTCAGAGTTTTACCTACGCAGCTTTACACAGAGTCCTATTCAGGACTCTGAATAGACTCATGAATATGTAATGTTTAAATACTACTTGAGAGCAAACACATCTATGTTTGTATATATCACAAGAAAGAAAGATACAATCTATAAGACCTACTTTTACAGTATTGATTTATGTTGACCTGGTAAAACAAATAGCAGGAAGAGTGACTAAATGAGAGTGCCTATAAAACCAGGAAGATTCTTTTTATTCAGAACACAAACTTTCCATAAAAAGGCATTCTGGAGCTTCAAGATCCTTTTACACAGGTATGGCAAGTTTTATAATGTATTAAAACATTTGAAGAGCACATCTTAGAAAGCATTTATTTCAACCCTAGTATATAATCACTATCGATTTGACCAGAGAAAATATAAGCAGAGAAAAGATCCATTGGTATGCTTTACAATTTGATTCTTTAAGCTGTTTATGAGTCTTTTTAAACAAAACCTGGCTGTTCGGAAATGTGGGTAAATAAAGTCAAAGCTTGAAATGCTTTAAACCTTTTTGTTTTGATTTATTTTACCCCAATACTTTTTTTAATATTAGGGTGCAATTTACATGCAGTAAAATGCACAGATTTTAAGTGTACAGTTTGATAAATTGTAAGAAATGTGTACACCCATGTAACCATCCCTCCAGTCACTACAGATTTCTATCAGTCCTACTTCTTCGATGTCAGTAACAATCCCCCTTCTACCTGCCCCTGATAGCTACTTTCTGATATCTATTATGTAAATTAGTTTTACATATTCTAGAATTTCCTAAAAATGGAAATCAACAAATTGCACTATTTTGTGTCTGTATTCTTTCACTCAACACATTATTTTGGGGACTCACTCCTAGTATTGAGAATATGAGTAGCTCATTCTTCTTTATTGCTAAGTAGTATCCCATTTTATAAACATACCATGATTTGCTGATTAATTTTCCTGGATATTTGAGGGTTTTTTTCAGTACTAGGCTCTTATGAATAAAGGAACTATAAGCATTTATAGTGTAGCCATATGTTTTAATTTTTATTGATTAAATATCAGTGGAATTGTTATGTCACAAGGTACCCGTACTTTTTACTTTATAAGAAACATGCAATTTTACAAAGTTATTGAATCATAAACTTCTAGTAGGAACATGTGAGAGTTTTTGGTGTTCCACATCCACCCAACATTTAGTATTTTTCAGTTTTAATTATAGCTACTCTAGTTGGTATGAAGGAGCATCTTATTATATTATTTCAGTCTTTTAATAGAATAAAACATGAAGTCTTTCCTTAAAAGATTGCTCTTTTTTTTTCTTTAATTCCTCTTGATAAGTCCCAGGCTAATGTGATATATTTTAAGTCTATGATTTCACTAATAAACAAATGTCACTATCTTGTATATTCCCATTCATCTTTTGAGTTGAAGTTTTCCATTCAGGCACTGTGTTTCAAGATTTTTTATTGCATTGGGAAATCTATGGAGAAATACTTTTCCACTTTGAAGCTACATTATTAATGTCTTCTAATTGTTTTAATTTAACATCTATTTTAAAATGGAGTTTTTTAATTATAAAATATAATTAGACATAGCAAATCTGATCCTCTAAATGTAGAAGTTGTAATTGAGCATGATATAACAAATAGCAAAGGTAGTACTATGACTGGGTTTGAGACTCATTTGTTGCAGAAAGTCACTGAGAAAAAGAGAGAAATACCTCTATTTGGGACAGGTCATAAATATCAATAAACAAACCCACAAAAAATCAATAAATTCACTATAAAAATGCCTAACCAGTAAATATGGTTGCAGCTTTAGTAAATGAAAATACAAGACCACCAGTTAAATTTGAATTTCAGTTAAATGACAAAAATTATTTTCAGTATAAGCATGTTCCATGAATATTTGGGTCATAGTTATACTAAATATCTGTTTGCTATTTATGCATATTTAACTAGATATCCTGCATTTTAGCTGGCAACCCTATCAGTAATATGTATATTATTGTATGTGTATACACACACACACACACACACACACACACACACACACACACACATATATAGAGCGAGCGAGCGAGAGAGAGAGAGAGGAGTGTTAAATTCCAGTTGTGGCTGTTTCTGTAATGTAGAAACTACTAGTAAAGATACTTTTTAAGTGACACTGATTCTTTTTTTAATGCACACAATATGGTAGATGAACTCTGAGGGACTCATGAACATATGTATTCATAAAGAAAAACACAAAAGCATCAGTTGGTGAATTAGCTTGCCACAGACTGGGTTGCTAAAACAACAGAAATTTGTTATCTCACATGTTTTGGAGACTAGAAATCCCAGATCAAAGTATAGGCAGGGCTGGGTCCTTCTGAGAGCTGTGAGGGAAGGCTCTTCCCAGGCCTCTCTCCTTGGCTTGCAGATGGCCATCTTCTCCCTGTGCCTTCACATCCTCTTTCCTCTGTACATGCCTGTGTCCACATTTCCTCCTCCTATAAGGATACCAGTCACATTGGATCAGGACTCACCCTAATGACTTCATTTCAACTTAATTACCTCTGTAAAGACTATCTCCAAATACAGTCACATTCTGAGGTACTAAGGGTTAAGACTTCAACATATGAAATTTTAGGGGACACTATTGATCCCAAAGCCACTGGGAAGGGGAATTGAAAAAGACTGAGAAGTGTGTGAACAAAACATGGATAATGGAAGAGAATAAGAATTAGAGGGTTTCCCTGGTGGCGCAGTGGTTGAGAGTCCGCCTGCCCGTGCAGGGGACACGGGTTCGTGCCCCGGTCCGGCAAGATCCCACATGCCGCCGAGCGGCTGGGCCCGTGAGCCATGGCCACTGAGCCTGCGCGTCCGGAGCCTGTGCTCCACAACGGGGGAGGCCACAACAGTGAGAGGCCCGCGTACAGCAAAAATAAATAAATAAAGAAAGAAAGAATTAGAGTGTGGGTTTTACATTACGTATGGGAAATGTTCCAAATTGAATATGCTTTTATCTTGCCAGTATGAGTTGTTGGGTTTTTTTTGCGGTAGGCGGGCCTCTCACTGTTGCAGCCTCTCCCGTTGCGGAGCACAGGCTCCGGACGCACAGGCTCAGCGGCCATGGCTCACGGACCCAGCCGCTCCGCGGCATGTGGGATCTTCCCGGACCGGGGCATGAACCCGTGTCCCCTGCACGGGCAGGCGGACTCTCAACCACTGCGCCACCAGGGAAGCCTGTCAGTATGAGTTTTAAGAGCTAGTTACTCAGGACATTTAGCAGCTACTCTCAAATTTAAATTTGAAAATTTAAATTTACTTGAAATTTCAGTGGAGCCAAGATTCCCACTCTCTGTGAAATATATCTCAGTGTAACGAATAGAAGAAAGCATGTGTGTCAGATGGCTACGCGTCTAGAGGTGTTATTTCAGCTTCTTCTCTAATATTCAATGATGACTTCAAATGTAGACCAAATGTGAAAAAAGAAAGAATAAATTTCCAATCATATGTTAAAATGTTTTTCAATCCAGAATGCCTAATGGATGCATTGAAATTCACTTTGAATAATGAAAGTGATTTTTTTTCTAAAATGCTCATTTAAAGCCTTGGTTTATAAAGCAAAGCTCTTCTTCAGGGGGCTAGTCTCTACCCTCTTTGGAACAATCATCCTGGTATTACATAGAATCCTGGTCCTGCTCATTAGGACACATTAAGAATCAAATCATTGTTTATCTCCTTATACTCTGTGAAAAAAAAGTTAAAACAATTTGTTGAAGATTTAATAAGATTTCAACATTAATTACCTTGAATGTAAACTCTGTGTGTGTGTGTGTGTGTGTTTACAACTTAAAAGTTCTATCTTATACAATTTTCTGGTGTATCTATGTTTTTTATTCTACATGTAACTCACCTACATCAATGTTCATCTAAAAATAAGAAAATGCTTCACAAAGCAGAATATAATTTACATCACAACGAAAAGAAAATATTACGAGGGAAAAGCAATTGTTCGTATATCTCACAGATTCTCACGTTTTAAGTACAGAGTGGTGTAGATCGATTTCCCTAGAATCTTCAGTAAAATATATCCATCAAATTTGTTCTTGTGATAGCATGAAACATGGATTTTAATTTTTCCCCTTTTTCCATGATTTCTCGAATCAAGAAGTGAACTGAATAAATCTATAATGTTTTCAGCTGGTTTACCCATTATTCAACCTGAGAAAATGTACAGGATGGGAAACCATATAAATATGCCACATACCATATCAATGAAGCCTTCTTTGATGTTATCAGATGCTTGAATTTCTCTGCTATGCCTGAATATATCTATCACACTATCTAACTGCAATTAATTGTTTACATATCTGTGGCCCCTCACTAAACTATGAGCCCACTCTTATTTACCAAAGCTTAACACAAACAGTTAGCATTAACTAAGTAAAAAGTATGCTGAACAAATAAATGAATACATGAATTAAAATAATTATAGTAGTAACAGGTATAATTTACTGAGATCTTACTATGTGCCAGGTGCATGGTAATATGGATTATTTTGCTTTCTTTTCACAACAACCTATAACGGAGATATTATCATTACACATTTGACAGGTAAAAATAGCAAGACTTGAAGTGGTTAGTAAATGGCAGTACAAGGATTTGAACAGAAGTCTTTCTGTTCTCAGAGCCTGAGAGTTGGGATAGTGTGTTGGCTATAGCCTAGCCTGCTGGCCACACAGTCTAGGCTGGACCCCTAGCACTGCCTCCTCTCAGCTGCCTGGACTTGGGCAATTTATGGAATAGCAATAAGATTCAGTATTTTAACATTCTTGTGCCTTAGTCTCGCACCTGTAAATTAAAGACAGTAGCAATTAACTATTCATGAGATGGTGTTGAGTTATAAACAATTTATTACATTCAAAGCACTTAGAACAAAGCCCGGACCATAGTTAAGTACTATGTAAGTGTTAGCATTTTTATCACTATAGATTGCATTCATATTATACTATATAGCTAGCATTTCAACTTCATTGCTTAATTTACCACCTTGCTTTCAGTTCTTGAATACACTGCAAACCTGCTGTATCTGCTTTACTCTGCAGTCACACTGGTACAATGTTTACATGGGCCCTAGGCACTTTTTCTTGAGAAGATCAAATCCCTCTAATACAAAGGTCAGGTTAAAATTGGTCAAGCCCCTGCAGGTGTAACGAAGTACTACCTAAACAGAAGAGCTGAATGGAAGAGGTGGCCGAGTATTTCTAGGCAGAAACAGAATCAAAGAAGTGAATGGGCTAGGGCATCATATGTCATGCTATTACAAGGCCAATTTGTTAGTATAGTATATTTGGTGTAATATTGGGTTTTGAGCAAAGAAAGGAAATGTAAAGTAACATTAGCTAATTTACTGCAAGCATTCTCTGCATTAGGTTTAAAGCAGATTTAAATAATAATAGGATGCAAAAAAAAAAAAGGAAATAGAGCTGCATTTCAATGACATTGAATAGCAGCTCTGTTTTTGGAAGGTCTTTATCTTTCAGTGGTTCCAGGTGTAAGATACATAGAAGGCGTACCTGAAGGACATTGCAAGAAACAATGGAAATTCTTAAACAGAGGGACTTCATGAACACTAGGATGATTTGTTGCCTTTCAATACACAATATCCATTTGTTAACTATGAAAAAGAATTAGTTCCACAAGTAATTAGTGAAATAACTCCCACTAATCTTGGTCTGTTAGCCCTACAATTTGCTCTTAATATTAAATAAAATATTAAAACGTGTGACTGTTTTTATATCATCGGCCTTAAAAAACCTCACTAAGTTATTTTAATCAATATACTTGTTTTAAGTAAAAGCCACTTAATCTCCTGACTTATACATTAACCTTCCATTAAGTATTAGTGAAGAAGTTAAATGCACCTTAGTCAATAATGGTAATGTGGGGACTGTTGTATTACCTATGGAGAAATGCGTATTCATATTATGTTAAAGTGGCTCTCCTTAACGATTAGCCATTATGTGTCAGGAAAGTGATAATGAATTTGAAATATTCCATGAGAAAATGAATTATAATGTTGAAACTGAGTTCTCTGCACTGTAATAATTTTGAAATGAGGTCATCTGCTTCTTCTGGTCAGTGCCTTTTAAGGCAATGATATTGAAGTGATGAAGCCACCCTGGATGACACTTTGACCTCACCTTGCTGTCTCACTTCTTGGTGGGTAATAAATGAGGCTGCTAATTGAAGCTGAGATGTATGAATCTATTGTATGGTAGTGTTTTAACAAGTGCTCATTTTGTGTAAATAATGTGCCAATATCTGTAAGATGCTTACAGTAAAGCAGAATTTCTTCAGTTTCCAAACCATATTACATATTTTTGTTTATACCTTTAAGAAAAATGTGTACTCTAAATAACATTTTTCCAGATATCTTCTTCCACTGTCGCAATTAAAAATGCAGATGCTTATTCATCATCATTTTCTGTATCCACATATTTTCTTCCATGTTTGTATTATTTGATGTAACAAATATGATCCCATGACTTAAGAAAAATAACTAGACATTGGGAAGTGTCACAAATCAGTTCAAATAAATGGTTTATTGTTCTTGTCTTTGCCACCTGTGGATGTCCTTGTAGTACCTTAGGAAAGAGGATAACATTTTGAATATATATATATTCTATATATTTTTAACTTCTTAAGGAAAATCTGTAAACTCTAACTGGCCACTAAAAACGTGTTCAAACTTTCTGGAGGCAAGAATAGCCCTTTGATTTATTGCTGTTAGGGAAAAAAACAGAAATTAATGCCTAACCTGATCATTAATAAAATATTTTAAATCCTATGGTGCTATTTTATGCTTAACAAGCAATCTGTCTAAAACTGTCTGCAGGCTGATATTAACTCAATACTGGCTCTATTTTCCATGATAATTGTTTCAAATCTCATTTCCTCCCTCTTGTAAAGTATCATTTCCATGCTTCTTGTATCATCCGTTAAATAAAAGTCATTACTTTTGCAGTTACATTATAAATGTTTTAGTCACTTGTTATATATTATAAGCATAACTCCAAAATTATTTTAATTAATTATTTTATTAATCATTTTAATTATTTTATTTTTGTCATATTATTTTATGAACATCTTGCTAACCTATAGAGAATTTATTCTGGACACCCTAGTTCATAACCATCACTATTATAATTTTTATTCTACTTCAAGGTGAGTTACATTATTTTTTATTTAAATATACTCTTGTCAATAAAATACCCTGGAATACTCTCGAAATTTCACACTTGGAAATATTTTTGTCTATACAAAGGAAATAAAGACAACAAGGACATGGAAATTGTATACATAGTATTCATAAATATTTTTATTCTATAGAGTTAGTCTGTATTATTCCATTGAACTAGTAAGAGCTATAGTTATTGAGTGCTAACCACGTTGCAGACAAAGTTTTAAGCACTTTCCATGTTTTAATTCCTTTTAGCCTCATAGCGTCCCTATTCATACCTACCTCTTTCTCTCCTGTAGATGGGGAAATGGAGTTACAGGGAAGTTAAGTAGGTTCCCCCCCTCAAAGATGCACAGTGATTTGGCCAGAATTTGGAGCTGGGCAATTGACTCAAGCCCACACTTAAACAAAACCATGTAATCCCTTGATATATTGTAATGAAATACTAAGGAGAAAGGTTTCATAATAATATCAAAGATTCTTCTTTAATATTTAGTTCTTTTTACAGAAGGACACATTTGAAAAGAGACAAAAGTATAGAAATAGAGAATCTTTGTGGGTAAATTCTTAGAGTCATCTTGCTCCACAAAATGGAGTAAGAAAAGCAGATAATTCATTCTGTAACATATAGTCTTTATCATAGAATTTTATTCAACATAATTTACCATTTTAGAATCTTGAGAAAAGTCAAACTGATGGAAAATTTTCTTTACTACATTCATTCATGAGGATGCTCTGTGAACAACACGATAACAGAAAATAAGATCAAGGTGGGCAAAAGTCAGGGTACATATTCAGGGGACTAAAATTCAAACTTCATTCTAACTTGATAGGGATCAAGTAATCAGTTATTACCTAGGAAACAATGGAGACAGGCTACCCCCAAAGATGTCAGCCTGTTTAAGTGAATATGTCAGCTCTCTAACTCCTAGGCAGCACTTGGGGAAGGACGATAGAAACAGAAGCAAAACATTGCTCTCCCATGATGCCTCTGCACCTAGAATAACTGGACACATCCCAAGGAAAAGCAAATAATATGACCAATGAATGGAGAACCATTCATGAAAGGATAGGTTTATCATACTAGGACTCCAAAGTATAGAGAAGGCAAGGATGCAGACGGGTTATCACCAGAACCTATAACATTATGAAAGGGGATCCAGTGTGACTTACATATCCTTTCCTGGGGAAAAGTAAAGTGAAGAGACATTTGTATCAACTCAAAATAGCCAGTTGGAAAATAAAACGAACTAACAGTTTAAAGAAGCAGGTAGATGCAACTCTTCACCTTATGAAATAATGAGAAAAATGTATATGGATAGGATGACAGTTATTAACAGAAAGTAGGAGGACTTTAGTGATATAGTCTTAATTCTTAAATGATCATGAATATCTATCTGGCTTTCTACAAATCAGCTGTATTACTTCCAGAGACAGAATATCAAGTTGAATGGGCCACGTTTATTCAGTATGAAATTAACTATGCCCTTATGCTTCATGTCTTTTTTAGTTTTACCTCCATCCACAGTTCTGTGAGTTCAACCCCAAGAATTCTATTAGATTTTTCACAAACTTAACAGTTGCTTTGATGAGGTGGATTACATATATGTAAAACATGATAAAATTATTAAATGATGGTGATAGAAAGATAAACAGATAAGACACAAATAATTATAAATGACAAAAGTGACCAATCAATTGACGAATATCAATCTTTTCTATGAGCAATGAATTTTATCTTTATTACCAATAAGATGAGCAAATTTATATATATTTATATATAATTGATTATCATCACCTGTGAAGTTTTGGAAAATTATGTAGTTTTCCTTTTTTTATTTCTCCTAATGAATATTTTTTTGATAACATATGCTAGCAAATTCTTCTAGCGACTTCCTGGTTGTAAGTTAAGTACTTTTGCAGGCTCTATTGATTTTCTTTCAGGTCACTAGGGTACTATTTAACAAATGGAAATTCATTCCATAATATTCTAAATGGATTTAAGTATGATACATTGAATGACGATTTAAAGGTATGAAAACAGTAACATCATGTTGACATATATGTGTATATATATATCCATCAGCATTCATACATATAAGAAGTATATCTGTTAATCAAAGGAAGATTCTACATAAAAGTATATCGGGCAGAGTCTTTGTACTGTCTGTGTAGACCATTAATCTTGACACGTAATTTTCCTGTTAATAGCAGTTAGTGTGAAGTTACATAGTTTTACAATATTATTGAAATGATGATAAGACTATTTATGAAACACTAGTTTCACTCTTATCCTCCACAGTTTCTTCCACTGCTGCCCTCTGCTTTTATTATGCTCTCTGAGCCCAAATTTAATTTTAAAAATAATATTTCCTTGATTGTCACTGTCCTGTCAGACTACCCCCACCAGCTCCTTGTTTAACTGAAGCCTAGCTTGTTCTGAGGACCTTTCCCTACCATAGAGTCAGGATCTTCCTCATTTCTCAGTACGGCATCTTATATTTACTCTTCTTCCCTTATTTAAAACCTCCTCTCTTGTTTCACTATTAACTCCTCTGTATTATTCCCAGCCACTTACCCTCATTCACGTCAGAGTGGAAACACAGCCACTGGTCTTTCTCTTATTGCAAAGCCTAGCATTGTGTGAGAACGATTGCTAAAAAGGGTACTCAAGCTCTAGGAGGGAAGAGATTTGGGGTTGGTTTCGTGAGACAGAAGCAGCTAAATCAGTAATTTCAGGGAACATTTGTTAGAAAGATATAGAACTTTGAGGGACCTGTTAATACTCCCTCTGACTTTATCTCAAATTATTTAGGTAATAAATCATATGGTCTTTTCTCCATTGTTTTGATATGTCCATTTCGGCATTACTAGTTGAAGACAAGCCACAGCACCCAGGAATGCAAGACTGAGATTGAGCAAGTGCCCTTCACCCTGGTGCCGAAAGGCCTGGAGCCATGTACCAGGCTGCCGATTCCACTGCTCTCCCTGCTAGGCCATCACTGGACAGGGCTCCTCCTCTGCCTTCCACTGCCCTTCATCCTGGCTGGACTTATGCTCCAGTTTTTGACTTTCTGGACACCAGGTTCCTTCCTTCCTCTCAATCCCATGTTCACCATAGCATTACTTATTGATTTCCTTCACTTTGTTTCCTTCTGAAATCTTTTGATCCAACACCAGTTTCTAACTACTGTCTCCTATCTTTCCAACACTGGTCTCCAACACAACACTCATAGAATGCCCTTTTCTATGTTCATTGCTCCCTCCTTAGTGTTTTTCCTTTCTTATCAACCCTATACCATAGTCCTTCAAAGACAAAAACAAGTATGTTCAATATCTTCATCTTTGTATTCTCCAACTGCCCCATCAGACAAAGCCTCAAAGTTGGATCAATCACTCCTTTAGCCTTGCCATTTTCATACCCCAACTGCCTGCAGGTAGAGAAAATAGAATTTCAATTGAGCAAATATTTGCCAATTACTTACAGCATGTAGATATTAGCTGACCTGAGCATTATTTTACAGCCCTTTTTTTTTTTTTTTTTTTTTTTTTTGCGGTACGTGGGCCTCTCATTGCTGTGCCCTCTCCTGTTGCAGAGCACAAGCTCCAGACGCACAGGCTCAGCAGCCATGGCTCACGGGCCCAGCCACTCCGCGGCATGTGGGATCTTCCCGGACCAGGCCATGAACCCGTGCCTCCTGCATCGGCAGGCGGACTCTCAACCACTGCGCCACCAGGGAAGCCCACAGCCCTTTTTATTTTTAATCAATCTTTATTAAACTCTCTCTTCCATTCATCACAGAAACATCACCTTTCTTGAAGCCATCAAGATCTCTCAGCAAATGACCTTTCACCTTTCTTCACTGAGAAAAATCCAGGCCAGCAGGTATAAAAATATTTAACTTTTCCCCCATCTTTTTGTTCAAGGTTAATTCCTTTCAGGTATCTTTCAAGTTTCACCTTCTTCCCTCCACCCCCTACATCAATCTTTACTCGATCAGTTATTTCTTAGCTCTCTTCAACTTCTTTCTTGATACTGACTTTTTCTCATCAGAATATAATTAACTTTATAAAATTCACATAAAATGAATCCATTTTGTATCAAATGTTGATTGAGCACTTAATACATGCCAGGCTCTGGAACAAGTCCTTTACATATCTTATTTCATTTCATCCTCACAATAACTCAGAGATGTATAATATTATTGTCACTTTATAGATACTAAAATGGTCTTGTAGAAATAAACCACACTCACAAAGTAGTAAAACTGAAATTTGAGCCCATTTAATATTTATTTGGTATTTATACCACTTATTTGCTCTTTTCTCTCCTTGATGATTTCATCTGTCACTTACATAGGTGATGATTAGTTTTATGTGTCAACTTGGCTAGACTATAGTACTCAGTTATAGTACTAGTTATAGCTAGGCTCTAGTACTCACTCTAGGTGTTCTGGCGTGGTATTTTGTAGATGTGGTTAACATCTATGATCAGTCAACTTTAATAAAGGAGATTACTCTAGAAGATGTATGTGGGCCACATCCAAACAGTTGAAAGGCCGTAAGAGCAAAAACTGAGGTTTCCTGGAAGAGAGGAAATTTGACCTCAAGACTATAGTATCAACTCTTGTCTGAATTGCCAGCCTGCCAGCCTGCCCTAAAGATGTTTGACTTGCCATCCCCCATAATTGTGTGAGCCAATTCTTTAAAATAAATCACACACACACACTCACACACTACTCACTGTTTGTTCTGTTTCTCTCTGCAGAACTCTGACTGGTTCGTATAGCAATGGCTTTCATCTATAGTTTCGGCCCTTACCTTTCTCCTGGTTCCATATCTAGATACTTAACTGTCTATTGTGCTTCTCCATACAGATGATCAAGTGGAGACTCAGGCTCATGTCCAAACTGCTTTCCTTTCCACTCCCTTCCCAGCCTGTTTCTCCTCCTGTGCTCCAATGTAGGTGAGTGGCTCCACCAGCTCAGCTGCCAAACCAGACACCCTGCCTTTCCCCGAGTCACTCATGCAGAGTTTGGACAAATATTTCTTGTCTATTTTTAATCTGTTGTCAGCCCCTCAGTCAATTTGCCATTAACTTCACTCAAATCACCACCATTTTGGTCTACGTTTTGCCATGACTTGTTTTTTCTTAGAATAGTTTCTGTTTTTCTAACGAATCCGAACTAACACACTTCTCAAATTATTCTCAGTTTGAGACAGCTGCTCCTTCTATGTAATCTCATATCCCTCATGGCTTACATCTATCATAGTAACTATCACACTGGCTTACAATTGCAGCATTAAGAGCTACTTTTTTTCCTAATACAGTAGTCCCCTCTTATCCATGGGGGATATGTTCCAAGGCCCCCAGTGGATGCTTGAAACCTCAGATAATACCGAACCTCATATATACTATGCTTTTTCCTATATGTACATACCTATAATAAAGTTTAATTTACTAATTAGGCAAAGTAAGAGATTAACAGAAACAATAATAAAATAGAATAATTATAACTATACACTATAATAAAAGTTATATGAATGTGGTCTCTCTCTCCCTTACAATATCTTATTGTGCAAATTTAACGTCTTTTTCTTCCTAACTATGCACTGATCAAACATTGTGGCTGTAACTTTTCCAGTTGGAGGTGTGACAGCAAAACTAGCATGAATTTCTTTACCCTTCTTCACAATTTCACAAATAGAAGATTCATTCTCACCATAGATCTTAGCAACCTCCCCATACGATTTTTTCTTCTTTCCTTATTAAGTCTAGAACTTTCACCTTTTCATTTAAAGGAAGCACTTTATGGCTTCTCTTGGGCATAACAAAATTGCCAGCATCACTACTCTTGTGCTTTAGGGCCATTATTAAGTAAAATAAAAGTAGTTACCAGAACACAAGTACTTACCAGAACAATACTGGGACAGTAGATCTGATAACCCAGATGGCTACTAAGTGGCTAGCATGACTAGCAAGGGATTCCTGAGATAGCTGAACAAAAAGATGATTTACGTATTGGGTGGGACGGAGCAGGAAAGCACAAAATTTCCTCATGCTACTCAGAAGGGCACACAGTTTAAAACTTATGAATTGTTTATTTCTGGAATTTTCTATTTAATATTTTTGGGTCAGGTTGACCGCCGGTAACTGAAAACTTGGAAAGCAAAACTACCGATAAGGGGGGACTACTATATACGGTAAGCTTCGTGTTTTGTTCATCTTTGTATCGCCAATGCCTGGTAGAGTGCCTGGTATATAGAAGGCACCAAAAAATAAAAGTAAGCAATGAAAGAATATTATTTAATATTTAAATGAAAATTGCAGAACAGATTATACATTTCAGTGAGTTTCTGTGTTAAACACAGCTAGCTGCCCTCCAAATACTCATTCTCCTCTATTATTTAGTCATTGCTGGGAAGTGATTGGCCAGACAAACATTGTATTTTGAAGCTTCCTTCTCTTATAGATGTGGAAATATGACTAATTTTTCCAATGAATTGAGGTAATTTTAGAAATGGGTAAGATTCCTCTACACTCTTTTTCTCCTTTTTTTCATTAAATGTAGGCCATGGGTCATGGCAGAGCTGCCTGTTAGAGGGAGCCTAGGTCTCTGAGTCACCACATGGACCTCACTATATATTATGTGAGCAACAATCAAACTTAAGTGCTTGTTATGACACTGAAATTTTAAAGGACTATTTATCACAGCAGCTATTTTGTTCTAATTAAGATAGTGTTCAACCTAAATTTTTAAAATTGTAAATTTAGAATATGTGATTCAATGGTATTCAGGATATTGAATCATCTCCAAGTTATGAGCCTTTATAGTATGCATATTATGATCTCAGTCAACTTTACCTAAATTCAAGTTTAGAAGGTTGAAAAGTCACTGATTTTGGTGAGAGCATTTGGGTATATTCTTACTTTTTCTCCACACCATGTGGCAGTGTTAGTTTTTGAGATCTAACACAGAGAGTTCAGCCAATGTCAAAAAACAGTTTAAAATTCAAATTTTGTCATTATCAAAAGTTAACTTATTTCCAATGCAATAATAGTTATCATGATTGGCTACCCCCAGAAATGTCATTTTTAAAGTTCTATTTGGAAATTTATTCTGAGGGAATTTATTTAAATCTTTTCTTTAGTTTAAGGGACACTCCTTTATTGAGTTGTAATCAAAAGCTAAAAATGAATTTCACAAATTGAAGTAAAAATTACAAACTATTTAGAATGAGTAATTTATTGGAAAGATCATTTAACTTCCTTTAACTGTCATATATTTTTCATATTTGTGGAATATAAAAGGCAGAAGACCAAAAAATGCTATCAACATAGTTTATATGTATAAAAGTTTATAAAAATCTATATGCACATACCATCAGTACTCATAAGTTATGTGAGTAACTCATAAGTTATGTGAGTAACCATGTTACTCACATGGTTCCAGGGAATATTCAAGCCAAATAAAAAGATTTAGGAAAAGATGTTGGTGGATCAGGATGTTCTACTTTTGGTATGAAGAATTTGCACCATAATCCAGTGAATACCTGGTGAATCATTCAATCTTATCTTTAAACAAATTTTAAAAGAATGTCAAGAAAAATAAGAAATCTTATACGTCTGTTTCTTTGACTGAGTCAAAGACAATTTTTTTCCAAATCAAGATGGTTGGATTTCTACAACAGAGTTCAAGGTAGTTTTTAGTGAAGAGGTACCTGGAAAGATTGTATATGTTTTACTAGAACTACCCACAATCCATGTTCAGGAAAGGCTCTTGAGAATAGCATGCCAGAAACTTCTCGTTCTACAAACATCTTACTTTTCTCCTAATCGATTTGTGGTTGAAGCCACAGTGGCAGCTCTGACGGACATAGGCAGCTAACTAATATATTGGTGTAGAATAGACCAGTGATCCTGTGCTTTACCTCTCTTCTATTGAATTTAAAAGATAAATGCATGTAAATCCCTTAAAACTGTTCTGGCAGAGTAAGCATTCAATACTGGAAGAGGCCATATATCATAAAGTTTAAGTGCACATGCTCTGGAGCCAGACTGCCTGGGTGTGAGTCCCAGTTCTACCACATCTCCCCATGTGACTCTGAGCAAGTACTTAACCTCTTTGTGCCTCACGTTATTTCTTTTTTTTCATCTGTGAAGTGAGGATAATAATCAAGCTACTTCATAGGGTAGTTGTGAGGATTAAAATACTAAATGCATGTTAAATGTTTAGAGCAGCACCTGTCCCATTACAAGGGCTCAATAAATATTAGTGATTCTCACTTAGTATGAACACGGTGCTTAATAAATGTTAGCCTTTTCCTCCTATCCCAAAGAGAAGTCATATAATTAATTATCAATGTAAACTCTTGGTTTCTTTTAGACTATTTAATACACTTAAATGCCATTTTTCCCTTGGATACTTCACATTGGTCTTTTTTTAAATCACAATTTAAATTATTGTTATTTTTCTATACATAAAAGATTTCCTAAACCTCCATACATTTAAAAGAAATCATTCCTATTTAGAATCTTAAAAAAATTTAGTTAGATTTACTTTTGAAATTGTATTACATTTTTTTTTTTCCTTGCGTTATGTGGGCCTCTCACTGTTGTGGCCTCTCCCATTGCGGAGCACAGGCTCTGGACACGCAGGCTCAGCAGCCATGGCTCATGGGCCCAGCCACTCCGCGGCATGTGGGATCCTCCCAGGCCAGGGCACGAACCCGTGTCCCCTGCATCGGCAGGCAGACTCTCAAGCACTGCGCCACCAGGGAAGCCCCGAAATTGTATTACATTTTTAAAGCAGATTATTTCTGCTTAAGGATGATGATCTAGAGAATTCATTTTGAGCCTTTAGGGTATAAACAAAGACACTATTCAAGTTTCATAAATTCTTTTAACATACCAGATGTAAAATCAATTAGCTGTAGTAGAAATATGGCCTCATATTTTAAGGACTGCAGCATTCTAATTGCTTGGACTGCAGTTTTTTGGTGTTTTTTTTTTTAACAGTAATATAAGGGGATTTGGACTTAAACATTCTTCATTTCTAGAATGTTCCTGGTTGACTTTTGAAAGTACCCTAACATAAATGAACCAAGAATCTCCTTTGGAAATTTTAAAACAGAAAAACACATCTGTAATTTCAAAAAGGCATCTCAGAAAGGTCCCTCACCCCATAATAAATAAAAAACCATCAACAGGATTAATCTATGATCCCTAAATATTTGTTATGAGTGTTCACAATTGGAAATGCCTATACTAGAGATGCTCTAAAATTTATGATTTAAAAAAAAAATTAGCAGACTGAGATTGTTCAGTTAGATTAAATATTGCCTAAGAAAAGAGAAAATAATACTCCTAAAAATACAGTCGCAGGCAGTAATATGAGATAACAGACAGTAGCTCACTGAGTGGTAAATTAATGACTTTAGAAGGGAAAGGTCAGCTGGTTATACTGGACTTAGTTTCACTTACCTAGTCTATGTAAACCTCAGTCACATTATCAGAAAAATAAAGTATGGACAAATTGCTTGACTCAAGTGAGGAGCTCACAACTAACATCTATTAGCAAAGACTGTTCTATTGGGCAAGTATGTTAACACTAGCTTTTTGTCAGCTCCTCACTGCCCTTTTCCAAATCAAGTACTTGCTGATTTTCAGACAAAACTAAAAATACTTTCTACTAAAGACACTTGTAACCATGTCTCTAATCTAGATCAAAAGCAGAACATTTCTTTTTCTTGCTCAAACTTGATATATTTGGCAATCACTTACCTGAAGACTTTGAGGCCAGATATGTTTAGAAATTTGGGGCTTTCTATATTTTAGACATAAAATATGTTTCATATCTACTATACTTCAGAATCCCCTCAGCAAAGTGTGAAGAAGGATATTGTAATTAAAAGCAGTACTATATCTTTAGCATATAGACAGATAGATAGATAGACATCCACACTAACTAGAGTAAATAAATAACATAAAATAGGGCTTCCCTGGTGGCGCAGTGGTTGAGAGTCCGCATGCCGAGGCAGGGGACACGGGTTCGTGACCCGGTCCGGGAAGATCCCACATGCCGCAGAGCAGCTGGGCCTGTGAGCCACGGCCGCTGAGCCTGCGCGTCCGGAGCCTGTGCTCCACAACGGGAGAGGCCACAACAGTGAGAGGCCCGCGAACCGCAAAAAAAAACCAAGAACATACCGTAAAATTACCTATTGTAATACATTATTATGGATTAATAATACAAAAATAATAAACTAAAAGTGAGTCCTAATAATAAGTTACAGTTACTGAATCACAAATTTTATAAATTATTAACAGAATAATGAGAGTGTAGTTTGTATTATAGTAACCACTGATAATAGTTATAAACTCTGGACAAAATATGTTTTATAAAAATTCTAGAAAGACCCTGGAAATCAACCAGCAGTAAATAGAAACTGGAGGTAATACAGTCGTTAAAAGTAGAGGACCAACTAGGTGAGATGCACAATTATACATTTGTTGGCACCTAGGGATACTTGCTAGTTCATATATGCATACAGAAAGAGTCTGAGGAACCAGAGGTGGAATTTGAAGTAGGCATGATGGGTAGAAAATGGAAATGGTGATGCCAGAAAAAAGCCAGAAAGAGGAAGGAATCTGCAAAAATTCTCTCTTCAAATTCAAAGCTAATATACCTGAATGATCTATACATGAGGTGAGACACCAAGAACCAGATAAAATAATAGTTGGAAACCTGAATGAGTTGAAAAGAAATTTCAAAAATCTGTTGAAAAGACAGAGCTTAGATTTAAAGTTTCACTAAGGTAGACTTTACATTGAACTCTGGAGGCACAGAAGTAAGAAATAAAGTCCAAATTCCAAGAAAAAGGAATCTGGCCTAAGAATAAAGGCACAATTGAAACAGACACTCTCTAGTAAAGCCTAAAGCAAGCCTTCACGTTATTAAGGCAATCTGCCAGTAATTTAATGGCCTTTTAGAACAAAATTCACTATTTTCCAAAGAAAGATAATAGAATTCACAGTTTCTGTAACATATTTACAATGTTCAGTATATAATCAAAAACTACTAGACATAGGAAAAAAACAGGAAAATTTAAGCTATAGACCAGAGTGGAGCAGGGTGAGAAGCAGAGATAGGAGCAGTCTGAGAGACAACAAAGATATTGAAATTATCAGACAAGATAACTGAGATGCTGAGATTAGAAGACAAGATTTTATAATAACTAAGATGAATATATTAAAGAACCTACAGGAAAAGATGGATATTATGGGTGTAGAAACTGAATTTCAGGGCAGATATGGAAACTGTAAAACAGAACCAAATGAAAATCTTAGAACACAAAAATGTAATATTGCAACTGAAAAATTCTTTAGGTGGGCTTTACACACACACAAAGAATCAATGACCTAGTAATACAGATCTATAGAGATTATACAAGTGAAAGCACAAAGAGAATAGAAGACTGAAAAGGAAAATAGAGTTTTAATGATCTGTCAGATTGAATCAGGAGTCCTAATGCATGTGGAAATGGAGTCCAAACTATGACAATGTCACTTAGAATACACTAGAAGGGAAAAATAAAAGTGCTATTAACACACCAGTGTGGTCAACAAAAAAGTCTTTCATGCATTTATTAAAAAATTTTTATTGAGTACCTATTGTGTACAACTACTCTAGACTTTGGAGATGCAGTGGTGAGCAAGAAAGACAAAGTTTCTGATTTCACGAGACTTACATCTAGCTATAGCAAACAAACACTGAACTAATTGATGACTTTTACATAGTAGTTTCAGAGTATGGTGTAGATGGAGTAGGTTGAGGAGAAATTTCAAAATGAGAAAATACAAATAGTTACAGGAGAAAAATCTTTTCAAGATTAGTTTGCAAAGCAAACAAAAAAGTGAAGATATTATTGAGGAAGCCTGTGAAGCCAAGGTAATATTTTCTAAGGTTGGAAGGTACAAAAAAGGTGGGTATGCTACTGGGAATGATCCAGTGTGGAGAGAAAGAAATTGATGGTGCAAAACAAAAGAAAAATGTGCAGGAACAAAGCTGTTGGGAAGGTGAGAGCAGTTGATATCTCAGAGTGTGGTGAAGGTAATTGCTTTGGATCGGAGTTGACACAAGTCATCCACTAACCATTGTAACAGGATAGAAGGCAGAGATTTTGGCAAATTTGGGTAGGTTGGTGGGTATAGTATGGTTGGAAAAACTAGATGAATTTCATTTTATTATTTCTACTGATCCTAAGGGCCAGGAATGTAAGCCCCTGTTTTAATTTCAAGAGAATTCCATGGTATGCTCATTAGGTGTCAGTCATACTTCTTCTTTTCTGGGTTCAAACCCAGGAAGAATAGAAATAAGAAGCCAAATAGGAAAAGAAGTATCAGCTTTATTCTTTCTGGCAGTAGAAAATCAGGGAAATTGTAGAGTATGTACGGTTAGATATTTGGATCTAGAGCTCAAAGAGAAGCCTGAGATGGAGACAAAGATTTCATAGTTAGTGGTTAAAACTTTGAACTAAATGAGATCATCTAGGGAAAAGCTATAGTGTGAAAAAAGTAGAGAACTGACAATGAAACCCTAGCGAAAACTCCTATTTGAAATGCAAGGAGAAAAAGATGAGCTTCCTAAGAAGTAACTAGAACACAGGAACTCAGAATTCAACCTCCTTGGTTATGGTGTCAAATACCAAAGAAAAATTAACTAAGGTAAGAAGAGAGAAGGATATGGACGTAAAGATTTTAGTGACCTGGATCTAAAACTGGATTCTAATAGATTGAGGACTGAAAGGGAGAGAGAAAATGTAGTGATATTGAGGTTCGTCTACTATTTCAAGAATTTTGGCTGTAATAGGGAAGAAGGGGAAATGAGAATAATTAGAGGGAGTGGACTTTTCATTGCATAGGTTTTATATATATATGTATATATATATATATATTTTTTTTGATTTTTATTTTTTTTTGCGGTACACGGGCCTCTCACTGTTGTGGCCTCTTCCGTTGGGGAGCAACAGGCTCCGGATGCGCAGGCTCAGCGGCCATGGCTCACGGGCCCAGCCGCTCCGCGGCATGTGGGATCTTCCCAGACCAGGGCACAAACTCGTGTCCCCTGCATCGGCAGGCGGACTCTCAACCACTGTGCCACCAGGGAAGCCCAGGTTTTATATATTTTTAATGGTAGAAATTTAATCCAGTTTATTTAACAAGAGCAATAAAATGTCGTAAGGGGAATTTGCAGACCTAGGAAAGAGGAACATCAACGAAACAAGTACCCCAAAGTTAAAGAGGAATGGTGGCCATAAGAGAAGATGGCAGAATGAGTCTCAGACAGGTCAGTGTACATAACTTGGCAGGTATTGATAAAGGAAACTCTCACCTGAAATTCTCAGTTTTCTTAGTAAAATAGGAAACAATGAAGAACTGAACAGATTAATAGAAGGAAAATAAAGTCAATTGAGGTTGATTTCTCCAAATGGCTTACCCAAGCCTATGAAACTGTTGCAATGAATACATGAAAAACTGTTGTAGGAACTGACAGTGACTAGCTTCAAAAAGGGAAGTTGGAGACGACAAGAGAACTGTCTTCAAAAAAGCAACTGTCTGCATACTTGAATATTTATTGTTTCAAGTATCATATATATTAAAAGTTAGTTTAGATAGAAACAATGGCCTATAGAACAATGGGTAATATATCACAGAATAGAAATTTGGACTCAAGATTAGGAAAATATTTTCTGACAAACAGAATTGTCTGGGGATATATTGCAGGGGATGTAGTGAGGTTCCAGTTATTAAAGATATTCCCGCTGAAGATGGAAAAATACAAGGCTGCATGTATAGGGTGGAAGATGGGACAAGATAACTATGAAATTCCTTTCTACCATTTGATTTTTTTATTCTACAATTACAATATAATTTCCCTCTTATTTGGTGTAGTTCATATTAGAGATTGAAATTTAAACTGTATTTTTATCTTAAAACAACTGCAGTATCACCATGCACCTCAGACAGAAGGTTTGATCACAGGTATGTCATACATTTGAATTAAGGAATTTTGATGCCTTTCAATTTTCTTTAAATCATTTACTCACCAGATGCACACATTCACACACACACACACACACACACACACACACACACACACATATTAAAGCAATTATTTTAACCTATTTGACACATACACCTCTCTCTGAAAAGACTATCATATTACTGATAAAATCAGAAACAGCTCTTTGGCCTTGTTTTACTTTGGGAAAATCTTAAAATAGAGTATTATCTGTACCACCTAACATCTTTAGTCTGAACTCACCAGGAAGGCATGGACTCAGAGTTCTATTTTTAAAACTTGTAAATACATATTGAGAAAAGAATAGAAATGAAGAAACCTCTACTTTCTTTTTCAATTTTTTTTTCATTTAAATTACTCGTCTGAGAAAAAAAAAATCACTGCTATGCTTGGCATTTCTGCTTTCTGAACCATAAAAGGAAATTGCGTTGAATTTTTTTCCAGACTGAAGTATAACATCTATAGCTGTTTTTCTTCTTCTGTTTACCTCTCTTTTATGACAAGAATGAAGATAATGACTACAATATATGCAACGCTTAAATGTTGTCTGATATTCGTCATATTTATATTCCTTACCGACTCCACTGTCCGTAGTGATTTAATACTACATTAAAGTCAAACCTGCGAGGACATCATCAACAGCTCTTGTTTAAAGGGCATTGTGAAGGAGAGCCTTTAATCTGATTGATGAAATAAATGGAAAGTAATCTATCCTCTATTCAACAGCTTGTTGATGATATGAAAGAATTCCTACTCAAGCAAGCAAGGCTTTAGAGAGAAAGACCTCTTTCATCCTGTCAGCTTCTCATTTTTAGAAAAAAGTTAAGTTTTTCATCATGGTTCAGGGGAGTCCTTGTAAAACGTTCATTGAAAATTTAAGAGCAATTACAGTGTCAGACAGCTAGAAAAATTGCTTTTACTGAGTGAGAGTTCTCTGACAGATGCATTGTGGGAGAATTGATTCTTTCTAAAGGATAAGTGAATTGTCATTGTTAGGCTCTTCTCGTGACATCTAGCTAGATGTCATCTGCTTTGTAACAGAAGATTTGAATCAGACAACTGTACTCAACACTAGACAGTGTCTAGATTAGTTCTGCAAAGAAATAAGGCTTTGCTCTGCATGGCATCAACTGAGCTTTTAAAGATTACAGAGGAGCAAGGGTTTCAAAAAAAAAGTTAGAAAAATCAAAAACAAAGCTTTATAGCCACTTCAGAAAGCCTGGATGATTAACCTGTAAGGAAGTCTGTCAAATCCTTGTGGAAACCATATAGAGAAAAGATCAATAAGATACCTACTGGCTCCATTAGCTTGATGTAAAAAAGGGAGAGGGAAGCTGCTCTTCCACAGAGAAACTACATTATTCCAGGGATTATGCGGGATCAGTTCATTTTGCAGAGAAGAAGAAGAGAAAATGACTGAAGATTCTTGGTGGGCCAGGACTGGAGAGAAAGGGCTTGTCAGGTAATATAACTGGTGATAAGAAAGTGGCTTATTGACTGGGAGGTGTCTCTAATTAGATGTTCATTTGCATAGGGGAAGTTGCCAGTTCTAATCTGGAGTGAGACTGGAGGAGAGAGACTCAGAAAAACGGCTGTCACTCAATCGGCTGCAAGCTAAATCTAACATAATTAGAGAACTGAGTACTTGCTCATTATTTACACTGACTTTTAGAGTGAAGGACTATACTTGCTGTGGATAAATATGCATTTAAATCAGTAAAATAACTCTCATCCTAAATTTTCACAATCTCATGCACGTTAACCATTGAATTAGGACTAAAATATTCAGCTATGTACACATGGATAAAAATATTAAGTATGACTTGCTGTTATAAAAGAAAAAAGTTCCAATGTTTTTAGAAAGATTATTTCCAGAGTGAATTTATTTTTATTTATTATTTTATATTTATGGTTTATTATCAATTTTATATTTAAATACATTTATTTTAACATTTATTTTTAACACTTTTCACAAAATTAGCTTTTGAATATTTTCAATTAAACTAATATGGACAATACTATTGGGTAGGTAAACCATGGATAATTTATTTTGGATGAGATGGTTGGTGTTAGCCAAAATATATCTGATTATTCATAGAATGGTTCAAAATTCTTGAATTTTTGTAATTGTGTTTCTCGTTCCCAGTAGCAATTGTGCACTTAATGTTCAATGACTTTAAAATAATATTTTTAGAAATTTACCTCAGCTTTAGCAAAATAGCAAGAGATTAACTCTATCCCCTTGCTTTAACTTTTAATTTATCTTAAGATTTTTTTTTAAGCCATTAAAACATTCTTAACAATCTGCTGAAGCACAAACTGTCAGCACAACCTTTGCAAGAAAAGCTTTGTCGTCCCAAAACAGTGGGCTGCATCTGTATTCCTGTTCCGAGCATTCTTGCCATTTATGTTTCCCTGGAGCCCTTTATCAATGTTTATTTGAGTTCTCAAATGAATTGATAATGATTTCAATAGGGCAAACTCTCATTCTGCTAGTAGAGTGCAGTTAAAATTAAACAACACACAAATCTGACTGCTTTCATTTCTGGTATTTTCCTTTTAACATCTCTAACCATTTGTTTCACTCAGGTTGGCAAAGTGCATTTAAGTAGTTTACTAACAACTGAATAATTTCATGTGTCTCTACCCTAAGCAGTAATACATTATTCAGTGCATTGCATATGTGGGGAACAGTATGTTATCCAGTCAATGGTGTTATGATTCAAAATGTTTGGCATGATCAAAATCACACTAGCTTTAAAAAAGCTTACTTGATTTCATAGAATTTTGTAAGTGTAAATCTGACTGTGAGCTAATGCAGTTAAACTGAATGCCGTGAACAAACAAATGTTACATCTATCAGATATTTAGAAACTAATAAGCAAAAAAAAAAAAAAAATCTTTTTTTCAGCTTTCCTAACGAGCATTCCTATAGGGTGCTTGTGTAACCAGGTGGCTTACAGTTAGCAAGTGGTAGAAGTAAACTAAATTTAATATTTTACAATATATTACAAAAGATAAGCCAATTCAAAAGTGTATAAATAGAAACATACAATTCTTGTACATAAAATTTGTTTTTAACTTTTTAGAAAACATCGCTAGATATTCCCAGTTCCAAAGTAAAGGCACTTGAAAGGGGGTAGAGCTGTGCTTGGTCATGTGATCTAAGTGCTCCTTAATTCAACAATGTGAAATAAGGAACAAACATAGTCAAGAGGCATTTACTCATCAACAATCAAGCAATTTCAGGTACTCGTGAGAAAGCAAATGAGTGAACTTGTGAAATCTATTTTATCAGTAGTCTTAGGAATCCATAAAAAATACATCATGTTCATGCGTTCTGTTAAATAACATCGTTACTTTCCACTGAAAAATCTATTTCACTTCCATTTTATTTACTAGCTCATTTTACCCAAAATTATTTCTGGCAAAAGTTGACAGTGATAAAGGAATAATATTTCTCCTTTCAGAGGCATTTAAACACACATAGATGAATAGAATTCTTGAGCTTTAAACAATTTATGAGAAAAAAATCAAATTTTTTCATAGACAAAAAAATGAATAGGAAATAATGATTTTAATAGGTACATTTAAATTTCAGAAAAACATAAAATTATTTTTAATCTATCACCCTTAATATACAGGAAGAAGCAATAAGTAACAGTTGATGATTTCCTCCCTTATAAGTCCAAAGTCCTATATTACAGTAGTCACCATTGAGATTAGATGTGTGGCATCTCACCATTGGTACTGACAACCTACTGTATAATATTGGGGAGAATTCTGCAATTTCTGAGAAGAAAATCCCTAATAACTACCGTGAGATTTTTATGGTGACTCCATATTTATAAAGAAACAAAATAAACTCTATGTAATATTTATGGTGGGAATGAATGGCTTTCCTCTAGCATTCAGCTGCCTTAGCTGAATATGAAATAAGTCATCTGTATCTATGTTTGTGTAACTTTACCATTTGTAGCAAAGTATATTATCTAGTGTCACATTATGAAAGTCTCAGTGGAACAGGCTTTTTACTTCCCAATATGTATAGAAGAATTACTTTAATCTTTTTCCTCTATGAGAAAAGATAAATGTTATCTGCTGTATATACCTGATGAAACACTTATCTATTCTGATAATTAATGAATCCATTTTAAGCACATGTTATACTATCCATCTTTTGTGGTTCAAAAATGGATGACAGTGTGATTATGTCTTCATGAGATAAGTAAATGTGTGTATTCTTACATCATCTGGCTTTTAAAATACCAGCAAAGTAAAACTGTGGCAAATTAGTTGTTTTTCTTAATTTGGACTCCAAATATGTAGTTCTGTCTATATTATTGAATGAGGGTATATCATAGCTGATAATTTTAGAAAGATCGAATTGCACTGGAGTTGAATATACTAATGATTTAATATTTTATATGTTTATATATTTTGTAAAATGTGTAACATAAAGCATTTCCCTGGGCAGGGTTGATGTAGGTATGAGCAAAAGATATAGTTGACTATTTACTCATCTGGGAATAAAATGTTGAGAATAGAAGACACATTGACCTCCTCGGAGTGCCACTCATGCCATTGGTTCTAATGAGCAGTGAATTAGAACGATCAGCATTTCTAACAACCTGGCCTTCCACCCTAAGTGCAGCTAAAACTGCACCGTTTACCAGCACAGCCATGACCTCAGTTCTGAAGAGGTCTGAGAAACACTTACAGTGTGTTTAAAAGAAATTTTTATTCTTAAACTTAGAAAAATTTAAGATACCATTTTATAGTCCTATATTTTACTTCACTTAGAAGGGTCTAAGAAACCTGTTTTGTATATTTAAGATAATAAAGCCCCCAAAAGCATTTTTCTAGCATACTCTATCCCCATCCCACCCATTTAAGCATTGTCCTATCTAAAATCTTGAAAGCTCTTCCCTAAGTCCATAGAGAAACTTTGCCTCCGTATCATGTTGCCCTGTGCTTGAAGTTGAAAAAATACTAACTTCTGGAAAGCATTATAATAATGTTCCAAAATATAATAAAAGTGGATAGTGTAAGAAGTGAACGTATTTCAGACTAAAAATTGTACCAAGAACTGGACATCAAGGTTTGAATAGGTTGGAATTAAATACATCTTTAAAAAAATTTTTTTTTCTTTTTCTCATATTTCTCAGTGTGTAATCTGGAGATTTCTAGTGACTTAGCCACACCCAGGATATAATACACATGTCTACAGGAACTGACAGAACAGCTTTCACATAAATCTGTGGAAAGCAAAGACAAAAGGCAAAATACGCCCAGGTTGTCGATTTGTCTTTGATATATTATGGAAGTTGCAATGTCTTTTCATCGGAATATATTTTATGTGGGAGCAGGAGAGAAGAGGACTTAATACGCTCCAAGACTCACTAAATGTCTCTTTCAAGTTGCTTATGTTGAGCTCACTCACTTTTTTTTAAAAAAATTTAAGTAATATAATGGATTCCTTCCCTTTGAATCAATTAGTTGTTTTAGCAACATATAGGCAGTAGAGTGAGAAAAAGTTAGAGTAAAAGCAGTTTAAACGTTGAGTTTTCTCTACTTGAGCAGTTTTGTTATCATCTTCTGTTGTAATGGTGTGCTACCATTGGGATTTGCTTTCCCAAAGCGACTAAAGAATTAGAGAGATAGAAGGAAGGGAACTGGTTACAGTGGTGATAACAGACTATCTCTATGGGTTATATTTAAAGCTGTGATGGCACTAAATTCTTCCCTTAAAAATACGTTGTTCTTTGTGATATGTCTTCCAGACTTTAAGTCTGACAAATAGTGTGTAATATCAAAAATTCCTTATATGATCATGAATTAACTTTTTTCAGTGAAAATTAGTCTCTAATTAAAAAGATTTTTGCCATAGTTTTAAATTATGCATGCTATCGTATTAGAGGATGTCAAACATTTTAAAATGCTGGTCAAAGAAAGCTTAGGTTATGCAATGTTTCCCAAAGTCATATGACTTAGAGACTTTATTCAAAGAATGTCTACTTGGACAATATTTCAATGAAACACATGTTGGAAAATGCTATCCTATTACAGCAGTAGATGACAAGGTCTATATCTTGCAAGAGACATATTGTACATACAGAAAACAACTTGGGAAAAAACCAGAGCTTTAGACCACAGTGCAGATGGTTCTAAATTTCAGAGAAAATGAAGTTTTCCTAAGGACTTGACCTTGCTATGGAAAACATTCTAGAAGTTAGTTCTGAAAAAACTGACCAGCATGGTTTAAATTCTATATTTCATGAATAGCAAGAATTCATAGAAATACTCTTTTTCTCCCTTCTTCCGTTTCTCTTCATCATGCATTTGGCAACATATATTTTAAAATAGTCTCTTTGCTTCAAATCATTCCCTCATCAAAAGCTGTCCCACCTGCATCATATTAAATTTTGAAGATACCACATATTTTAAGACAACATATAAACGAGGACTAAAATAAATAGTGTGGATCATAAGATCTCTAAGGAAAATAGAAATCACTATGTCCTAGAGTGCTTTGAAAAGGTCCCTAGGAGAAGTGGGACTTGAGTGAAGCCATTACACAAATGTCAAAGTAAAGGAATGTCATAGTCAGGAATATGCATGAGGAAATCTTCTCTAAAGATTCTAAGTATATAAACTAAAATGATATGGTAATGTGACCACCGTGTGGTTTTTGGTGTTAATTTTCAATATTTGCTCACTAAAGCGTTGATGAAAATCTGAGCTAACTATGGATGAGGAAGCTGTCTCTATCCTGCCCATTCCCTGTCCTTTTCTGCATTTAACACTGAGTCTCCTTCCTGTTCTCCTTTATCAAAGAAGGTCGTAATACGTTCCTATTATACAGACCCTTAACTTGTGTCAGCAGCACAATGCCCAATGGAAAGGATTCTTGTCTCTAAGTCTACAAATGCCTATGCTTGGACTTGAACTATGTTTCTATGGCCTTGCCCATATCTGTCCCCAGAATTTTGCAAAAGAGGTATGACGATCTATGTCAGACCCAATTTATTCAGAGAGATTTATAGAGTTGCCTTGGCTCTTTGGAGCAGAATACTATCTTGACTGGCTCATACTTTAAAGAATTTCTATTAGTCTGTTTATTTATTGTGTCACACTTTCAAATGCTACTCACCCTTAACTCCACCCAGTTTAACACCCTGCGATTTTGTTGATGAATGAGTTCACTTTTACCTATATATTGTTTTATAATCACAGCATTGCTTTGTCAACTATTGGCAATTGAACTGTGTTTAAATGAACCACGTAAATTAAGGAGGTAAATAGTTCCCTGGGATTTAATCAATCTATTAATTAAGACTTGAGTAATCTTGGTCTTAAATCCCTAAATTTCCCATCCTTTTTTTTTGCTATGCTTTTCATTTTCTGTACATATTCACACACACACACACACACACACACACGCACACACATTACTTGCTATCGAGACTTCAGCCTTCAGAAACCCTCTGGTTTCCAGAATTAGTCTGACATGAAGACAACCTAAGAAGAGTCTTAATGGGTCAAGTGGTCCTAATGTATCTAATAATTACACGAGTTTTTCCAAAATGGTGGAAAAATAGAGGCTGAATTCTGATCCTTATTCTTATGGAATAATGTGGGACCCATTGCATTAGGTGGTGAAATCCACAACTCATATACAAAAGCTACATGGTAGACAGAAGTTTCAAGAAGGGAGGAAAGTGATCATTTGATATGGTAAGCGATGGAGGTGAGAAACAGTGGTGGCAGCTCTGAACACAAGGAAAATGATTTATAATAAGGCTAGTGGCTGCAAGAACAGCAACTGTTTCTTATTCCAACCAGTGCCAGGCAGCAAACTGCAGACACTCTGACAATGGAAAGTGTTAAAAAGATAAAGGATAGAGCAGCTTGGCACTTGAGTAGATAACTGGATGCTGGAGGAGAAGCAGCCAATTGCAACCTGATACATATCCCTTAAAGGACTTCAACGTGTCATTTGCAGGCATGCCAATCACTGGAATTCAGAAGCCTTGGAGATATATGGCAGTGCAATGAGAGACAACATAGGGCTTAGTAGTGCAAACCTAGGTTTGGAAATAGGCTCACTTACTTGGCTAGCTTTGTGACTTTGGGCCAAACTCTCAAGCCTCTGCTTCCACATCTGTAAATAGGAATAATATGATACCTGCCTCCTATGTGTATTATAAATATCAAATGAAACCACCTATGTACAGTACAAAGTGAAAAGCACATAGTAGCACTTGGTAAGCAGCATTATTGTGTTGTTTAGCTCTGGGTTCCTGCCATTTACTAGAACCATTGATTTTTATTATGAAAAATACTTTGGGAAATGCAGCAATAAATTACTGTTTAATGAATGTGTTACTTAGAAGTAATATTGAACATGTACAATGGAAATTATTATTTAAGCAAAAACTGCAGAACTTCATTTATCCATTCAGTATCTTGGAGAAGGTATCCAATGTGAGTGACTTAGCAGCTAACTGAAGGTTATCTCTTAATATTTGTAATATATTTTGGTCAGTTGGTGTCAAAAATCCTTTTTAAAATGGACACTTCCACATTTTCTTGGAAAAAAGTCAACATAATGGATTGGATGCCTGTTTGGGGCAGATATAAATGGCTACAGTTTACTGCCATTTGAGAGACTTTTTTTTTTGTCTGATTTCAGGATTTTTTCTTTGTCTCTAATCTTTGCTTCTCTCTTGTCATCAGTACTGTTTAGTCTATGCCTACAAAATACAAATCAATAAAAATCCAAAGCACACTTACAGTCATCCCCCAGACACAAATGTACTCATTCACGATCAGAAAATCATAAATACCTAACTTGTTTAGATTTTTGGTAAAACACACGAAAAGTGGGACTTGATGAAAAGATGTGAAGACTTAAGAAGCTACACAAGCTTTGCAGTAGAGCATTAGGATATTTATTTGACTTCTCAGGAGAACTTTTTTTCTTATCTGTAGGTTCTTAGCTGTTCCAGGTAGGCCAGATAAATGGCCTCCAGACAAGTGAATTATAACTATCTACTTGCTTTAGTTTAATTAAAAAGTTTTGCTTGTCTGAAAAAGATAATGTTATTTATTCATTAAAGCAAACAGTTTTTTCCTGTTATATGTGCAGAAAAGGCTAAATAGCTTTGCAAACATTTCTATGCAACAGCTCATAGACATGTTTTTCAAAGTGTTTCTGGGGGAAAGCAACTGGCAAAAATTCACACTTGGAGATCATCCAGAAGGTCTGGAAACTTACGTGATTCTTCACAATAGGTCAGTTGACTATGTTGACATCGACTAGAACAAAAGATAAGTTGTTTAAAACTCTATAGAGCACACATAGATTATATAATACTCTGCTGAGCTTTCAGAGTTTATATCTGCTGCTTACAGAGTCCCTTGACCTTGGGGTTTGACAGTCACCATGAATAAGTTGTATCATGTCCATAGTGAATTGTACAAAGTGAACCTGTGTGGGTGAAACAGGTCAGTGTCTCCAACCTTCTCAGACACATTCAATACAACCTGAGTAATGCAGTGCAAATTCGTTTCTAAAACACCCATCTGATCGCATTACTCCCTTTCTTCAAATCTTATTCTTATAAAGGTGAAACATGGTGAAGTTTCTTCATTATCAGGCCACAGATTACCATCTAGATCCATTTCTCTCACCATGACCCTCCTGCCCCCAGCACCCACCATACATATGTCAAACCAACATCCTACTCTCCAGACATATCCAAGTGCTTAGAGTCCCCTGAACACACAGCATTATGTCTCAATGTTTTTCCGCATGTAGGTTTTTATTCCTAATCAGAACCCTCCAAAGATAAAATGGGCTTTCGTGGGAATTAGAGAGTTCCCAGTTTGGGCAGGTTTCAAGGAAAACTTGACAAGTAAAGAAGGCTATACTGGATAATCATATATCAGGGATATTGTAGAAGAAATTTAAGTATTTGATGGAGTAGAAAACAGAAGAGTTACACTAGATGACCACTAAGAGCTCTCCAGCCCAAGAAGATCTTGTTTCTCCATAAATGACTGTAGCGGGAATACAAGTCATAATAGTAGTGGGAGTGGTAATAATAATCATAGCTTTCTTTCACTGAATAGTTTTTGTTTTCCAGGCTCTGTGCTTAGCATTTTATAATCCTCTCAACTAACCCACGAAGTCAGTATCATTGTCATGTTTAGTTCATAGAAGGGGAAGTGGAGGTTCAGGGAAATTTTCTAACTTGCCCTAGAACACCTCAAGAGAATGAGTCCAGATTTAAACACAGCTATGCATGACGAAGACCCCTCCCCGTCCCCACTATTCAGTGAGATAGAGCTGAATTAGTAGTCAAAACTGCACCGCACAATAATGCAAAGTCAAAATCGGTGCAAGAGGAAACGTTCTCAGTCAGCTACATCTAGAAATGTTTGCCCCTAATCAAGTTTACACATTGATCTCCACTCTGCCGCACTTACTGGGGAAGAGGGCAATAAGTGTGCCATATGTGGATGTGAACAATTTACTCACTTGAGTAAGTTAAGCTCCTTAGAAGGTCCATTAATTAGTATTAAGAGCCTTAAGAAAAAATAATTAATGAATTATTACTAGACTATACTAATAGGGCCAATGTGGACTATAAAATTAATTTTTCTCCCCAAGAGCTTAACCTCTATTTAGAAGTAGTTGATGCAATGGAAGAGTCTGTGTAATTTCCCTCCTCCACCCGTACATCCTCACATATACCCAGACAGGAAACATGTTATTAGAATAATCATAAAGCTTTATCTGCAAGGTAGCTAACAAATATTACTTTAGGGATGTAAAAACAGAAATATGGAGCAATTAATTAGTGTCCCCTACTTCACAAAGCAAATATCTAGCATGTTTAAGAATAATATACAGGTTTGCCTGTGCATTCAGTAAGATTTTATGACATCTTCTCTGTGCTAAAAAAATGTGTGAGTATCAAAACATAGAATGTCCTCTCTGCTCTCAATGAACTGAGAGAAACACACACATACACATACACACTAGCAAAGCAAGAGAATGTATAGTACATGTGTGTGACAAATGCATCTGGAGTTATTAGCCTAAAGTAAGAGAAAAGACTCTCTGGAGAGGATTTTGATCTATATCTGAAGAAGGAAAAAAATGGCTGTGAGTGGGAGAAGGCTAATAAAGTTTTCTAAGCCAAGGAAATTAAATGACAAAGATTCTAAAAAGTGGAAGAAAGTTGGTACAGAATGAGATGAAATTAGTTGCTTGGTGAAGATGGGTGAAAATTCCTGATCTTTTTCACTGTTTCCATTCTTATAAAACTCACTTCTATTCATTGTATACTCAATGCATATTCCACTAGGTTATCCACACTCTTATTCTGTTCATCACTCACAGTCCTGAAAATCTTCTGGCAGTACTTTTATATAGCTTAATGATGAATACTTATTCTAACAATGAAAATATAAAAAAGGAAGACCATGTCCTATATTAATATTTTTGTATCCTGAGGCAAAATTAATATAGGTAACGTTAAGGTCCAGAACACTAAAGGAAGTTGATTAATATACAGAAAATTTTTGACACAGTAAGCATAAGATATGCAAAAGCTATCACATGCGTAATCCCCTACCCTCTCTACCCCCAAATCAAAATCTTTCTCAAAATTAAAACCTCTGTATTTCTGTGTTCTGGAGCCATTCCACTCCATGTCCTCCTGGAAAGTCCCCTTAAATCATAAATTTTGGTAGCTCACCCCACCGTGACAATAAACTGCCTGGGAGAGTTTCCTTTCTATCTCAGACTGGTTTCAAGTGGCCACTTTCCAGAAATTCCCTGCCAGAACAGGATCACCTCACACTCAAGTCAGGACACAGAACCATCAGACCCAAAATTGCTCAAGAGAAATGGTTGTTATCTGGTATCAATCTCAGACGGAGGAAACTGAGCATTGCCTTTTATGTTAGGAGAAGAAAATAATTAGAAAGAGAGGCAATCAAGTGGTTTAAACCCAAATGATGTCATGGAAGGAAGTAGAGGGGTAGACTGTGGGGCACAGAGAGGAAGTCTCCCCAGAGAGAAAACCTGGGATAGGATAAGAATCAGTAATGACCCTGAAGGGAAAAGGGAGTCACAAAGTAGAAGCCCCTGGAAGCAGAGAGGAAGTCACTCCTCAGCGAAAGACCCAGGCTTGCTTGCCTCTTAATACAGATGAGCAGCTGCTTACATTTCTCGAAGCAAACCTTGCCAGTCCTGCCTCTGTGCTTTTCCTTTCAGCCTTATTGAAGTCTTGTCCGTTCCTAGTATGTGGCCCACTTGTTTATCTCTGGGCATTTGCTGTTCCCCGAGTCTGGAATCCTGGCACTTTCCTCCTTGCCCTCTGACTAGTCGACAGCTTCACACGGTCCATCACTTTCACCAGAACGTTTTTTTGACTCTGGCTCCCACCTTCAAAATCTGGGTTTGGTGTTCCCCCATGACACTCTGTCCCTCCTCCATAAGGTACCTTGTTAGGGTCGTGTAGGTATATTTCTGTATCCTGTAATAGACTAAGACCCATGACGGTAGAGACCCTGTTCATTTTGCTCACTTTTGTTCCTTCACTGCTTAGCACGTCACCCTGCGTATGGTAGCTGTTTAGTAAATATTAAGTGGATGAATGAGTGAATGAAGGATATCCCTTAGCCTGTGGGTGGCTCTGTTATAAAAAATTATAGTGATAATCATAATGATAAGCATTACTCACTGCACTCTTTTGTGTACCAAGCTATTGTATGTTAAGCATATTCATGTATTTATCTGATTTATCCTGGAAACCATATGTTAAAGACTATTTTTATCCCCACATTACAAATGAAAAGTTGAGATTTAGAGAGCTGGGAGAAATTTCCAAAACCACACAACTAATAAACTTGGAAACTGGTATTTCGTTTGAGGTCTGTATAATTTCAGAGGCCAGTTCCAACCTTAATATAATACTAATTTTCTTCAGCAATTTCTTGATATCTTTAGAATGCACATAAAATCAATTAATTATTGGGAACTTACTACACTTGAATAGGTGTGCATGTAACTTTATTCCAGCCTTGCTTTCTTGCTTTCCTCTGTTATTATATTCACCATAATAAAATTAGGAACTGTTGTCATAAACCAGGGCAAAAATAAACCTGTCATAAACCTGAGATCATCAGGGTGAAAATAAAAAACAGTTCACAGAGCAGATAAAGTATAAACTCTTTTTTTTTTTTTTCTTTTTTGCGGTATGCGGGCCTCTCACTATTGTGGCCTCTCCCGTTGCGGAGCACAGGCTCCGGACGCGCAGGCCCAGCGGCCATGGTTCACGGGCCCAACCGCTCCTTGGCATGTGGGATCTTCCCAGACCGGTACACGAACCCCATGTCCCCTGCATCGGCAGGCGGACTCTCAACCACTGCGCCACCAGGGAAGCCCCTAAACTCTTTTTATAAAGTATAGTTGATTTACAATGTTGTATTAGTTTCAGGTGTACAGCAAAATGATTCAGTTATACATTTATATTTTTTCAGATTATTTTCCATTATAGGTTGTTACAAGATATTGAATATAGTTCCCTGTGCTATACAGTAGGTCCTTGTTGTTTATCTACTTTATATATAGTAGTGTGTATTAAAGTATAAATGCTTATTCACTAAAATTATTTTAATTTAATTTGTTTTTTTATGTAGAGGTTCTTATTAGTTATCCATTTTATACATATTAGTGTATATATGTCAATCCCAATCTCCCAATTCATCCCACCACCACCCACCCACCCACCCGCCACTTCCCCCCCTTGGTGTCCATACATTTGTTCTCTACATCTGTTATTCACTAAAATTTAATTCAAGATAAACATACAAACTGCCAAATTTTTGACTAATGAAGGGAAGACACTAAGTGTGAGTTCACTGTTGACTAAGTCCTGAGTAGCATTCAAGGTGTGTGTGTAAAGAAGGTGGATTAAAGTAGTGGAATTACAGCCAAATCTGGGTCCCAAAGTGAAGAGAATAGCTATCATCCATACTTAACCATTCTTCCTGGTATTGGAAAGGTGGCATGAGAGCAGGAGGTGGGTCTCAGCGGGAGCAGCCCCAGCCCTGCTCCGGGCTGGTCTTTCAAACTTGTGGTCTGAAGGGAAGTGTGGTTTAATGGCTCATCCACCACCTGTTGCCCTCACAATAAGTGATAGCAAGAGCCTTACAGAGTCTGATTACTAACTCTCTTCAGGAGGAAGTATTGTGAACAGAACTTTTTTGTTGTGTTTACAAAGAGATCTGTTCTGTCGATTCTGATGGAAACGTAGAGAAGAGACTGGGTATCAGGATTTCAAAGAAACAGAATCTTCAGGGCTGGATGAAATAGGTAGGGGATAAAGAAGAGCAACAGGGGAAAAAGAATCTCAGAAAGCAAATTTCCTTATTTCAATCTAGAGTTTTAGGCACCCAGGATGTTAATGGCTGTGGTAATACCATAGCCTCTAGCCAGAAGTAGCTCTTGAAAACTAGAAATGTGGCTTGTTTGAATTGAGATGCATTTTAAGTGTCAAACACACACTGGGTTCTGAAGACTTAGTATGAAAAAGAGTGTAAAGTTTTCATGAATAATTTTTAGTTGATTACATGTTGAAAGAGGATTTTCGGTAGAGTGGGTTACATAAAATATATTATTACAATTAACTTCACTTGTTTCTTTTTAACTTTTTTATGTGACTACTATAAATTTTAAATTTACATATAGGACTTTCATTAGTGGCTTACTTTATATGCCTATTAGATAGCACTGGTTTATAGAATGGTTACATGGATTACATCTATTTAATCTTACTTTAGCAGGAACCTTAATCCTCTTTAATCTCTAAAGTTTAAAGAGTCTTTAAGTCTTTAAATGAATTGCAAATAATGTTGTTATCAATCCTGAAAAATTCTACTTTTTATACTTCAAAATGTTACATAAGAAGGTTCTTCTTGTACTACAATATTTTTTGCTCAATTCAACTTTTTTAAAATTTAACTCAGCAACTGTGAACTGAAGAGTGATAACATCCAGTGTGAAAAAGCTGGAGAAGTAATGGTGGCCCTTAATACCAGCAGCAATTTGTTTTCTGTGAAAAGGAATGATCTGAAGTGGAACCAAATGGGGGTGAAAGCACAGAAATCTATGAAATCAAATATGGATCCCTTGTGATTGCTATTACTTTATCATAAGGTATATTTTACCTGAGAAGGTATATTTATCAACACAAGTCAATATGAAATACTGGGTTTTGTGAATATCTGCATATGATGTACATTTAGTTTGAAAATGGACCGCATATTTTCAAGATTTTTAAAATTAAAATTACATTCTTATAGCTTTAGGGATGTTGATTTTTTTTAACTTTTGTATAAGTCTGGGGCTCTGTTGGAAGCAGAATTTTCCCTGGGTGGTTTAAATAAAGAGATTGAATAAAGGGCTAGTTTAAGAACAAAACAAAACAAGGAACAAACACTCGAGGCAGCAAGATGTCATTACCACTGCCAGGACTAATGCAGTAAGATTGTCAAATAGTTTTACCAGAGCTAAAAAAACAGCTTGAGCCAGGAGGAGGGTGTCCTCTGAGCTACCTGTGGTCTGAAATGCAGGGCCAAGTAGGAAAGTAGACAAGAAGTATCCTGAACTGTCTCTCCTACCACCTTACAACCTACTCTATTGGAAGAGCCCAAGTGGAAGCCACCACCTTCCTGCACAAGCATTCAGAGAAAGGTAGAGAACAAAGAGCAGACAGGAATGAACTAGAGAATAAATAGCACATTTATGAACCACTTCTTATTCAAATTATTTTGCCTAAGATCTAAAGCACTGTGAATAGGGATAGTGGCCAATAGGAAAAATAAAGTGGTGTGATCAATCCTAATAGAAAGGTTGCTAATTAAATAAGAGATGCTACATTATATTAAAGAGTGTGGATATGGAACAAGTTATGCAGTGGTAATGAAATCCAGGAGAGTCATAATGCTATAGAAGGATAAAGGAATAGATGTTAGATGTAGAAAGATTGTAGTGCTTAAGTTTCTCTTTTGATTAATTTATGAATACAAATTGTAACATATTGTAATGAATAAGAATTAAATTAAAAGACAATGAGGCCTTAATTATACATCTTGAAAATGGGAAATGTATAATTTGGGAGAAACTGCCAAAAGATTAGAATTTAATAATTAGAGAATACTATTCTCAACTTCTGACACTTGACATCTATGTTGATAATATTAGTGATTTGGGGTTCATTAAAACTATGGAGAAAATCTGAAATCTCTAAAATAGCATAGATAATTCAATACTTCATCACAACCAGTACCCTGTATAATCGAATTTTATAGACAAATAACATTAATTTTAAAAACATATGCATAATATTATGTTTAACACTGGTATCTCAGCATTTCTCATGCTGTGAACGACCTGACCTAAACTTGAGAATGGCCATTGTCTCCCATTCCCTCAAATAAATTGGTGGCCCGCTCCAGAAAGCCTTTCCTAACTCTGCTCCCACTCTTAGCTCATTGGGAGTGAGATCAGCATCTTAGAGTAATATATGCCATAGATAGTTGAACTAAAATGAAGACTTAGAAAAGTCGATGAATAACATATTCTTTCTGCCAGTGTTTGGTTGAGATTGTGTTATCAGTTATAGTTGCTGACCCAGAAACAACAGTGCTATAATCTACATTATTGAATAAGGGAATGTACATACCATTTCTATATTAGGCAGAAGGTGAGGGAGCTAACAGTCTATTTTGAAAGGTCTAATCCTTGTTCTTATTCTGGTAGAAGGTCCCAGTTATACTTGCTGACTAGGCCACCATTTTTGTCAAGGTTTCCTTCAACTACCCAGAAGAGTGCACCATTGGATCCCAATTTCTCATTCCATTAAACATAAGAGGTTATTTTAACTTGGGCAATTTCAGTACATGTACCAGCAACACCCCACCACCTGTAGAAGACCTCAGTCATGCTGTATGAAATATTTGGTTTAAAACAACATCACAGGTTTATCATGCAACTACCACCTTTGAAATGTAACTCTGAATAACAGGACAATTGACCCACTGAATGAGGTGATCTAGGAGAATAGTTCTTTCCATTTCTGATATTTTAAAATTATTATTTCATATCTGTAGCCATATAACTTGGGTGTATTTTTCTATTCAATGTTCCCCAGACTTTCCTAAGCTTAAAATATTCTAGAGATATATAATCCTCCCCCCAACAAATAAATTTATAACCCAAGGCCAAGCATCTCAAGGTTCTTCTTCAGTAAGTGTAGAGTGGAGTCCAAGACTTGGTATTTCCAAGAAACCCGCTTGCCCCCAACCCAGAGGGCTTCCACAATTAGGCAAATCTGGAAAACAACTACAGTTGAACAAGAGTTGGCAATATTTGAATTATATTATTTTAAAGATGTACTCTGAACCCCTTAATTTTACTATTTCTTAAATGAATCCCTTTCTTAAATAAAACTTGATATATATTTACTACACACGCCAGGGAATAATTATATGACTAACAATTTCCATTTTCAACATAAGATTGCATATATGTGCTTTCAGTTAGCCAAAACTACTGCTCTAGCATTTTTGTGTTTATAAACAAATTTTAAATGGTTTTTCTTGCATTTTATGGGAAAACCTCCAAATATCTTGATCATTCAGAGCAACCACCATTTAGGGAACATGGTCTTTATATAAAATATTCTTCACACATATTTGCAGTTATTCTTCACAAAAAGTGTGCATTGTTGTACTTATATTTACAAATGAGGAAAACAACGCTCAAAAATTTAATTAACATGTCCCGAATCCCACAGTTAATATCAGAACATTAGTCTAAAACAGACAATTCCTGTGTATAGCACTGCCTCACAGGGAAAAATACTGTAACAGACTAATTTACCCGTAAAGCCAAATCAATAAGGGATTTTTCATCTGTACATTTCTCTGGGCATTCATTTTTATTGTCTAACTGTAGTGATTTGATATTTAACTTAGATATATAAATATATAAATAATTTAGTTATATAAATATATATATGTCAAGAATATGACAACTGATAGCTTTTTAAAAAATTCAGTCATCAGTAAAGAAGAAGTGCTGATGATATCACTGAGTGTGAATGGCTATTAGGATGCATACACCATAGAGAAAAATATATGCTTAAATTGATTCCTAGGGGAATATCTTTCTAGAAAATATAAGAATATCCCCAGGGTTCATAACCAAATCAATGAATTTACAATCATCTCTTGAGATGTCTAGAAACACAAGGAAGGAACCACACTGTTTAAATAGTGTCAATTTTTTAAATCACCATGCTTTTCAGATTTTCTTCTGCTAGTTATATAACCATTCCCTCCTCAACAAAGTAAACAGAGAAATAGTCTTGATAAACTTTCAACTTGTCAGCAAAAATACTTCAAAAACATAGAATAACTGAGGTATGTAAGCTTATACACACACGTATAGTAGGTGACAAAATCTAGCTTTTATGCAAGTATAGTTATTTGATTCTAAACTGGTTATTGACATTTATCTACTGTTTTGTTATTGATTAGGAAGAGCTTTCTTGGTACCAACTACTAAAAAACATATTTTCACATTAAATAAGCTAATTCTTCTGTAAGAGAAATTTCTGGATAATTATATAGAAAATACAAAAGAAAGTCTCCCTAACTTTATTTATTCTATTTTCTAACTTGTTTTTAATTTATTTATTCAATTTCAGATAAAATATGTGAAACTTAGAGAATTCATTTGGAGGTGAATTTTGCCTGCCTTACTAAATTAAATTGTTTCCTTAAGTTTATTCAATATAATTGAAATTGCTGGATAAATCATGACCATGAAGTATGTCTGTAACTCTACCTAGAACCAAAGAATTTTAGATAGAGAAAATAACTTAACATTAAATTAACGCAAACCCCTCACTTTTAATTACTAGAAAAAGTGAGAGTTTTTGATATTAAACTACTCACGGGAGGCCATATTACTAGTCAATTGTTCAGAAGATTAATCATTGAATCCAGCAGCAGGCCAACCTGAAGATCTCTTAATGTAATGTGAAGTTACTCAGACCAAAAATGAATTAAAAGTTTAAAATCAGTCTTTTTTTAGTGTCACTGATTTTGATATTTTCCAGGACATTGTACTGGTTGAAGAACGTCTTCCAAAATTTATGTCCACTAGAACCTCACAATGTGACCTTATTTGGAAATAGTCTTGCACATGTAATTAGATAAGTAAAAAAGAAGTCATACTGGATAAAGATGAGCCTTATATCCAATAACTGGCCTCATAAGAAGGTCATGTGAACACACAGACATAGAGAGATACAAGCTGCCACAAGCTAAGGAAGGACTAGGGCACCAGAGTTGCACAGGTAAAGAAGGGATTCTTCCCAGAGTCTCTGTAGGGAGCATAGACCTACTGACATCTTGATTTCACATATCCAGTCCCTGGAACTGTGAGAGAATAAATTTATGTTGTTTTAAGCCCTGCTATTTGTGGTACTTTGTTATGGCAGCCATAGGAAACTAATATAAATGTATCACACAGAGTAATATTTAAATATGGTGGATAATGCCAAAAATTCTGTTTACTGAATATATTTTTGTTTTACTTGATAGTTTTATTGTGATACATTTTTGCTGTAGTCTTTGAATTTTGAAGATGCTAAAACATAAGGACTGCTAAAATGATACTTCTTCAAAATAAATTATATCACTTACAATAGTGTATTTCTAGAATCATAGTCCCTTTATGTCTATGCAGCATAGTTACTCTCTTAAAAATGAATAACAAAAATGACCAAAAATGAACTAAAAGTTTAAAATCATTTGTTTTTATATCACTAATTTTAATGAGTGACACAAATTAGATTAGGTAAGAGGCATCACAGACTCATGGATAATAACATGAGACCTGTTGGATAAATTTCACTATAGGAAAGAAAGTCTCATGTCAGACTTGTGAAAATTTATCATAAGATGTCACAAAAAGAGATTCTGTGGTATTGATTTTTTATATAGTTATAACAGTAAATCTCAACTATATATATATATATATATATAACCGAATTATTATAGCTATAACCTCGGTTTTATTATTATTTAAGCATATAGACAAATATGACCTCTATCTCCCACAACCTCCATTTTTGTGCTGAGGTATTTCCAAAGAACATATATAAATTTAGTGCTCCATGAGGGAGCATCTTCTTAATTCTCACCATGGCCCATGCTTGGGAAGACTCCCAAAAGTAGGCTCACTTTAAGGTTGGATTATCCTCTTATCAGTCTGTGTCAGAATCCAGAACAATAGCTGCATCTCAATTCCCCTCCAGCTGGAAAATTTTATGTAACACCTGCTACGTCAGAAAACAAAAAAGACTATTATGGAAATACAATAGAACAAAACAAAATATACAACTACATTGAAGCAAAAATATAAGTTAATTTAAAATTATGTTGAAGGAAATAAATTTTAAGCTTGATAAAAAAGAATGTACTCATGAAACGAAGGTGGGTTCATGGATCTACTACTTAGAAACTGAATACAAAATTACCTTTGGGCATAATTGTGTGTGTCTGTTTTAGATAGTCCACTTAAAAAAACACTCTCTGGGAAAGAATATTTGTAAATATTTATCTGACAAATAATTTGTATTCAGATTATATAAAGAACTTCTACAAATCAACACTGAAAATGTAAAGAACCATTAAAAAACTGGGAGATAACTTGAAAAGAAACTTCACAAAAGAAGATAAATGAATGGCAATAAGCACTCGGAAAGGTGGTCAAAATTCTTGATATAAGGGAAATGCAAATTTAAATCACACTGTAAAAGCAGTCAACACCTGTAAAATGCCTGAAATGCCCCCTCCCCACAAAAAACTCTGACATTAAATGGTGATGGTATAGAACAACTGGAACTTTCATACACAGTCAGTGGGAGTATAAAGTGGTACAATATTTTAGATACTTGGAATGGCAATTTTTTATCCACATTATGAGCAATTTCACTCCTAGGTATTAATCTAAGAGAAATGAAAACATACGTTTATAATAATGACTTGTACAAGAATGTTCCTAGAAGATTCAGCCATAATAGTAGAAAACTACAAAATTCTACGTGCCCATCAAGAGGTAGAAGGATGAACAAGTTGTGGTATATCATACAATGGAACACAACTCAGAAGTGAAACAAAATGACTTACTGATACAAAGATCAACATGAATGAATCTACATACATTATGCTGAGTGAAAGAAGCTGGCCCCGAAAGAATACATTCTGTATGATTCCACTTATATGAACTTCTGGAATCAACAATATAACCTATGATAATAGTTGTAGGAAAATTGTGGGAAGTGGCACAAGAGAATATTTTATATCTATTGTGAGTAGCAGTTAAATTGAATTAAATGCTAATGAACTGTGCATTTTATTTAATTTTATTTTTTTAATACAGCAGGTTCTTATTAGTTATCAATTTTATACATATTAGTGTATATATGTTAATCCTAATCTCCCAATTCACCCCACCACCACCACCATCAATTTCCCCCTTGGTGTCCATACGCTTGTTCTCTACATCTGTCTCCATTTCTGCCCTGCAAACTGGTTCATCTGTACCATTTTTCTAGATTCCACATATATGTGTTAATATACAATACTTGTTTTTCTCTTTATGACTTACTTCAATCTGTATGACAGTCTGTATGTCCATCCACCTCTCTACAAATGACCCAATTTAGTTCCTTTTTATGGCTCAGTAATATTCCATTGTATATATGTACCAGCATTTCTTTATCCATCCCTCTGTTGATGAGCATTTAAGTTGTTTCCATGACCTGGCTATTGTACTGCTGGCTATTGCAGTGCTGCAATGAACATTGGGGTGCATGTGAGTTTTTGAATTATGGTTTTCTCTGGGTATATGCCCAGTAGTCGGATTGCTGGGTCATATGGTAATTCTATTTTTAGTTTTTTAAGGAACCTCCATACTGTTCTCCATAGTGGCTGTATCAATTTACATTCCCACCAACAGTGCAAGAGGGTTCCCTTTTCTCCACACACTCTCCAGGATTTGTTGTATGTAGATTTTCTGATGATGCCCATCCTAACTGGTGAGAGGTGATACCTCATTGTACTTTTTTTTTTTTTTTTGCGGTACGCGGGCCTCTCACTGTTGTGGCCTCTCCCGTTGCGGAGCACAGGCTCCAGACGCGCAGGCTTAGCGGCCATGGCTCATGGGCCTAACTGCTCCGCGGCATGTGGAATCTTCCTGGACCAGGGCACGAACCCATGTCCCCTGCATCGGCAGGCGGACGCTCAACCACTGTGCCACCAGGGAAGCCCTGTTGGAATATTTTTAATCACATTTTCAATTTCATTACCTATGATTGGTCTGCTCATATTTTCTATTTCTTCCTGCTTCAGTCTTGGGAGGTTATACCTTTCCAGGAATTTGTCCATTTCTTCCAGGTTGTCCATTTTATTGGCATAGAGTTGCTTGTCGTAGTCTGTTGTGATGCTCGGTATTTCTGCAGTGTCTGTTGTTACTTCTCCTTTTTCATTTCTATTGATTTGAGTCCTCTCCATCTTTTTCTTGTTGAGTCTGGTTAAAGGTTTATCAATTTTGTTTATCTTCTCAAAGAACCAGCTTTTAGTTTTATTGATCTTTGCTATTGTTTTCTTTGTTTCTATTCCATTTATTTCTGCTCTGATCTTTATGATTTCTTTCCTTCTCCCAACTTTGCGTTTTGTTTGTTCTTCTTTCTCTAGTTCCTTTAGGTGTAGGGTTAGATTGTTTAGTTGAGATTTTTCTTGTTTCTTGAGGTAGGATTGTATAGCTATACACTTCCCTCTTAGAACAGCTTTTGCTGCATCCCATAGGATTTGGATCATCGTGTTTTTGTTGTCATTTATCTCCAGGTATTTTTTGATTTCCTCTTTGATTTCTTCAGTGATCTCTTGGTTATTTAGTAATGTATTGTTTAGCCTCCAATGTGTTTGTGTTTTTTTATGTTTTTTTCCCTGTAATTCATTTCTAATCTCATAGCATTATGATCGGAAAAGATGCTTGATATGATTTCAATTTTATTAAATTTACCAAGGCTTGATTTGTGACCCAAGATGTGATCTATCCTGGAGAGTATTCCATGTGCACTTGAGAAGAGAGTGTAATCTGCTGTTTTCGGATGGAATGTCATATAAATATCAATTAAATCTATCTGGTCTATTGTGTCATTTAAAGCTTGTGTTTCCTTATTCATTTTCTGTCCATTGGTGTTAGTGAGGTGTTAAAGTCCCCCACTACTATTGTGTTACTGTCGATTTCCTCTTTTATAGCTGTTAGTAGTTGCCTTATGTATTGAGGTATTCCTATGTTGTGTGCATATATATTTATAATTGTTATATCTTTTTCTTGGTTTGATCCCTTGATCATTTTGTAGTGTCCTTCCTTGTCTCATGTAACATTCTTTATTTTAAAGTCTATTTTGTCTGATATGAGTATTGCTAATCTAGCTTTCTTTTGATTTCCATTTGCAGGGAATATCTTTTTCTGTCCCTTCACTTTCAGTCTGTATGTGTCCCTAGGTCTGAAGTGGGTTTCTTGTAGACAGCATATATATGGGTCTTGTTTTTTGTATCCATTCAGTGAGCCTGTGTCTTTTGGCTGGAGCATTTAATCCATTCACATTTAAGGTAATTATCGTTATGTATGTTCCTGTGACCATTTTCTTAATTGTTTTGGGTTTGTTTTTGTAGGTCCTTTACTTCTCTTGTGTTTCCCACTTAGAGAAGTTCCTTTGGTATTTGTTGTAGAGCTGGTTTGGTGGTGCTGAATTCTCTTAGTATTTGCTTGTCTGTAAAGCTTTTGATTTCTCTGTCAAATCTGAGTGAGATCCTTGTCCAGTAGAGTAATCTTTGTTATAGGTTCTTCCTTTTCATCACTTTAAGTATATTGTGCCACTCCCTTCTGGATTGTAGAGTTTCTGCCAAGAGTTCAGCTGTTAACCTTATGGGAGTTCCATTGTATGTTATTTGTTGTTTCTCCCTTATTGCTTTTAATAAGTTTTCTTTGTCTTTAATTTTCATCAATTTGAGTGCTGTTTGTCTCATTGTGTTTATCCTGCCTGGAGCTCTCCCTGCTTCCTGGCCTTGGGTGGCTATTTCCTTTCCCATGTTAGGGAAGTTTTTGACTATAATCTCTTCAAATATTTTCTCAGGTCTTTTCTCTCCCTTTTTTCCTTCTGGGACCCCTATAATGTAAATGTTGGTGCACTTAATGTTCTCCCAGAGGTCTCTTAGGCTGTGTTCATTTCTTTTCATTCTTTTTCTTTATTCTATTCCACGGCAGTGAATTCCACCATTCTGTCTTCCAGGTCACTTATCTGTTTTTCTGCCTCAGTTATTCTGCTATTGATTCATTCTAATGTATTTTTCATTTCAGTTATTGTATAGTTCATCTCTGTTTGTTTGTTCTTTAATTCTTCTAGGTCTTTGTTAAACACTTCTTGCATCTTCTCAATCTTTGCCTCCATTCTTTTTCTGACGTCCTGGGTCATCTTCACTATCATTATTCTGAATTCTTTTTCTGGAAGGTTGTGTATCTCCACTTCATTTAGTTGTTTTTTCTGGGGTTTTATCTTGTTACTTCATCTGGTACATAGTCTTCTGCCTTTTCATTTTGTCTATCGTTCTGTGAATGTGGTTTTGTAGTTTTTCTTGCTTCTGCTGTCTGTCCTCTGGTGGATAAAGCTACCTAAGACACTTGTGCAAGCTTCCTGATGGGAGGGCCTAGTGGTGGGTAGAACTGGGTGTTGCTGTGGTGGGCAGAGCTCAGTAAAACTTTAATCCATTTGTCTGCTGATGGGTGGGGCTGAGTTCCCTCCCTGTTGGGTGTTTGGCCTGAGGCAACCCAGCTCTTGTGTCTACAGGCTTTTTGGGAGGGCTGATGGCAGACTCTGGGAGGGCTCATGCCAAGGAGTACATCTCAGAACTTCTTCTGTCAGTGTCCTCGTCCCCTCAGTGAGCCACAGTGATCCCCTGCCTCTGCAGGAGACCCTGCAACACTAGCAGATAAGTCTGGTTCAGTCTCCTCTGGAGTTTAGCTTCTTCCCCCTGTGTCCTCATGTGCACACTGCTTTGTGTGTGCCCTCCAAGAGTGGAGTCTTTGTTTTCCCAAGTCTTGTGGAAGTCCTTCAATCAAATCCCCTGCTAGCCTTCAAAGTCTGATTCTCTGGGAATTCCTCCTTTCATTGCCAGACACCCAGGTTGGGAAGCCTGACATGGGGCTCAGAACCTCCACTCCAGTGGGTGGACTTCTGTGGTATAATTGTTCTCCAGTTTGTGAGTCACCCACCCAGTGGTTATGGGTTTGATTTTATTGTGATTGTGCCTCTCCTACTGTCTCATTGTGGCTTCTCCTTTGTCTTTGGATGTGGGGTATCTTTTTTGATGAGTTCCAGTGTCTTCCTGTCGATGATTGTTCAGCAGTCAGTTGTGATTCCAGTGCTCTCACAAGTCGGAGTGAGCGCACATGCTCCTACTCCATCCTCTTGAAACAATCTTGAACTGTGCATTTTATTTAGTTATTTATTTTATAACATCTTTATTGGAGTATAATTGCTTTACAATGGTGTGTTAGTTTCTGCTTTATAACAAAGTGAATCAGCTATACATATACATGTATCCCCACATCTCCTCTCTCTTGCATCTCCCTCCCTCCCACCCTCCCGATCTCACCTCTCTAGGTGGTCACAAATCGTCGAGCTGATCTCCCTGTGCTATGCAGCTGCTTCCCACTAGTTACCTGTTTTACATTTGGTAGTGTATATATTCCATACCACTCTCTCACTTTGTCCCAGCTTACCCTTCTCCCTTCTCCTTTCCTCAAGTCCACCCACTCTCTAGTAGGTCAGAATGTTTATTCCTGTCCTGCCGCTAGGGTCTTCATGACCTTTTTTTTTTCCCTTAGATTCCATATATATTTGTTAGCATATGGCATTTCTTTTTACCTTTCTGAATTACTTCACTCTGTATGACAGACTCTAGGTCCATCCACCTCACTACAAATAACTCAATTTCCTTTCCTTTTATGGCTAAGTAATATTCCATTGTATATATGTGCCACATCTTCTTCATCCATTCATCTGTCAGTGGACACTTAGGTTGCTTCCATGTCCTGGGTATTGTAAATAGAGCTGCAATGAAAACTGTGGTACATGACTCTTATTGAATTATGGTTTTCTCAGGGTATATGTCCAGTAGTGGGATTGCTGGGTCGTATGGTAGTTCTATTTTTAGTTTTTTAAGGAACCTCCACACTGTTCTCCATAGTGGCTGTATCAACTCACATTCCCACCAACAGAGCAAGAAGGTTCCCTTTTCTCCACAGCCTCTCCAGCATTTATTGTTTGTAGATTTTGTGTGTGTGTGGTACACGGGCCTCTCACTGTTGTGGCCTCTCCCATTGTGGAGCACAGGCTCCGGAAGCGCAGGTTCAGTGGCCATGGCTCATGGGTCTAGCCGCTCCGCGGCATGTGGGATCTTCCCAGACCGGGGCACGAACCCGTGTCCCCTGCATCATCAGGCGGGCTCTCAACCACTGCGCCACCAGGGAGTCCCATTTGTAGATTTTTTGATGATGGTCATTCTGACTGGCGTGAGGGGATATCTCATTGTAGTTTTGATTTGCATTTCTTTAATGATTAATGATGTTAAGCATTCTTTCATGTGTTTATTGGCAATCTGTATATCTTCTCTGGAGAAATGTCTATTTAGGTCTTCTGCCCATTTTTGGATTGGGTTGTTTGTTTTTTTGATATTGAGCTGCATGAGCTGCTTGTAAGTTTTGGAGATTAATTCTTTGTCAGTTGATTCATTGGCAAATATTTTCTCCCATTCTGAGGGTTGTCTTTTCGTCTTGTTTATGGTTTCCTTTGCTGTGCAAAAGCTTTTAAGTTTCATTAGGTCCCATTTGTTTATTTTTGTTTTTATTTCCATTTCTCTAGGAGGTGGGTTGAAAAGGATCTTGTTGTGATTTATGTCATAGAGTGTTCTATGTTTTCCTCTAAGAGTTTTATAGTGTCTGGCCTTACATTTAGGTCTTTAATTCATTTTGAGTTTATTTTTGTGTATGGTGTTATGGAGTGTTCTACTTTCATTCTTTTACATGTAGCTGTCCAGTTTTCCCAACACCACTTATTGAAGAGGCTGTCTTTTCTCCATTGTATATTCTTACCTACTTTATCAAAAATAAATTGACCATATGTGCATGGGTTTATCACTGGGCATTCTATCCTGTTCCATTGATCTATATTTCTGTTTTTGTGCCAGTACCTTACTGTCTTGATTACTGTAGCTTTGTAGTATAACCTGAATTCAGGGTGCCTAAATCCTCCAGCTTCATTTTTCTTTCTCAAGATTGCTTTGGCTATTTGGGGTCTTTTGTGTTTCCATATAAATTGTGAAAATTTTTTGTTCTAGTTCTGTGAAAAATGCCATTGGTAGTTTGATAGGGATTGCATTGAATCTGTAGATTGCTTTGGGTAGTATAGTCATTTTCACAATGTTGATTCGTCCAATCCAAGAACATGGTATATCTCTCCATCTGTTTGTATCATCCTTAATTTCTTTCATCAGTGTCTTATAGTTTTCTGCATACAGGTCTTTTATCTCCCTAGGTAGGTTTATTCCTAAGTATTTTATTCTTTACGTTGCGATGGTACATGGGAGTGTTTCCTTAATTTCACTTTCAGATTTTTCATCATTAGTGTATAAGAATGCAAGAGATTCCTGTGCATTAATTTTGTATCCTGCTACTTTATCAAATTCATTGATTACCTCTTGTAGTTTCCTGGTTGCATATTTAGGATACTCTATGTATAGTATCATGTCATCTGCAAACAGTGACAACTTTAGTTCTTCTTTTCTGATTTGGATTCCCTTTATTTCTTTTTCTTTTCTGACTGCTGTGGTGAAAACTTCCAAAACAATGTTGAATAATAGTGGTGAGGGTGGGCAACCTTGTCTTCTTCCTGACCTTAGTGGAAATGGTTTCAGTTTTTCACCATTGAAGATGATGTTGACTGTGGGTTTGTCATATATGGCCTTTATTATGTTGAGGTAAGTTCCCTCTATGCCTACTTTCTGGAGGGTTTTATCAAAAATGGGTGTTGAATTTTGTCGAAAACTTTTTCTGAATCTATTGAGATGATCATATGTTTTTTATTCTTCAATTTGTTAATATGGTGTATCACATTAATTGATTTGCTTATATTGAAGAATCCTTTCATTCCTGGGATAAACCCCACTTGATCATGGTGTATAATCCTTTTAATGTGCTGTTGGATTCTATTTGCTAGTATTTTTTGAGGATTTATGCATCTATGTTCATCAGTGATATTGGCCTGTAGTTTTCTTTCTTTGTGATATTTTTGTCTGATTTTGGTATCAGGGTGATGGTTACCTCGTAGAATGAGTTTGGGAGTGTTCCTGCCTCTGCTATATTTTGGAAGAGTTTGAGAAGGATAGGTGTTAGCTCTTCCCTAAATGTTTGATAGAAGTCACCTGTGAAGCCATGTGGTCCTGGGCTTTTGTTTGTTGGAACATGTTAAATCACAATTTCAATTTCAGTGCTTGTAATTGGTCTGTTTATATTTTCTATTTCTACCTGGTTCAGTCTCAGAAGGGTGTGCTTTTCTAAGAATATGTCCATTCCTTCCAGGTTGTCCATTTTATTGGCATATAGTTGCTTGTAGTTCTCTCTCATGATCCTTTGTATTTCTGCAGTGTCAGCTGTTACCTCTCCTTTTTCATTTCTAATTCTATTGATTTGAGTCTTCTCCCTTTATTTCTTGATGACTCTGCCTAATGTTTTATCAATTTTGTTTATCTCCTCAAAGAACCACCTTTTAGTTTTATTGATCTTTGCTATTGTTTCCTTCATTTCCTTTTCATTTATTTCTGATCTGATTTTATGATTTCTTTCCTTCTGCTAACTTTGGGGGTTTTTTGTTCTTCTTTCTCTAATTGCTTTAGGTGTAATTTTAGGTTGTTTATTTGAGATGTTTCTTGTTTCTTGAAGTAGGATTGTATTGCTCTAAACTTCCTTCTTAGAACTGCTTTTGCTGCATCCCATAGGTTTTGGGTCGTCATGTTTTCATTGTCATTTGTTTCTAGGTATTTTTTGACTTCCTCTTTGATTTCTTCAGTGGTGTCTTGGTTATTAAGTAGTGTATTGTTTAGCCTCCATGTGTTTGTATTTTTTACAGATATTTTCCTGTAATTGATATCTAGTCTCATAGCGTTGTGGTCGGAAAAGATACTGGATATGATTTCAGCTTTTTTAAATTTACCAAGGCTTGATTTGTGATGCAAGATATGATCTATCCTGGTGAACGTTCCATGAGCACTTGAGAAGAAAGTGTATTCTGTTGTTTTGGGATGGAATGTCCTATAAATATCAATGAAGTCCAGCTTTTTTAATGTATCATTTAAAGCTTGTGTTTCCTTATTTATTTTCATTTTGGATGATCTATGCATTGGTGAAAGTGGGGTGGTAATGACCCCTACTATGATTGTATTACTGTCGATTTCCCATTTTACGGCTGGTAGTATTTGCCTTATGTATTGAGGTGCTCCTATGTTGGGTATGTAAATATTTACAATTGTTATATCTTCTTCTTGGATTGATCCCTTGATCATTATGTAGTGTCCTTCTTTGTCTCTTGTAATAGTCTTTGTTTTAAAGTCTATTTTGTCTGATATGAGAATTGCTACTCCAGCTTTCTTTTGATTTCCATTTGCATGAAACATCTTTTTCCATCCCCTTACTTTCAGTCTGTATGTGTCCCTAGGTCTGAAGTGTCTCTTGTAGACGGCATATATATGGGTCTTGCTTTTGTATACATTTAGCCAGTCTATGTCTTTTGGTTGGAGCATTTAACCCATTTACATTTAAGGTAATTATCAATATGTACGTTCCTATTAGCATTTTCTTAATTGTTTTGGGTTTGCTATTGTAGGTCTTGCCCTTCTCTTGTGTTTCCTGCCTAGAGAAGTTTCTTTAGCATTTGTTGTAAAGCTGGTTTGGTGGTGCTGAATTCTCTTAGGTTTTGCTTGTCTGTAAAGGTTTTAATTTCTCTGTCAAATCTGAATGAGATCCTTGCTGGGTACTGTAATATTGGTTGTAGGTTTTTCCCTTTCATCACTTTAAATATGTCCTGTCACTCCCTTCTGGCTTACAGAGTTTCAGCTGAATGATCAGCTCTTAACCTTATGGGGATTCCCTTGCATGTTATTTGTTGTTTTCCCTTGCTACTTTTAATATTTTTTCTTTGTATTTAATTTTTGATAGTTTGATTAATATGTGTCTTTGTGTGTTTCTCCTTGGATTTATCCTATGTGGGACTCTCTGTGCTTCGTTTACTTGATTAAGTATTTCCTTTCCCATATTAGGGAAGTATTCACCTATAATCTCTTCAAATATTTTCTCAGTCTCTTTCTTTTTCTCTTCTTCTTCTGGAACCCCTATAATTCAAATGTTGCTGCGTTTAATGTTGTCCCAGAAGTCTCTGAGGCTGTCCTCAATTGTTTTCATTCTTTTTCTTTATTCTGCTCTGCAGTAGTTATTTCCACTATTTTATCTTCCAGGTCACTTCTCCATTCTTCTGCCTCAGTTATTTTGCTATTGATTCTTTCTACAGAGTCTTTAATTTTATTTTTTGTGTTTTTCTTCATTGTTTGTTTGCTCTTTGGTTCTTCTAGGTCCTTGTTAATCGTTTTTTATATTTTCTCCATTCTATCTCCAAGATTTTGGATCATCTTTACTATCATTACTGTGAATTCTCTTTCAGGTAGACTGCCTATTTCCTCTTCATTTGTTTGTTCTGGTGGGTTTTTACCTTGCTCCTTCAACTGCTGTGTATTTCTCTCTCTTCTCATTTTGCTTAACTTACTGTGTTTGGGATCTCCTTTCGCAGACTGCAGGTTCATATTTCCCATTGTTTTTGGTGTCTTCCCCCAGTGGCTAAGGTTGGTTCAGTGGGTTGTGTAGGCTTCCTGGTGGAGGGTACTAGTACCTGTGTTCTGGTGATGAGCCTGGATCTTGTCTTTCTAGTGGGCAGGCCCGTGTCCAGTGGTGTGTTTTAGGGTGTCTGTGACCTTATTATGATTTTAGGCAGCCTCTCTGCTAATGGGTGTGGTTGTGGTCCTGTCTTGCTAGTTTTCTGGCATATGGTGTTCAGCACTGTAGCTTGCTGGTGGTTGAGGGGAGCTGGGTCTTGGCATGAGATGGAGATCTCTGGGAGATTTTTGCTGTTTGATATTACAGTGAGCTGGGAGGTCTCTGGTGGACCAGTGTCCTGAACTCGGCTCTCCCACCCCAGAGACACAGGCCTGATGCCCAGCTGGAACACCAAGACCCTATCATCCACGTGGCTCACAATAAAAGGGAGAAAAAGAGAGAGAAAGAAGAGAGAAAGAAAGAAAAAAAGAAAGAAAGAAAGAAAGAAAATTTATTAAAATAATTATTAAAAATTAAAAAGTTTTTTTAATTAATAAAAAAAGAAAAAGAAAGAAAGAAAGAGCAGAGCAACGAAACCAAAAAACAAATCCACCAATGATAACAAGTGCTATATACTATACTAAAAAAAAAAAAGGAGAGACAGAACCCTAGGTCAAATGGTAAAAGCAAAGCTATACAGACAAAATCACACACAGAAGCATACACATACACACTCACAAAAAGAGAAAAAGGGAGAAATATACATATATCGTTGCTCCCAAAGTCCACCGCCTCAATTTGGGATGATTTGTTGTCTATTCAGGTATTCCACGGATTCACGGTACATCAAGTTGATCGTGGAGATGTAATCCGCTGCTCCTGAGGCTGCTGGGAGAAATTTCCCTTTCTCTTCTTTGTTCACACCGCTCCCGGGGTTCAACTTTTGGATTCGGCCCCGCCTCTGCGTGTAGGTCGCCGGAGGGCGTCTGTTCTTTGCTCAGACAGTATGGGGTTAAAGGAGCAGCTGATTCGGGGGCTCTGGCTCACTCGCTGGGGAGAGGGAGGGGCACGGAGTGCGGGGCGGGCCTGCAGCAGCAGAGGCCAGTGTGACATTGCAACAGCCTGAGGTGCACCGCGTGTTCCCCCGGGGAAGCTGTCCCTTGATCACAGGACCCTGGCAGTGGCGAGCTGCACAGGCTCCCGGGAGGGGAGGTGTGGATGGTGACCTGTGCTCACACACAGGCTTCTTGGTGGTGGCAGCAGCAGCCTTAGCGTCTCTTGCCCGTCTCTGGGGTCCGCGCTTTTAGCCGCAGGTCGCGCCCGTCTCTGGAGCTTCTTTAAGCGGCGCTCTGTATCCCCTCTCCTCACGCACCAGGAAACCAAGAGGCAAGAAAAAGTCTCCTGCCTCTTTGGCAGGTCCAGACTTTTCCCCGGACTCCCTCCCGGCTAGCCATGGCGCACTAGCCCCCTTCAGGCTGTGTTCATGCCGCCAACCCCAGTCCTGTCCCTGAGATCCGACCAAAGCCCAAGCCTCAGCTCCCAGCCCCCGCCCACCCCGGCGGGTGAGCAGATAAGTCTCTCGGGCTGATGAGGCTGGTCGGCACCAATCCTCTGTGCAGATATATCTCTGCTTTGCCCTCTGCACCCCTGTTGCTGCGCTCTCCTCCGTGGCCCCGAATCGTCCCCCCTCCGCCACCCGCAGTCTCTGCCCGCGAAGGGGTTTCTTAGTGTGTGGAAGCCTTTCCTCCTTCACAGCTCCCTCCCACTGGTGCAGGTCCCGTCCCTATTCTTTTGTCTCTGTTTTTTCTTTTCTCTTTTGCCCTACCCGGGTACGTGGGGAGCTTCTTGCCTTTTGGGAGGTCTGAGGTCTTCTGCCAGCATTCAGTAGGTGTTCTGTAGGAGTTGTTCCACGTGTAGATGTATTTCTGATGTATTAGTGGGGAGGAAGGTGATCTCCGCGTCTTCCTCCTCCACCTTCTTGAATCTCCTCCTCATTCTCAAGCTGTGCATTTTAAAATATCCAATTGATACCTCAATAAAACATTTTCATTCCAGTAATAATAAGAACATTTAAAAATAAAAAAGAGTACACATAAGTTAAATCATTAAATATAAAAATATAAATAAATTTCACTGGTCTCATCTGCAAAGAAAAGACTTGAGATATATATTAATAAACTTGTTTATTATATTAAGGACAAAATTAAAGAAAGGGGACATCACTTTGCATTAACTTAATTAAATGTTTAAATTGTGAAGCTAAATGTCTCTTCCACACTCAACAACCACAAAATGGTTAGTCACAAGATATAGAAAATATCAGGTTGGCTTCCAATTTTTGGTGCATAATAAATACAATTTTAAAATGATACAACTGAATTTATTTACAAAATAAAAATAGACCCACAGACATAGAAAACAATGTTGTGGTTAACAAAAGGGGAAAGGGGTGGCGGGATAAGTTAGGAGTTTGGGATTAACATACACACTATTATATATGAAATAACCAACATGGATCTACTGTATAGCACAGGGAATTATACTCAGTATTTTTAAAACCTATAAGGGAAAGAATCTAAAAAAATAGATATGCATGTATGTATAACTGAATCACTTTGCTGTACACCTGAAACTAACACAACATTGTGAGTCAACTATACATCACTAAAAAAAAAAAGTGAAGTAACATCAACAAAACTTTAACAGATATGTTCTGTGTTCTATACCCAGCCACGTTATAATTCCTGTAAGAAAAATATGCAAAGATATTCTCAGATGTATCTAAACCCAGAGTATACTCCATTCTGGCGTTCAAAAAACCTCAAGAATGTTCTTTAGAACATTTTTTCTTTTCCAAACAAGTAGTGATAACAAAGAAAAAATTATTGGGGTTGATCTCCAAGTTAAATTACTGAGCACAGCATTAAGCAGGAGTGGGATGAGAAGTGGAGAAAAGTTATATTCCATAAAGACGGGTACATTTGTATAGTGTGATTCTTTTATTTATTTTATTATTATTATTTTTTTTTGCGGTACGCGGGCCCTCACTGTTGTGGCCTCTCCCGTTGCGGAGCACAGGCTCCGGACGCGCAGGCTCAGCGGCCATGGCTCACGGGCCCAGCCGCTCCGCGGCATGTGGGATCTTCCCAGACCGGGGCACGAACCCGTGTCCCCTGCATCGGCAGGCGGACTCTCAACCACTGCGTCACCAGGGAAGCCCTATAGTTCTATTCTTGACTTTGATAAGTTCGTTTAAGAAAACTTTACAATTTCAATATAATTACATATACCTTTTTACCTTAATGACCATATCCCAAGTTATTTAAGGAGGTCAAAGGAAGAGAAAATAACGTCAACAAAACCGAAACACTTGGAAATTTTTATATTCATTTTATAAATAACAATTAGTCAAGGAGAAAATTGGGTCAATGTTAACAGAAAGAGTAGAGAAACACACTCACATCAGACTTATGAGATGCAGCTAAAGCTATATTCAGAGCAAATGTCATTTTCATTATTTTTGAAATAAGTGAAATATTTTAAAGGTTTACTCAAAAGATAGGAAGAAAAATAAAATCTAAATAATTCAGAAGGAAGTAATTAATAGAGCGTCAAGCAGAAATAACTGTGAAGCAAAACTATGGAAATGAAAAATATTAGGCTTGTATAAACAATGATATAGAAAAAACCTTTAATTAATCAAATTATTTCAAAAAATAGAAAGGATATATTTTAAGAGTTATAGCATATATTTTAAAATGAGATTCTTCTAAGAACAACTGATGCTAATATATTTAATAATCTCAAGAGAATGGACAAATTTTCTAAAGAAAAAATTATAAATAGTCAAAACTAATTCAATATGAATTTTTAAAGAAAAAATTTAATAAAGCAAAAAAAGAAGGGAAACTGTAAAAAACTTAGCACTAACAGAAAAGCATCTCCAGAGATAGTTGCTTTTACACTTGACTTTTCTAAGTTTTCAAGACACATAATATCTGTGCTACAAAAATTACTGAAAAACAGATTAAAAAACGGAAAGTTGCCAAATTCACTTTTTTATAAAGCAAGAACTATTCTGCAAATAAAAGCTGACATAGATACACGGAATGGAAATCTGTGTATCCAATTCTTTAAGACTGCAGACTTGGAAAATCTTAGACAACAGCAAAATGGTCTTTAGTCCAAGAATCAAACTATTCATCATGAAATCTATTAATAAAATTTATCACATAGACAAGTTAAATATAAAAATATAATATAGTCTTTCCAATTGGATACCCCAAAAGGCTACAAAAAAAATCCAAGAACCATTAACTAGTATACGTTTTTAATATATAGAAATAAAAATGCTTCCTGAACATGATGGAAACTATCAAGCTTGGTCCAAGAGACAATGTGGGATTTAATCCAAAACTGCAGGAAGACAGCATTACTATTGAACAGTGTCCTAAGTCTAACTAGTGAAACTTGGAAAGGAGAAAGCAAAATAATTATTTGCAGATGATATGATGTTAAAGCTGGAAAACCTAAACGTATAAAAGATGTAAAGCAATTTAACACTTGAACCTCACTTAAAATGAAACATGCATTAAAAATGCCTAGAATACAAAGGATATCTTTGGATAGAATTGTAGTATCTACTTTTTTTTGCCATCTTTTGCTGATTTCTAAATTTTCTTATGCATATGTACTCTTAACCAGTGGAAACAAACATACAAACAAAAAGTAACAAAAATATCTGTAAACCATAACACTAAGAAAACTGGCAGGGGGACGGGGTAGAGTTCATTCCCATGATGCTGAAATCATTAGCGGCTTTGTACATACATGTTTATGACAAACACACACATGCACACACTTATCTATTTAAACGTTTCTGTGTGTGTGAATTCATACTATCTATAATGATGTTTTCAACATAGAATGTTATTGACTTCATACATCACAGACATTATTTTATATAAATACATATATTTATCTCAGTCATTATTTCAACAGCCAGATACATGGTGGTATCTTGTGTGGGTTTGCTACAAAATTCTTAACTAGTCCCTTGTTAATGGAATTTAAATTGTTTTCAGGTCTTAACTTCTACAACTAATGCATTCAATGACCATTTTTGCACTTATGTACTAGTGTAATCTATTGCTGTGTAGCAAACTACCACAGAATTTAGCAGTCTAAAATAGTCATTTATTTTTTTCTTAAGGTTTCGAGTGTCAGGAATCATGGGTGATTCTTCTGTTTCTCACGACATGAACGGAAATTACTCAGTGGTATTTAGATGCCAGATATGCTGGTCTTGGGGGTGCAAGGTGACTTTCCTCTTATGACTAGTGCCTCGACAAGGATGACTGGAAAGCTGAGCCCAGCTGGGACAGGTGACAGGTGTGCCTTCATGTACACTCTTCCACATGGCAAGTCTCACAATAGTTAGCATCTCACATAGCAACTCAGGGCTCAAGAAAGAGTGTTCCAAGAGACCCAAATGGAAACTGCAAGGTATTTTAAGACCTAAACTTAGAAATTCTATAACATAAATTTGCCACTTTCTACTGGTCAAGGAATTCACTACAGCTAGCCCAAAGTTAAAAGGAGGGGAATTAAACTCTACCTCTCAATAGAAGTAACAGTAAATAACTATAGCCACTTTAATATTTAATAACACAGTGAGTTTACCTAGGGTACCTTGAAGTGTAATTGCAGGGTCAAAGTGCATGCACATTTTAAATTACTTTCCAAGAAGTTTATACCAAACAAATTTTAAAGAAATTTTAGAGTGCGCTTTCAAAATAGACATGTGCACTAACAAGTTAGTTGTTCTTGAGTGGTCCTCAAAAACACTTACTATGTTCTATTGTGCTGTTCATTAAGAGTCAGTTGGTGATGTGAAACACTCAGCTGAGCAAATGAAATATGACTTCTGATGTAAAGTATCAGAAACTTAAGATCTTCAAGATAAGCAATTAGGGATTGATTCTCCCTTATCCATAAAGCTCATTGAAACTCTAAACACACAGATTTTTTAAATGGTTTGCGTTATTGTTCAGGACTATCTCTTAAAGGCTGATAATTGATTTATTATATTGGGAGGTAAAACTTCTAATGGTAGGATTTACCATATTATAATTAGACCTATACTGAGACAATAAATCTCTTTGCTCTCTGAATTACCTCTAAATCATCTCCATGAATTATTTTGTAGATTTCCATTTTTTTCCCCTTCTCTGAGGCTGGTGGGGTAAGAAAAATGTGCAACCTTCCTCCACTTTGGTGGAGATGCCACCCACATACCTAACTCTCTCCATCTAAAGGAATCATTTGGAAATAACATTGGCTACAAGTAACAGAGAACTCAACTAATAATGACTTAAAACATAACATTTGTTGTTAACAAGACTGGGGATGAGTAGTCTCAAGATAGGTCAGTAATTCCACAATATGTTTAAGGATTCAGTTTCTTTCTCTTTCCACTCCATTATTCTGAACTGTTGGCTTATTGTCATGATGATTATTGCCTCATGGGGGAAAAATGGCTGCTTTAGCTCCAGACACAATATTCATATACAAAATTTTTTAAAAATGGAGAATGAGCTCTCCGCTCATGTGATTCCCTTTTATAAGGTAGCAAAAACCTTCTTTAAAGCTCCACAGTGGGTATCTCGTTGGTTTTACTTGGTCACTCTTACCCCCAGGGGGGCTGGGAAAGAGATTACCTGGCTTTCCAGTCTCTGTTGTGAGTTGTTAAAGGAAAAAGAGATTTCATGGGCATGGCTTTCTGTTAGTGAACAAACAGTTCTGCCATACAAGACAAAACAGAAAGCAGGTTGAATCTTGGAATAAGATTGAAAAATTCCACTCAAGAATGCTTCTAGAATAGAAACAAAAAATCTTTGCAGATTACGTATGATCCTAATTTCCAGTACAGACCTAGCAAGTAATGGAACCCGAGACATCCAAACTCACCTTTCTTGGAGACCTAACAAGGGTAGATTTTAGTGAGCTTGCTGCGGATTAGGGAATTTAGAATTCTTTCTCTTCCCTTCGCCCCTCCTTCTCCTCTAAGTCTGGCTTTAGTGTCAGCTTTCTATTTGTAAAATTTATATTTTTTATTGTTGGAGCAACGGACAAAAGAAATTGTCAGACAGGGAAATGACAAAGAGGAGAGGAAAAAACAAGAATTTGGGAGACCCTGGGTAAGGAATCAAGGTTTTATTCCTGGACCTGCTGCTAGTTATGAAATCTGAGGCTCTTGCTGAACTTTTTAAAGTCTTAGTTTCTGCATCTGTAAATGAGGAAGTGACAAAAGATTGCATTCAGGGTTATGGTCTATTATTTCATTACGACTTTGTCACATAGCAGCCAAAAGCAGAATAAGCTTAAGGAAAGCTGGTTTCTTACTAGCGGGAGCCACATCATCAATCAGCATCATCAGCTTCATCCCCATCTTCGTTGAGCATAAGGAACCAGGCAATATCCAAAGTACTATTTGTGGATTATAGCATATAGTTCCATCTTTACAATAACACAATGCTGTAAATTTTGCTTTCTATCCCCCTCTTTAGAGATGACACAGTTGAGATTAGGAGTGGCTATTTGCCCAGAATTGCTTGAAAATTTACAAGGCCAGGAATTAAACAAAGTTATACTTGAATACATATACTAAATACTTATCCATTACACAATTGATTAGCTGGGTAAAATCTCAATGAACTATGAGACTGGTGTAATTGTTTTGATTTTCAAATAAAACTTGTTCATTAAAATAGTACCAAAATAAGAAAGTACAAGCTTTTGACATTTTGCCAACATGTTCTTATCAGAATGATCTAACTCTAGGATCTGTGTTCCCTTTGAATGCTTGTAAGCAGTCCACACAGATTTAGAAGACTCAAGGGCACTCAAGAGTGGCATTTACAATGTTGCCCAAATATTGATGAGTAGTATGACAGACTGATTTTTTTGATAGTTTTCTAGCTCCAATACCTGACAGATAAACTTTAAAACAGAAAAAAGAACAGCCTGTGATAAGATAAAGTAATTGAAGGATTTATCCTATTCCTGTCATGCACTAGGTAGATTAAAAGTAGCCTTGCTTAGAGCAGAATTATAGGCAACAAATCGATAGTGTGGATACAACAGGAAGCTTGTAATAGCCTTAGGTGCGAATGAAACAGTTTGCTTTACCAAAGCAAACTCCTGCCAGTGTTACTTCTACACAAAATGGGTTGGCAGTCAGCCAGCCTTGTGTTGTTTGGGGCCAGATTCCCGTGAGGAGACAGTGTGGAACTGCTACTTACATGCTCAGAAAGTAGTAAAAGCAAGCCTGGTTCTTTTCTTTTGTTACTATAACTGAACAGCAAAATATTTTTATTTTCTGCACAAGGCTTGGAAGGGTGCTTCAGACAGCTGTGCAGAGACATTTGCACCTGAACAAAAAGAAACCAAATCCCAAAGAGAGAAAGGGTGCTGAAGTGAATAAAATTCACCCCGTTTAATGGCAATTTGGTGAAAATGTCTGTTTTCTGAGACAGGGCCTCTTATAAAGCTTAGAAACCAGCTGTTCCCAGAAGTGGATACCTGAAGCCTAACAAGCAAAGTAGGAAGTGGAATAATTTGTGAATAAAGGTTTTTCTTCCCTGCTTAAATGTAGAGTGGCAAATATTTGTATTTCCATGAAAAAAAAAAATGCATTCATTGAATGGTATTTCGAAACATACCAGATAGAATTGCAAGTTTAAAAGCCTTTTACACCCTTGCACATCAACAGAGCAGTTCTTTTACAGCAAGAACCACACATCTTTAATGAGTTTGAATTTGAGGATGAGAAAACAAGCAGAGAATAAAGTTAATATCTCCATTGGCATAACCATAGTGTAGAATCTGCCAATGCCAGCAGTTCAGAGGTGTATCTAAACAGTGACTTCACTTGCCAAAGGCTTCCTGGAATTAGGGTGTGAGTTTTTGACTCAAGTAACAATCAGATGTGCCTTGAACAGTGAGGAGAGGAGATGGAAATGGGGAGAAAAACATCCAGGAAAGGTGAGAATGAGCTTTCTCCTGTGATTTCTATCAATTCTTTGTTTTTGCTAAGTTGGAATCTTCCTGTTGGAAAAATAAATAAGAAATGAATCAAAAGAGCTCATTTTCTGTAAATAAGGGTAACAGTAATTAATATCTTTAGACACTGAGCTACATCAGCCTCCACTGCTTGTTGAAGAGATGTGGAACAGAGCAGTGCTTGTGAGAATGGTGGCTGAGATCTTGAGGTAGAGTTAGGTTGCTAAAAAGATGATGCAATGTCAGTGAGCTAAGTTGTAATAACCTTAATAGGTATTTTCCTGAAATGGAAGTCCTGCAAACTAGGATTATGTAGATAATTTCTAGTGCTACTTAATGTTTTACAACCTGCATTGACATTTTCTAGTTACTGTATTTCACAGCCCTGTTGGAAACTGAGGTGATTTCTTTTTCAAAAACAAAATCCATACATTCTAAAACAATTCTGAGGTCATTAGATTTTTTTTCAACAATTAAAATACATTATTTCGTGGAAATAACCCTATGTCTCCTTTTTATTGGAATGTCTCAATTGGAGAACCCAAAGCTGCGCCAGTCTTCTATATATATTAGACAATTAATCACCTAAGGGGTATGATTTGAGGGATGCCGGAAGACTCCTCAAATAAAGATGCTGCCTTCTGTATTGCCCGAGTGTCCACAATTTGGTGATTCCATGACTCACATGATTCCACCTCCAAATGTCCTCTTTTGCATGGCAAATACTATTTCTGAGATAGTAAAAGCCCTGGCATAGCACTTACCCAGCAATTTTTCTCCCTACATGATCAGTACAGAAAGAAAAAGCCCTTCTCCCACAACTGCAGCAGGCAAACTCAGTTTTGTTTTTCAAAATCCAGTTCAGTTGCATCACTTTAGCATTTCTACCTTAGGGGAATCAATTGCTCTTTTCTTTTGGTCACCATAGACTTTTTACTCACCATTCTTACAGCATGCATCACCATATTTTATAATTTGTTGTTTACTGGTGTCTGTTATTCCTATTGGATTAAGATTTCCCATAAGCCAGTGAGAAGGACTGGGTCTGATTCTTATTTATCTTTATATTCCCAGAATATAGCAGTTTAATATGTAGCAGATGTACAAAACTGTTTCTCAAAAGAATTAGTTTACTATCTTGTCTAGGGTATAAGTTTGTCCTGCGTCTTACCGTGTGTGAATTCATTCAAAATGGTTGACTTGTTAATTCCACACACATTTACTGAGCAAAATTCAAGAAAACACATGCCCCAGATATTAGATAACCAAAATATAATAGTGTATCAGAAGGGGAGAGATGCAATTAATCTACCTGTGATCTACCCATTAAAGGATTGCATTATCCATATAGAATTTTAAAACAGTAATAAACCGTCTGAATATAAGTCTGTATTTTATTATTGCCATGTGCTGGTAATTCTAAACGAGTTCAGTGATAACATATACCTTCCCTCTAGGCGAGACCATACCCATGACCACTCCTCCTTCGTGCACCACTGCCAAAGTGTATTATCCTCTTTTACATTTATTCTTGTTTTCCAAAGCCTGCTCTAATTTTCCAAGTTCATCACCAATATAGAAATCACAGATTAGGCTTTTAGGTATTTTATTGGCTTTTCTGTTCCATTGGATATAAAATTTATTTGAGAAATAATTTGAAGCTCTAATTTTGGTCTTAAAGTAGCTCCATTTTCTACTACAAATTGAGTCAATTATACAATTAATTAGAAAATACAAGTTAAATTAGTTCTCATTTGGTCCCACTAAATTCACCATCAGCAAGTCAGGGGTTATGAATCCAACATTTTTTCAATGATATTTTTAATTAGAATCTGACTTAATTTTTTAAATTTTGCAATAAAACCACGTCTTATTTATATTGACAGGACAAATCTATCAATTGACAGTGTTAAGTATAAGAAACATTTGTCATTAGTAGCTGCCCAACTGTCCCAACTTGTACAGTCACTAAACTAACGGCTGACACCATAGGAGAAAACATGCAAAATATTTTCAAGACCCTACATATACCTGTTACTGAATTATGTGCTTAAAGAAACAAAAGCAGTGTCTCTTTACCTTCAAGAAATATACAGATTGACAGTACAGAGAAAATGTATCAAATAACTTCAAGACAAAATTTAAATAAAAGGGAATATGTGTGGCTCATAAGAATTGCCAAACTGAAGACACACAGACAATTGGTTGCCAGCTATGTCATGAGAAGAATATGGCATCTTCATTGATGATAATCTTATGGTTTAGAAACCCCCACTTTCTTTGCAAGCCCTTCATGTATCTTTCCTTCAAAAAGTAGTCCAAACAGTGTGGCAGGTTAATATTTTGATATATTAGCCAACAGGATTTCTCCCTGTAATTATGTGTACCTCATGACCTTTCCCAGAGCTCACACAGCGAGGGTCTTCCAAGTTCATTTCTCAGGGAAAGGATGTAACAAGAGAGAACCAGAGCCAATAGAAGAGTCAAATTACTGGTTTTTGAGGAAGCCTGGATTTACAGGTGGGAATAAGAGGCATGAGTCCAGAAACTTTGGAGAAGTGAGAAATGGCAACTCGTTTGGTCCAGCTGGAACAGAAGACTTGTTCTGGAATAATCAAAGTTGTGCTTTGAATATACTATGCATCAGTGTTTGAAGGCTGATGTAGATAGATTCGGATCTTGCAAGAAATGAGAAATAGCATCAGATAAAAAGGCAAGTGTATTTATGTAAACAAATCATCTAGTTCTGAAAAAGTCCAAGGGCAAGTACAGTGCTCACTCTTGGCCAACTCTCCCTCCCTAAACCTTCTGGAACTATTCTATCATGAACATAACTGTGATCGAATGCTGGAGTGTAGAGGAAAGTTCAGGTATATCCGAAATAGAGTCCTACTGGCTGCCCAGATTTGTACCTGGGGGGAGGTCTGAGAACGGACTTCTGGGAAAATGCCTTACAGCAGTGATGACAAGCTACCTCTGCTGATTAAGGTATCATGGAGAAGAGTAAGTGATGGCTGAGGACAGCTTTACCTGTTTAAACTCTGAACAGGATAGCCCTTCAACCAGATGCCTGGGTCTAGAGGTACCATTTACCACCAGTTCATTGGTGAAAGAATCTCACTTAATTATACACTGATTGCTAATCTGCTATTCTCTAAGGAACCACAACAGCTTGAAAAGAACAGCCTTCATGTCAAGAGACACTAGAGCAACGTTGTTAACCCAGGGCTTCTGGAATCTGGATTGCCAGACTTAGAATCCTAGCTGTTCTCTAATATCACAGCAGTGTGGTCATAAGGAGGTTTATTAACCTCTGTGGCTGCCTGAATGCCCACTAACAACACAATTACATGCAGTTGGTCTAAGACTTGATACAGAACTTGAGGGAGCTCTTGCCTGTATTCCTGTGCGATATCATTTCCTATGTAAAGAAAAGATACACAAAGTCATTTTAGGCTGTAAATACACTTTTAGGGCATCAAATAAGGAAATACATTCTTCTAAGGGTCAGATGGAGCCATTTGGACCTGGGAATGGCAGCTTTGTGCAAGACCCAAGAATTCCCCAAATCTTCTTAAGATTTAATAAAGAGACAGTTTGGGATGATGAGACATTTTTGTACCAGCACCTATTTTCATTCGGGAAAAGTTGACATGTCATTACCAGCTTTGATTCAGGCAGGATGTCATGTCTCTTGACGATGCAGCAAGCAACGTGTGAAGATGACTGAACAAGATGTTTGGTTCAGTCCCTTCACCTGCAGTAACATGTCTGAAAGCATCACTTCTGACTGAAATAATCACTTAACCTGAAGCATTTAGTGGAAATAGAAATCAAGTGGTTAACTCATGTGTCTGCTGAGACCACCCACAACTTTTTTCTCTGTTTTGTAGACAAAGCAATAGTGACCACCATAGACTATGAATCCTCCAAGAGGCAATATTAGTAAGTAAGTTAACAGAGTTCAATAAAATGACATTAGCTGGAAATAAATGAATTTTTTTTTCAAGCCACACTTAGGAAAATGTATGGAAACTAATTCTTTTCCTACAGCAAAGTTGACTATTATACAGACTGCCAGACACAAAGTAAATAAAGAATTGGACAATCTGTGAGCAAAAAAAGAAAAATTTAAGTTAATTAGACAAAACATATAAGAATGGATTTTGTCTTCATATGGCAGTGTCTAAGCAACAGTCAAGTTCGTAACAACAGATTGTGGCCTCTCCCGTTGCAGAGCACAGGCTCCAGACGCGCAGGCTCAGCGGCCATGGCTCATGGGCCCAGCCGCTCCGCGGCATGTGGGGTCTTCCCGGACCGGGGCACGAACCCACGTCCCCTGCATCGACAGGCGGACTCTCAACCACTGCGCCACCAGGGAAGCCCAACAGGGACCTTTATAAAAGCAAAGTTTTAGAGGTATATAAGAGAAATCAAAGAGTGATGGTACAAGTCTAAAAACGGGCAAATCATAATCATATGTGTGGTTGAGGAATGAGAAGGAAACTGTATTGTAATTGAAATTATTTATGATTTGCACACTCTGGTTTCTGTGTGATGAGAAATAAACAGCCAAATGAATATTTGGTTTAATGAACTCATTCATCCACTGTGAAACTTGCAATCCTCTAAAAAGTGTGAAAAGTGAAATTGGAAAACATGCAGAACACATTTTTTTAACTTTTCAAAAGATACACATGCAAAGAAAATATAAACTTAGATTTTCTTTTGACTGCAAATGGCTAAGATTTTTTTAAAAAATATGAAAGACTGTGAGTAAGTGCAAAGCTATTTTTCTTTCCTCCTAAAGCAGATTAACTAGTTGGGTTTTTCTTTGAATAGCTTAAAAGGTTCAAGTTATATCTGGCAGAGTGAATAGGTAATGATATATGCCTCATTCACCAAAGAAACAAATGTTTTGTTTCCCAACTCTAATTCTGTATTTTGTAGTAAGCTAGGGTGATATAATATACACTAGTATTATTGTAAAACAAGAGTTTATTACTTGGCTAAGTAAGTTGATCTTTGGAAAAGTGTACAAGTGCTTTGAAATAAAATAAAAACTACTTAATCCAATCTTCTCTCATACAATTTCTTTCAAGGAGAACAGACACAGCCTGTTAAAATCACAAAGAATGTAGAGTTTCCATTCATGGACAAAGTGTCCTCATTCAAACTCCCACTCTAAGCTACCTTGCCCCTCTTCTCAACTTTCTTTGCAGCAGGGAAATGTGATTCCATGAAACCTCCGGGATTTTGTTTTATGTTAACTGGCAGAGCTTTTCACGTCTCACAGAACTGGTGACACCTAAATGACACACACTTTGGATTGTCCTGTTGTGTGGAAAATGCAGAGAAAGGGAGGAGGAGAAACCTAACACAGGTGGGCGAGGGCAACGTGGCTGTCACAAATGTTCCTGAGATCAGGGCCAAGCTTAGGATCGTTAGGGAGATGATAAAACAATTGCTTCAGTGAAATGATTTCTTAAGAGGTGTTATATTACAAACCAAGTCCTGAGAATTCTCCAAAATCTGGCTGGCCTAGACTGAAGCTTTGCAAAGGAAAAAGTTAAATCTTCAGAATCATTAGCCAGGCTGTGAACAGAAACTAGCAATAATTTAAATGTAATTAGTAGACCACGTCTGGCTTGCAAAGTGACTCCGGAATTGTGTCCGCGTTTTATACAAGAGGGGGACTGGTGTAAAATGCCACCATTTCCAGCAGTATGGGGGATACGATCAAATATTTTGGAATGAAATTCTATTTGGTCACGTGTCTATGTTTTTCTAGAATTCAGCTATAGATGATTATTTGGTGGTATTTATCTATTTAGATGCTTTGTAAGAAGTCATGAGCGATGCATGTTGTCTAATTTCAGTGATTTACAGCAGTTGATTTCATACTGATTTGATCAAAATACTCCTATGCCTTCTGACTTTCTAGCAATATGTCTTTAATGTATTCATTCCCGAAAGACTTTTTTTAAAGTGTGTTCAAATAAAAAAAATCATAAAAGGTTGAGATGTGATTTCCACAAGATTACGAAATGTAAAACAAATGTCAAAGTAAATTTTTGCAATTGCTTTTGATTACAGCATTTTGAGATTCTAGAGCATTTTAGGAAATCCTTAAACCAGACTTTTTTTTTTTTTCAAGCTAAACATAACCTTCATTGAACCTAACCACATTTCTTTCCCCTCCTGTCAGTCAGTTCCTTGTACTTCTTTTGAATCACCATTTGTAAGACAGGCCCCTAGGGCAGAAAGCATTTGTTGGGCTAGCTCCCATTATGAAAAGACTCCTCTGAAAACTGGGATCCTCTTCAGTGTTAAGAAAGCAAGGCTTCTTCTAGGAGGTCTGTTTTATCAGCCTCCTTGTTCCTACTGTCAATGTGAGTAGCTCATAACTTCTGAGAAAAAGAATGAAATCAAGTGTGAACCAAGGAGACAAACCAGAGCTTTTACAGTCAATGAGAATATTCCTTTCTTTCTCTGAAGTTCAGTAGTGGCTAGAGTTACTAATGGGACTGATCACTACCAAAACATATCTGTATCATTGGCTGTTTTTTTCTTTTTTTCCAGTTCTGAACACAATTGTATTATACTACAACAATAAAATGCCTCCTTTCAGCTAATGAGTTCAAAACTGAATCTAATCTTAGTAGTTATATGAGTAAAGCAGCATGGCTCATTCCTATTTAGGAGAGTGTTTCTGTATAGTATCACAAAAGGAGGGCCAGGTGGGAATAGAATGCACAGCTACTGAATCCCTTTTCAGTATTCCACCTACTAGAAAGCACTGGCTCCATCCAGTTCCACTCAGTCGGCTGCTGATTTGACATCATGATTACATACATAAAGTTATAACTTTCTGTTTATCAAACACCATAGATTCCATGAGGATTATAATTTTGAACTTAGTCTATTTGTGCCAAATTGCCTGAAAATAATAATTAGAGATAATTTAACATAATGAGTACAGTACTTTCAGATAAATTACCCCTACAGAACATTAATTGTATTCATTATACAGAAAGGGATAAAATTCCAAGGCCGTATCTATTATGGTTTTATTTTTAGAAATCATCTTCAATTTCTTTCTTTTTAATTCATAAGACAATAATTTAGACAGAATGAAGACATATTTAACTAGTAAAAAGATCGTATCAGGATGTTATTTCTAATTAAAATTCCACTTAAATTCACCAAAAATAACATTCTAGTTATGTTCCTAAGATGTTTCTTCTTGCATTGCTATGAGTTTAAAATCTCCTTAATATCTAAGCAGTAAAAGAATATTTGTTTGAATTTTTTCCAGTTTTCTAGTTTCGTTATCCTAAATGAACAAATGTAAGAGTAAATATAGAGAGAAAAGCACACTGAATTCTCCGTTGGGAAGTCTAACTGGGACATTTTTTTTGGAAATTAATGAGTAGTAAAATTTAAACAGAATAAATGTCCCTAGACATCTATGAAATTAATATACTCTTTTTGTTATTGTAATTGTTGAACCTGGAGGATTTACAAAAGTTTAATCAAGGGTGGGATATAACCTTAATGACTGGACTGAAATGTAATTTTCATAGAAAAAGCTGTGAATTGTATGTCTTTTTACCTGAAGTCAATCTGTGGTGGCACAACACAAAGAGATAGTATATATTATAAATTGAATATGGTAGGCACTAGGAAAGTTTAGAATATTTGGTGCTGAAGCAAGACTGGCGATTCATATATTTCCTAATGAAAAACCTCATAAAATTATGAGATTCCCTTTTCTCACATTCCAGGTTCAATATGTAGACTTCTAATTACTAATTCAATTACTGTTGCTCACTAAAAAGTGACGTCTTGGGAGATTCCCACCACGTCTTCAGCTTTAGAGTTCGATCCATTCTTCCCACTTGGGTTAATATCTACTGTATCTACCTAAACACTTAGTCTTATAAACTAAGACTGAAGTGTTAAAATCAAAATTTTACTATTGGAAACCTAGAGTTTTATCTCTATTAAAATGTCTCCTTGCTTCTAGTCTGAATATACTTATCTGCTTAAGTAATAGGCATCACAAACTAGTACAGCAAAAATAGATGTTGACTTTCAACTCCAAATCTCTCTCTCCACACAATAAATGGTCCAACCATCCAGCCAATTGTTCTAACAAACAAAGAAACAAACACCAGAAGCCATCCTTGATTCCCCTCTTTTTCTCACTCTCACCACACAGTTAAGCAGTCCTGAGTGATTCACCTCAAAAATATAACTCATTTCAGTCCCCTTGCCATCTCTATTGGTACCCTAGTTCAAACCACCATCGTCTGTTGCCTGGACCCCTACTATAGGCAACCAATTAGTCACCCAGTTCCCTTCCGGTCCTCCACTCTACCTACTCTATGGGATTGTTTTTATTATAAAATAAGTCATGTGGTGTCTTCCCTCTATTCAAAAACTTCCAGTAGCTGCCTGGTAAGCTCAATAAAGCGAAAGGCCTACAGTTCCTTACGTGATCTGCACCAGCTCTATCTCAGATTTTCTCACTCTCCCCCTAGCTCACCACACCTGGGACACTTGCCTCCTTGCTCTTCCTCCAGTAACCCAGCCATGTGTGTGCTTCAAGGCTTCTGTCATTGCCATTTCGCCAGTCAAGAACGTTCTTCTTCCGGGACTTCCCTGGTGGTGCAGTGGCTAAAATTCTGCGCTCCCAATGCCGGAGGCCTGGCTTCGATGCCTAGCCAGGGAACTAGATCCTACATGCATGCCGCAACTAAGAGTTCACATGCCACAACTAAGGAGCCTACATGCAGCAACTAAGACCTGGCACAACCAAGTAAATAAATAAATATTAAAAAAAAAAAAAAAGTTCTTCCTCCAGCTTGCTGCATCTTCCTCCCTCAGTCTCTTCTGGTTTTTACTCAAATTTTCACCACCTCAGAGAGCCCTTTTATGATCACTCCGAGTAATACAGCAATTTCTCTCTCCCACTGCTATCTGTTCCTTTACATGCCTTGTTTTTCCTCAGAACATTGATCATTGCCTGAAAGAGTAAATACTTATTTGCTTGTTTTGACCAGTCTCCCACACTAGACTATAAGGACAATGAGAGCAGGGACTTAGCCTGTTATGCTCAATCTTCCATCTCCAACAGTCAGAATAGCACCAAGGATAAAGTGTAGATGATATCAATATCTGTATAGTAAACAAAAGAATGAATTGTTCAAGTGGACCCAGTGAGTCTGGTCTGGGCATAAGAAATGCATTTCTAATCCGATGACATCTCTTGACCCATAAAGTTTGGGTTTTGGTTTTTGTTTTTTACTTTTCTGTGCTGTTCAAAATAAAGTGGAACAATAGACCCTTTTTAGGTCTAATGCTTTGGTCAAGCCAGGCTGAGTGACTGTGTGTCCCCCTTCTCTTGACGAGGCTTCAGTCCTCTGTGAACCTCAGGAAGGACACCACCTGCCCCCAGTGCCTCCTAGATCTGGGCCTTCCTGGCCAATGTCTCCCAAGTTCTCTTCTGAAACGTAATTCAATAGACATCAAGTAAAATTGATTACTCCCCTTCGTAGCCTTATAACCTCTATAAATAGTCTCCTCATACCACCCGGAACATTTATTGCTCTTCTTTACTGGTGCATCAATTTCTACTAGACGATAAGTTTGTGGAGATCAGAACCGTACATTAGTCATCTTTGTGTTCCCCAGATCAAGTACTTCATTCATCCCACAAATAATCATTATGAACTATGTTCCAGACATGAGTTCCATGTGTTTAAGTGATAGAAAGAAACCCAGTGTAACTAGAGAGGAGACAACAAAGCAGAGGTGGGAGGAGATGGGACAGACCAGGAATCAGTCATATTGGGTGTTGCAGGCAAAGATAAGAAGTTTGCATTTTATTATTCTAAGCATCAGGTGTTTGAAGAAAGGGGAGATATGATCTGATTTTTTTTTTTTAAGATCGTCTGGCTGCTGTGTGGAGAATAGGCTTTAAGAGGAGCATGAAGTTAAGAGGTCTGTTAGGAAGTTCCTAAAAAAATGAAGCCAAGAGAGATACCAGTAGGTGGGACTAGGGGAGCAGCAGAGGACACAGAGGTGATTAGATGAGGGAAAGAAAGGAATCTAAGATCACTGCTCAGATTTTCATCTTGAGTTACTAAGTGTATAGTGTTGTTTACTGAGGAGTTGGTGAGGAGAAACAGGCTGGGATGGAATCAAGAGGCCTTTTTGTTTTGTTATATTTTTGCTGCACTTAATTTTAACTGCCTTGTAAACTTCTAAGTGAAGTTGTTAAGTAGGCAGTTGCATACACAAATGTAGAGCTCAATACTGATGAGTGAACAATTAATGAAAGAACATCTTTTCAAGATTCTCAAACTATTCTTTGTCAGAAACCAAGATTTTATGATTGCACAAATTAAATCAATGTGGTTTTTATTCAATAAATGGAAAAATGTTAATGCAAGAATTATCTCAAGTGTGAATTTTATCCTAATATATTTTTTTCTTAAGTTCTCACTTATCAATAGTAGAATCTGGGAATATATGCATATATATATACACACACATACATACATATATAATTATATATATAAATATAAATACATACACCTATATAATATTTAATGCTTTATTATATGTTTAATCTTTAGCTCTTTATGGCTTTCTACCAAGATGGCAATGTCTTTCAATTTGAGGACCACTCTTCTGGGGAATTTAGGAGGTGTTCCAAGTACCCATCTGTGATAATCTCCAAGATTGTGACATTTTACTTTCTATTTATCCTCTTTAGGGACTTTGGAAGCAAGTTGCACCAGATCCCCAAATATGGAATAATTATCAGCACCGTTAATGCCAACTGTGTCCTTTCTAATTATCCTTACAGTGAAATCATGGAGCCTTTGGGCCAATTTTCAGAATGTCTGTAATTGAACTTACCATTAGAAAATCATTGCTTCGGACTTCCCTGGTGGCGCAGTGCGTGAGAGTCCGCCTGCCGATGCAGGGCACACGGGTTCGTGCCCCAGTCCGCGAAGATCCCACATGCCACGGAGCGGCTGGGCCCGTGAGCCATGGCCGCTGAGCCTGCGCGTCCGCAGCCTGTGCTCCGCAACGGGAGAGGCCACAACAGTGAGAGGCCCGCGTACCGCAAAAAAAAAAAAAAAAAAAAAGTCATTGCTTCAATCACCAGGATCTTACCAATCACATGCTACCATCAAGATAGAAGAATTATATACAAAATTGGAAATGAAGAAAGGATTTGCATAAAGGAAAAAAAATGTTACCTAAAAGGAAAATGAAAGTAACAAAGAGGAGATAGATTTTTTTTTATTGGTTTATTAACAGTACATTGTTAATTTTTTTTTTTTTTTTTTTTTTTTTTGGCAGCGTCTTGTGGCATGCAGGATCTTAGTTCCCTGACCAGGGATCGAACCTATGCCCCCTGCACTGGGAGCATGGAGTCTTAACCACTGGACTGCCAGGGAAGTCCCAGCATATTGTTAGTTCTAAATGAAGCTGTTTCTGACCTCATAATGTTCACACCTGGTACTGTAAAATATTCATAGCATTTTATGGCTGTGTCTGTCAGTGCTGCAATAATTTTGACTCACGTGTAGTTGATGCTATTTTGAATATAATTTAGGAAATGTTTATCTTTTATTCAGCAAAATTTTATTTTCTACATGAGTTTTCTGATGGCCTTAGACTGTTTTTAATTTCCTTGTTGGAAATTTCTAAAAACTTTCCCTTAAAAAAAGGCAATTCCAAAATTACTAGACATTGACAGTGATCTCTTTTGCCTCAGTAAAAAAGCATAAATCCAGGTAGTTTGATTTTGATATTCTAAGAAAACAATTTAGAAGCTATATTGACAAAAAAAAGAACAAAATGATGGATTACACATAAAGATCCTTCAAACTGACTTCTGGCTAATATGCCCACATAGAAGAATTCCTGCTTCTTCATTCTCTGAACAGCAAAATTATGTACCTCATTCTCAGATATACTTTAAATTATAAAAACAATTTTACACTTGTTAAAAATTTTTATACATATCAAAAAACAATTCAAACACTAAGGAATTATGAAGATTAGTGGTAATATTACCATCAAATTGTACTCTATCTAATTTCTCTCCCCAAAAGTAATCACCCAATATTTTCATGAGTGTTCTGATTACTTTTTAAATATATGGTATATACATAGTATAATACATTTATTTGTATATATATTATATATGCATGTATACATGTATCACAATATATGTATATATTATATATAATATATATTTATGAAGGGATTGTATTGTACATATTGGGCACCTTGCGTGTTTTCAGCTTAGCAAAATATCTTTTTAAATATTTTTGCATACTTCACTTTTTGTATTTATCACACAGCTTAAGTAATGCAATTTATAAACTACTGTTTGCAAATAGTTTGTGATTCCAAACTTTGCTGCTGTGCAGTAAACAATACAGCTACCATTTAAATCTGTTTACTTCCTGATCTATGGAGACAGACTTATAAAGAAATATATGTTATTCTGTAACCAAAGGCATATGGGCAAACAAACAGATGGACAGATACACAAATAGTCAGGCAGCCTTTGCAAAGGATTCAGCAGTTGCCTTGGCTTTGTTGTAAAATATTTCTGGAAAAAAATGGGATTATACAAAGGGTCCCAGATGGAGTGGAATTAATCACTTTTTTTGATATCCCATTAGATGTTTGCCAGCACAATCATGTTGTTTTTCTATATATACACAAGAAAAAGTTATTAATTAATACTTGGTCTAAACATTTACACTTGTCATGATAAACCCAATTCTTAATTCCCTTTGTAAAGGAAGCAACTGCCTTGCTTAAATGTCATGGTCAATAAATGTCTACCCAAAAGAGCAGAATTTCTCTATATCACTCTACAGTGTCAAACACATAGTGTATACTGATTAAGATAATGTACTATCTAAAAGTCATGCATGCGTAGGAATAAGCCACATAAGCTTATTCACCAAGGAAACTCTGTGATTCAATCTTACTCCCAGAGCAGGACACTTTGTAAATAAAAATTTAATCCAGAAATTGTTAACAGGCCATTCCCTCCAAATTGCGTAAACATTACTAAGATGAAAAAAGCCAGGAGGATATAGAAGTACCTCTTTTAACTCCAGACACAAGCAATGCTGAGCAAATCAGGTTAAAAACAAAAGATGAGACATTAGTTTAAAAATCAGGAATAAAGCAAGCATTGTCACTTGAAATGCTTTCTTTATGCAGATTAGTTTTATACTTCCTTCATATTTCTTTTTTTTTTAAATGTTTATTTATTTATTTATTTAGGTTGTGCTGGGTCTTAGTTGTGGCATGCAGACTCAGTTGCAGCATGCATGCGGGATCTAGTTCCCTGACCAGGGATTGAACCCAGGGCCCCCTGCATTGGGAGTGAGGAGTCTTACCCACTGGACCACCAGGGAAGTCCCTCCTTCATATTTCTTATTTGAAATGTCAGCTCCTTCACATTTCTTATTTAAAAGTAGGTAGGAAGCCATTTAGGAATGTGTTGGGGGTGAAACAATATAGCATCATTTTGGGATGGATGTCTTCATCTTGAAAACAGCTTCTATTGTCCCATAATGTTGTAGCAATCTTCATCATGATCTCAACACTAATGTAAGATTTTTCAGGACAAGAACTATGAAAACAATACAGATGAGAATGTTTTATGTGTATTTTGTATGACACAATCAAATTAGGTCATCCACACCAAATGTGAGGTGACAGAAAACACACCAATTTCAATGATTTCTCAGTTAAGATGATGAAAATTTATTACAGGCTGCTATATGGATTACTGAGAGCATTAAAGATATAAAATTAAGAAATGGAATTCAACTGTCATAGAGGGGTTTATTTAAGATTGATGGCAAAAACTATTAAATTCTGAGTTTCTGAAAAAACACTTGGATTTTCCTTCCTGAGAAATATTTAAGTACATGGTGGATAGGTGTTTGTAATAAGTATTCTTACAACATCCTTGCCTGTGAATGTCACTTTCTACTTTATCATTATGGTATCTTCTGATTTCTCTCCTTGTTGTAAGTCCTCTCAACCTAGCAGCTAGTACATTTTAAAAAATCTTTTATGTTTATGGCAATCCAAATTTACAGAGTTTTTAACCATCCAGGGACATAGATTACCAGCAATATCCATGTGTTAGAGGGTAGAAACGCTGAAAGTTCAGACACTCTCACAAGAACCAGAGTTCTTGCTGGTTTTGCTCAATGGACTAGAGGGGGAGAAAGGAACTGTTTTCTAGAGGATGTTCAAAGTTAAAAGGCTGAGTTAATATCGTGTGAGTGTTCCTAGCACTAGAAACCACAGATTTTATTTCCTAAAACTTCTGGCGATTAGTTATCTTTGAACCATTAACTAGCATTCTCAGAATTTCCTTAAGAACTGCCCATCAATATACTACCTTAATCCAAGATCAGAAAGGATAACATTACAAGGTGATATGGCTGTAGGCCAATTTATATTCTTTTTGTCTTCTTAAAACTACAGATGCACACCTGTTTAAGGAACTAAGAAGGTAGTTAAAACACTAGTCTACAGATGCATAGAGTATCTTTGGAAGAACGTCTTGTAAACACTGACTAGTATCATTGCACATCCTTCCCAGTCACACTGCATTTTCACAAGTTTATGTACATCTGCAGGCTGTTAATCATGAGTTTGGTTGTAATCTGGGAGGATTCCAGCCTCAGTCGGAATCAATGCTCTTTCATAAGTTTAATGTATTTATCGTGAGGTTTAAAAGCAAGGGACTTCTTGCTCTTATTATGCTCCCAATAGCAAATAGTATAAACGCTGGATGTTTAATAAATCCATACTGAATTGAAATGACTTCAGTTGAATTTGAGAATGTATGCAATAAAGTTATTTATCATAAACATGAGCATTATTAGTTCTCAATATTTTAGCACACATTTTCTTCATTGTTTCTCAGATGTCTAATGTATCTATTTGTCTTAAGTTGGGTTCCCTGGGAGGAGAGTCACATACAGGAAGTTTATGAAGAGGGCTTTCAAGAGCAACGGCAGAGAGAGAGTGAAGTTAGACTGGAGAGAAGGAGTAGTTGATCTGCAATGCAGTCACAACAAAGACCTCATTGGACACCGCTGATGGTTCCAGAGCAGATCCCCACACTTGTCTCACTTTAAGGCAAGAGACTTGGATTTTATACCTGTTCATTGCCCGGTCTTGGATGCAATCTGCCTCCAGAAGAGGGGCCGTGACCTTGGGTGAGTGAGCATTCTTCAGCCAAGGGCAATTCTAGGAGAGTGACTCAGCTAAGAGCTGTCAGCCACCACCATTACTAGTAGCTGGAGGAATGAGAACTTCGGTCCAGAACGGGGATTGGGGTGGTACACGCCATCATCTGTTACACTGTTTTTATTTTAATCCTTTGCAACCTGATTTCTTTACTCATTACTTTACTAAAATATATATATGGGGCTTCCCTGGTGGCGCAGTGGTTGAGAGTCTGTCTGCTGATGCAGGGGACACGGGTTCGTGCCCCGGTCTGGGAAGATCCCACATGCCACAGAGCGGCTAGGCCCGTGAGCCATGGCCACTGAGCCTGCGCGTCCGGAGCCTGTGCTCCGCAACGGGAGAGGCCACAACAGTGAGAGGCCTGCGTACCACAAACAAACAAACAAACAAAATATATATATATATATTTTTTCAAACCTCATTGACGATTTTGTTTTTTAACAGGCAATATTTCTAAATCTATAAAAGTGAGAAACTAGATCTTGAAAAACTCTCCACCCTTGCTTTCCATACTAAATTGATTTTCTTCCTGCCCCAATTGCTACCTTATTCTCTTTTCTCTTTACACTCTCTCTGTCAGAACATTCATCCTCTTGCAGTCTCAATTCTTAGAGTACTTGTAGAGTACATCAAATCAATGTCTCCAACTTGCCCACATTTCCAGATGATTCTTGTATCTCCAAACATATTTTGGATATTTTTACTTGAATGTTTCTCTCCATTACTCCAAAGGAAACACTGACAGTTTAAAAATAGCAAACCAATGTTATTTTATTAGAAGTAAAAACTAATGTTCTTTTCTTACTATTACTATTATTATTACTTGATGTTACCATGTCAGCTCATACTTTTGTCTTTTCCTCATAAATGAGTTCTTTCTCTTAATATCTTTATTTACTCCAATCCTCTATCCCCTGTATAACTAATCTCACACCCAAATTTATTTTGATTTCTTTCCCTCTTATCCAGTAACCAACCCTTGGATATCAATTCTTTGTTTGTAATTAATCTCTTCTTTGTTGTGTTCCATTTCCTTTTGCCCACAAGATATTGTAAATTACTGTAATACACCCCGAAGTGGTCTTCTTTTCTTAAAACTTTGCAGCTTTTGAGAATTCTGTGTATTCAAACCATAATTTGGGAAGTTAATCTTCCTACAACACATCTTCAGCATAATCTTTACTGTCAGAAATCTTCCATCCTCTTCCAAAGCCAAGTAAACACAATTCTAAGTCTTCAGCTTAATGCTCAGGGCTTTCAAAAAGCATTTTAAAATTTGTCTTATGAATCAGTATGGAGCAATGGCTACAGGATGGGAGCACTTCTGGGCACTGGAGTACAGCAATGAGCAATGTGAATTACATCTAACAAGGAGATGAGCCAAGCCAAATAAATTAATAAATTTATACAGTATGCAAACGATACATTTGTAGTGAGAAGTGCTAAGGAAGAAAAATAAAGCAGGGAAAGGGATATTAAGTGTTGAGATGAAGGGATGTGATTTTATACAGTGTAGGATTGGCTGAAATGGTAACTACTGAGTAAAGTCCTGAAAGAGAGTGTGTGTCATATGGGTATGTGGAGGGGACAGCAATTGCAAAATTGATGAAGGACTTTGTCTTCATGTTAACAAAAACAAGAACAATGTGATAGGAGTAAAGTGAGTGAGGGGGAAAGTACTAAGATATGAGGTCAGAGAGGTGCCTGATCAGTAGAACTCTGTGGGTCATTGTAAAGAATTTAGATTTTACTCTAGTTGAGAAGGAAGTCATTGAAAGGTTTTGAGCAGCATTGTGACATGATCTGACTTTCATTTTAAAAGTTGCCTTGCTGAGAATGCACTGAAAGGTGGAAGCATGAGTTAGGAAGCTATCAGAACCCAGGAAAGGAATCAGGGTGGCTGGGATCAGGGTGGCAGTTGTAAAGGAGATGAGAAGTGGTTGCATTCTGAGTACACTTTAAAGGTAGATCCAACAGGATTTACTGATGGATTTCAGTCCATCAGTGTGGCAACGAGGGGAAGTGGAAATCAAGAATGAATCTAATTCCCTGTGCAACTATAATAACAGAGCTATAATTTAATGAAATGTAGAATCCTACAAGGGAAAAAGATGATGGTGATGGGAGGTAAAATAGGTAATGGAAACATTTTGGGACATATTCAATTTTATATGCTTTATTAAATATACAGGAAGTGATATCAAGTAGGCAGTTTATAACTAGATGTGAAATTCAGGGAAGTAGAGAGTGGAGATATGTTTGGGAAATATCAGCTTATATATAGCATTGAAAGCTATGTGGTTGATATTATACTACCTCTGAAATATGTATAGGAAATCAGTTTAAAAAATTAACAAAGAGCATCCAAGAAAGAAGAATAAAAACCATACATGCAGAGTCAGGGAAGCCAAGTGATGAATTTGTTTCAAAGGGGAGGTAGTGATCAGGCTGATGAGAGGTCAAGTAGGATGATAACTATAAATTGATCATTTAATTTAAACTGTGGAAGTCACTAGAGGCCATTAATGACAAACCTTATTTTTTCTTCCAAATACTATTTTGTAAGCATTTACGAATAGCTGTTTTTCAGTCAAATTTGCCTACTCAATGTCTTATGAAAATGACATATTTGCTTATAATTTTTTGTGCACTCTTAGGTATACATTCTCCAATTAAAATAGTTGCTTCTTTGCCTATTCAAAAGCTATCATCTTTAAAATTCTAATTTTATCATCCATTAACCATTCTCTCCAGCCTACTTTCTATTCAATATCTAGGGCTTGCTACCACTATCAGAATCACATATTTATCAATTATCATAGAAAATATTGCTTGATGGAGTATAGGCTTACAAAAGAATTTAATTAGCAAACTTCAAGGATACAAATATAAATGTAGGATTCCTACATGCTTCTGATCTTGGAGTCTTTTTTTTTTTTTTTTTTTTTGCTAAGCTTGCATTTAAATCAGAAAACCCATTCCATTTTAGAATTTGTAAATTTAAAGGAGTTGAGTTCTCATTTTTATAAGTCAAGCCTTGCCTCCTTTGAACTTAATCAACAATTACTAGTGTGTCTTTTTGTGACAACAACAAAAAAAATCCTCCTCTTTATTTTGTTGGTCCTGTAAATGTTTAAAAATAGATGGCTATCATGTTCCTCCAACCAATCCTCAGCCCCATCATTCTTTTCTTTTGCAGACTAAACATTCCAGTTTTTTCTAAACATTCCTTATGTGACACCATGTCTAGCCCTTTTACTATCTTGGTTGCCCTATGTATTAGGTCCAATTTGTCAATGTCTCTCTTCTAGGATGGCAAACAAAACTGAATCCAGCACTCCAGGGTGCTTCACATCCATGTACACTGCAGTGGGAATATTTACCTCAGTATTCCAATCGCTAAATTGGTTAAGATAATGTAAGATATCTTACCATGGCTTGCTAATAACTTATTGTTGGATATTTCCACTGACTTATAGTCAACTAGCATAATGACTACATTCCAATACACATAAAAGTGAATTTTTAATCATAATTGGATAAAGTTGCACTCATACCCATTATTAAGTTTCCCTTTATTCCATCTTTACTCCATGGTACTTAATAACAGTTGTTAGCTATTTATAAATTCACCAGGTCAAAAACATTAAAAATGTTGTAAACTGAAAAAAGTTAAATGACATATTAAATTAATCATTCTTAAAGTCATAAAACATAAGGTCAATATAAAAATAATTTCTTAAAAAGGACATTAAAAATATGTAGATGAAAAGATGTAATACTCATAGTTTAGGTTCAAATCCAAAAAATTTTATGTGATAAAGAGAGAAAAGGAGGACATTAAAATATGCAAAATTCTTATCTTCCAATGAATGGAGAGCTCCATATTAGTATCTATAAATATCTTTAAAATAAGCCTGATGTTTTTAACTACAAACTAATAATAATAATCACACAACTCTAGAAATTTACCAAGAATCATTAAATTGTACACTTACAATGAGTAAATTATAGCACAATAAATCTACCAAATAAAACATTCCTGACAAAGGACTTGTATGCTAAATATATAAAGAACTGTCAAATTTTATAATAAGAAAACATTCTAACTAAAAAAATGAGCAAAAGATTTGAACATACCCTTTGCCAAAGAAGATATACCAGTGACAGATAAGCACATATACACGTCAAATGATGCAGAGTCATTAGTCATCACAAAAATGAAATTCAAAAAACAATAAGATATCCCAACACACCTATTAGAATGGCTAAAATAAATAAAAACTGAAAACCAAGTGCTGGGAAAAAAATCAAGAGCTACTGGAACACCTGTACAATGATGATGAGAATGCAATATAGTATAAACACTTTGAACAACAATTTTGTGGAACTTATGTCCACACAAAAACCTATACATGAAGACAAGTATAGTTTTACCATTTATGCAATCCAACAATTTTGCTCTTAGGTATTTACCTAACTGATTTGAAACTTATGTCCATACAAAAATCTGCACACACATGTTTACAGCCGCTTTATTCAAAAACTGAAAGCAATGAAAATGTCCTTCAGCAGGTGGATCTATAAACAAACCGCGGTACATCCATACAATGGAATGATATTCAGTGATGAAAAGCTATGTACTCACAAACCAGGCAAAACATGGATGAATTTTAAATTATGTTGCTAAGTAAAAAAGTCAGTCCAAAAATGTTACTTATTCTATTATTCCATTTATACAATATTCTGATAAAAAGCAAAACTAAAGAGATCGTAAACAGATAAGTGTTTGACCTGGATCTGAGGAATAGGAAGGTCTGAATAGATGAAGCATAGATGATTTTGTAAGGTGGTGAAATTATTCTGTATGTTACTGTAATGATGTATACACAACACTATGCATTTTTCAGTGCCCATAGAAGTATAGCACGAATTATCAACTTTAAGGTATGAAAATATTTTTTAAATCAAATAATGTAGGAGGTCAGAGGATTTCAATATGGACTGCAGAATGGAACAAAAGAATCTAACAATATTACATATATATAATATAACCTCACTGGAAGGGGTGGGGAAAAGTTGTTGATCTCAGTAACTTTGGAGATGAGTGGAGATTATAAAACTAAAGGCAAAAGGAACTGTACGTAAAAACTGTATCCCACTTGATAAAGTTGTTTCCCACAAGCATACAAATTAACAGTTCTGTAACCACTATACCCATATGGAACTTACCAGTTAAGTAAATGGATGGAGAATGGTGGGAGCCAGATTTCTCACTATTGGAATGAGACGGTATAGATAAACCAGGGCAAGAGGCTAGAATGATTCATGTGATAACGTAGGATGATAGTAGAAGACATCATAATCAACTATATTTAGCATAATACAGAGATAGTTACATAGAGAAGTATTTATAGAGAGTCTGTCAATACAGGGATCAGTATGCATACATAGATCTCCTTGCTCTTTCAGCTGAGAGGACCTATGAGCAAGTAGTTCACCCAGCACCCACATTTTGGTTTCAAATACCATTCTCCAATTACAGGAACTAGGCTTCCTTGGAGAAACACCTGAATCTAAAACGGGGCAAGGAATATACAAAGTGAACCAGGAATATTTTGTAGTGCCAGAAAGCAAGGAAGTACTGAGGAAAAAATTGTACAAATCCAAAAATGGGAGTATGTCAAAGAGACACAGGAGCCAACTGAAAGAGCTCCTAATGGCTAAAGCCAGAACAATATGAACGACAAGACAATGTAGTACTGGATTACAACCTAAAGTGTAAAATAAATGTTCATGAGTTCTTAATAATATAAATAAATAAATGAAAGGGGGAGAATGGACAAATCTGTGCAGAAAAAAAATCTCTAAATAATTTATGTAGATCCTTCCCTATCAATGAGGCTAAGCATAACTGCCCCACTCCTTAAATGTGGGTTGTGGACAGTGACTTCCATCCAAAGAGGACAGCATGGGAAGTGGAAAAAAGAGAAATTTTATAGTGAAGAAACTCAACAAACACTACCTCAGCCAGGTGATCAGCTATGATGTCATACTAATAATCTGTACTCTTGATATGATATGATGAAAAATGACACTTTATCTCTGAGGTCTTCCTCCCCAAAACCCAACAACTCCTGTCTAATCATGAGAAAAACATCAGACAACCAGAATTGAAAGAGATTCTGTAAAATATCTGACCAGTACTTAACAAAACTGTCCAGGTTATCAAAAACAAGGAGTCTGAAAAACTGTCATAGTGTAGAAGAGCCTAAGGTGACATGACAAGTAAAACTAATATGATATGCTGGATGACATCATGGGTCAGAAAAGGACTTTACATAAAAATCAAACACAGGGTAGGATAGTGGAGAGAAGGGTGGTGGTGAGTTAATGATTATCCTTAGAACTTCTGAGCTTATGGTTGTTACTGGTGTCTCTGGAATCACTTTGCCATTGTGGGGAGTGGAGGATGATCATTAGAAACTGGCATTAGAAACTGGCAAGTCATTCCTTGCCAGAAGTTTTTTAATAGCCAAGTTTCAGAAAATCAAACCCTATTCTTTAATGTAGTCTGTATATACCACTTATACCTCAATTAGAAGGAGAGAAGACAAATGAAAAGTTGTCCATTGTTCTTCTCAACCCATTGTCCTAGCGTGATTAGAAGTCAAAATGCATCTTCAGGTTATACTCAATTCCTTCCACATTCTCAAGACTTCACAAGTGTCCTACAGTTAGAATAGCCATGGTTTCAGAAGAGAAACTGAATATTTTATGAGTTGACTGAAATGTAACAGAGAATAAGATATTGTTTTTCTATCTATGTGAAAATCTGTCCTAATCAAAGTTCAAGTAATTTTGGTTGAGTGAAAAAAAACATTTCCATTTGACAACTGTAGAAAATTTTAGTTATTTTAAAAGTTCTAGATGACTTACATACTCTTATATAGTGCAATACTTGGAAAGCATTAACCAGAAGGTTAACCAGAAGTTCTGAAAAGGTTACCAGTTTTGTCCTAATCACTATTGAAACTTCTGGATTCCAGAATCATCTCCACAGCAAAATGATGGAAGCTCCTGATTCACTCTGTGGTCCATTCCCAAGAACTCATGACTCAGAAAATACACCAGTCTATTTTGTTTATAATATTGTGTTCACCCACGTTAATCAATACTTCATTTATAGGATTCTTCCAAGCCCAAACTAATCTTGCACATGTTTTTCAAATCAAAAAGTGTATATCTTTGTCTGGGACATTTTAATTTGGCTTTCACTGCAAGTAACAGAAGTAGTATTCCAATAATGGCATGTAGTCCTAGAATGGGAACAACAGCCAGGAGCAAGCAGAGACCTGAATAGTGCAGATGGAAAAAAAAAAAAAAAGGCTTTTCTCCAAGTAGCAAATTTCCTTTAAACATATTCTCTCAGAGCATATTAAAAAGAACTAGAATGTCTGGTTAGTGTTTAAGTCACCTTATAAGATCTCACATGTAGTCTTCAGAGTGTGTACCTTAGTAGCCATATAAAAAATCCACTGGAGATTTTGATCTTCCTTAGATTCATTTTTCTGCCCATCACTCAGAAGATCTCACTGGATTTCATTTACCAGGCCACTCTGGGACCTCTCCACTTCTACATGGCTCATAGAAGGTGAAGCCGTTTCAATTTAAAAACCAAGAAGTAGCAATGTATATGACAAGAATCTCCTGTTCAAAGCCTTGGAAAACATAATACTTCATACCATTATTGTTAATTGTCAGACAGATACCTGAAACCTTTTCAAATTTGATTCCTCTATGGTAATTTTAGTTAAATTTAGAAAGCACTTTGTGAAACTTGGCCATTTTGTAGATATGTCATGAAATACTATAATCAGCCAAAGTGTATTTTGGTAGAGACGTGAATTGTTGTCACCATGATAAAATAGGTAATCCTTTAAATATTTGTAAATTTATCTATTTCAGTGTAGTAACATTTTGCCCATCTTCCCAAAGCAAGGAAAAAAATCTCATTTTTTTTCCAAATTAATTAATAACTTTTTTCATGATCTTCAAGTGAAATGAGGTACAGAATCTTCATACAAGTTAGTATGAACTTTAAAGATCTGATCTCATTGGGGTTTTATCCAAACCTACAAATCTTCAAAAGTTCATACATCACCACTTTAACTTGAATTGGGACTTCCAGCCAGGAACAACAGAGAACAAAAGCCAAGTGAATTATAATACCTAATAGTTATTGCACTGGGAAGAACTGGTTGAAAAGCTGGGCCTAGATCCAGGCAGCCTTTAGGTACTAACATTATACACACAAATCATGGTCCATGTTTTCAGCATAGGTTGTAGGAGTATCCAGTAGAGCTTACAGATAACTTCCCTGAAAAACTAAATCATTGTTGGCTTATCTATAATTAAAACTTGACAGAAATCACTGTGTTTCATCTGTCAATCCTCATAGTATTTTAGGAAAGCTTGTATTGGTGATTGTTAGTTCTGAAAGGTCTGATGTTACCTAAGAAAAGTTCATAATAATACATGCTTTCCATCCAAAACCATTTTACCAGAAATAAGCAGCTATTTACATTTGAAGTTTCTGGTTCTCAGTATAAATATTCTTTTGTGGACAGGGATATTAGTTAAGTACCACACAATTACAACTTGGGATATTGCAGGCAAAGAAACTTATAAATAAAGAAAATATTGCATAAATGATTTGCATAAAGACTTAATGATACAGTTAGATGTGAAGTACATTTCCCCCTTGAATTAAGACCTCATCATTACCTTTAAGCAGGCAAAGTAAGACATATGAGATTTTTTCAGTTTATATTACATATTTTTAGCCCCCCTTCTCATTCACTAATCATGTAATCACAAGAACCCAGTCTTCCCCCTAAATGTAAAACTACAAAGAATGATCACCCCATCAAGTGGGCATATTGATAACATTAACAGTCATTAATCAAAATAAAAGCTTTCAATTATCCAAGAAAGAAAATACAGAGTACATGTTAATATTAAAATACTAGAAGCTGGGGCTTCCCTGGTGGCGCAGTGGTTGGGAGTCCGCCTGCCGATGCAGTGGAAGCGGGTTCGTGCCCCGGTCCGGGAGGAACCCCCATGCCGCGTAGCGGCTGGGCCCGTGAGCCATGGTCGCTGGGCCTGCGCGTCCAGAGCCTGTGCTCCACAACGGGAGAGGCCACGGCACTGAGAGGCCCGCGTACCGCAAAACAAAACAAAACAAAACAAAAATACTGGAAGCTATTTAGAAAAAATGAATTTTATTCGACACTAAATTTGGATTCCATTTAATTCTCACCAAAGAAAACCAGTTTATTTTCTTTACCTTTATTTTATATAAGTAAATATGTGTATAAAGTGAAATCAAAAGTATGTAATATTTAATTCTCTTAATAATCTTGGATGGCAAGCCTTTTCCAAGAAGATACAATGGAAACAATTCAAAATTTACTACATTAAAAAAATCCTATACAATAAGAAAATGTCATAAACAGAGTAAAAAGCCAAATGATGATCAGGAAATAATATTTTCAATTCATGAGATGCAAAGTGCTATTATCCCTAATATTAAAAAAAGACCTTGCAATAGTAAAAAGACTCTCAGCACAGTAGAGATATGGGCAAAGAAATAAACAGGTAATGGATAAAGAAATACAAATGCCTAGTAAACATAGGAAAAGATACTGATGAGCTCTCACAATTGAAGAAACGCACATCAAAAGTGCAATATTCTTTTTATCTATCACATTGATTAAAATTTCATAAAGGAATAGGAAAATAGGCATTTTCATACTACCCTAGTTATTGGTAAAATCTCTAAGGAGGATATTCTGTCAATACTAAAATGTGAAATACTTAAAATTTTTTGACCAATGTTCCTATTCTAAAATTTGTTCTGTGAATATGTTCCCCAAGACGTATTTCAGTAATAATAAGAAAAAGTTGAAAACAAGATTATTCACTTTTAGAGAACTGGTAAGTCATGGTACATCCATACATGGGTTTCTAAGCAAAAGGTAAAAATAATGTGATGTGTGTTAAAATGGAACATAGCCAGAATATGTTATTAAGTGTTAAGAAGCAAGTTGAGACGAGTATATATTGTAATTATATACCATAATCCAATCTGTAATAATATTTTAAGAGGGGTGTGTGTGAATATATGGATAGAGAAAAACCTGTTAGTAATAGTACCTTTGGGAAGTGGAAATAAGGACATGGAGGGTTTTTATTTTTTACTTACTTTCTTCAGTACGGTTGAATTATTTAAGCATCTCTTGTACAAATACAAAGTTTTGTTTTCTACTTATTATTTCTTTCAAGAAAGTCTTAAATTAAATCATAATTTTTCTTCACTCCAACTTCATTTCCATGTACAGACAAATATTTTAATATTATGAATATTTAAACATCATGGAATCTGTTTGAAATCAGTTTTTGTCTTTAAGTTTTCTACAAAATGTCTGCATGCTTTTAAAATCGTATTTTCTCTTCACAAGTACTATATTTTGTTATAGAAATTTTTCTGATTTCTATTGAAAAATAAAACTTGATCTATCCATATATATATGCACAATTTTGACATTATGGATTATTTTTCTATGTTTATGGTTAACTTTATAGTTGGTGATTTGGGACAACTTTGTAATCCAGGATAGTATCTCTTAATATTGAAATTTCATACAAATAAACTGTAAAGTAATATCAAATAAATAAATTTATCTAATAACTGAGTAGGTTTATATTTTAAAACATTCTCCCTAGTTTTATTTTGTCACATAAGGGCTATTTTGGTTCACATAAATGTCGTTCGTATTAATAATGCAATAATCTTAATTGAACATAATAGAATGAATACATTGATATGTACATTTCTCTAACCACTGTCTGCAGTCATTTGGCATGATTGAACTACATTTATTACAGGTTATAGATTGTGTTTTCAGATTACTTAGGCTTTCGGTCTAGGCAGTACCATTTTTGCACAGAATGGTCCCCTTGTTGATGGGGACCAATATCTAGTTTAGTCCTCAAATGCCACTATGTAATGTTTCTTTAAATAAGTGCCTATATATATTCTTAATGAACATTTTATGGTATTAGAAACTAAGGTATAGTAAAACAGTAACCAAAAGTTTTATATATATAAAAAGCAACACAGGACTAGATCCATGTGGTAAATAATTAAAACACAATGAGAATCTTTGTATAGTATGTGAATGACACGACTGCCTGCTGGGAAATTTATCCTATGAAAAGTGTGACAACAGAAGTACTGTGCTTATTCAGTGTATAATTTAACTTAATGCTAATGAATATTTCATAATATTAATTGCAGTGTATGAATTGTAAAGCCTGTATATTGATACAAAAGGTCTTTTGCAATACTTCTGTTTAAAATAAGAACTTAGAAACAATACCTTTAGAAGAAAATTGTGTTTCTTTTGAGAAATATGATCTATTCATCTTTAGATAAAGAGAATCAACATTAATTGTCTAGAACTCCTAATCAATAGCTGTTTGGATTTCAGTTGTTAAAGAAATGACTACAAGTAATGAAACTAATTATCTTGAATGATATAATACCATTTTAGATTTTTCTCAGTATTCACATTACAAATCAATTTGTTGGACTCAGCTCTGCACAAAACAATTTGATCCCTAAAGCATCTTTTGATAACTTTCTAATATTTTCTCCAATTCTGAAATACTTAGTGCTAGACATATATTAGCAAATTATTAGATACTTATAGAGTTTTAAACCAATTTCGAGTGTGCATAGCTACAAACACTAGAAGGAATTATGCAATATACAAAGCATCATGGTAAATCCTTCTGAATTTTAATTTTGGAACATGGTTTATTAATTTTGGAACATGGTTTTTAAATTTAATTTCTCTCTCTTTAATACATTGCAATTAAATGCACTTGGTAAGAATAGCGTGTGCTCTTAAAAGTTTTTTGAGCTTTCTGGACCATTCATTTACAAATATGTATGAATCAACCTAAAAATTTGACACAGTGAGGTCGACCCATGCACCATCCAGCATTCTGACTCTGACAAGATGCTGGAACAGAAAACAGTGAAGACTGGCCTTTCTAAGTCAGACCCCAAGGGTTAGAAAGCCAGTTCCTCCACCTACTAGACCACAGTATTCTTAGGCAACAATTATTCATTGAGTGCTACTAGGCGCCAAGCATCTCATCATTACACCTTCCACACAAATTTATTGGGGGCATTAAATATCATAAGGGTTACTGATCAAGCAATCCACACGGTGTCTGGCTTTCAGGAAGCATTCTATACATGGTTGCTACTGTAATTTTATTATAGAAAAGGATTTCCTCCTTCTTGCAATTGATTTGAACTATTCTATATGGCTCCAAAATCCATCTTCCTTTCCTTTATCAATAATCTAACATAGACCTCTTGGGCCTAAATATATCAAAACCTTTTCAAGTTATTCTATGTTCAGTCCATAGTGTCTCTTTAAGCAATGAATCTAAGTTTCTTACTCACTATACAGGGCTCCTTTCTCTTAGTTCCCCATGATCTATCAAAGAGTGCCACCGTATGTTTAGAATAATTGAATTCAAGGTCAATACACAGTTCTTATTGTCTAATACTCATCAAGTACAACATGCCTCTCTGAATGTTTGGACTTTTTTTTTTTTTTTTTTTTTTTTTTGTGATACGCAGGCCTCTCACTGTTGTGGCCTCTCCCGTTGCAGAGCACAGACTCCGGACGCACAGGCTCAGCGGCCATGGCTCACGGGCCCAGCCGCTCCGCGGCATGTGAGATCCTCCCAGACCGGGGCACAAACCCGTGTCCCCTGCATCGGCAGGCGGACTCTCAACCACTGCACCACCAGGGAAGCCCCCGTCCACATAGTTTTAAAACCCTGCAATGGCTTCTCATTGCTCTTAGAATACCATGTAAATGCCTTCCGCTAACCTCCCTGACGCTTCATTTTGTGAGTGGAAAACCAAACTGCCTTAGGGTCTTCGATCTTAGCAAATCCCCTTGCGCAGAACATTCCTATCCCAGATAGTCATTATATAACTGGTTCCTTCCAGTCAAATACATCTCAATAAAAATGATCGTTCTTCACCCCTTCACTTTTGTGATCATAGCATCTTGTTTTACTTGCATCATAGCACCTGATTATTTCCTCAGTTATTTAGCTGTTAGATTATTATATCCCATATCTTTCATGATAGAAAGGATGGTGTCTCTCAAATTTTCTACCTCTACTGGATCTACCTCATCAATCTACAAATACTGTATATTCTTTTTTTCCAAACTTGAAAAAAAAAATCCTCTCTTGATCTTTTGCTCTCTTCTACTTTATGGCAAAACTCCTTGAATGAAAACTCCAAACTTACTGTCTTAAGTATCTCTCCTCCCATTTAATTTTCTCTTTAACCTATTTGAATGGGACCTTTTCCCCCATAATTCTACTGAAATTGTTTCATTGAGGTCACTAATGATACCCACACCTTAAAATCCAATGATTGAGTCTCAGTTTTCATGTTACTTGACTTAGCATTCAACACAGTTGATCATTCCCTCATCTTTGAAATAATTCTTCACTTGACTTGTAGGATAATACACTACTCACCTGATTTTCTTTTTTTCTCACCGAAATAACCTCTCTCAGCTTCATTTACTGGCCCCTTCTCATCACCCTAACCTCTCAATGTTGCAGATCCCCATGGAGCGTTAGTATACCTCTTCTATTTCCTATCTGCTTTCACAACCTCAGTGATCTCATCCAAACATCTGGCCTTAAATATCATTCTGATGCTCATGATAAGGACATTTTTATTCTCTAGCCCAGACAATCTCTCTGAATTCCATAGTCATACCCAGCCACTTCAGTTCAAAATTAACATGCCAAAGCTGAGCTCATGATCTTTATGTCAGACCTGTTCCTCTCATATTCTTCCTCATCTAAGAAAATGATAAATTCATGTATTCAGTTGCTCAGGCCAAGATATTTGGATTCATTTCTCTATCCTCTGTTTTCTATAAAATCCCACAGGCCAGTGGTCATCAAGTTCAGTTGATGCTTTACCTTCTAAATATATCTTGAACTCAACCTCTTCTCTCCCCTCTGGTCTACTCAACCAACATTTCTCCGTGAATTATTAAAATAGCCTCCTAAATGGACTTCCTGCTTTCACCATTCTCTTTTCAATCTATCCTTTACCCTGTAGCCAGAATGATCCCGTTAAAATAAAACTCAGACCCTGTCCTTCCACCACTCAGAGCCCTTCCATGGCTTTTTTTTTTTTCCCTCTGAGTAAAAGCTAAGTCCTTATAATGTCTACAAAGGTCCAAGGAATCAGCTGCCCCACCGTTTGCCCCCATCCTTCTCTGATTAGCCCCTAAGACATTCAGCAATGCTCATTCTCCTTTGCCATATCAGTATCAACTAGATGCCTGTTTGGGGGCCCTTGCTTTTGCTGTTTCCTCTTCCTGAATACACTTCCCTCGTGCAGCTCCATGGCTCACTCTTTACCACTTCTCTTCTCAGGCCTTTACTCAAATGTCAAATCCTCCATGACGACTTCCCTAAGCCCCTTGTCAAAAATTGGAAACCATGTCATTACAACCACCACACATTTCCCATACCCCTTCCCTGTTTTATTTCCCTCCTTAGCACTGATTATCATCTAACTCCTTTACATTTTACTTATTATCCTATTTTTAAAATTTTTCCTCCTCACAACACACACAAACCATTACTGTTGAGACTTCTGCCTTTTCCCCCACTGCTATACCTTTAGGGCCTAAAACAATGTCAGACATAAAATAGGTGCTTTATAAATATTTTTGTTTGTTTGTTTTGGCCTCCTCATGTGGCATGCAGGATCTTCCCCAACCAGGGATCGAAGCTGTGCCCCCTGTAGTGGAAGCATAGAGTCTTAACCACTGTACCGCCAAGGAAGTTCCATAAGTATTTTTGAATAAATAAAGGTCGTGTTCAACACTATGTAACTAGTACCTAGAATAGAACTTACAATTTGGGAGGCAATAAATAAATTCCTGTTGAATAATTATAGTGATCCATTATTGAATATATGCTGAAAACAAACGTAGAAATGTAAACCCTGATTCAAAGTGCAAAATCAAAATAGTCAGAAGTACGGATTTTCCACAAACCTAAATTTCAAGTTCAATTAGAATATTAGATAAATTTCTATTATGTGTGAGCTCAGTTTTAATTTGGTATGGTATATTTCCATTTGGTAACAAATTGTAAATGTTTTAAAGGTCTGTGTAGCTATTTTTAAGTTTGCTTTAGGTTTTATTTTCTATTTACAGATAAAATTTATTTTACCACATCAACATTACATTTCTTATAGATGGTATATCTTAATGGAAAAAGAAAAATCTCTTTATAGCATATATATTTAAGGAATAGTTTTAAATGAATGCATTCTGCCTAATGAAAGAATTCCAGGAAATCTAATGTGTGTCAATTTCAATTACTCCCAGGTTGAGTTGAAACCTAGAAGTGAGTAGACAATACATAAGCCTGTTTTTTTTTCCCCTAACATCACCTTCTATCTCCATTTTAGTGCACTTTCCAACTTGAACTAGACAGATGGAGGAGAAATACATGCTTTTTTATGGTATATTTTAATTGCCAACATTTACCTTTTAGACATGGGCAATGAATAGACTGCTCTTCAAAATAGTCTAACAGAGTATTTTAAGACCCACTAAATATATTCATGACAACTGAATCCTTTTAGATATTAAGTACTCTCACACCACCCGGACAGAGAGGAACCTTCATTTTAAAGTATTTAACAGGGAATCAAATATCACAAAACAAATAGAGTATTACTTTCAAAGATTAGACAGTTATAATACAACTTAGGTAAACTTGATTTACTACCTCAAGGCTCATGCCTGAAAGCTTCTAAAGGAGACTCATATATTTTTAAAAAATCAAAATACTCAGGACAAGGACATCTAAGTGATATTCTCCTGAACACAAAGCCAAGTTATACAATTAGAAATATATGACTCCATGACCACACAATTTTCCAGGCTGCAAAGATACAACTCATACTCAATCTACTTGTCCACCTTCTTGCTATATACAGAACAATTCTGATTTTGAGACCCCACATAAATTATTCTTTGTTGTATTAAGTTATAGAGCTTTTCTTATTTATAATGTTAATAGATTATAGAAATTATTCTGTGACATGCATTTCAAATAATGAAGGACATTTTCTAGAAACAAGAAGAGTTTTCGAGAAAGCTACAAATATCAGCAGATTTCCTTATAACAGTGGTTGAGAGTCCGCCTGCCGATGCAGGGGACACGGGTTCGTGCCCCGGTCCGGGAAGATCCCACATGCCGCGGAGCGGCTGGGCGCGTGAGCCACGGCCGCTGAGCCTGCGCGTCCGGAGCCTGTGCTCCGCAACGGGAGAGGCCACAGCAGTGAGAGGCCCGCGTACTGCAAAAAAAAGAAAAAAAACATTTTATGTATTTTTAGAATATGCACTGGCTACATCAAATCTTTTTTCACTTGTCAATTCAATCATTCAGAAAATATTTAGGATTTATATCTTCCCACCTCCACCATTGAATTTTAGCTGTTTTGGAAGTGAGGAATAAATTATATATTAATTAATTGAATGTTCCTCAGCAACCTCTACTAGCAAGATTTAAATATAGATACACTTTTTTCCATTTAATGGGACAGAAAAAAGAGATTTGGTAGTTTTAAATAACTCACCCAAGTGAAACACATTGAATTAGTTATTATTAGGGGACTATAACTTATTATTGATTCTATTGATTTTGTGATATTAGAAGCTTCCTATTCAAGGTGAGTTTATTTGTTTCTATCAGAATTTTTACCTATGAACATTGGCAAATGTAAGACTGCATTAAGTTATTCACGCTTACAGCAATAAATTTTAGGTGTTAGGATAAGCAAATTTAAGCATGAAGTACGTATATTGCTCGTTTACTTCTTTACATGTTCATCAATATAGTTTCTACTAGCAAAAAACAGTGCAAGGCACTTGTAACTAGTATAACATTAATTTATAGACATAAAGTGTATTATTTTCCATCTTCAAAATTCCTCTTAACAACTTGCTCAAAGCCCTTCATAAAATACATAAGTGTAACTAGATTTAAGTTGGCTCTTTACATAAACACAACACAACCCTTTATAAAGAATGTAAAATCCTATTTTTCCTGAATTACATTTTCTCCTCATTCTCCTAAAGGAAAAATGGCTATTTCTATAATTATCACCTCTGCCTAATAAGCTCTGTAAGATATGTTTCATTTATATTATAAAATATCATCCTGAAATAAGATAGATTGCCTAGTGGAAACTGTCAAAACACAGTGGAAAGTTAGAAAACACAAAGCAGAGTAAAAAACAGGAAGGGTGGGGCTTCCCTGGTGACGCAGTGGTTGAGAGTCCGCCTGCCGATGCAGGGAACATGGGTTCGTGCCCCGGTCCGGGAAGATCCCACATGCCTCAGAGCGGCTTGGCCCGTGAGCCATGGCCGCTGAGCCTGCATGTCCGGAGCCTGTGCTTCGCAACGGGAGAGGCCCGCGTACCGCAAAAAAAAAAAAAAAAAAAAAACACAGGAAGGGTGGACCTAAGTCCTGAAACTAGTGTCTATGTACCAACTGGAATCGGCGACGCAGGGCAAGGGGAATACATCTGTCCTCATTCCTGTAGGTCGGAGTTTATTATAAAAGTAGTCTACCCAAGGCACTAATCAATGAGGCTGAGGTACCAAAATAACAAAAGGAACAAATTATAGGAGAGTTTTAACTATACGTAGTTCCTATGGGATGGATGGTGAAGATATAGTATTTTAGACTCTCAAAATGTATCACCACGTCTACGATGAAATTATGGTTTTTAAAAACGTACTATTTGAGATTTTGACTTAAACTGGAACAATAATGCCAATCAATTAACAGATTCTTAACAAAATCCTGTGATGTGCACTGCGTACAGAACATTTAAGAGGTTTTAGACAGTTTCTGCCGATAGAAATCTTATAGTCTCTTTGCAGGTGTATTATGCATTGTCACCAAAAAAGTAACAAGCAATAATTTCTTTGGAGTCCTACTAATACTGGATGTATAACAACCAAAAATATAAAAACACCTTTAAGAAGCAAGCCTATGTGTGTTTCATAAGGAATTGTTTTAAAAAACCAACATGACCAAAAATGTTCCCTTTCTCCAAGCCCTGAATCACTCTAAATTTCTCAGAACACTTCACCGTATTTTGTTAATCTTAATTGCTAGAATTTTCCCCTGTATTTATATCCTTTCCTCTTTCTCCACTCTCTGTCACCACTGTCCCGATTCTGGCTTATCAGTATCATCAGTAATCACCAAAAGGTTTGTTTATCTATTTATTCAACAAAAATTTATGGAGCACCTGCTTAGTTTGCAGGCGATTGTGATGAGTAGTGAATGAGATGCATACTGTTCTGCAGTCCTGGAACCTGGAAACTTCTCCCCATCAATCCCACAGAACAGCATCACCTGCCGTTAGATACCAATTTAAAGTACAAATATGATTGTGCTCTTTTCCTACTGAAAACCATTTAATGCCTTGTTACCTAGAGCACTAACTCCAAACTCCATAAGATGAATAGAAAGCCCCCTCTCTCCTCACTGGTCCCTGTCTAGCTCCTTAGCTTCAACTTTCTAGGCTCAGTCATCACTTCAGACTTGACACTCCAACAATTTCAAACTCTTTGTGTTCCTGCAAACACCACAGAAATTCCTGCCGTTTGCTTACTCTCTTTCTACTGAAGAATACTCACCACTTATTCTTCTATACTGAGCTAAGCTGTCCCTCTCCCAAAATGTTTTGCTTAAATTCCTAGAAGATACTGATCTGTGCTCCCAGGCATCCTGCATGGGTTGTTACTTTCTTGTAATTTACTTCTGTAATTTGAAATTATGTTTATTTCACTGTCTGCTTTCCGAGATCATAAAATCCTCAAGGGCAAGAAGGGTATCTCATGCACATGTGTAGCCCTGACCTCTAGCACTTAGAGGGCACTCAACCAGTATTTATTGAATCCATTAGAACTTGTTGTGTGCTGTCCCCCAAAGACTGATTACTTAGCTTTTGCCAACTTGAGTTAGTTGATCTAGATGATTGCATATCTCTTTTATCTATACCAAATACAACGCAAGAAAACAAGGCAACAAACAAGGGGTACAATGTTTTTACTTTCAAATGTTTAAGGGAACCAACATAAATGTGCTGGATTTTCTTATCCTTTGAGTTATAAATCTACACATTTATCTTTTCTGCCTGAAAGCTGCAACCTCAGGAATAGATGTTTCATGCTTTTGGTGTAATTCTGAGGGACAAAAGTCAATTTTAATGAAGAACACAGGACTTGAGAACCCACCTAGATCCTCTACCCATTTTTTTTAGAGTGACCAAATTAATAAAAATCTCTTCATGGTCTAGCCTTAGCCTGATCCCTCTAATTACAGTTGACCCGTGAACAACACGGGGATTAGGGCCACCCAACCCTTCACATAGTTGAAAATCCACATATAACTTATGGTCAACTCTCCATATCTGCAGTTCTTCCGTATCCACGGTTTGGCATCTGTGGATTCAGCCAACCACAGATCGTGTAGCACTGTAGTATTTACTATTGAAAAAAATCCACGTATAAGTGGACCTGCACAGTTCAAACTACTGTTGTTCAGGGGTCCACTGTACATCAGACTACTCTGTTTTCCCTGAATATGTCATCCTCATGCACTCCTCTAGATCCTGACTTTTCTCCCTTGTCTGTATGTCTGCCATACACATGCTTTTCCTTAACTTTCAACCTGGTGGGCTTCTAGTGAGCTTCTCAAGGCATAGCTAAGTTATCACCTCCCCTCTCAAACATTCTTTGACCCACTAGGCAAAGTTGTGCCATTTATTAAATTCTTCTACCATGCTGTACAGATTTCTACTATTGCACAATTCCATTATATCTTTATTATTGATTTCATTGCGTGTCTTTCTCATTGGGTAGTAAACTCTTCATACAGGTTCTTAGCCCACATCTGAGTACAAAGTTCATTCTGTAAATGCTTGTGGAATCCAGGAATGGATAAGGTTGTACCTTAATTTGTTAGAACATCTACATTAAATCTTTTTGTGTCAAAATATATTTTACTTATCATGAGAGAGGAGATATTTTAAATAAACACTATCAGTCAAATAATAAAATGTCTTCGGTGTGTATGGTTGTTTTTCTTATTCAAATCAATGCATCTGCATTAATAAGCCTAGTTTAATTTACCAGGATATTTGTATTAAATATATGATTGTTTTTATTTTCATTTTATATGAGGATACAGGTGAAAGTGTTTGAACAAGCACTGTCAGAGATTTAATTAAATATTTGAAGAGTCTGTTTTTTAGTACAAATAGATTCTATTTTATTTTTCTCCACAGACTAGAGCATTTCTCCACAATAGAAAAGTTATATATTTCATTTGAGGCTATTTACAACTTGTTGAAGATTAGAAATTACCTTTCTGTGGAAATGAACAGAAATATGTGAGCTAAATATAACTACGAGGTTCCCTAATCTCAGCACATTATTGTTTTTATTACCTTATAACCTCTTGTACGTAATTAGTTATGATGAGAAGAAAAATTTATTTTATGTAGCAGTTTACTCCTCTGAAAATGGAAGGGAAAAAATAGGTTTATATATTGTGAAAAGTTTGCTAATTATTTAGAAAACCTATTTTATTAGCAATAAAATAAATGTTTCTATTAGAAATTGGAATGTAATGACATTGTGAATTAAATAATTCTAAATATTAAAATTCAACAAATATAAATTAAAAATTGGCACACATCACAAGAAAATTGAGTTTTATTTCTTTTGGGTAAAAATCTTTAAATGTTATCCTATTAAAACGGCTAACTTTGGTAGACAGAAATGTGTATGGGAACTGGAGATTATTTGTTCCTCAAAGGAAATTCACTTACACTTCAAAAAAAGGAGAGGCATGACATCTGTCAAAGAGATGAATCAGTTTTTAAAAACCAATCACTAGGCTCTAAAAGAGTAATCTCAGTTATTCCACTGTCTGTTAGATTCGGGGGGTCAAATTCACACCCTATATACTCACACTACTCTCACTGAAGACAAGTGGAGGATAGAGGTTGATCTACGCTGCCTGACGTTAACCTTAGACATCATTTAATAAAAGCAAAGCACCTGTTCGAACTGGGTCACAATTAGTCTGGCCGCTCAGAGTCCACAAATCCAGTCTTTTCTGGCCACAAGAAAACTAATTTTAAAATGAAGTCTATTTTATCAGGATCACTGGCAGGGAAGGCAGTACCAAATAGAAAGTTCTATTTATGAAGAATTACATTTTTCATTAGAATTCTAATATGTAAAAGAAAATGTAAAAGATTGTAGTCATAGTGATCAAAATACCATTCTCTTTCTTTTTCTCGCCTTCTGTCGATCATCTAGCTATTTACCTAACTATTTGGAAGACGGAATGCATTCTAGACTAACGAAATTGAGAAAGATTTAGGGATCAATGTGACTCAAGAAAGGACTGAATCTAAATAAAACCCAGGTAATTATTCACCTGTTTTCAAAAAACTTCCCTGAAGGAGCTTACAGAATTCCATTTGCTAACTCATAAGTATATTAGCAACATGTGAGCGTGCAGGGGTTTAGATCAGAGCTTGAAACTAAAGTGAAGAAAAATTTGTCAAATTTGAGTCACCAATAATAGCACAACTAAATTCCTCATATCTAAATAATCAGTCTCACTCTAATTTAAGACTTTGATAAAATATGCACAAATCCTAAATAGAAATTTTCAGAATCAATTCTTTCCTTATGTAAACCTTAATATTCCATCACTATACTCCCTGCCCCTGTGGACCCTTTTAATCCCCCTCTCATAGTTGATATTTCTTCATTACACTCATTCATCTGATATACTATATTGATCTATTTATATTCTATTTTTCTCTCTCTGTAATGCAAATCCTACAGGCTAGGAATTTTTTGTCTAATGTATTCACTGTTTTAGTTCAAATGTTTAGCACAGTGACTATTACAAAATGGCCACAGAGCAAAGAGTTATTGAAAGAAATAACTAATTAATTGGAAAACGCATTATCAATTGTCTCATAAGACTGATGTCATGTGACAGGCATATACTCAAAATATGAAAACTCATTCTATCCTTTGATCCCTAGCCAAGATACAGTTATAAGATTTAGAACATATGGGAAAGAATATATGATATTTCATAAATTAACTGAACAAAGTGACTGATTATATATGTATGGTCTTCTTACAAATGTGTAATGTTATTTTATTCCTTTAACAAATAAGGGCCAGGATAAGACTGTTATAAAGTCTGCACCGAGCATGCAGTTTAAAGGAAGTGCAGAGCCAGAAAAGGATGGATTCTAGAATTTGAACGTCTATTGGTACTCTGTATATCTGTCTTAATGGCTACATGAATGATGGTCTGATATTTCTGATAGTTGTTCTGACACCAAGCCAGCATAATACTGAGTCTTATTTGACAAAAAAAAATAGTTCAAAAATTATTCATTTTATTTTCCTGGAATAAAATATTACCGTTGAAGCCAAATCAAAGCATCAATAGGAGTATAGTTTGATTTAAGACTTACCTTTTATTTCTTTTTTAAGGAAAAAAAATTTAGCAGTTGCATAGGATCATTAGTAAATATGGCATATTGAATAGCACCAACCAATCAGAAAGGACAGGGGTGGATTATCCTAGTGAAAACAGCACAAACCGGAGGGTTTAGTGGCCTTTTGACAGGAATGCCCAGGGAAGCTTCTGACCACTTACAACAGAATGTTAATAGCTCACGCCACTTCAACACTGACAGCTCTGAAGTGAGAGGCCACTAATCTCTGTTTGTAATATCCACAGTTGAAGGAAAAAAATAAGTATTTCTTCTTAAGCATGGGATAAGCATTAACTGTCTAAAAATTTCGGGAATGTTCTACATGTCTGAAAGTCAGAGAAAAAAGAAGACAGCAATGGACAAGGAATCAGGTTTTTTTTACTCCTGAACCAAAATATATGATTAAAATGGAATGCAGTTTTCAAGACCAATCGATTCACCAGTCAGTTCTTATTAGAATAGCTGTATATGTGCTGTGAACAATTTATAGGTAAATTCTAATGAAAATTTAGCATCTATATGTAGACAGGCTGTGCTAAGAACAGTCTCTATGTTTTTAATTTTTTAAAAATAAGCCAAATCATAAAAGAATCTTTGCTAGAGAGCTGAGGCTTCAGATATGAAATGGAATCTGTTCATTAGCTCAGCATTTTTCAGGACTATAAAAAGGAGACATTTTAGCAATCCTGGGCTCAATTAGGCATCAACTGTTATCCTGGCAGAAACCTGGCATGCGTCTTTTTCTTAGGAAGTTTGGATGGCATTATTTACAATTGATTCCTCAGGGAATGCCCTAGAAAAAGAAGCCTGGTTGCCATCATAACTTATGTACTAACTTCATAATTCTCTATCTGACAGGTCAGTTGTGCATCCTTCCTCTAATTCGATGGCTATACACTACTGCTTCAGTGGCAACCACTCACCCCTCAGCTTTTAAGAAACAAGAGAAAGAGTGTACATTTAATTATAATACCTAAGCATCGACTTTTCTAAAAATGAGTGTAGCCCATAACCCAAAGGTGAGCATTGAAAAAGGCAGAATCAGTAATACAATTACTATAAAAAATTGATTTAAACTTGCTTGAACTTTTTCAAACATCTGTTCAATATACAGATGAATTCAGTTGGAATTATTACATTGTTCTTTCTATTATTAACCATTATTTTACTTGAGCATTTGGGGGTTTTCCTTGGAATCTGTCCTCTTGTTTGCTGAAACAATCCTAATGATCTGACTTGCCCTTGGGGCCATATAGAATTTCGGCTTTTAGGTATTGTGTAATATTGATGTCAAGAGGTTTTTAAATACCATATAAATGTAAAATAATAAAAGAAGAAGGTTGCCAGTTGTGTCTGACAACTGATATTTTAGAAAACTGACCAGTAATGCATTTCTATTATTAGACTTTATGTCAGAGTCAACTATAGGGTTAAATTTTAGAAACTAGTTAAATTCTTTTTATTTGTGCAGATTTTACTTATTGTTCTTTTTCCTTTCCTTTTAGTCTTACTTTATTTCATTAGATGCAGTAATATCTCCCTTGTCTGTGACAATTTCCATTAATATCTCAACGGCAGCTATTAAACCTCATTACCAGAAAAGATTATAGAAGGATACTGCACACAATAACCGTGAAGATAAAGACAATAGTCCCATTTTCATTTGTTTCTTTGTTCTTAAGATGTAAATCAAGCTTGAAGCTCTTTTTAGCCTGCTTTTCTCAGTTTATACTTTCAAAGCTTTTGGAAAGGGAGAAATCTCCACAGCTAAATAAGTTCTAGTATTTGGATTATTCCTTTCTCAAAAGGCAACAAAGGCATGTACCTGCTGTCAGAAATTTGCCACAAAATCTCATTGTCATGAAATTCAGAAAAACTACTAGAGTTTCATCATTTACATAAGTTATTCTTAGGAATTAACTGTGGGCTAAAATGAAGCTAATTAGTGGTTGTTGCAGAGATACTTTATAAAGTATTCATTATTACCAACAATAGTCCATCATCCCATCAAAATACTTAAAATTCTTCGACAATTATCTAAACATATCCATGAAAAATTATGTCTGAGTAAAACTCAGTCAAACCTCCAAGAAATAAAAAGTTTATAGGTATTTAACCTGAATAGATTCCTTTGAAATAAATGTATTTGTGGCTCATATAAGAGGTTTGAAGTCCAGGTCCTGTGTTAATCTTTTTTTTCATTTGAAAGATACTAAAATATTGACAATAATTATAACATATCAACACCAAGTGAACTAATTTCTACTTACAGAAATAAAAAGTGGTAGAATCAGGAAAATATATAGGTCAGGAATTTAACTGTGATTGTCTAAAGACAAAGCAGTTTTATCCTTCTGCATTTTTTACTTATCTGAAATATTCTATTTTTCTTTTGAGCTTAATTCTAGATTATAAACTCAATAGCGTGAAGATATAATCAGTCACTTTATGTATCTCTCACCCCATAAATAAAGGTTGAATTCTATTACTCAAATTAATAAATGATGAAAAGAAAACTTTAAGTTAAATGTTATGCCTCATAGTCAGTATTTGTGATAAGAAATTCTGCAGTAAGTGCTATTTTAACTGTGAAATTAAATGTTTATGAATTTCTTTGCTAAGAATTTACAAAAGGAAAACAGACTATCCCTAAAGCCCTTCAGCCTGTGTTTCCCACCTTCCTTTTGTCCTAGAAGAATACGTGGCCCTTCTCCTTCCTGTGCTCCACTTCGGGCTTTAATCTTCATTTCTGTCTCCTTTCATCTCCTCCTTCACTTTGTGTTCATCCTCTTACATTTACAACAGTACTCACAACTCCCCTCACCCTCTCATATTCAGAATATCAGTCCACTTAAGAGTTAGCTTCTGCTGCTTTTTTTCTAACCACACATTCACTCATCCACCATTTGCTGCCTGATGTCTGTTTTCATCATTCGCCCAAAGGTGCTCCCTTGTAGATCAGCATTGGCATCTCATTACCAAATTCAAGAGCACCAGGGCAGTATGTTCCTACTTCACCCACCATGGCACAAGACAGAGGTGACTAGCCTTTCCCTCTTCTTGCCTGACACCAATGCACACTTCTAATTCCCCTTCTTCAACTTCTTTGACTGTTCCTCTTGCCCCTATGATTCAAGTTTGCTTATAGCTGTGTTTTCAAGGTTTTCAGTTTCTACATTTCTTTCCTTAATAACTCAATCCACTATCCTCACTAACTTCAAAAATCCCCAGACACACTTCCCAAGTGCCTGTCAAATACATCTATCTGAACATCATCATATTGTTCAATAGAACCCTCTCATGTATAAGATGCTAATAGATATTTCAAGATTATAAATATACATATAATGTATAGCTAGAGAATGATATTAATATATTTTATATATTATATTATATTATATGCAGAGAGTCAGAGAGAGAGAGAGAGAGATCCCTTGGTCCTTTTTTTTTGCGGTACGCAGGCCTCGCACTGTTGTGGCCTCTCCCGTTGCGGAGCACAGGCTCCGGACGCGCAGACTCAGCGGCCATGGCTCACGCGCCCAGCCGCTCCGCGGCATGTGGGATCTTGCCGGACCGGGGCACGAACCCGTGTCCCCTGCATCAGCAGGCGGACTCTCAACCACTGCGCCACCAGGGAAACCCCCCTTGGTCCTTAATCAAGGAAAATTCTGCATATTCTTAGGTCTTTACAACGTGGATGAGAAGATGTATTACAAAAACAAAATCAATTCAACTTATTTTACACATACTTTCTAAAATTTATTTAATCATAGAATAGCTCTTTTTTTGTAGCATCTTGTGGATCAGAGTGTTCTGTGGAACAGTTTATTTACATTAGTCTTTCAAACTCGATTCTCTATTCACTCATACTCTTAGCCAAAAAACTGCAGATCATTGTCTCCTGGGAATATTTTCCAAAGAAATAGTTATAGAAGTCATATTTGCAGTAATGGAGACCTTCATTAAAACCTTTTAAAGCTACATCTGTAGACATCTTATTCCATCCAAATCGTTCAAATTTCTATCACTTGATCTCCCCTACCAAAAAAAACCCCTTATCTTTATTAGAAATATTCAATCCTGATTCTAAGAAAAGAACTGAGTCCCCTCAACTACAAATATTTTTCTCATGATGACAAAAAAAGACTAAATATAGAATATACTTAATTTTGAAGTATGTAGCAATTGGTTGGATAAAATACTAATGAATGAAATCGAGTTTAAAACCTCTCTTATTCTGTTCTCTCTTATTCTTTCTTATTATTTGTTATCCTACCACCTCCACTCAATTTTCTAAAAGTCACAAAAATAACTCCTCTCTCACACATTGCCCTCTAGTAGAGGACACTGGACGAAAGAGAAGTAATGAGCATGAACAATATTTATAAGCTCATAGTTAACATGTCTGTGTGAAAAATAGTGAAACTCTTACTAAGCAGCTGGAACTAAGACATCTTTTGCATAAAACCAAGATCACTTTGCACAATAAGGCTGATCTCAGCATCCTCAAAAAGGGCAAATTCTCAAGGGAGCTGCCCAAGACCCAACATGGATTACTTCAGGAATAGGGAGTCAAATGAATGGCCTAAGGATTAGTGCTTTCTGTAATATGATAAGAGCGTGACAGTGTCAGAACTCTGTTTAATATAGCATGATCTTCCTCTAGAAGAAAGCAAAGAAGATTGTATTCCATCAAGTGGAATTACAAAGCTGTAAATTACATTGTGTTACAGCCAGCAGTATTAAATACCAAGTTTTTAATTAGCAGTTTTAATTTTATTTTGTTACTAAGACATACCTCTACAGTACTCAAAGGGCACTTTTTGGTGAAAACACATCTATTCAGACATAAAATCAAGGAAGAAAAATCCAGGTACCACAAATATGATGTATGATTTGGCATACTAATGTATGATTTACATTAGTCTTTCAAAATTGATTCTCTATTCACTCATACTCTTAGCCCAACAACTGCAGATCATTGTCTCCTGGGAATATTTTCCAAAGAAATAGTTATAGAAGTCATATTTGCAGTAATGGAGACCTTCATTAAAATATTTTTAAGCATTTAAAGCATTTTTATTTGGCAGTGAATAAAAACTAAATTATCAGTAAGATAAAGTGACTTTTATTTATATTTTACCTGTTTCTAATGTACCATATTTTTTAATGTATCAAGTTAAAAGTTATAGTAATCTAAGATGTTTCTGACTCTGACAATTCTCCTAGAAATCTTGAAGAAGGCATTTAGAAAACATGATCCTGTGATTGTGTATCATGAGAGCACTTGTGTAGACATTCCCAATCTCTTGACTGCTATAATACTATTGGGGTTTAAGTTTATTTAAATTGAGAGGAATCAATTGTCTTGGAATCAACTCCACTACTTGATTGCCACAATAATTTCATTTCTTTGAACTTATGCTGCTGCAAAAGTGAATTCATACCATTAGCCTGTCTTCTTGCGACTCTTCAACAGGACACTACAAAGAGACAAATGGGAAACTGTATAAAAACCACAGAACATACTTGAGGCAGCTTCCAATAGAACAAAAAACATAGGCTTTGAATTGGACAATCTTGTATCTGATCCAGATTTGGCCACTGACTAGTTTTGAAAACCATGAGGCTAGATCTCATATTTCACTATTATTACTGAAATACATTCCAGAAATGTCAAAGATTTACACATAAAATCTAACAGCATGAAATTATTAAAAGAAATATATTTTGCTTTTATTGTTTTTATTGTATGATATCATACATATACAAGAGAACATAAAAATGTATGAGAGTTTAATGTCCAACTAGAGAGAAAAAACCTATTTAATCATCATCCAGTATAGAAATAGAAACTTGCGATTATTCCAAAAGCCCTTTTACCCCTCACCCAATAGTATGCTGGTAAATGTTTAACAACTTGTTCTTCAGAGAAAAAATGACTCAAAAGTTCTGATTTGTATCATTTTCTGATTTTCATGCTGTAAATAATGGCAAATTTCAAGTTACCAGTGGTTAACAAATTTCTGAAAATTTAACAATCAGCTTCTACAAGTTGATAGGAGCCACTTCTGCTCTCAACTGCAGTGGTCACAGTCATCCTGAAAAGATAGTGTCACTTTGCCTGGTTCTGCACAATATGCAAATAGTATCATACAATGTATTCATTTGTACCTTGCTTCTTTCACACAATGTTTGTGGAATGCATCTGTTGTTACACAAAGCTCTAATTCCTCCATCTTCACATTTAACGTATGCTGTATATCATTCCTTCCTATGAATGTACCACAAATTATGTACCTACTCTACTTTAGTTGACGTTTCAATTTTTCTAAGTTGTGGCTATAATGAACAATGCTGCTATGAATATTCTAGTGCGTGTCTCCTAGTACACACTGGCAAAACTTTCTCTAGGATGTATAGCAAGGAATAAAATTATTAAATATTACCAAACTGTTGTCCAAAGATGTTTACTAATCTACAGTCCCACCAATAGTAAAAGAATTGCTGTTGTACCATATCATCACCAAAGCTTGGTACTATCAGGTATTTATTTTTTATCTAATAGGGAGAATTTGTCATGGTATCTCATTATGGTTTAAAGTTTTATTTCTAAGATTATTATTGAGGTTGATCTCTTCAGATTTTCCTTTCTGCTGTTTAAATGCTTGGATAAGTCATTTTCCCTTTTTAAAATTCGATTTTGGCTTTTCAAAAATCATGCAATATGCATAGTTATTTATCCTAAATACTAGTGTTTTCTTCTGTTTTATGTTTTGCGTATATCATCTTCCATTTCACAGCTTATATTTTCAGTTTATTTATGTAAACTTTTCATGAATATAAGTTCATAAGTTATCAAGATTTTCCATTATGTTTTCAGAAATCCCTTAACATCATAAAATGAAAGAACTATTCTCCCAAATTATTTCCTAAAGTTTAATACCTTTGCCCTTCACATTTATGTTTTTAATCCACTCATAATTGATTTTTTAGTATACTATGTGGCCAGGGTACAATTTTATTATTTTCCAGGTGAATACTTATATGTTTGTGTTATGCACAGTAATCTTATTTTAACCCTTAATAGATTATTATTTTACATACCCAATTTTGCTTAGGTGTATATCACTTATTTAGCTCTTTAATTCTTCCTTATCACACCTTTATCTGGATTCATATTTCTTATGCCTAAAGTACATCTTTGAGAATTTCCTTCAGGAAATTACATTGGTGGTCTGCTTTTTATTTTACCCTTGTTCTTAAAAGATAATTTTGCTTGTTGTGGAATTTGAGATTGACATTTATTTTTCATTTGAGTTGGTGGAGAAGTCAGATGTCTAAGTCTTCTTCTTTGAAGTTAATTTGTCTTCTTTGACTGCTTTTAATATCTCTGTTTTTTGTATTCTTCAGTATGCCTTTGATGTATCTATATGTAGATTGATTTTTTAAAATTTCTTCCTTAGAATTTGTTGGGATTTTTTAGTTCATATAGTGTAGAATATTCTGAGTTAATATCTCTCCAGATATAACTCTGTTACATTCCCTTTCTTCCCTGGAATTCTGGTTAGATAAGTGTTACACTATCTCACTCTGTCTTCCTCATCTCTTAACCTCTTTATATTTGCCATCTCTACTTTTCTGTGCTGCATTCTGATTGGTTTCTACTAGTTTGTTATTCAGGATGTTCTAGCTATATCTACTCTGTTAAACACATCACCATTATATTCTTAATTTTAATGATCTCATTTCTGTAATTTCTAAGATTCTGTTGGATTGCTTTTCAAATTTCTCAGTGACTATTTCAGTTTCCTGTTCCCTGGATATATTTTCTGGTTTGTTTTTTAATCTTTTAATAGAGTAAGCATAGTATTTTATAATTTGTGTCATCTGTGTCTAATAATTCCCGTATCTGAAAGCTTTGCAGCTTTGCTTATGGTAGTCTTATTTCTACTGGATCTGAGTTTAGAGCTTTGTTGTTATTGTTTCATTTTATTTTGTTATGTGTTTGTTTTTTCACTTCAAGCAGCTCAGTTACTTTACAAAATTATTTGGGCCAAGAATAAAGCCTAAGCTTTTATTTTTTTGCTTCCTCTCCCACAAGTCCTTGGAAACGGGATCCTCGTTTCCCTGGCTCCACAAATACCCTGAGAAGAGAAAAAGATTCAGTGTTCCTCCTACATCTCTGAATTCCCTCCTCCATGTAGATTTTTGCTTCATCATTTCTTACTGCTGTGTTCATTATTTGATTCTTTAAGAATATTTGCAAAAACATTTTTACCAGATTTAATCATTTTCATGGAGGAACATTTGTCCAAATATCTATGCAGTTAAAAACATAAATTTTAAAAGATAATCTTGGAGAAGAAATGGATTTTCTAAATATGAACTGAAACCTACATATCATGAAAGAAAAGCCTGATAAATTTGACTTCATATAAATTTTAAAACTGTGTACAACAAACTCTTAAAAAGAGAAATCAATTAATCCCTGTTTCTCTTTTTAATGGTTTGTTATGCAGAAGGTCTTTTCTTTAATTTATATGTAGTCATATATATCCTAACACACACACACATATGTGAAAGCACTTGCAAGTTAGTCAGGGCCTTATGGATGAAGGATGCTATCTAGAGTTTCATGGAAGGAAGGAAGGAAAGAAGGAAGGAAGGAAGGAAAGGAGGGAGGGAGGGAGGGAGGGAAGGAGGGAAGATGGCCAAATAAAATGTAAAATAAATGCTTAGCAGTGCAAAATACGTGGTAAGTAACATATGTATCAGATGGTAAAATGAAGAAGTGGAGAAATAGGCACTCTCGTACTTTATTTCAGAGATGTAAGTTGGCAAAAAGGTCTAGGAAAAAATTTGAAAATAACTTTCAAACCGTTAAATGCATTCAAATGTTTTTACCTAGCTTCTTACATTTCAGAAATTTATCGTAAAGATACTAGTAGCCATGCTGAAAGATAAATGGATTGAAATATTTTTGTAGCACTATTTAATAGAAAAAAATGGAAAGAACTTAAATGGCTATCTGAGGAAAATAATTAAATACATTATGGCACTGACGATGCATACAATACAATGAAAACATTACTAGAAATAAATTCTCTCTTTATGCTCAGATGTGGAAAACCCACAAGATCTTTTGAGAAATTTTGTTTTTTAAAAAACATAAGATAACAATATGTAAAAAAGACCTCATTTTCTTAAATTCTGAAAGGATACATAAAGAACTGTTAATGGTAGAAATGTCTACAATTGAGGTCAGGCGAGAAGAAAACACTTACTTACTTTAAACTTGTCTGTGCTGTGTGAGTTCTTTTGTTTATTTGTTTTTTTAAACCATGAGCAAATATTGCATTTGTAATAAAAATCCTTTTGGAAGAAAATCCAGAAATGCATGCAATAATTTATACAAATGAATACTCACTATAATGGTAAAATAAAACATTGGAAAAATCGAGTTTAAGTAAATTATGATATTTAAGCTATTGTAATACCATGCTATCATTAGCAACCATGTTTTCAAATAATATTTGATAACATTGAAAATGCTCATGATAAAATTCAAAAGAAGCAGGGTACAATTACACACACACACACACATATATATATAAAATATGGTCTAAGTACTATAAAAATAAGAGAGGAAATGCACACATATGCACCCCTATTGAAAAAATGTCCCCAAATGTTAACAATTTATCTGTGTGGAAACATTTGTTTATTTTGATTTCCTCCCTAATAGCATTCTCTATTTTCAAGGTTTTGTATAATGAAATACTCATTATAGAAATCTATAGAAAAACAAAACTATTACAAATGGGAGTGATGTATATAAAGGTTTAGAGACATAATAGGAGGCTTAATTAATAATTACGTTTTTTCTCTCAGAAAGCATCATTTTTCTGTTTTAACGTTTATAAAAGTATATAAATAACAAGAGAACAAAAAGTGAAGTTCTGCAACAGGAATGCTGAATATTTAGAGTTCCACTGTGCAAATTCAGGTTGATCAGAAGGACTGACCTAGGAATGGCAACATTTACCTACATGGGATTATGATTCACTTGTTGCTGCTGTAACAAAAGTCTCAGAAAGCTGCAGAGTTCTCCAAGTGAAAGTACAGAACCATGTTTGTGAAGTAGTAAAAGGAATAGAAGTAAGTAATGAGTCATTTCAAAGAAAAATGGTTCATGTCTCTTTAAAAGAACAATATGTTCAGATGTCTGTATACTGTTTCCTCTCTGCCAAAGAAAGGGAATGATGGATTGGAAAACTTCCGATTTAGTACACTTGGGATTTTCCCCCCCAGTGTGTGTTATAAACATCTCTATTTCCTATCAGCTACTAAAAACGAAGAAGGAAAAGGAAAGAGAAAAATATACTGAAATAAGAGTAAACTAGAGAGAAAAAATTTTTTGTTGTTGCTGAAACTTTCAAAGCAGTCACTATGAGGGAAGTGGCTAAAGGATTCTATGATACAAGTAAGTTAAAGGTTCACATGATATATTCTCATTCTATTTGGAAACATCACAGTTCTCCTGGTTTCCTGGTTTTTAATTTTGTAATGTGTTCTCTACAGAAGAAACAGAGCTATATGCTAACTAGATACGTTTCAATTCTTTCTCTCTCCATCTTTCTCTCTCTTTTTCTCTCTCCTGAGAGAAACCTCCTATACAAAAATAAACCTCTTTATTCATTATTTTCATCACAAGGCATAATAAGTGTCCTCAGGCAAAATTAGATTTGTTAACCATTATTCAACAAGTTATCCAAAATATTTTCTTTTAATCCATGCGTAACTATAAGAATGTGTAATTATTCAAGTGTTCAAGAAATTATACTCTCTTCTTTAGTATTCTTAATTGCATCTAGTTATTTTCCATGAATTTTCATATAAGATATCATTAATCATGGCTTTGTTGACAACTCAATTGCCTGCATGCAGAGAAATTCTTTGAAGCTTAATGCTTATAGTCATTCCCTGCTTTAGGGAAGTTTTAAGAGAATAATCATATATCTACCTGAGGAAAAAAGTCTGTCTTCAGTATAAATTGGGCTCAAGGAGTACTTGAGAGAAAGGGGTCCCTCAGAAAAGCAAATCTGAAAACTTTCTGACCCAGGATGTTAAGTCTTTTGAGATTGGTTTCATTGCTTTTTAAGAAAGGAATTCCCCTACTGTCAGCAATGTCTGCATCCAAAATTCACATTTCACAGATAAAAACTAAAGCTTTATATGATTTCCTTGATAATATGGGTATAGCTTATACTGCTTATGTATTCCCTGTTGGGTACATTGTGATAGGTTCATAGATTTTTGAACAGTTAACCTCCAGAGTTGAATTCATTATCTAATCTGCCTTTATGTATTATCTACTTTCTGCTATTCTCAAATATTTGGAATACAGTAATCTAAAATTGTGTATGCTCATTTTCATCCTATTTCATAATTATATCCATTAATACAACTTCCTTTTGTTTCAACTACTCAATAAAAGTTTGTGTAATAAATGAATTCATGAATAATGTTTGTGGAATGAATAAATAAAGTAATTAATAATGAACAAATGGGAACTTTGAGATAATAGAAGACAGCAATATTACCCTCTATTCAATGACTTTAAAAATAAAAAAAATACAGTAGCATCTAATTACTCTATTATTGGAAAACATATATATATATACATTTCTAGATACTTATACTTGAGGATAAAAGTATTAGATTTACTGACCATTTTTTCCTCTAAAAGTGAACTTTTGCAAATGACCCTAATATCTCCAGTGGGGGAGAAAATGAGTTTTAGGAAAAGTTTGAAACTGACTGGTATATTTAAAGGAATAGTCTTTGTTAATGTTTACATAGCACTCACCTGTTCAGCTAAATGACTGTTAAAACCAACCTTAAACTCTTTTTTCTATAGATATGTATACATAATTCTCCCTCATAAAGGCTACTTTTAGATGGGGAAATGTATGAAAGGCAAATATTTGAAAGTGTAAAATATCACATTCTTTCAGAATCATGACACTTTTACCTTAGGATAATTTAAACCATTTTGGTCATGTATAGTTCCCTCTGGATTCTATTGTAGTTATATATTTGGCTATCAAAAGACTTTATTAAAAAATGTTTTTCAAAAACTGACTTGCTGAAAATATATGATATAAAATATAGTAAACCTCAGATATTTAACGTTTGTGTTTATTTGTCATACACTGTAGTCAAAGGTAAGAATAATATATAATTAGATATAAATAGAGAGATTAATTATCCTTAGAGGAGAAAGACATGTAACATGTTAAAATGATTTAAAGGAGTTTACAAAGAAAACTTACCTATAATTATAATTTTTTTTAATTTTTAAAGGTCTTCTTACTTTTCTCTATAAATTAAATGTAATTAACATCAAAGTTTAGGATTCTTAGGATTTAAAAATGCTAGTATTACTAGTATTTAATTATTTTTTATTCACTAAGTAGAAAAAGAAGAGTTTGACTTATGTGTTAACTTGATGCCAGAGCAGTTTGATCACTATTTTTGAAAATAGCTTCTGAATCAAATAATTTTAAATTTTCACAAGTTTGGGGAGGTGGCTTTTTTAATATTGTTGTTGTTTGTTAATGATTTTTCTTCTTGACGTTCAATACAATTTTCCCACATAAAGAAAAGAAAGGAAAGTTGGTAGCATTCTGCATCCAGATCTAATGTTTTTATGCCTTTGCAAAGAAACCATAGAGGAACCAAGATGGTCAAATGGTCGTTCTGTACCTCATACCTATTTTCTTAGGTATCTAAAATATATTCACAGCTTGTAATGTAAGACTTCTAATATCACGATAAACGAAGAATGTTTCACATATGCATAACCAACACTTTGGAGAATATTAGGAAATAAAAGAAGCCAGTGCCTTATCAGGCATGGAGACGGTTCAAGACTTTTAAAAGTGAACAACTGAGCAAGTTATAGAAGGCTCACTGTGTATAAAATATCATTCTCATAAATCTTCTTCGGGGTTTACATTTAAGGGAAAAAGAGACAATTTGCTGTTTTACTGTGAATATTTTAACTTTATAGAAGCCATTCTTATAGAATCACATTAAGATAATTCTGTCCTTAACTATACCTTTGAGAAAAAAGCTGTTTTCTCAGGTAAGTGAAAGATCCTACTGATTAATTCATGCCCTATATGATAGCAGTAAACCTAGCTGGATTTTGCTTTAGAATATCTGTACAGGTGAGCCTTTGTTAATGTGACTCACACCAACTATTTTTAACTCTTGGGAGAAATAAAGACAAAATAAGCCCTAAAGCAGCACACACACACACAAATTCCCCCAAGGAATCTATAAATTCTGCTAAAACCCAAAGGTACTTGGAACTGTAGAAGGAAAAAAAATATTCTCAGATGAACAGACTGTGTTGTTTATGCTTCAGCAATAATTTCCCCAGCATCAAGAAAAAGAAAGAAAACAATTACTATTGAAAAATGATTGTTTAATAATGAAAAAGGAAGAAAAAAATAGGAAAACATTTCTTCTGCAACAAAGATGGTATTGTACTTACAGTTTTAGTGGAAAACTATAATTTAGTTTTTGTCTCCCAAAACCATAATTTTTATCAATTTGATCATACCATGAATTAATATTTAGTAATAATTATGTTGACTTAATACTCTGCAGCCATAATGTTAAGTTGATTTAATCATGCCAAGTGCCTTGGTTCCTCAGGGCGCCATACCCAGCAACTAGCGCAAGTTTAAAACATGGTTATTATTACCAAGATGCTAACTAGTGAGGGAAAGAGATACTCTTAGAGACTGAACTTGGACAATCCAGAGAAAAAGGAAGAGAACTCTTATTATCCAGCACCAGAACATATTAAGTTTTACACAGTGGTTACAAACACTTTCAGAAAGTGACTTAAATCTGGGAAGATAAAAATCCTCTGGATTTAAAATATAAGAATATTGATATATGGACCATTGTGATAGCAAGTAAGCCAACCTAAGATTTCCTTCTAAAACTACAAATGATACAAATCAATTTTTCTATGTTTCAACATGCTATTTTTTGTCACTATTACCCCTGCTTTTCTTTCCCTGATTAGATATGCCAAATGGAAAGCCACCACAGAAATTCACATCTCAAGCATAGCTATTGCCTAATAAAGAACTTCTGGGAATCACATGGTTTTTATTGTACAAAGTTAAGGTTTTCTTTAAGCTCTTATGTCAAAGGGTTAAAATAAAGTTCCCTGATACAGAAAACTGTTTTAAGCCACCCAGATAAAGGACCTGAGAACTAATTGTCCTTGTCTCTACAGTTTAGCCAGCACTCACCTGCATACTGTCCAACCTACTCAACCATCTGCAAAGTAATTGGACAATTTTACCCAAATGTTAAGATAGAGGTATTCCCTTATCATACAATGAACTATGAATCCTTCTGCAAATAAATAATAAATAGCATCCTTGCTAACTTATTATTTGTGACAAGAGGTGACATTTTTAAAACCTCATATATTTGAGGTTTTGAAATTGAATTGCATTAATTCTTCATAATATTTTTCTTCTTCATCAGAGCACCTTTTTAAGTTCATTAATGCAGATAAATTAGTCCTACACTTATTGTTTTTCTATAACACTTAAATTTTTCTTTCATCTAGCAAAATTATTTTTCATTTTGTTTATGCACTTAAATATCAGGGAATTTTTTTCTGGTTGTGAATAACCAGGTAAGTTCATTCATTATTTTTTCCTGGTGTCTTGTCAACTCAATAAGTACATGCATCTATTACTCTAGCTACATGGCAGCTTTTACGTTTGTATTTTGTATCACAGGTGACATACATAACGCATGGTAACATGAAACTACAGGTCATAGGCTGAACTTGTCCCTTGTGAACACAGAAAAGAACCAAAGCTCAAATGGCCACTTTGCATGAGCAAAGTTCCCAGAGTGGGAGAGGAAGTGCTCCCTGGACCCTTCAGATGATAGAGTTAACACGATGGTAGGCTCTCCTCATTATAATAAGAAAGCTCCATATAACAGGATATTTGTTTTTTTTGACAAAGTCAAGGCACTTGACCAATACAACTAGACACTAGGAAATGATTCGATCCAAAATACTAAGTCATTATTTTAATTCTAAAATTTTGCATGATTCTTCTTCTCTAAGTTTCAACTTAAATGAAGATATTTTGTCCCCTAGTTTATCAAGTATGAGTGTGGTATTGAAGGAATTATGACTTATTATACATTAATGATTGAATTAACACCATGTAAATTCATAGTATAGTGAATTTCAAAATCTGGTGAATTAGTAATTGTAACTTTATCCTAGGGTCATCTCTTTTATCAGTTAGTTCAAAATCTGAAGGATTGTTTTCAAATTGAACTGTTATTGGGAATTTTTACCATTAATTCAAATCTACCTCAAGAGGATTGATATTTCTATATGAAAAATTATTTATGGTCTATCAAATATTTGAAACATAATACTCAGGAATATTAGTAATATGTAGAAATGCATTCAGAAGACGAATCACTCTTTACTACTCATAGATATGCATGTGTCTTAAATAAGCCTTCTTAAGCTTAACCTCTAAAATGTTAATGAGGAGAAAAAACTCTTATCCTATCTGCAAACCAGGATTTTTTTTTTTATTCACAACATAGCAATACTGAAAGAAAATCAAACCTTTCAAAAAGCTAAACCTGGCTTTAAGCTCATGTCTTCATGTCCTGGTATATTCTTCCCCAACACATTTGCTGTCATATGATGAAACCTTCACTTTTTCTAATCCAATCCTACACCTATCTTCTTTTTTGGTGTTTCTTTTGATATCTCCAACTTGGCAAATTATCTGACTCTGTCTACACAACTTTAGAGGATATGATATTTCCAAAGGTTCTTGTCAAGCTTTCTATAGTTGATGTGGACTTCTGAAATCTATGGACTTTTTGTATGCAAATCACAGTGGTTTCAGGAAACCTCAAATTATTTACAAACACACCAATTATATATTATATGTACTAGAGACATAAATAAATCACACCAAAAAATATATGTCTAAAAACTACTCATGGCATAGGGAAAGAACTTGATATTAGAGTCCAGACAGAATTCAGTTTAAATCCTAGATTTATCAGTTCCTAGTTCTTTGCCTTGGGATTCTTTACTTAAACTCAGCTTCAATCTCATCCTCTCTAAAATGGGAACAATAGTACTTATATTTTGTGTTTATTAGAAGAATTAAATGATAACTATATGTAAACATCAAACTCTGTGCCTTTGTAAGGTAGGGGCTCAATAAAAGATAACAACTATTATTATACATGCATATAATTTGTTCCAAGAAACACATAAAAATTATAATAAAAGTTTATCACCTCTTCAGCAATTCATATGCCAGCATCCATTGGACAGTCAAGCACATTCAATATTACACACCCATATTCAATATTAAAAACATTCAATGGTGACACACACATGTATTTGCAAGTCAGTAATTTTACTATTTTATACCCATACCCTTAATAAACGATCTCAGACATCAACTACTTTATTAGAACACATCCCCAATTTTTAAAAAATATCTGTCAGCTTATCAAATAAAAAAAATAATAATATAAAGGGAAAGAGTAAAGAAAATCAGTCAATATCTTGAAGGAAAGAAACTTCAAGTGTTATTACAATAATTTATTTGCTACTGAATTTTATGCTTTCTATCTTAGTGTTTTGTAGAATCTATCTTCATGTATGAAGATGGAGTCTTTATCAAAGATGACACCCTCATGGTTTTTAAATGTAATGTCAGCGATTCATGCCAAATGTATGCTTTTGAGGATACAACTTTATCGCAGAACTTTATTCTAAATTAGAAAAATTGTCTACATAATCCATATCCTATAGGTAATCTATACTTCCTCTGGTGATGATTGTAAATCTAAAAAGAGTAAAAGTGGTAAGTTAGGATAAAATGGCAGTAATGATAAAGGTGTTTCATAAAATAATAAGCTTGCTGCATCTGCATTGTGCAGTGTAATTATATTTATGTTCTAAACTTAAGTTAGAACACATTAATTGCAAAAATTAAGGCACAGACTGCATAAATGATTGTTCACAAATATTTTTAGTAGTTTGTAGTTTCCTAGGATGTTACTTTAGAACAGGTTAAATACAGTATCTAATTACTAACTGCAAAGCTTTATGTTTATAAAATACGATACCTATTTTTTGCACTTGAATAGGAAAAATGGAAACCTATGCAAAAAATCATGATGACTGAGTTAGAACAGGCTCACTAGTTCTGTAAAAAAATCAATAAAAATCAAATAAAGTATCTGAAAATAATTGGGAATCCCCCAAATAGAGCTTTGATTATATGAAACCCCCTTTGTTGTTCTCTTGAATATTGATATAAACATATACGTTCTCTAGGAAAAACAAGTTTTCCTTTGAATGGAAAAAGACACTTTTCTTTACTCAAGATCATCCAAAATTTCTCAATAAAATACTGACATAGGCTGAAATTTTTCCTTCATTCTGTGGTTACACAACTTGCCAGCTTTTCCCCAAAATGAGTGTTTGAAGTCTGCTCTCTCTTATGTAGTAACTGGGGAAACATAGAGGAAGGAACAAAGACTAATAAATAGCATTCCAAAAAAATGAAATTTATTCTAAAAAATTGTCAGTAGACTTTGGGAATTATTTAATAGTTTAAATTGTGAACATATCACAAGGAGACAATTTTCTCCACTCCATTGTAGCCTTGGCCTCAACATGCCATGTTTTGGCTGACGGGTCCATTCTGCGGTGAGAAACGTCAGCATGTCACCATTACTTCATCTAATAGTTACCAAACAAACTCCTCTGGGAGGTAGAAATTTCACAAATGTCCCTTTTCTATATTGTGCACAATATTTTCTTTCTTTAGAACAATTGACTGATTTGTAATAATCTGTTTTGACAGCAGTTACGTAGAAATATTGTGTTAAATATTTTTAGTCACGAGGGAGTATGGACATATGGATATAGTTGTGTGGGTCTTGTCTAATTATATGCATTGTACGATTTACTATTGTTGGGGACCATCTTCCATTCATTTAATAATGCTTTTGCAAATTGACAGATAGCATTTGGACTAAAAGACACACAGGATATTTGCGATGAAAAAGAAAAAAAAACCTCCTCTGCCTTTTCTCTTGTGTAGAGCAATTTGTCAAGTAATTAGCCAACCTAATTAAATTTTTGTAGCACTAATCAAACGAATATGCTAAAATTTTCTTTGCACAGCCAGTTTGCTGTCTGCTTGCATTTAACTTGATGGTTTGAAAGGGGCCCTACTCAGTCTGCCACTCCACTTAATAACCTAATTTGCATTTTATATTGGTAAATCAAATTAAGCACCAGTGGCTTTTAGTATGATTGACTGTGGTCAGGCCTGTTCAGATGGGACTTTTTCACAGAAAATTAGGCACATTTTAATATGACTGAGGCTGTGCTTTCTGTGTTCAGCAAACTGCATTCACTCAGCTAATTAAAAGGGCTCCCTCCACCCCACCCCGCTGCATGTGACAGATTTACCCAGCTGGTGTGTCCATTTTCTTTTGTACAATTTCTTGATGGAAGTTTTTATTTCTAACTATAATAAGATTGTCTAAGCAACACTTCAAACCAATTTGCATGAAACATATAAACAACACTTTGTTAGAAAATAATTACTTCGAGAGGTGGGTGCATCTGTGTGTAAATACAGGTCCATGTAAGGGCTTGCAGGTTTTAGCTTATCTACAGAGCAGCCTCAGACTTCGAAAATTTTCATTGATTGGAACATTAACAGTGACCCATGCTGATGGAACTTACCTAAGGTCATATTAAGGCATATTCCCACTTTTTGTTGTTGTTGTTGTGAGACAAATATTCACATTTTAGTGAGAAAAAAAAGATAACATAAATACAAGTTTTAAAACCTCCTTCTTACCCAATAAAAGCAAGAGCCATTCTTTAGTCAGAGTTAACAATATATTTTATTATAAATGGGTATTATTTCCAGTCTACAAATAGGGAAAATGAGACAGAGAGAGATTAAGTGACTTGTCCATTAATACAAGCGAATCTGGGATTTGATTAGTTTTCTTGGCTTTCAATTTGTGCTCTTTCCAATGTCTCACAGTCTTTTGCATGTATTCTAATACCACTCACTTTGTTTCCTAAATGACATTTACCCCACTAGAAAAATCACAAATCCCCTTGGAATTTTTGACTCTATAATACTGAATAAAATAATTCTTTCCGCATATTTCTTACTATATATTTTTATTTGCAGTAGTCAGGTTTTCAAGAAGCTAGTTTTAAGATTTTATTAATAGACACTTGATCGTGCTTTTAACAATAGCGACAACAAAACTTCTTACCATGCTAAGCTTATATTCGTCATAAGAGAACACTAAACCTTGACAAAATTAATGGTCTAAACACCAAATTAACCTGAATCTTCAGCAAGTGAGTAAAAACTTCTTCCACACACTTGTGGAGGAATATTCTTTAACTTGGGACTTCTCTTTAGTCAATTATGCAGCCATCAGTAGCTTTGGAAAGGGACAGAAGAATGTTGAACACACTATGTGTCCGGAGATTAGACAACAAAATTATGCCTGGAAACCTGAAAGAAAAATGTGCTGCATTGTCTTACCTAAGCTTAGACCCTGACTTTTCCTAACAAGTTCAAGATAAGCACACTGACTTATACTAGTCTTCAACTATCTTAAAATTGGTGATGAAGGTAATTCTTTAATTAAAAAGAGAATTAAGATTATGAAAGAGATGGAGTCAAACATGGCAGTCGCTAGAGACACACTTGGGTTTTCTATTTTAATTAAGGTAATGGTGCATATGTTCTGAAACCTCAGTTCAGTCCATTTTTTAAAAAGTCATAATTCTGAAAGAAAACTCAAGAAAGTATCTGATGGCAGTGCTTGGGCTAAAGGAAGGCCAAATTTCAAACTTCTTAGTTGCTCAGATCTCCAGAGGTGACCACTTCAAATGTTGTATCTATAGGTTCCATGCCCTTTGCCTCACAGGGGAAGTTGTCGTCACTGGTTTTCTCGGTGGATACATGAGAGGACCTCCCCTCATCTGCTCCTCTATGAAGTACAAAGCTCTGACTCCTTTTTCCCTTCACATAGATGGTGTTTTTATATCTTTTAACATTCTTATGGATTTCTAGTTCAACATGTGTTTAAAATGTTTGGACCAAAATTGCATATAACACTCTTAAAATTTCTGAGCATGAAAGGATGAATGACATCATAATATTTTATGATAGAAGCACATTAAGATGTTGTATCATTAATATGTTACAGTAATAAAATGTCAGTTTTTCTATAATTGTGACTGCGTAATTGTGTGCTCTATCCCTAAGAACTTGTGCATGTATCAGAACACACTGGCCCATTTAAAGAACTGGCCCATTTAATCTATGCTGTGAAATTTATGTGTGTCTTATTCATAGTATTCCCTTATTATCCTTTTGATATCAGCACAGTCTATAGTGATAGACTTTCCTAATATTGGTAATTAGTGTCTTTTCTTTTTCCCTTTATCAGTAGTGCTAGATGTATTAGAGTTCTCTAGAGAAACAGAACCAACAGGATGTATAAATATATAGGAAGACGTTTTATTTAAGGAGTTGATTCACACAATTGTGGGAGCAGGCAAGTCCAAAATTTGTAGGGAAGACCAGAAGTCTGGAAACCCAGGTAAGTGCTGATATTGCAGTCTGAAGTCAGTCTGGAGGTGGAATTTCTTCTTCCTGGGGAACCTCAGTCTTTTTTTTAAGACCTTCAACTGATTGGATGAGGCCCACCCACATTATGAAAATTAATCTGCTTTACTCAAAGTTCTCTGCTTTAAATGTTAGTCACATCTAAAAAATACCTTCAGAGCAATAACTGGAGAGATGTTTGGCCAAAACCTAGGCATAAGGGCTTAGCCAAGTTGACATACAAAATTAACTATCACATTAAAGTTTTGTCAACTTCATTGATCTTTTTAAATAATCGGTTTTGTTTCACTAGTTTGATTTTTATTTGTTTGATTTACCCTGTTAATTTCCATTTCATTGCTTTCTGCATGTATCTTTATTATTTGATTCTTTCTCCTTGCTTTGGGCATATTTTGCTTTTATTTTTCTACTTTCTTGAGATGGGAGCTGAGATTATTGACTTGAGATATTTTTTTCTAATCCAAGCACTTTAGTACTATAAATTTTCCTCACAACACTGCTTTAATCAAGTGTCCAAAAAACCTGGTATATTGTATTTTCATTGTCATTCAGATCAATGTATTTTTTATTTCCCTTTAGACTTCCTCTTTGTCCCACAGATTACTTAGAAGTGTATTGTTTACTTCTCAAGTATTTGGAGATTTTCTTCTGTTTCTATTTTTTATTTCTATTTTTATCCCACTGTGGTTAGAGAACAAGCTTTGTATAATTCAATCCTTTTAAATTTGTTGAGGTATATTTTATGAATCAGTATAGGATCTATGTTGGTTTATTTTCCATGAGTACATGAAAAGAGTGTGTATTCTGCTGTTTTGGGGTGCAGTGTTCTATAAATGTTGATTAGATCATCCATTTAGTTATTTATACTTTTTATTACTTTGCTGAAACTTTTCATATTCTAGTTTATTTCAAGTATATTCCTAATGTTTGATGAAGCATTTCTATAATGGCTGCTTTAAAATCCTTGTCAGATTATCCTAATATTTGTTTCATCTCAGTGTAGACATCTATTGTTTTTTCTCACTCATTTGAGACTGAGTGATTTTCTTATTGAAATCTGGACATTTGGGGTATGTTATGAATGTCTGGATCTGATTTAAATATTTGTTTTAGCAGGCGTCCTCTGACAACAGTCTGGTGGAAATAATACCAGTGGATTATTACCAAGTGGGTAAGGAATCCAGGTTCCCCTCTCAGCCTTCATGGATACTTGGAAGGGGGAGGGGCTGATAATTACTACTGGGAAGGAATGAGTTCTGGCTCCCCAGGTGGTTTCCACTGATGCCATGGTGGTGGTGGTGGGGTGACCTCATGACTTCTGGGGAGTGGTGAAAGTCCTGACTATCTAGTAGGCATCATCTAACACTACACCAGTGAGGCAGGAGCCTTGTTACCTTCAGTTAGGTGTGGAATTCAAGTACAGGAGCCCTATGTGTTCTCCACTGGCACCACATCCCAGGCTCTTTTGGAGTTAAAGGGAAAGATCTAGTCCTGAACTAAAGATTTCTTCATATTCTTGTATAATTCCCAATCATAAGCAAAAGACAGTTGAAAATTCTATCCTTTTGCTCTGCTGTTCATTCCCTTCCCCCTCCACCCCTTTAACTCTTTCTCTTAAGGCCCATTGCTCTTAACAGAGCTTTACAAATGTGGCCATATGACTAACTGTGGAGTGAAAAAGCTACATATCTTGTAAAGGAATTGTAGGTAATAGCTGGCATATGGAGAAAATACTTTGAAAGGCAGAGTCTTCCTTGATCCTCTGACATCCTTCCTGTGGAGAGTAAAGAATTCTAGTAGTGAAACAATTCCACTTAGATATAATTCATGAAGGCACTGGACTCATTGTGTATTGTTGAATTAAAATATCTTTCGCTTTTTTAAAACTGAAAACTTCTATTTCTAGAGTTAATTACATTACAAGTTTACCATCTAACTAAAAAATAAGTAGATTTTAGAGTGGTACAATAAAACAAGAGACATTGAATCAATGAGAGGCAGATAATACAAAGAAACAGACAAAGGTAAAATGAGTAAGGCAGAAGTCAAAGAAGGGGATCAGAGAGCTGAGAAATGTAAATGTGAACTTGAGAAGTGAAAGTGTCATGAGGAAAAAAGGAACATCTCTGATTTCACTAGGAATGAAATGTGAAGGCCTTGTTTTTGTTGTTTTGTTTGCACCACAGAAACACGTCATCTTTTGTCTATATGAGATTCCCCTCTCATCTCACTATTTTCTTCTTCTTCATTATCGAACCTCACTCCCATTCTACACACATTCTATATTTATTTACTATAGGTACTTCGTAATATATGCCTTATTGAGTAACATAATGCTGGTTTGTCTGTGTATGTGCTTTAATTTCATATGTGGTATCAGGCTATAAATGTTGTTTTTCTTATGTTTTTTCAGCCCACACTATATGATCTATTCATTTTGCTGTATGTATATCTAGTTCATTGATTGTAATTCTATCATGATATCACATTGTTTGTACCTACCTTGTTTTAATTTATCGATTCCCATAGTGATAGACATCAATTTTGCTTCTGTATCCTTGGTACCACACAAAAATGTAGCAATTAGCTAAGCAAAAATTTCCCTCAGGTAAATACCCACTAGTGGAATCTTTGGATAATAGATTGTATGCATAATTAATTTAATAACAACCTGTAAAATATATCTCATGAAGAGTAATACCAGTTTATATTGTCATATTCAGTGCATAAGAAATTGTCTTCCCTCATATCATGGCCAGTATTGGTACTGACTTTCTTTCAATAATCAAATGCATGTAAATATCTAATGATTGTGTTAATTTACATTTATCTAATTAGTTATGCAATTAATCATCTTTTCATATATTTGTGAGCCATTTGATTTCTCTTCCTTCTTCTTTGACAGTTTTTATATTCAGTTTCTTGGTTTTTTTCCTTATTGATTTGCATGAGTCATATTTTAGATATTAAATCTTTGTCAGTTTTAGAACAATACCAGCCTGTTACTCAAATTCTCAATGCTGCCCTTTTTTGAATAAAAGTCCTTAATTTTGATGTGTTCAATTATTCATTTTTGCTTTATGGAATATCTTTTGATTTAAGTTCTAATTTTTATAGTTTTACTTTTCATTTACCTGAAGTATGCCTTCTTATATGGTAAACAAATTTATTTTTCCTGTATAATAAGTTAGCTGTCCTCAAGTCATCATAACCACTGCTTCAAATAAATATTTTAATGGCACAGTGAAATATAAAAATAAACAATTATGGAATGTTTTAGAAGCAAAAAGGAAACTAACATATCAGGATGACTGTAGCAAGTAAAAAAGGAAATGTAGTTTCTAAACTTCTAGATTATTAGGTAGATAATTTTTTTCCTAAGGAGCAAATACTTATCCCTTTTCTACTTTATATCATTCCAGAAAAGATCATCATATCTTAGTTTGAAATGACGAAAATAGGTTTAAAAAACAAAAGTTATTTTAAATGATAAAAGTGATAAAAATATAAATGACAAAATGTAAGGTAAAGAGCAAATTTGGATAACTCAAGTAAAAAGTTTTTTTTAAAAAAACCCCTCTATTATCTGTATGTATTGCATTTAAGAGATCAATTTAGGACTTTATTTACTGAGATAATTACTTTGGTTCTTCATTTTATTTTACTTACATAGATCCAGACTACAGGGAAGAGACTTTTATATATCTACTTGGGTAAACTTTCTAATACCTTAAACTCATTAACTGAAGCTTAACATTTTACATCTAGCTCAATTCCCCAGACACATTTTAGCCTTGCTAATGGAGTTATTTACCTACATAGGCCAAGCTCAAAGTCAGGAAGTTTATAAAACTCAGAAACTTTAAATAATATGATCTTACTATATACATTTTTGGCAGGAAACTGAGGTAATTCTATATATAATCAGGTTTAAAAAAAGAAAGATTTTATCTGAAATATACAGTAATGAGGAAAAAGTATTTTACTTCAGTTATCTGAATAATTGCTTCCATTTTCCTCCTCACTTTGCTAGTTTAGACTTGTCCTAACACAACAGAATAAATTTATGATAATAGAATTTTGAGGAAAAAAGCAGGATTTCAAGATTTAAAGTGTCATTAATTGAAATACTGTAATCCCCAAAGAGCTAATCTTTTCAGAGACTGCATTTTTTTTCTTTCATGACATAAGTATAACAAATTTACAAATTTATTTCACTGCTTGAGGTAGGAGGAACTCTTTCCTAAATTTCAAAGTAAGCTCATTTTAGTGCTTAGTAAAGCCAAGCAGAGTGTTGTCAATTAATAAACATGTTTCCATCATGGGACATAGTGGAGAAGCCATAATATAAAATTTACCCTAGGCTCAAATAATTCACTTGCCTGACTTTGGGGTTCACTAGGTGATTGATAATGATTTAACTGTACTGAGTGGTCCTGGCTTAAAACTGTCTTTTGCTATTGTGTTACATTAATAGCTTTATAGTGAAGAAATTGAATTATTTCAACTTACAAACTAGTGTTGTGAAGCTATCCTAATAATATTCACTAAATGACAAATAAATAAAAACATATTAATAAGGGGAGAAAGAGGAAAAGAAAAGGTTTCATTGCCCTCAAAAGAATTTGCAATCTAATGGTGGTCAGACATGGAAATAATAGAAGGGAACAAATAAAGGTGACAGAAAAGGTCATTGCTAAAATTGTGTGTGGAATTAGTCAACTGGGGAGCTGTAAATTAAAACATTTGAGTTGCAGTGTGATTAATAAATGCTCCCACAACTGGGCTATGGATGATAGAGAGTCTAACCTTGGTTAGGCCAGGAAAGCATGGAAGTCCACTAAAAAGGCCATTTTTAAATTTTGTTCCATCAACAAAGTCCATGGTTGAGTGCCCTTATGCTTCTGAAAACAAAAAAACAAAACAAACAAAAAAATTTAATGTATAAATTATCTATGCCAGGGGAAAATGGTCTACCTAGCCCTGGTATTTCCAGGAGGAGGAAAACTCAACAGAGCTTAGAAATTTAAGACCTTAAGAAATGTGTACTACACAAGAAGGAGTTATTTATAATTGACTCCAAGAAGAGAAAGTTGGATAGGAGCTTGCTCATTTAATTCCTGGTGACATGGTGAGCCTCACACATGAACTGTGATTTCACTTGCAATCTCTCTAGGTTTTAAGTACTGTCTCTCATTACCAATGGAAAACATATTCTCACAATTGAGTAACCTCTTTGAGTTATAGGTGAGGAAGTATTTATCAAGATAGAAAATTTCCACACTGGGAACTACTAAAATGCAGTTTTCATGAAGGGACACATTTTAGACACCATTTTAATGATTCTAAATCTAAACAGGTTGCAGTCCCATCCCATGCCTTCAAAGATTGTTCATTTAAACAAGATTGAGTGTATTGAAGCCACCTTGTTAAGTTCAAAAACGTATGCATAGGGACTTTCCTGGTGGCACAGTGGTTAAGAATCTGCCTGCCAATGCAGGGGACATGGGTTCAATCCCTGGTCTGGGAAGATCCCACTTGCCGTGGAGCAACTAAGCCCATGCGCTACAACTACTGAGCCTGCGCTCTAGAGCCCACGAGCCACAACTACTGAGCCCACATGCTGCAACTACTGAAGCCCATGCACCTAGAGCCCGTTCTCCACCACAAGAGAAGCCACAGCAATAAGAAGCCCTTGCACTGCAGCAAAGAGAAGCCCCTGCTCACTGCAACCAGAGAAAGCCCGCATGCAGCAACACTCAACACAGCCAAAATAAATAAATAAATAAATAAATAAATAAATAAATAAATAAATAAAATTTTTTTTAAAATGTGTGCATAGGGAAGGAAATAGATCCAGTAACTATGGATTAGGGCAAATGTAAGTGGAAACTTGCTAGGAAATCTTGATCACAATGCTATACATCATACATGAGTATATGTTCATTACATCTTTTAGATGTCATTTTGAATGATGCCACCAAATGTTTATGACAGGGCTTTTTGACATTCCAAAACCATAGTATTTCTGCCATCTTGACATTCTTCAGAACACTTCCTCTACTACACAGTAGAAAGTATTTACTGTTTTCTAAAGTCACGTAAAACAATGTTCTGGGCCCCAAAATGGACTTCCGCTATTATTCTTCAGTAACAAACCACCCAACCCCAAGGCAAATCATTTTCTGAAAGCAACATACGCAAACTGTTCCCATGTGGTCACACTCATCCGCAAGCCCAGATGCAACCATCTGCTGAGCTGAGTCAGAGCTAAACCCCTTTAGATACAATACCTGCTCACTGGCTTTTCACCTTCCTTCTTGTTTTGGGTGGAATTGTGTCCCCCAAAAAAGATATGCTCAAGCCCTAACCACTAGTACCTGTGAATGTGACCTTATTTGGAAATATGGTATTTGCAGATGTAAGCAAATTAAAATGGGGTCATACTGGATTAGTATGGACCCCGAATTCCATGACTTTGAGTCAATGAAGTGTCCTTGTTAGGAGAGAGAGATTTGAAGATATAGACACACAAAGGGAAGAAGGCCATGTGATGATGGAGACAGAGATTGCAGAGACGCAGCTGCAAGTCAAGAGCACCAAGGCTTGCTGGCAATCACCAGAAGCTAAGAAGAGGCAAGGAGTAATTCTGCCCTAGAGACTTCAAAGAGAGCATGACCTGAGATGGGGAGAGGAACAAATATTTTCAATCAAGTGGGAAGGAACCTGAGTCAAGGCTAGATTCCCATTTTTGCAAGGTTTAGTTGACATTTGATTCTTCCTTGGACCCAGTATGTCCTTCAAGTCCACAACCCATGGTGAGGTCTGCATGCCAGTCTTTGTCTTCTGAGCACTGAAAGGCTTTAAAAAATCTCTGCTCTGGGCTTCCCTGGTGGCGCAGTGGTTGAGAGTCCGCCTGCCGATGCAGGGGACACGGGTTCGTGCCCCGGTCCGGGAAGATCCCACATGCCGCAGAGCGGCTGGGCCCATGAGCCATGGCCGCTGAGCCTGCGTGTCCGGAGCCTGTGCTCCGCAACGGGAGAGGCCACAACACTGAGAGGCCGGTGTAACCGCAAAAAAACAAACAAAAAAAAAACTCTGCTCTATGTTTCAGAGATTTGGGGATTATTTTTTTTGTCTCTTGTCCTGTGAAGTTTCAGAATTCAACAAACTTCTTGAGAAAGGAACCAGCCACATACTTAAGACCTGTAAAATTTCCTTTGTTTTTTTCATCATCATCCTCACAAGAGTGACTAAAGCTGTCTTCTCTGTCCCCAGAAAGATTCTCTGTCCCTCGAAGTGTCTCTATGTCTAAATAAAGCTTGAATTCTTAATCTCTTGCCTATGCTTCACAGAAGCAAATACCCCAGGGGAAAATTAGTTGTAAATTGTCAGCTCACTTCTGATGTCTCCCCTCCCTGGAATATTATCCCCCTAATCCTTGTTGCTTTAGCAACTCTCTTATGACTTTTAACATCTTATTTTTGTATTTTAGCCAGTGTTTCTAGTTGTTCTTAGAGTTATTGTTCATCTGAAACAAACTACTTCAGCCTATCCAGTACTTTCTTATCCTGTAATTTTGCTTATCAACTTATAGAGACAACTACAGATTTTTATCTTCAGTTCTGAAGGTCTTTTAGATATTTTAATAACTTCACTCATTCATTCATTAATTCATTTCTCAAATATGTTTTGAATTGTATATTATGTACCTGGGATAGTGTTAGACACTAAGAATGTACTTATATTTTCAGTTTTCAAACTAATCACGTTCAGAATGGTGCTGAACTTTCTTGCCAATGAAACCACCTGAATTTCCCATTTTTATCAGTATTTTCAATGACAAATATGCTTTTCTCCTTTATTACAAAATTTGAAACTTGGGCCAATAATTATTTGTTCAGTTCACTCTATGAGCCTGGCACTTTGCTCCTCACTTATGATTCAGAAAAAATTAGCCTCTGTTCTCTTAACAGAAACATTGATTATTTTGAGTTGTATTTTAATAACCATTAAGTTTGACCTGGACTTTTTAGATTCAAATTGTTTCAACACAGGACAGCTAGGCAATGTCCTTGATATTTTTCTGACCTGGCTTCTGCTAAAATCTCAGTCAGTTCTACTCCTTGTGAAGACATCTGACATTCCTGCTAAATTTCTTACCCCACTGGCCTCAACCATGCCAAACACTCAGAAATCTGTCCCCTACCTGTGTAGAGATGCTCAAAATTAGATTCCTTCACCTGTCCTGGTTTCTCATACTTCATTACTTTCTTTCATTCTCTAGATATCTTTTTTTCAGTTCACTATTTCTGCCCTGAAGTCATTTCTGTGTCTACCTATTTGAGCCATGTTTCTTATGAGAGATATTTTGGGTCTTTTATGAGTATTTCCAAAGCCCATAACTTATATATAGAAATTTTCTCTACTACAAAAAAAGGTGCAAACATTAAAATAAACATGTGATTGGGGAAGGACTATATTCACATATCCTACTTCTAGCATAAATACCAGGGTCCTAAAACAGATATCTTCAATTTAATGATCATTTAAAATTTATTAGTTATTTTAACTTGACTTAGAAAGAATTTATACTTATCTGTTAGAGAATCATTAGCATGCTTTTCTCTGCTTCTGTTTGTCCTTTGAATATAGATTTGATTTTTAGAAATATACCAGGAGAATTTGGAGTATGCAGATTAAGGAAATTCAACTTCTTTATCTTTTCATATGCATGTATGAGTCTAGTAAAATCACTGAGTCATTACTAAATGTCAGAGAATGTACTAGGCAAGATGAAAATGGTACATTCCTGTCTTCCAGGTGCTCACTATATATTTGAAGAAAAATTCACTTAAATCATGTGTTTGCAAAGACAGTGACATGGGTGACTTGGGAAACATGTAGGACAAGAACTGAACAGCCTGTAGGGATGGCACAGGAAGACCTCAGAATGGGGTCTTAGACTAGGAGATTGTGTAAGCCAAGTCTGGTGGATTAGTCAGGGTTCTCCAGAGAAACAGAACCAGCAGGATAGAGAGATGATAGATAGATGATAGACAGATAGGTAGATCTTACAATAAAGAAATTTATTAAAAGGAATTGGTCACATGATTATGGAAGCTGAGAAGTCCCAAGATCTACAGGCAGCAAGCTGAAAAGGCAAATGTTCTGATGGTATAGTTCCAGTCTGAGTCCAAAAGTCTGTGAAACCAGAATGCTAATAATGTAAATTTCAGTCCAAGTCCAAGTCTGAAGGTAAGAGAAGACCCATGTCCCAGCTCAGATTATCCAAGTCACATCCTATCTCTTATCTAGGTCCAGCTCTATATATTGGATGAAAAGGGTGTTGTGTAGTATTTGTTGATTACTATACAGATAGTGGAGAAATTTTATAAATATAAAACAGCTATTTTCCTTAATGAGTTATATTTTAATTGGAAACATAAGATTATAAACTTCAAAAAATATATAAGAGGACTTAAATAACAAGTATGTTTAATAAAAGATGAGATGTAAACATAGAGGAAATAATAGATGATTACATGAAGTAGACAAATAACTATCACAGCTAGGCAGCTTCCTGCTAAGGTGGTCAGAGAAAGAGTAGTTTTCGAAAGTGTAAGAGGGGAATTGGTTCTTGAGGAAATAAGTAGAGGTGCAATTTGCCAACAATCGGATGGGCTGTATAAATATAATGTGTTTTGAAGGCTCATGGTATCTTCTGGACTCTGGGGAACCAACAAGTTTAGTTGTAGTGACAGATAGTTAGAGATGTTAGAAAGCTAAAATGAGTTTTTAAGAACCAAGCTGAGAATGTCATTAATATTACTAAATATTTATCAGCAATGCAGGGGTGTGATCTCTAGAAGATTCTATCTCCTGGTAATTGGAATACATATATGGAAAATTTGTAAGTGAGGAGGAAGCTGGACTAGAGCAAGAATCTGCAAACTACTGCCAATGGCCAGATCCAGCTCGCGGCTGGTTTTCGTAAATAAAGTTTTATTGGAACCCTGCCACATTCATTCACTAATGTACTGCCTTGGCTGCTTTCATGCTGCAATGGCAGAGTTAAACGCAACAGAGACCATATGGCCCACAAAACCTAAAATATTTACTTTCTGGACCTCTAAAGAAAAATTTCCAAGGCCTGAACTAAAGAGAAGAAAGCCAGTTTGAATATAAATTGTTGAATAGGTAGATGTATGAATGAATGAACATATAAAAGATATGACAAGAAATAACGTAAATGCATAGCTACTGAGGAACACTGAATATGAGTCCAATTAAACTGAGGTTTTTAGATAAGAAACTAAAACCAGCAAAATTAGGTCATCTATTTATTAAGCATTGCCCAGCACAGTCCTGGGTCCTTGTGAAAATATATATAATAAATGCAACACATGGCTCTTGCCTTGGAGAAACTTCTTTTCAAAGAAGAAACACGTGGGCTTCCCTGGTGGCGCAGTGGTTGAGAGTCCGCCTGCCGATGCAGGGGACACGGGTTCGTGCCCCGGTCCGGGAAGATCCCACGTGCCGCGGAGCGGCTGGGCCCGTGAGTCATGGCCACGGAGCCTGTGCTGTGCAACGGGAGAGGCCACAACAGTGAGAGGCCCGCGTACCGCAAAAAAAAAAGACACGTTTTGCTTTAATGAAAGAGAACAGTACATAACAAAATATAATAAAGTTCTACATATTTGGTACCATTAAGTGCTGTTGAACTTCTGAAAAATTATGCAATTCAGACTCTGGTCATTGAAAGAAAACAAAAATAGGAGGTCAGGAAAACTAATTGATTGAAAATATTTCAGCCTCTGTTCCAACATGGATATCATGTGCAGCATAACTTAAAATATTTGCCTGGATCTATCAGTATAATGTGAACTGATTTTAAGCAGAGTAACAAAGTCTAAATAACTTGAGAAAACTGCTCCACGTGGGATATTTTGTTTCTTAAGTTCATATCATCAACATTTCTTAGTCTTTTATGTTTTTCTGGCAGGTCCACAGAGGAACATGGCTTCTAGATACAGTAGTTTGCAAGCCTAGATTGTTTAGTGCTTTGTTTAATGCTTCTTTGAAAAAAGTCCAATTTCTTCCTGCTCTGATTTTCTGTTTAATCATTGTGAGTAATGGGTAAAATTATGAACTTCATTCAGAAAGTCCCACAAATTTTAAAATCTTCTATTCTCCTAAAGAGAATGTTTTTTAACATCTTTATTGGAGTATAATTGCTTTACAACATTGTATTAGTTTTTGCTGTATAACAAAGTCAATCAGGTATATGTATACATATATCCCCATATCCCCTCCCTCTTCCGTCTCTCTCCCACCCTCCCTATCCTACCCCTCTAGGTGGTCACAAAGCACTGAGCTGATCTCCCCGTGCGATGCAGCTGCTTCCCACTAGCTATCTATTTTACATTTGGTAGTGTATCTATGTCAATGCTACTCTCTCACTTCACCTCAGCTTACACTTCCCCCTCCCCACGTCCTCAAGTCCATTCTCTACATCTGCCTCTTTATTCCTGCACTTCCCCTAGGTTCATCAGAACCTTTTTTTTTAGATTCCATACACATGTCTTAGCATACAGTATTTGTTTTTCTCTTTCTGACTTACTTCACTCTGTATGACAGACTCTGGGTCCATCTACCTCACTACGAATAACTCAATTTCGCTTCTTTTTATGACTGAGTAATATTCCATTGTATATAGGTGCCACATCTTCTTTATCCATTCATCTGTCAATGGACACAGGTTGTGCTTCCATGTCTTGGCTATTGTAAATAGTGCTGCAATGAACATTGTGGTACATGACTCTTTTTATAGTTTTCTCAGGGTATATGCCCAGTAGTGGGATTGCTGGGTCATATGGTACTTCTATTTTTAGTTTTTTAAGGAAACTCCATACTGTTCTCCATAGTGACTGTATCAATTTACATTTCCACCAACAGTACAAGAGGTTTCCCTTTTCTCCACACCCTCTCCAGAATTTATTGTTTGTAGATTTTTTGATGATGGCCATTCTGACTGGTGTGAGGTGATACCTCATTGTAGATTTGATTTGCATTTCTCTAGTGATTAGTGATATTGAGCATCCTTTCATGTGTTTGCTGGCAGTCTGTATATCTTTGCAGAAATGTCTATTTAGGTCTTCTGCCCAATTTTGGATTCGGGTGCTGTTTTTTTGATAGCGAGCTGCATGAGCTGCTTGTATATTTTGGAGATTAATCCTTTGTCAGTTGCTTTTTTTGCAAATATTTTCTCCCATTCTGAGGGTTGTCTTTTCATCTTGTTTATGGTTTCCTTTACTGTGCAAAACTTATAAGTTTCATTAGGTTCCATTTGTTTATTTTTGTTTTTATTTCCATTTCTCTAGGAGGTGGGTCAAAAAGCATCTTGCTTTGATTTATGTGAAAGAGTGTTCTTTCTATCTTTCCTCTAAGACTTTTATAGGGTCTGGCCTTACATTTAGGTCTTTAATCCCTTCTGAATTTATCTTTGTTTATGGTGTTAGGAAGTGTTCTAATTTCATTCTTTTACATGTAGCTGTCCAGTTTTCCCAGCACCACTTATTGAAGAGGCTGTCTTTTCTCCATTGTATATTCTTGTCTCCTTTATCAAAGACAAGATGACCATATGTGCGTGAGTTTATCTCTGGGCTTTCTATCCTGTTCCATTGATCTATATTTCTGTTTTTGTGCCAGTACCATACTGTCTTAATTACTGTAGCTTTGTAGTATAATCTGAAGTCAGGGAGCCTGATTCCTCCAGCTCCGTTTTTCTTAATATTGTTCTGGCTATTTGGGGTCTTTTGTGTTTCCATACAAATTGTGAAATTTTTTGTTCTAGTTCTGTGATAAATGCCATTGGTAGTTTGATAGGGATTGCAATGAAACTGTAGATTGCTTTGGGTAGTATAGTCATTTTCACAATGTTGATTCTTCCAATCAAAGAACATGGTATGTCTCTCCCTCTGTTGGTATCATATTTACTTTCTTTCATCAGTGTCTTATAGTTTTCTGCATACAGGTCTTTTGTCCCCTTAGGTAGGTTTATTCCTAGGTATTTTATTCTTTTTGTTGCAATGGTAAATGGGAGTGTTTCCATAATTTCTCTTTCAGATTTTTCATCATTAGTGTATAGAAATGCAAGAGATTTCTGTGCATTAATTTTGTATCCTTACACTTTACCAAATTCATTGATTAGCTCTAGTAGTTTTCTGGTAGAATAAGATTCTCTATGTATAGTATCATGTCATCCACAAACAATGACAGCTTTACTTCTTCTTTTCTGATTTGGGTTCATTTTGTTTCTTTTTTTCTCTGATTGCTGTGGCTAGAACTTCTAAAACTATGTTGAATAATAGTGGTGAGAGTGGGCAGCATTGTCTTGTTCCTGATCTTAGTGGAAATGGTTTCAGTTTTTCACCATTGAGAACGATGTTGGTTGTGGGTTTGTCACATATGGCCTTTATTATGTTCAAGTAAGTTCCCTCTATGCCTACTTTCTGGAGAGTTTTTATCACAAATGGGTGTTGAATTTTTTCGAAAGCATTTTCTGCATCTATTGAGATTATCATATGGTTTTTATCCTTCAGTGTGTTAATATGGTGTATCACATTGATTTGCGTTTATTGAAGAATCCTTGCATTGCTGGGATAAACCCCACTTGACCATGGTGCATGAGCCTTTTCATGTGCTGTTGGATTCTGTTTGTTAGTATTTTGTTGAGGATTTTTGCATCTATGTTCATCAGTGATATTGGCCTGTAGTTTTCATTTTTTGTGACAGCTTTTCTGGTTTTAGTATCAGGGTGATGGTGGCCTCATAGAATGAGTTTGGCAGTGTTCCTCCCTCTGCTATATTTTGGAAGAGTTTCAGAGGGTTAGCTGTTAGCTCTTCTCTAAATGTTTGACAGAATTCACCCGTGAAGCCTAGTCCTGGGCTTTTGTTTGTTGGAAGATTTTTAATCACAGTTTCTATTTCAGTGTTTGTGATTGGTCTGTTTGTATTTTCTATTTCTTCCTGGTTCAGTCTTAGAAGGTTGTGCTTTTCTAAGAATTGGTCCATTTCTTCCAGGTTGCCCATTTTATTGGCATATAGTTTCTTGTTGTAATCCCTCATAATTCTTTGTATTTCTGCAGTGTCAGTTGTTACTTCTCCTTTTTCATTTCTAATTCTACTGATTTGAGTCTTCTCCCTTTCTTTCTTGATGAGTCTGGCTAGTGGTTTATCGATTTTGTTTATCTTTTCAAAGAATCAGCTTTTAGTTTTATTGATCTGTGCTATTGTTTTCTTCATTTCTTTTTCATTTATTTCTGATCTGATCTTTATGATTTCTTTCCTTCTGCTAACTTTGGGTGTTTTTGCTCTTCTTTCTCTAATTGTTTGGGTGTAAGATTAGGTTGTTTTTGAGTTTTTTCTTGTTTCTTGAGGTAGGATTGTATTGCTATAAACTTCCCTCTTAGAACTGCTTTTGCTACATCCCATAGATTTTAGGTCATCGTGTTTTCATTGTCATTTGTTTCCAGGTGTTTTCTTATTTCTTCTTTGATTTCTTCAGTGATCTTTTGGTTATTTAGTAGTGTACCTCCATGTGTTTGTATTTTTTACAGATTATTTTCCTGTAATTGATATCTAGTCTCATAGCCTTGTGGTCAGAAAAGATACTTAATACAATTTCAATTTTCTTAAATTTACGAAGGCTTGATTTGTGACCCAAGATGTGATCTATCCTGGAGAATGTTCCATGAACACTTGAGAAGAAAGTGTATTCTGTTGTTTTTGGATGGAATGTCTTATAAATTTCAATTAAGTCCATCTTGTTTAAAGTGTCATTTAAGCTTGTGTTTCCTTATTTATTTTCATTTTGGATAATGTCTATTGGTGAATGTGCATTGTTAAAGTCCACTACTATTATTATGTTACTGTTGATTTCCCCTTTTATGGCTGTTAGCATTTGCCTCATGTACTGAGGTGCTCCTATGTTGGGTGCATAAATATTTACAATTATTATATCTTCTTCTTGGATTGATTCCTTGATCATTATGTAGTGTCCTTCTTTTGACTCTTGTAATAGTCTTTATCTTAAAGTCTACTTTGTCTGATATGGGAATTGCTACTCCAGCTTCCTTTTTGTGTGTGTGTGTGTGTGTGTGGTACATGGGCCTCTCACTGTTGTGGCCTCTCCCGTTGCGGAGCACAGGCTCCGGATGCGCAGGCTCAGCAGCCATGGCTCACGGGCCTAGCTGCTCTGCGGCATGTGGGATCTTCCCGGACCGGGGCACGAACACGCATCCCCTGCATCGGCAGGCGGACTCTCAACAACTGCGCCACCAGGGAAGCCCTCCAGCCTTCTTTTGATTTCCGTTTGCATGGAATATCTTTTTCCATCCCCTCACTTTCAGTCTGTATGTGTCCCTCGGTCTGAAATGGGTCTCTTGTAGACAGCATATACACATCTTGTTTTTTATCCATTCAGCCAATCTATGTGTTTTGCTTGGAGCATTTAATCCATTTCCATTTTAGGTAATTATCTATATGTATGTTCCTATCACCATTTTCTTAATTGTTTCAGGTTTGTTTTTGTAGGTCTTTTCCTTCTCTTGTGTTTCCTGCCTAGAGAAATTCCTTTAGCATTTGTTGTAAAGTTGGTTTGGTGGTGCTGAATTCTCTTAACTTTTGCTTGTCTGTAAAGGTTTTAATTTCTCTGTCGAATCTGAATCGGATCCTTGCTGGGTAGAGTAACCTTGGTTGTATGTTTTTCCCTTTCATCACTTTAAATACGTCCTGCCACTCCCTTCTGGCTTACAGAGTTTCTGCTGAAAGATCAGCTGTTAACCTTATGGGGATTCCCTTGTATGTTATTTGTTGTTTTTCCCTTGCTACTTTTAATATTTTTTCTTTGTATTTAATTTTTGATAGTTTGATTAGCATGTGTCTTGGCATGTTTCTCCTTGGATTTATCCTGTATGGGACTCTCTGTGCTTCCTGGACTTATTGACTATTTCCTTTCCCATTTTAGGGAAGTTTTCAACTGTAATCTCTTCAAATATTTTCTCAGTACCTTTCTTTTTCTCTTCTTCTTCTGGAACCCCTATAATTCGAATGATGGTGCACTTAATGTTGTCCTAGAAGTCTCTGAGACTGTCCTCAATTCTTTTCATTCTTTTTTCTTTAGTCTGCTCTGTAGTAGTTATTTCCACTATTTTATCTTCCATGTCACTTCCTGTTCTTCTGCCTCAGTTATTCTGCTATTGATCCCTTCTAGAGAATTTTAAATTTCATTTATTGTGTTGTTCATCATTGTTTGCTCTTTAGTTCTTCTAGGTCTTTGTTAAACGTTTGTTGTAATTTCTCCATTCTGTTTCCAAGATTTTGGATCACCTTTACTATCATTGCTCTGAATTCTTTTGCAGGTAGACTGCCTATTTCCTCTTCATTTGTTTGGTCTGGTGGGTTTTTACCTTGCTCCTTCATCTGCTGCATATTTCTCTGTCTTCCCATTGTGCTTAACTTACTGTGTTTGGGGTCTCCTTTTCACAGCCTGCAAGTTCGTAGTTCCCATTATTTTTGGTGTCTGTTCCCAGTGGCTAAGTTTTGTTCAGTGGGTTGTGTAGGCTTCCTGGCGAAGGGGACTTGTGCCTGTGTTTTGGTTGGTAGGGCTGTATCTTGTCTTTCTGGTGGTCAGGGCTGCGTCCGGTGGTGTGTTTTGGGGTGTCTGTGAACTTAGAATGATTTTAGGCAGCCTCTCTGCTAATGGGTGGGGTTGTGTTCTTGTCTTGCTAGTTGCTTGGCATGGGGCTTGCAGCAGTGGAGCTCTCTGGCCATTGGGTGGAGCTTGGTCTTAGCACTGAGACAGAGATCTCTGGGAGAGGTCTTGCTGATTGATATTATGTGGGTTCAGGAGGTCTCTGGTGTTTCATTGTCCTGAACTTGGCTCTCCCACCTCAGAGGCTCAGGCCTATCACCAGGCCAGAGCACAAAGACCCTGTCAGCCACACGGCTCAGAAGAAAAGGGAGAAAAAAGAAAGAAAATAAAAAGAAAAAATGAAATATTAAAAAATGAAATAATTAAAATTTAAAAATAAAAATAATTAAATTAAAAAGTAATTTAAAAAAGAGAAGAGAGCAACCAAACCAATTAAGTCCACCAGTGATAAGCATTAAAAACTATACTAAGATAAACGTAAAAATCAGAAACAAGTTAGTCACAGAGAGCAAACCCCAAGTCTACAGTTACTCCCAAATTCCACTGCCTCAGTTTTGTGTTGATTCATCATCTATTCAGGTATTGCACAGATGCAGGATACCTCCCACTGATTGTGGGCATTTAATCCATTGCTCCTGAGGCTGTAAGGAGAAATTTCCCTTTCTCTTCTTTGTTTGCACAACGCCTGGGGTTCAGCTTTGGTTTTGGCCCCACCTTTGCATGTACGTTGCCCTCAGGCTTCAGTTCCCACACAGACAGGATGGGGTTAAAGAGTGGCTGATTAGGGGGCTCTGGCTCACTCATGCCTAGGGGAGGGAGAGGTACGGTAGTTATAATTGGAATGCAGGGCAAGCCTGCAGCGGCAGAGGCGGCGTGACTTTGCAACAGTCTGAGGCATGCCGTGTGTTCTCCTGGGGAAGTTGTCCCTGGATCGTGGGACCCTGGCAGTGGTGGCTGCACAGGCTCCCAGGGGTTTGGAGAGTGACCTGCACTTTCACACAGGATTCTTGGTGGCTGCAGCAGCAGCGTTAGCATTTCATGCCCGTCTCTAGTGTCTGAGCTGATAGCCATGGCTCGAGCCTATCTCTGGAGCTCGTTTAGGCTGTGCTCTGCTTTCCATGGCAGACAGGGAAGGAATCCCCTCTCCTCGCACACCCCAAAACAATGGTCCCATGCCTCTTGGCAGGTCCAGAGTTTTCTCGGACTCCATCCCATCTAGCTGTGGCACACTAGTCCCCTTCAGGCTGTGTTCACCCAGCCAATCCCAGTCCTCTCCCTGGGATCTGACCTCCAAAGCCCGAGCCTCAGCTCCCAGCCCCCACCCGCCCCAGCAGGTAGCAGACAAGCCTCTCAGTCTGGTGAGTGCTGGTTGGCACTTATCCTCTGTGTGGGAATCTCTCTGCTTTGCCCTCTGCACCCGTTGCTGCACTCTCCTCCTTGACTCTGAAGCTTTCCCCGTGATCACCCCTTTTGTCTGCCTATGAAGGGGCTTTCTAGTGTGTGGAAACTTTTCCTCCTTCACAGCTCCCTCCCAGAGGTGCAAGTCCCGTCCCTATTTTTTGTCGTTGTTTTTTCTTTTCTCTTTTGCCCTACTCAGGTATGTGGGGAGTTTCTTGCCTTTTGGGAAGTCTGAGGTCTTCTGCCAGCATTCAGTAGGTGTTCTGTAGTTGTTCCACATGTAGATGTATTTTTGATGTATTTGCTGGGGGGGAAGTTGATCTCCACATCTTACTCCTCCACCATCATGAAGGTCCACCAGCTCCTAAAATGAATTTTGCTTTTCTTCCTCTATCTTGTAGTTGGTCACTAAACAGGCTTTATGAATGCATTTTTTAAAATTATAAATGGAGTTCAAGAACTCTATAAAAATTACCTCATAAATGATTATATAATTAACTGGCTTCAAGATTGTGCTATAAATTGCCTTGCTTTACCACACAGTACATTGCTCAAATCCTTATCTTAAACTGGACTTTTACAATGCAGACTGAGAATTGCTTGTGTCATTATGTTCATTTGCTTGAACGTTACATCAACATTGGCAAAACCACTAAATATGATAAAGAGTGTGAGAACAGGATGATAGGTATTGATTAATCAGTAATTATTATTATTATCATTCAAATAAGTTTTTTTGCATTGTTATCCTTTTTATAAATTTATTTATTTTATTTATTAATTTTTGGCCGCATTGTGTCTTCATTGCTATGCGCGGGCTTTCTCTAGTTGCAGCAAGCAGGGGCTCCTCTTTGTTGCAGTGTGCAGTCTTCTCATTGCAGTGGCTTCTCTTGTTATGAAGCACAGGCTCTAGGTGTAGGGGTTTCAGTAGTTGTGGCACATGGGCTCACTAGATGTGGCTCATGGGCTCTAGAGTGCAGGTTCAGTAGTTGTGGCATATGGGCTTAGTTGCTCTGCAGCATGTGAGGTCTTCCTGGACCAGGGCTCAAATCCATGTCCCCTGCATTGGCAGGTGGATTCCAAACCATTGTGCCACCAGGGAAGCCCCTGTTTTATTTATTTATTTATTTTTAACTTTTTTATTGGAGTGTAATTGCTTTACAGTTGTGTGTTAATTTCTGCTGTATAACAAAGTGAATCAGCTATACATATATCCCCATATCTCCTCCCTCTTCCATCTCCCTCCCACCCTCCCTATCCCATCCCTCTAGGTGTACACAAAGCACAGAGCTGATTTCCTTGTGCTATGCAGCTGCTGCCCACTAGCTATCTACTTTACATTTGGTAGTGTATATATGTCCATGTCACTCTCTCACTTCATCTCAGCTTCCCCTCCCCCCTCCCTGTGTCCTCAAGTTGATTCTCTACATCTGCATCTTTATTCCTGTCTTGCCCCTAGGTTCCTCAGAACCATTTTTTTTTTTAGATTCCATATATATGTGTTAGCATATGGTATTTGTTTTTCTCTTTCTGAGTTACTTCACTCTGTATGACAAATTCTAGGTCCATCCACCTCACCACAAATAACTCAATTTCATTTATTTGTATGGCTGAGTAATATTCTATTGTATATATGTGCCACATCTTCTTTATCCATTCATCTGTTGATGGACACTTAGGTTGCTTCCATGTCCTGGCTATTATAAATAAAGCTGCAATGAACAATGTGGTACATAACTCTTTTTGAATTATGGTTTTCTCAGCATATATGTCCAGTAGTGGGATTGCTGGGTCATATGCTAGTTCTATTTTTAATTTTTAATGACAGGTTTTTTTTTATTGGAGTATAATTGCTTTACAATGTTGTGTTAGTTTCTGCTGTACAATGAAGTGAATCAGCTATATGTATACATATATCCCCTCCCTCTTGGACCTCTCTAACTCCCCTCCCCTCCCATTGAGGTCATCACAGAGCACCGAGCTGAGCTCCCTATGCTATACAGCAGGTCCCCACTAGCTATCTATTTTACACATTGTAGTGTATTTATGTCTAATCTCCCAATTCATCCCACAGTGAGGGAAGAGGAGGGTCAAATAAATAAGTTTTTTATGGGAGTTTTACCTCACATTATGTGTCACGGATTTAAAAATCAAAATTAAAAAATGATGTATCTTTTAATGATATGTGTTTTATTATTATAAAAGTAATGAGTGCTCATTATAAAGAATTTGGAATTTTTTTTTAATTTGTAAAATAAATATTAGAATATCATGATCCATAACACTACCATTCATAATAACTACTATTGGCATTAAGATGAATTCTATTATGCTATTTTTCTTATTAAAATATATAAATTTAAAACTATATCTAGAAATATATAGAGAAACATAAGTATATTTATTTTACAAAACTTGAATTATATTGTGCATCTAATTATATCTTGATTTTTTACTTAAGTTTTTATATCTTTGGTAATGTAATTTTTAATAATTGCATGAAACTTTCTAGTTTGAATAAAGCATAATTTAGGATATTCCAATTTTCCCCAACTATCCATAATGTTGCAAGCAACATATTTTTAGGAAAAAAAATCTGAATTTTCCCCGTCACCAACTCTAATATGTTTACCCATGTTTTCTTTTTTTTATTGGGCTTTGTTAAACAGCTTTATTGAGATATAATTTACATAGCAGAAAATTCACCCTTTTAAAGTATACCATTCAGTTATTAGTAGTAGAGTCACAGAGTTGTACAATCGTCACTCTAATTTCAGAACATTTTAATCACTTCCCCCAAATCTCTATACCCATTAGCCAACATACCTCAACACCTTCTCTCCCCAGAATCTGGTAAGCACTAATCTACTTTCTTCCTATGAATTTGACCTCATCAATACAGCTCTAGTGTAGTAACAAGGGATTACTCTGAAAGAACTGCAAGTCTCAAATCCTAATAAAAGGGAGTCTCTAGAAAAACAAAGTCAAGAGACAAAGACAATGAAGCTAGAGAAAATTTTAAACTCTGAAACCATAGGTATAGCAAACAGTAAATACAGTCTAATTCCTAGCCAGATAAACATAAAACCTCATACAAAAGGCTTATCTACCTCAGTTTCTTTTACGCAACTATCATGTCTGGTTTGGAACAACATATTACAAGGCATGCTTAAAGGCAAAATATACAGTCAGAAAATGCAAAACAAACGTCAGAACCAGATTCAGACATGGCAGATATTTTGGAATTATCAGACTGGGAGTTTTAAAATAACTATGATTAATATGCCAAGAGAGCTAGTGGAAAAGGTGGACAACATACAAAAACAGGTGGGTAATGCAAGCAGAAAGTTGAAAACTAAGAAAGAATCAAAAATAAATGATGCAATCATCAGTAAACTGTACATGTCTAAGGAAAAAACCATTGACCTTGAAGATATGTCAATAGATACTTTAATATCCTAGAAGTGTGGGACAACTATAAAAGTCCTAGTATATGCATAATTGGAACACCAGGAGGAAAAGAAAAAGGGAACAGAAATATTTCAAATATTTGAAGTAAAAATGGCTGAGAATGTTCCAAAATGAATAACAGGCATGAAAGCACATATCCAGGAAGTTCAAAGAACACCAAGCAGAAAAAATACCCAAAATTCTACACCTAGGTATATCATCATATAATATTGAGACTGTAGAAAATCAAAGACAAAGAAAAATCTTGAAAGAAGCCAAAGGAAGGGAAAACCTTACCTATAGAGGAACAAGAATAAGAATTACATTGGACCTTTTGTCAGAAACCATGCAAGCAAGAAGAGAGTGGATGGAAATATTTAAAGTCTTAAAAGTGTAAAACCCCCCAACCTAGAATTCTACATCCAGAGAAATTATTCTTCAGAAGTGAAGGTGAAATAAATGATTGTTTATCAGACAAACAATAACTGAGGGAATCTGTCATCAGTAGACTTGCTTTGAAAGAAATGTTTAAGTTCTTCAGAGAGAAGAAAAATGATGTAGGTAAGAAATTCAGATCTATGTAAAGAAAGGAAGAGTATTACAGAAAGAACAAATGAAAAGAAAATAAAATCTTTGATAGCGCTTATTCTTAATTGATCTAATAAATAAATTTGATTAAAATAATAATAGCAAAAATGTACTGGTTTATTATAACTTATGGATAAGTGAAATGAAGGACAGAAGTGTAACAAAGGATGGAAGGAAGGAAATGGGAACACTATTGTAAGATAGCTTCACTGCTCATGAAGTGGTATAGTGTTATTTCAAAGTGACTTAAGATTAGTTACAAATGTATATGGAAAACTCAAAAGTAACTAGTGAAAAAAGTCTTAAAAATAAGTACAATTTATATGATAATAGAAGAGAGAAAGTGGAATCATACAAAATAATTAAAACCAGAGAAGATGGAAAAAAGAGTGAAAGACAAAAAGAAAAACATGGGCAATGAATAGAAAACAATTTGAAATATGGTAGATATTAATTCAACTATATCAATAATCATTTTAAATATGAGTTGTCTAAAGATACCAATTAAAAGATAGAGAATTTCAGAGTAGATAAAAACAAGACCCAGGGGCTTCCCTGGTGGCACAGTGGTTGAGAGTCTGCCTGCCGATGCAGGGGACACGAGTTCATGCCCTGTTCTGGGAGGATTCCACATGCTGCGGAGCGGCTGGGCTCATGAGCCATGGCCACTGAGCCTGCGCATCCAGAGGCTGTGCTCCGCAACGGGAGAGGCCACAACAGTGAGAGGCCCACATACTGCAAAAAAAAAAAAAAAAAAAAAGACTCAACTACATGTTGTCCACAGGAAACTTACTTTAAATATAAAGAAAAAGAAATATTAAAAGTAAAGAGATAGAGAAAGAGAGATCAATGCTAATCAAAAGAAAGTTGGAATAGCTATAATATTTTAGAAAAAGTAGAATTCAGAGAAGGAAAAATTATCAGGGATAAAGAGGTCAATTCCCCAAGAAGACATAACAATCCTTAATGTGTATGCACCTAACAAGAGAACATCAAAGTACATGAGGCAAAAGCTTATAGAATTGAGAAGAGAAATAAACAAAGTCATTAATATAGATGGAGACTTCAAGACCACTCAATCAGTAATTGACAGATCCAGCAGGCAGAAAATCAGTACGGATTTAGTTGAATGGAACAGCACAATCAATCAGCTGGATCTGGTTGACAATTATAGAATACTCCATCGAACAACAGTAGAATACACATTCGTCTCAAGTTCACATGGAACAGTTACTAAGATAGACTATATTCCAGACCATAAAACACACCTTAACAAATTTAAAAGAATAGAAATCATACAATATATGCTTTCAGACCACAGTGAAATTAAAGTTGAAATCAATAACAGAAAGATAGCTGGAAGATCCCCAAATATTTTGAGGTTAAATAACACACTTCAAAATAATACATGGAGAAATGAAGGCTGAACAGAAATGTTAAAATATTTTTAACTAAATAAAAATGAAATACAACTTATCAAATTTTGTGAGATGGAGTGAAATGAGTGTTCAGAGAAAAATTTATAAAATTGAATTTATATATTAAAAGAATATCTAAAAATGAGAATTGTAGCATCTATCTTAATAAACTAAAAAAGAAGAGCAAATTAAAACCAACTAAGCAGAAGAAAAGAAATAACAAAAATTAGAGCAAGAATCAATGAAATTGAAGAAAGGAAATCGATTATAGAAAATCAGTGAAAACGAAAGCTAGTTTGTTTTTTTTAAAGATCAGTAAAACTGATTAAATTGTAGCCAAGCTAACCAAGGAGAAAAGGGAGAAGACAAATGACAAATATCAGAAATGATAGGTCATTACTACTGATCCCAAGGACATTAAAAGGATAATAAAGGAATATTATTAATTACTCCATGGCCATAAATTTGAAACCCTGGATGAAATGGAACAATTCCTTGAGAGACAAAATTTACCAAAATTTGCACAGGAGAAATAGATAATCTGAATAAGCCTATATCTATTAAGGAAATTGAATCAATAATTAATTACCTTCACAAACAGAAAGCACCAGGCCCAGATTTGTTCACTGGTGAATTCTACTAAATATTTGTGGAATAAGGATACCAATTCCATACAGTCTGTTCCAGAAAATAGAAACAGAGGGAACATTTCCTAAATCATTCTGAGACCCATATTACACGAATACCAAAACAAAGTGAAGTCATTAAAAGAAAGGAAAACTACAGATTCATATGCCTTAAGAATATGGATATAAAAATCTTTAACAAAATATTAGCAAATTGAATTCAACAATGTGTAAAAGTAATTATACACCATGACCAAGTGGAGTATAGTCCATGGATAACAAACTGATACAATGATCAAAATAACTTAGTGCAATAATCCACATCAACATTCTACGGAAGAAAAATCATGCCATCCTATCAATAGAAGCATAAAAAGCATTTGACATAATTCAACACTCATTCAGGATTTTTAAAAAACTCAGCAAGCTAGGAATAAAGAACTTCTTCAACTTGATAAAGTACATCTATGAAAACCCGACATACAATTAACATCATACTTAATGATGAAAAACTAGATACTTTGCCTTAAAATTGAGGCAAGGATGTTCCCTCTCACTACTCCTATTTGACATCACACTGAAAGTCCTAGCCAATGTAACATGACAAGAAAAGTATACAGACTGGGAAGGAAGAAGTAAAACTTTGTTTGCAGATGCCATGATCATGTATGTAGAAAATCCCGCAGAACTGACAAAAAACCTCTAACTAATAAATATATTAAAGATTGCTGCATTTCAGAATACGTATTGGAGGTGACTAGTACACAGCTGGTGCCTTCAAGGAGTTTCAAGTCAACTAATAAGAGTTATCAAATTATAGGTGGCAAAGGAATATCCTGAATATCTTGTTTAAAAAACAGATACTCATGGGCTTCCCTGGTGGTGCAGTGGTTGAGAGTCCGCCTGCCGATGCAGGGGACACGGGTTCGTGCCCCGGTCCGGGAGGATCCCACATGGAGCGGCTGGGCCCGTGAGCCATGGCCGCTGAGCCTGCACGTCCGGAGCCTGTGCTCTGCAACGGGAGAGGCCACAACAGTAAGAGGCCAGCGTACCAGAAAATAAAACAAAACAAAACAAAACAAAAACAGATAGACCTCATGACTTGCAACTGTGAGTCTGTAGGGCCAATTTAGGCAGTCCTCAGTTTTTATAGGTACACCTATATGGCACACTAAGCCCATAATTCTAGAAACACTGGCCTCAGGATAAGGGTATGAAAACTATGAAAAAGATAGAAAGCATGCAGTAGGTGAGAACTGTGACACAGACATGACCTCCGGGTTGTATAAAACTGACACTTTATTCTAGGTGGGTGGCTTCCCACAGTGATATTTGAATAGACTAAAATTCCAACCGTGGCCCTGGAGTCGAGTAGCTGAGTCATACTGAGCATAATTTTGCATAGGGTGCTGTGGGGATACAGAGGGGAACCGAGAGCAGGGAAGGGAAGTCTTCCCAGAAGAGACCTAAGGAATTATCTACCCAAAGAAAGAGAAACAGGAAGCCTATTCCAAAAGAAAGTACCACTTACAGAGGCCTAAAAGAAGAGACAAGCAGTTGTATAGAGAGCTAATAATTCAACTTGCCTATCAAACATTATGGAGAAAAAGTACTAAGATGAAGCCTAGAGTTGGTCAGGAAACAATCACGAATAGTCTTGCATATGATATATTAAGGAGTTTTATTTCCATAGTGAGTGCAAAGGGGATCATGAAATGATTTTTAAGCAGAAGGATGCGAGTCTCATATTTCTGCCTTAAAGGGGTTGTAATTGGAAAACAGATTAGAAAGACATAAACTTTGGACTTTTGCAACTGTAGCATGATGGATTTCTTAAGCCTGCCTAAATTTTTGTAGGAAGAGACCAGTTTCTAATTTGTTTGCCACCTAAATTTCCTCCTATCCAGGAATTCATCACTTTACTCCCTGTGTCATACCTTCAGTGATTCTTGAGAGGTAGAAGCTATCATTATTTTTGTCACTTGAGCCTTCCTGAGAGTTTGAAAATTACTCATTTCACTCCCTCTAATGATCATGGGTATTACTCATTAGGATAAAATAATACTTGTTAATAATCACCAATAAATGAGGTGCTGTATTTGGCTTTATATAATAAAAAATGTCATCACAATCCCTTCCCAAGTGGTCTGTATGATTAGGGCACCTCATTGGGAATGCAAAACCCCAAAAGATATGGATCCTTCCTTGCAGAAATTAATCCTGATCACAAAATTAAGGCAAACCCTAAATAAAGATAATTCATGATAGTATATATCAAATATCAGATGAGTGGTACCTGCAATAGGTGCCTCAAAGCTTCCACATGCAGACTAACAACTGGAGAAGAGGATGCTGCTTGCGAGAGGTCATCTCACCAGGACCTCAAAAGGAAGACAAATGAATACCAGAAAGTGACAGCAAGAAGAGGCAGTCTGAAGGGGAAGACTAGTGACACCTTTAAGATTGTTTCTATTCAACACTGCTGAATATATCACTTATGCTATTTTCTTTCCCATTCCCCTGTACCTTCCCACAAATGATGTGTTTGAGAGAACAGTTCTTGTGAGATCCACCCATCATTTTAACATGATATCGCTGAACTGGAGAGGAAACAGAGATGTAGCACAATTTCACAAGATTTGTTCTTTCTGAGCATTGTCTTTGTTTTGTTCATTTTTGTTTCCAAAAGCTTAGAGCAGAGCCCAGCACATAGGTATTTAAAAGAATGCCCATTGAATAAATGAATGAAGTCAAGAGTTATTTACAAGAAGTCTCATAATGCAAGTTATTATAAACTTACATCCAAATTTCAATTGTATGGGGAAAATATGTGCGAGTAAGAACACATTGCCTTAAAAGCTCCTTTAAATACAAATAATATTCAAGAGAGAACTGAACAAATATTCCACTATTTTTCAAGAGATTCTAAATTATTTTGCTATAGACTTTGATATTGGTTATTTTTTTTAAACCCAGAAAATTTTTTAAAAAATTAAAAGATTATAGCAAAACTAACCAAGAGAAAAATGATCATGATCATAGATGTCTATCAATGAACAAATAATATTATGCTAACAAGAGCTAACTGAAACCTTATTTGAAGGACTGAACTCATTGTTCTTGGACAAGCCAAATTCCCTTACACAGACCCAGTTCTCTTTGATGAAGTCATCCTCCCTCCTCCCACTTCCTGCCTCCAAAACAACTTAACTAGAAGCTGGAGCTTCATTGTAACCAGAATCCCAATTTGCACACATTGGAATGTACTGAAGTAATTCAGGTCTTTCATCTTATTTAACTACTGAGCTTGGGTTTATACAAATTCATAATTGCAATTCCACACTTCAAGAAAAACATAAACAAAATTAGAAACTCTGGACAGCAACGATAATAAATGTTCAAATGGTGCCCTACAGATAAATCATATAGATACAGGATTTCAAACATCAGCCAGTGTGTGGTTCCAAGTCCTTTGAAAAGAAAGAGTTTCTTTGTGACAAGCTGATGTTAACATTTTAATTAATGGGAAGAAGTCAAATAAAAAACGATTATTCTCTATTAAATTTTTCTAAATCAAGCCACACTACACTTATGTTTAAACTATATTTTCCATTAATAAATTTACTTTAAGCTATATACATAGCTTTCAAAATGTTGATATTTATATCATTCACTAAAGTGTATTCTGAAAATGACACTTTCTCTAAAGTGCAGACTGCTGTAAGCTTTATGTTAACTGAAATACTTAAATACCACTTCAAGGTCATGAAGTTGATTCTCATAATAGAAAGTCCTTTTGTTAATTTTTACTTACAAATTTAGGAGCACAAATTCCATATAGCACTCTGGTTCATGCCCTGAGTATCCCAGTGGCAAGAAGGAACTCTTGCTTGATGTATCTTTATTGTTTCTCTGCCACTGTTATGGCTACTAAAAGGTCAGCCAGAGCTTATGGCACCAAAAGGTCATTTTTGTTATTCTAAAGAGAGAAGTTTTGACATATGATATATTATGAAGAGAACAGAGACACTAACTGATGTACTGTAATCCTAATCATCCATATCTTTTATTTCTTTAAAAGAAAGAAAAGGGGAAATTCTTTTGATTTTAATCTGAAAAAAAAAACCTTTTTAAAATATTCAAAATATAAAAGGAATGAGTTACATTCCCTGTGGTCCACTTAAAAAAAAATTATAATTTTGGTGAAAAGAAATTAGTAATCTAAGTTACAGCATTTCAGCTCATTTGCATTATTCCTTTCGTTTTTCTTATCCATGACACACGTTTCTATTTTCATGAGTATCAGTTTGTAGCTTGAGGAAAGCATTTTTGAAAATTGCAGGCTTATTACTAGAAGAAAAGGAAGTCAGTTCTTTTTTCACAGCTATCTTCTCCATTTTAAGTCCAAGGATTATGAAAAAAATCTGAACTTGGATCGATGAGGAGACAATTTAGTGGCCATAGGAATGTTTTTACAAACAACAAAACAATAAATCAACGAGGTGAATTCTGAAATCTTATAGTTGTGATTGTTTTTTATACATATGTATTTATAGGTATGTGTCTTTGTGTGTGTGTATACATATATCTGAGAAAAAAATTTTCTGGGTTTATTTGGTTGAAGAATTAATGGTGTTACTACAATCTCTAAACACCAAACTTGAGGACGGGATCTTAATCTGGAATCTCTGGACAGACTTGATCCTACAGGAAATCTGGGAAGACTGGAAAAATACAAAAGTTTACATTAGCGGGAATAAGTCCATAGCTTTTGTCAGATTTTCAAAAGGAACTATGACAAAATCCAAGTTAAAAAATATTAGCAGCTGAGCTGTGATATGGAGGCCAGAAACTTCTGAACAGTCCAGTGTGTTCCCAAGGAATCTTTTCTCTTTCATTCACAAGGAGGGTACCTCCTTGAATAATAAACATAACAGAATTAATAGCATGATTATTTCAGGATAGACACTGTGCTGAGTGCTTAAATTTTGCTTCATAAATTATCTGCAAACATTTCACATATTATCTTTAATTCTTACAACAACCCTGGCAGTTAAGTATTATGATTACCATAGTTTAAGTGAGAAAATTAGAGGTGTATCATTTACGTTGCTACTTGAATAGGACATCTAGAACCTACATTTCAAACACTTTTAGCAGATGAACTTTTTTCTCCAGATGAAAAATGACATAGAACCATAAACAGCAAATACATGAGATCATAATTTATAGGTATGCATTTTTCTTAAGTTTTAATATATAATATTTACTCTAAAGGCAATCAGTGAGAATACGAAGGTTATCTTCCACACAAAAATTCGTAAGTAGAGATTGTAGATGAAACTAGGAACTTATAACAGCTTCAACATCCAAATTATTTCTGTATTTTGTTTTGGATTGCATTATATAAAAACAATTTTGTGTCACGTAGAACAATTGCAAATTACAACAGTTTTTTAACAGCTCATACAGAAATTCAGTGATGCTCTTCCATTTAACTCATCCGGAAGACTAAAAGAGAAAGAGCAGAAAATTGTTTCAAGGCTGAATCACTAACATTATCCAACATCTGCTCTCAACCCTTAATTGTTAAATTTTCAAGTTGAAATTGGTTGATGAACAGTTCCTCATTCATTTTAAATTATAATTCTTTGGAAAATAATTTTCAACTGTAATTTTTATCCATTCTGCATTAAACAATGTCAGTTTCTAAAGTTAGCCAAATCACTCTGTCTCTATCAAAGTTTCAGTATATATATAGCTTGTACTTCCGATAAAAACTTTAAAGCTCTGTCTTTTGGGTTTTTTGTGTGTTTTTTTTTTGCGGCACGCGAGCCTCTAACCGCTGCGGCCCCTCCCTCCGCGGAGCACAGACGCAGCAGCCATGGCTCACGGGCCCAGCTGCTCCGCGGCATGTGGACCGGGGCACGAACCCGCGTGCCCTGCATCGGCAGGCGGACTCCCAACCACTGCGCCACCAGGGAAGCCCTAAAACTGTTTTGATTGCTTATACTTTATCTTCGATTTTCAGTATGTACAATGACATTGATATACAGCCAAATGGAGCTTCTTTGGCTTACCCCAAATTCTAGAAGGATATACAAGATAGGGAAGGCATGTTGTATTTGAGCTAATTTTAGTTAACGAAGTTTCTTTGTTAGAAAACAGGAGTATTTCTTGTCTCACTTGAAACATTTGTACTAACACTTTGCCATGGAATAGTCAATCAATTTCCATTTTTTAAAAAATGGAAGTTTTAACACTCATTGCTGTATCACTACAAATAGCTCTGAAAAATCTGCAGTTGAAAGATCAGACCTTAACTGTATAATTTGTCTGGCATTTATCTATCATGGTTATGAAAAGTGATGCATCTTAAGAACTACTAGATTTATCTGTGTATTAAACGAGGATAAGAAACCTAAATACAGAAATTCCTAGGCGGTCCAGTGGTTAGGACTCCGTCCTCGCTTTCACTGCTGAGGGCAGTAAGATCCCACAAGACACGTGGAGTGGCAAAAAAAAAAAAAAAAAAAAAAAACTGTAAATACATTTTCCTGCAACACCTTTTAGAAAAACCACTATTCCTACCTTCTTTCTCTTCAGTCACTACAGCCATCATTAAATCATTGCCAGTTTATTTAATGATGTGTGAAAATTTTATTCTTTCTATATTATATACTTTTCCAGCGTTTTATAGGTAAAAGACTATCTTTATATTGTACTTTGATATATATTTTACAAAAATTATTGGAAAATCTGCAATACCCCCCTTGCCTAGTTATATTGTTAAGATTTCATGTGATATTAGACTTCTATTTACTAATATCTTGGATGTGCACTCTAGGTTTATCTCTGGATTATATCATGAGACAACAGTACCAATTGTATTTTCATCACTGCCTGTCCACTCTCATGCTTGTTGCAGTGTCTATGGTGGAAGGCTTAATGAATATTTTTCCTAATAGTGTGTGATTCTCCCTCATGTCTGATGGATTAAGTTCTTTTGAAAAAAATCCATGAATACATTTCAATGGACATATTTAAACTTTGTTATATAAATATTTTTAGGACTATGTTCAATATATGTTTAAATTGATAATATTATTTTATGCTTGTTTATTTATGCTTCAAAATGATTTAGCAGGAAACATAAGACAATTTTTAAAATGTTATTATGTGAGACTCATTTATCCTTTAAAAAATGAGCCCATATAACAAATGACTTTTGTGTCTTCAGCTCATTTTGTGTGAGATTTTAGAACATTGCTTCATTGGATGCTTATTAGTATAGATGTAGTAGCTGTGTATTTAGTTATCTATGTATAAATACGGGTTCACTAGTTACTTCATTTTGAACCTAAACAATCTCATCAACTCGATTGTTAAATTAATTATTTTAAACTTCCTCTTTTAAAATATATAGTTTCAAACAATATAATTTCACTTTACCTTGAACCCATGTAAAATTTTAAAATTCAAAGTGAATACAAAAGCACACCAATTTTAACTCAGTCAAAAACATAGAAACAAGACAAGTAAAATCTAAAACTAAGTTTTGTGCTATCACTGTCTGAGCTTGTTAGGGTTAAATACCATTGTGTATATACAGGCTATTGGCCAACTTGTCTTCATCAGCACTGATAAAAATAAATATTTTTTGAGCACCTATCTTGTGCCAGGACTGTGCTTCATAATGGAGATAAAACAGACAACAAAAAAGAACAGTCTAGGCTCTCATCTTGATGATTTTAATTTAAATAAAATGTTTGTGACACCTCTGAACTATCTCCATAGATTATTGAACAGGGATTTTTCATACCTTTCTTTTAAAGCATAGCTTGCTCTTCAAAGGAAATTAGCAATGCCAATATGTAAATCAGATCTTCTAATTGATATCCCTCCTGCACATACCGCTTTCTCCTCTCCAACAACATTCTAAAACCCTCTAGGAACCTGGGGAACACAATTAGAAAACCACTGCTTTGGATCTATCATCTCGCTTACTCTTGAGTTGGAGTCTCTCATCTTTTTGGAAACAAGGATATCAAGCATACATCATACATCACAGATAATTTTCATTGTATTAATCAATTGTCTATAATGGAGTGCTTTTTCTTTGCAAAACAACATTTGCAGTTTGAGCCATTAGTAAAATTAACATATTCTTTAAATGTGTTATTTACAAATATTCATTTCATAGAACAGTTATTTCAGTTGGAAGGTTACAGATAACCACATAATTTTTTGGTTTCTGACCACATGAGAACTTCAGTAACTAGCCTATTGATTACTTCATGAAAGAGATACCTCATTAAAAATTCTAACAGAAATTGTACCACTAAAATCATTGTTGAAATATTGAACAGAAAATAATAAAACTTATCATTATTGTTCAATAATATATAATTAGTTAATTAGTCAACATTTGTAACAGAGATCTGCAGAGTATGGTATTCCTACAAGAATATAACAGTCACATAATTTTAAAAGACTAAAAAGGAAATTAAAAATAAATGTCAGAGCTATTAATATAAAACAAGCTCTGTGCACTAGTATTTTCCAAGGATATAAGATGGAGCAGAGAAAGAGGTATGTTTACTTCTGTGTTAATATTTTCTTTTTTCTCTGTACAGGTAATTAGAGGTTTTTCTTAAACACAAAAGTGGTTTCCTCTTTCACATCAAAATGAGGTTGAGAGAGAAAAAGTCATGTTAGTTTGAGTGATAAGACAAGAAAGTCAGTAGAGATGATTAAATAATGACACTTGTAGAGACTTGACTATACCGTTATGCTGCCTGGTTTAACCTATACTTAACACAGTAATCAGGTAAGTACACAAACGTGAACTCATCCAAAAACAAAAGTGCTCAAACCAACATATTAAGTTTCACTGATCCTAAAAGAACAACAGGTTTCATTCCAATGTTGTTCATTATAGGTTTGTTCTGAAGGGGAGAGGTGGCCAGACCTGTCAGGGGAGGACTTGTTTGGTCTCTTTGTGTGGTATTTATAGCCCAGTCTGGTTAATGTCAATCTTCACTTTATTGGTATTCTCTTAAATCCTGAAATTTTACCCCGACTTTTCCTTATAAGCCAAGTCTTCTCGTAGAGATCTCTATGTATATTTTCAGCAATATAAAAGTTCCCTGCTTCTTCCTCACAATTCTTTTTCCTATTTGCCCTCTGTTGTGATGCTTAGTGTCAATTTCACATAAGATCTCAAGTTCGGCTTGAGTATTTGCTGTTTATATACATGGGTGCTTTTTCCCCACTCTTTAGTAACCGAAATAAACAAAATCCTTTTTCAGAGTCACAAAGGCTGAATCTTTTCTGATAGCCATTGTTAGTAATGAAAGTGGGAAAAACCGATCAATCAACTGCTAGGGAGACAAGGGCTTGTAAGCAACAGCTTCTATATTAAATAAAGTTATTCCATTCTCCATTGGGATGTATAAAAATCAAATAATTCATAATATAAAAAGTCAGATATTTTGTTTACCTATACCTCTTTGTTTAAAACAATAAATCTTTGACATCTCTTTTTTAAAATAAGTACTTGGAATACTCTTAATACCTGGTGGGTTCCTTAACTATCATTCCAGAGCACTTTATCTTTCTCTTCTACTGGTCTCAGTTTGGATTACAATAGATGAAATGTCAAGAAAGTAAAACAGAGATTGTGTGGACCTTAATGTGTGTATCAGTAGGAGAAAAAACACAAAAAAGCAATCTAACAGAAAAACATAGGGTGCTGTATTCTATTTAGTCATTTATTTGATGTCAATAATATATTGATATACTTTTATGAAAAAACTTGGGGGACAGAGAATTTTAGGAATACAGTAAGCAGAAACTGAGGATGATTAAGATACATTTTATTTAATTCACTATTATAGAAATCATAAGATACTTAAAGATATTTCTACTTCAACACTTTTGCATCCAAGAACTGTAATAACATTTTCTAAATTAACACCAAGAAAGAAAGTCTTCATATTCAGTATATAAATATAACAAAGGATTTGTTTTAATAGCATGTCACATTCAATATTCCTTTGTTTTCCTTTCCCCTAAGTTTTAAAGTCAATAATATATTAATTATTAGTTTCTGTGGCTGAGTTTTGATGGTTACCTTTGATAGTTATATTTCTACTGATGAAACAAATCAAGTTCTTGTTTTCTAAGTTTTAAAGGTTACATTTTTATATTTCATGTCACTTAATTTTTAAGTTGTGAATTATTATACAATGTCAATGAGTTAACTAAAGGAGTTCCCAGTAAGTAGGTTTGTAGCCTTTCTGGGTTTTTAGGAGGACAGACATATTAATACTTCAAGATTTGTCATTCTTGTTCATGCATTCAATAATATGAAGAATTTTGACTGTTAAATGTCTCCATACCCCTAAAAATATATATCTTCCCATTGATTAATTTAAAACCAAACTCTACCTACCTTTTATGTGACTCAGATGTACAAATGCAATATTTGCCAATCCTTTTCCATCCACTTCTTTAGGTGTTAACGCATTTCATAATGTCCACTCCTCTGATTGAATCAGTATTTACTTCTGATCCCCAATCATTTCTATCCCAAATGCCAGATTTCTTTTTTTTCAAATATGGTACTTATAGGTGTGGTAAAAATATCTAAATTGGCATTTAATCTTTGATCATTTTATCCTATGTATTCTCCAAATCATACAGTAAGTTATTACTGGTTTAAAGATTTTTTAAAAAAAATTCTAACAGTCTAATATCTCCATATACAAACCAGATTTTAAGTCATCTATCGCCTAATACACAACATGCCAACCATTGAAAATACACATTATTTACAAGTCTTTACTTTCCAAAGATTTTACAAATAAAGTTCTTGTAATAAACTCTCCTCTTGCATATGAACACAACTTGCTTTATTTTTAAAACCACTTTTCATAAACTTGTAAATTGAACCATATCCCTCATTGAAAATTCCAAGTAGACAACTTAAATGTAAAAGAGCCAAAAAGAAAATTCTAGAGAATAAAGAGTAGTGTAGTTGTTCTCATGTTATGGACCTTGGAGTTACTGCAAGAGGTCCAAAGTGCTAAGCAATGCTTGAACAAAACTATAATTTTGCCATGTATGCATCAAATTCAAAGGGCTGTAAATGCCCTCATGACTACTTAAACTGAAATTGATTGAATATATTATACATTCTTCATAGCTTTGTCTTTTATGTATTTTCTCAATCAATAGGCACTGTGAACTCAGAATCAAATGGGATTTTTTAAATTATTATTTTAAAAAGAGGGCTTTTTATTTGGAAAGCACGAGAACCACTTATTTAAAGTTCACATTGTTGATGTGGACCATGTACCTGAAAATATATTTTTACTGATGAGCAGAGCTAGTGCTAATCTTCAAGTTCAAAGACACTGCAGCAGGAGCTCATGCTCTGCTTTGAGGACCCAAGGGGATCAGGAGTGTCCAGTAGTGCCTTTCACACTCTTCGTGCCACGAGGTTTGGACATTCAGGCTCTGGTTACAGAAACTGGTATACTTGGTGAATGACTTTTCACCTCTGGTCCGAAAGATTCTTGAGATTTCTTTTTTTTTTTAAGTCTCTCTCTCTCTCTGGAATTGCTGCTTGTGTGTCTGAACTGCCCTGGCAGCTGTGGACGCTTCCTGCCTGTCCACAGCTCAGCTGTAATGTTTGAAGTGGTGTCTTGGTGTGTCAATGAGCAGGGCAGTCTGTAAAAAACAAATTTGTTTGCAAAAGATGTTTTAAAAAATCTTTCAAAGCACTTCAAAGACCGCTTCGGTTTTCCAAAACCCTTTGAACTAGCAGCGTTTCAGAGTAAGAGTGAATTTCACATTATTAGAATTTCCTATGAAAAAGCTGGCCCCAAAAATGCCTCCTTTTAAAATAAATTCAAATGTTTGTTGAAATAGTATCAAATCTTGCAACTAGTAACATCTAAGTACTGATGGATTTCTTGTATGGAGAGTTGAACCAACTATATTGATAATCTAATGCAAAGAAATAGTTTAAATGTTAATTTTGCATATGTTGACTCATACTGTATCATTGATTTTGGTTACAAAAGAATTTCAAAATATCAGGTGTGACATTTTTCGATTAAGTTTAACCTTTAGAAAAACAGTGTGACAAAACCTGTCACAATTACTTTTATCATCGTCTCCAAGTGTGCCTTTCTTTGAAGTTAACCTTCCCACATATAATTGTCTACATAAAAGCCTCTTATAAAAATATTTCTTTATATAACTGGAAGTCTACCATCATTCTTTTTCCCTAAGAACACTTGCCCTGCATTTCTTTGCCTGAGGTCTATTTTTTCCAAAGGAACCGGCTGCTACTTTCAAATCTTTCTTACATCTCTGTATCGGTGAAACTATGTACTTCACTGCACCCGTCTACATTCAGGTTCTGGAACATCTCTAAATTAAGGACAACTATGAGTTCTGGCTCTGCCAAGCCTCAGGATTTGAGAGGAAAAGTGGTTACAAGTCAGGGTTAAAAAAAAATAAAGGAGTAAAATTTAGCCTGGAATTTTATTTCAGCTGAAAAGTTATGTTTGATATTTTCTGACCAGGTTGTCCATTGAAAACATTTTTTTTTCCTAATTTTCATGGGCAATAACCTCCTTTCTTTCTGAAGAGTATGACCTGATATTTCTGCACAAAATACATAATATTCCTGGAACTTCCTTGTTGCTCCTGGAAACCCGTGCCATTTCTTCTGTCTCTCATAGGCTGGATGCATTTTAATTGTTAAAAGGTCTTCAAAAATTGATTTATGTTTTCATTATGGAAATATTTATTGTGGTTTGAGTGGAAAATATAATAACTGTGATGTGAAGGAAAGGGACAAGGGAGTCTAAGAAAAGGAATAAAAATTAGTTTAATGTAACATCTTTCTTCTCTACAGTCATTCCTTTTATAATATATCTTATTTGCATCTATTTCCAGGAAAATAATGCTATCATTCAGTATGGCTTTTATTTGTTTCTTAATTGCTATGGCCACCTAAGGTAGGGGTGAGGGGTGGAGTTCCCAGTGGAGAGAGGAGCAATAAATCAAAAATTGTTTTTTAAATAATATTTAGTTCCTGTCTAGTTTTAGTTCCTGAAATTCAAATTCTTATCGCCTACATCCTTGTTGATGTCTGAGATAAGAATAAAAACTTCTTTTGGAATCCAAAAGTAAAAATCCTTATATAAATATAATATTTTTAGCAATACTCAGAAGTGTTTGAGACTTTCTCTTTATGATGTTAAACCCCATGACCAGGTAGATCATAAACTTCTGGACACTCAACCATATGACTGCTACTGCCTGAGATTTTGACTGAGCCAAAGGTAATAACTCAAGGCTTTGACATCTTGTTCATAGAGACTAAGACTAAAAGTCTAGCCCAAACCCCAAGGGGGCAAAAAGGCTAAAAATAACTCCTTTCCTCCATTGCTTTCCAGTTGAAGATGTGGGGGAAGACTGAAAGTTGAATCATATTATCACCATGTTTTAGATATGGAAAGCAGTTTCTAGATAATCCAAACTCTACATTTCATAAATAAAGAGTAGACATGACAGAGCTTTTTAGATGTTCTAACTCAACAGAACAGTGATTTTTCTACTCTACCACAAGGTTTTTGTATTTTAGACACAATTATTTACCTAGATTACTAAAGTAGCTTTTCAACTAGGTTGTCTTTCCCTGATCTCCTCCCTTTATACTTCATTTTACACATGACTTCCAGTTGAATAGTCCTAAACATTAATTTGATCATGACACTCTCCTACCTCACATCTTTCAATGATACACTAGAGTCAAAGCAAAATATTTCCTTCGAAGTGGGATGCTCTATCTCAGAGACTCATTCATATCTTACTCTTTCTGTGATGCCTTCCTTGGCCTCACCAGCTCAGTGACATGTTCTTAGGATTTATTGCTTAACCCAATTCCAAACTGTAATTCATTAATGGATGAATTTTATAAACTATAATATACTTTATAAGTTATTGTGATTATTATTTTCCTTGCTATTCTTCATAATGTCTTCTTACAGAAAAGTATGCATATTAAGTAGTCATTTAAATTAATTAACACATTAATTAACATACATGATTTGTGATGCTGTAGTAAATTGTCGAGATAACATGATGAGAGTGATGAGGTTGATGATGAAGGAAAGAAGGAAGAGAAAGCACATAACAAACATGAGTTAAATGATAAATATAAAACAACCATAATTGGAAAGTTGTTCTTGGACAACACCCATGTGCTTTCTTTGGTGGTCCTTCGCATTTTCCTCACTTACTCAATGACCTAATTCTATTTTAGCAGCTCCACAACTTAGCTCTGCAAATACTTAACTAGACTGTTGATAAGAAAAGTATGGCTTCATATTTTCATTGTCTATCATCTTTATTAAAATCTACCCAATCTTGTTCTAGTTCTTGGTCATGAGAGTTAATTGTCTGTGTTCTTCCCTGCTTACCAGTATAAGATCTAATAAAAAAATTCTGAAAGAGCTTACCTAACCCACTGGCCAGCATTTGAGATATAATTACTGAAATATTCCAGAAAATGGCTTCTTGTGCTCTTCAGTTCTTTCGCTTACTTTCTGAAGATGTTCTCATTGACTTCACCCACAAGCATCAGCTAAAGTAAAACAAAGCTAGAAAAGAAGTTGAAAAGTTGTCAAAGAATCACCCTCCACAAGACTTTTGACAAGATAGCTTCACAGAGGAATTCTTTCCAAATTTCAGTAATTATACATAATTTATGCTATAATAAAAATAATTCTAGAGCACACACATTTAAAAGCCTTCAAATTAATTTAATGGTAGTTATAAATCCAAAATGTGACACAGATGAACAAATAAAGAACACGACAGACACTTTTAACTTATTAGCTATATATACAGAAATTCCTAAAGTAAATATAGGAGTTAATTTTTTAAATCATTCAGAATAACTAAATAGAACTTTTAACAAGAATGGCAGAAAATTTATTCATATAACATATCAATTAGTTAAAGGAGCAAAATAAATGGAGATTAAAAGAAAACATTTAATTTACCATAAATTCTTCCCAGGAACAAAACAAAGGAACTCTTAGTAACCATTGGAAAAATAGCTATTTCTTTGCCATGATCAAGAATACTTAGCCTAAGCTTATAGCTGACTTCATGTTAAATGGCAAAACATTAAAGGCTTTAAAAAATTAATTTAGGAACAAGACTAGATATTACAAATGTAGATATTTTAGTCAATATCATATATAAAACATAAAGAAGAAATATAGCTACTGGAAAGAAGAAACAAATATTACAATTATTTGCTAATACAAAACTGTCTAGAAAAATGCTACAAATTGAACTGAAAAACTGTTAGAACTAGTAAGGTGGATTAGCAAATTGACAAGATACAACATAAATACAAAGAAAAAGCTTTTTCTCTATAGTAATAATAAATAGTTAAATTTATAAAAATATTCTATTCATAGCAATAAGCATATAAAATAAAAGGCAAAACTTCAATAAGAAATATACAAAACCTAAAAGAAGAAAATTGTTAAAAATTTACTAAGAAATGTAAATGAAGACTTCAATAAAAGGGAGACTTGCCAAGTTTCTGGCTGAGAAGAATTAATAATATATAGACATCAATACTTTCAAAGTAATTTTTAATTTTAGCATTTTAGTATATGTAGAACTTAGTAATTTTAAATTATACTTGATGAGGAAAATGCCTCTGAATAGGCCAGAAAAGTTTTGTAAGAAGCAAGATTGAGGAAGGGAATATATGCCATATCAGAAATTAAAATGTACTCTAAATATACTATAATCAACTGTATTTATATAAATATCAGTAGTCAGAGAGTGGAAGAAAAATGTTACCCAGAAGTAGTTCTTACTGCTTAGAACAATTTAGAAATAACCTTAGAAATGAATGGAGAAAGAAAGACAGTAAAGAAATGATGCTGGAAAATTTAGTTAAGCCTTTCATTAAAAAATTAGGGGGCTTCCCTGGTGGCGCAGTGGTTGAGAGTCCGCCTGCCGATGCAGGGGACATGGGTTCGTGCCCCGGTCCGGGAAGATCCCGCGCGCCGCGGAGCGGCTGGGCCCGTGAGCCATGGCCGCTGAGCCTGCGCATCCGGAGCCTGTGCTCCGCAACGAGAGAGGCTACAACAGTGAGAGGCCCACATACCGCAAAAAAAAAAAAAAAATTAGATGTTACTAGAAAATAAATTCTACCAAGGTAAGATTTTTGTCTATTTTAGTCACAGCTGCATCCTTAGCACTTAAAGTAATGCCTGGCATTAAAGAGTTGTTGCATGAATAGATTAAAGAGATTCCCCCACACAACATAATATATGAAAATAAATTCCAAATGTATTAAATATTTAATATGTATAATGTAGTGAAATATAGCATTATAACTAGAAAATGTAAATCAGTAGTATGTTTATTATTTTAATTTCTGATATAATATACATTCTCTTTCTTAATCTTCCTTTCTCTAAACATTTTTCTGGCCAATTCACAGCTACAATTTAAAAATATTTATTGTGTTTTACACTAGGGGAAGAATTTCTAAATATAAAGCAATGAAAGGAATTAAAAGACAAAAATGTATTTGAATGTCCTTCCAACAATATTTACAAGTTTTTACAATGTATACATCACCATAATAAAATTAATGAAGAAGATGAAAAATAAGAGTTTTTAAGAGAGGGGGAAAACAGTAACATACAACTTTTATGTTTATATAAATATATTCTTTAAAATAATGGGAAAGAACACACTAAAATATTAACAGAGCTTCTTTCTAGATGTTGAAATTGCAAGCAATCTCAAATTATTTCCATTTTTTGTATTTTTCCATTTCCTTACTATAATTTATAAATAATACTTTTTTTTGTAAAGCCATAAATAAGAGGTAAATTAAAACCCACAGTGCCATTATTTTAAGTGAATTCTCTGACCATCTTTACTTAAGCTATTTATTGAAGCTTATTATGCTTGGCCTTAATTCAAGTACATTTTGGAAACAGGAATTCCACAAGAAAGCACTGCCTATTACAAATTAAGAATATGCAATTTTGAACTGTTATTTATCAAATTTAAATACGTTCAAAAATGCAATCAGGATTTCATCTTTCTCATCAAAGAATCTCTCCTTTACCAACTTCACTAATATAATTAAATTTATTTTTTAATGAACATCAATATATTTTCTCTTCTGTCATTATAGTGTAAATCAAAAATTTAATAAGAATTTAGTAGTGATTCCAGCTATATAACTTTTACAGTTACAACTATTTAAGTTTGGTTTCAACAAACTTATTACTATGATTCTCATTTGGTGAAATCTTACTTATTTACCCAAATAGCTATACTTTGGAACTCATTTTCCCTGGGCAGGTCATTCTATTTCTATTACTCTTTCCTGGTGACAGTAATGGCTCTGGAATTTCTTTACAGAAGGCACTGCAGGATGTATCTTAAAGGTTTTTGTTTGTTTGTTTGTTTGTTTTAGATTGCATGTTTGTTTGATTGGCTAATTGATAGTGCAGACTCTCCACCAACTCTTTGTCTCCTTGGCCTGAGGTTGTAAGAAAGAAGGCAAAATTCTGATGTATTTAATTTGTTTGCTCGGTTTTCTCGAGCTAGGGGAAACACGACTTACTTGCTTACTTTACTTATATTCACTATACTGGATAGCCATTACAAATGCTCATTCTTTTCACTTTAGTTCCATGGGGCAGAATAAGCTGGTATAATGTTTTATATGGCCTAGTAAATATTCCTTATACTATTGCTGCATTAATCACAAAGTTCTTTGTTGTCAAGTATCATGTTTTTAGTGGTTCTGTATAGTACCTCATATAATGTGAGCATTTAATGACAATGATATTTCAATACACATGAAATTTGAAATGCCTATAAAGACAGATACCACTCTTGTATGGCATTACTCTCATCATTTCCTAAATTGCATAGAAAAATGAAATGACATAGGTTCTTTTCAAAGAAACCAAATTATTTACCTTGTACTCTCCCCTTCTTTGAGTTGTAAAATCAAAACCAATGCACCATGTGCTACGAGAACCACAAAGGTATAATCCCATGTCATAAGAATTTTTAAATGTTCACTATTTGAACTGGCTTTCAGTATTAAGAAGCTGTATTCATTTAAAGAAAAAGTTTACTCTTTATGGTGATATTTTGCAGACTTATTCATAAAAAGTAAAACTGTATCCAAAATGAATTACTGTTGCTGGCTGTTTTTCTATTCAACCGTCTTTTTTTAATCATCTTTTCATTGCTCATTGAAGGACTTTGCCTATAAAATTTTAAGAAGTTACACTTAAAATAGGTACATACACTAGAACTAGCCTCTTAAATAGGATTTAATGTGACTATTGATAGCATAACATGTAGTAATAAAAAGTATAGTTCTTATTGCAGCACAAACATATTTGCATCGTTTCATATCCTGTGTATGTTTTGTGTAAAATTTACTTCCAAGAAACATAGGAGTCAACCCTTTTTTAGAGAATTTAAGAATTACATTGGAGTTAAAATAGTATTCCAGATTTTCATCAGTATTTTAAATATATATATCTATATTTAATGTACATTTTTATCTGTTACTGAGAAATCCATTTTTTCTTGAAAGATATATGTATACCAATAAGTAAATAAATATTCAGAATTATAGTGAGTATCATGTTTTGAGCCAAGAATATAGAATTAATAATTGAGTTGACTCTTGATTAGCCCAGATGTCAAGTGAATGAACAAGACATAGTAGATGACATTATGGAATGTTAACAAATTTAAAACATGGGGGCTTCCCTGGTGGCGCAGTAGTTGAGAGTCCGCCTGCCGATGCAGGGGACACGGGCTCATGCCCCGGTCCGGGAAGATCCCGCATGCCGCGGAGCGACTGGGTCCGTGAGCCATGGCAGCTGAGCCTGCGCGTCTGGAGCCTGTGCTCTGCAACGGGAGAGGCCACAACAGTGAGAGGCCCGCATACCGCAAAAAAACAAAAACATGGCAAGGTAGATAATTTTATCATATTTTTTTTAAAACAAAACTTTCCTCCATATCTGTATTGTTTTGTTTTTAAGGCATGCATCTAAATATGCTTTTTAAAAAACATTTTTTTCAATGTGCAATTAATTTGCTTAATTTGCAATCTAATCCCAAAAGTCAGATGTTTCTGTGTTTAATCTACAATTTTAACCTTTATTCACATTCACCTTCATGAATTTAACTGACAGCAATCATAAGTATATTTCTCCTCTACCAAATCATTTTGATGCCAAATTCTGCCACGTTGGTATATATAACTAATGATAGATTTGGCTTTTCAGGCTATTTATTTCCTTTTTGAACTTTCTGTAAGTTTTTGTTAACTCATGATATACTACTTATATTTTCCTTCCTACTTCACAACTGCCACCTGTCTCTCTTGGAGCACTTAGGCCCACTAATCTTTTTATGTTATCAGCCTTTTAAAAATTACATAGAAACCCACAACTAGAAAGTCAACAACTTTTTGATTGTCCCTCTCCTGAAAAACTGAGGAGTCAATTTGAGTAGCTGGAAGAAATTGATGAGACAAATAAATAAGAGCAGAATATGCAAACTAAAATGCCTAGAGAGAACAAGCAAATAATAAAAATGAACAAAGAAGACTCTGTGTGGGACATTAGGGAGTGGTAGGGACTATGGCTAATTGGAAGCACAAGTTCTATCCAGAGAGCTGCTGCCACTCAATCCCAACCAATTAACTTTAGCAATATCAATTACGAATTACTATACTTGTGGTTCTTAAAAGCTTCAAATAACTTATATTAAAAGAAAAAAAAAACACCTTACATGCAAAATTATATTCCTGACACACCTGACTCAGAAGAATTTTATATTTTAAAGAAATTCATAGGCCAGCCAATAATCCTATGAGTCTAGGGATACTACTTGCAAAATTCAAATCAATTAATATTCCCTGATAGCATGGTAGGCATTAACTAATGACTTTAATAAAGTAAGAAAATGATTCTTGAAACCAGTAATTAAATTTGGCAACTCAAATATAAACAGAATACTAATGATGGCTTTTTTTCTAATTAAATCACTTGAGGCTGTATGGGCTCTTATAGTTCATCTGGTTAACTCTCATTAATCCAAAATCTCCTTTCCTACATCCCTAAAGGAAAAATACCTTTCCTTAGCTTGAATATTTCCAGGAATAGAAATCTGACAGCCCTTACAGCAGCCCATGCCACTAAAGAATGGCAAACATGAGATAATTTTCCATACCCTGCTCTGGGATCCATCTCCCACGGGTCCCAAAATTCCTCTGGACCAATGCAGAACAATAATAATTCCTTGAGAGCCATTTATTTGCTTAACATCATAGTTAGCCCTGTACATATCATCTCATTTAATCTTAAAAATGACTCCAAGTTAGATATTATTATTCCCATTTTTGAGGTAAGAAATTGAAGCTGAGAGAAGTTAAGAAATCAACCCAGGGATAAACAGGTAAATTAAAACACAATTTTTTTTTGCTCCTGAACCTTTAAAAGTATGGAGTCCAAATCACTACACTTCTGATTCTGAATCTCTACCCAATTACATGGCATATTACTGATTTGCCACTGAAACAAAATTTGTGCCAAGAAATTTGAAGCGCAAAATTGATTTTTGATACAATTGTATATACACTTTGTATACATATGAGGTCTGCTAGTTGGAAAATTGAATTCAGCAAAGTCATAAAGTACAATAAAGGGTGCAGTAAAATTTATTGAAAGTATGATACAGCATTACATCAAGTTCATAATAAAGAAAGACTGTGTTTAGCAAAAGTAGAGAAAATGTTTCTTCTTGAATATAAAGGAGATCAAGTCAGAGCCACCTGCTAACTCTACATCTTAAGCAAAATTACTTAATTTGACTTCTGGTTTCCAATTCTGCACATAAAGAGCTTTAAGTCATCACTGCTGTCCTTACAAGAGAAAAAGTTGAACAAATTCAAAACTTGTCTTAGATTCATCAGAGAATTGAAGCCACAAGGCAAACTGCTGTCCCCAAAACTGGTGAGACAGACAGGTGGGTAGGGAGAATCACAGCTTACTGGAGAAGCAGCCCAGGAATAGAAACATCTGGTGGAGCCAGTTCCAAGGTAGGAAAACACAAACTGTGATTGACAAATTATAAAAAATAGAAAGACTTCCTTGCTTTCAGATCTGCTTTACAAGAAACATTAAAGTTCTTCAGGATCTACACAAAGAAATATCAGAAGTGGAATAAATAACAGTATTATAATATTCATTTATTTTCTTCTGTTTAATTGCTCTAAAACATAACTACCTAAAGCAACAATAGGAACAATGTATTATACGTTTATAGCACATGTAATTGGAAAGTTATGACAAAAATATCACAAAGATTGGGAGGGAAGAATTAGGAATATAATGCTGTAAGGTCCACACATTACACTTGATGCAGCAAAATTTTGTTAAATTTAGACTCAGATTAAATAAAAATGTATATTATAACCGCATAAATCAATACTTTTTAAGGAAAAGAGTTATAAACATGTCAACAGAGGAGATAAAATGAAATTATGAAATATGCTCAATTAATGAAAAAGACAGAAAACTAAAATGGAACAACTAAAATACAGCAAGCAACATGATAGTTTGATCCATTCATATCATAATAACTTTAAAGGTGAATGGTTCAAACACACCAGTTAAAAGATAAAAATTGTCAGACTGTATAAGAAAAATCAATACCCCACCATATGCTGTATTCAAGAAACCTGACTTATTATAACACTATAGTAAATTAAGAATGGCAAAAGGTATTCCATGCAAACGTTAAGCAAATGAAAGCTGCATTAGCTATATTAATATCAGACAATACAGATTTCAGAACAAGGAATATTATTTGAGATAAAAAGAGACATTATATACTGATATAACATAAAACTCCTAAATGTATATTCACCTAAAACAAAACTTCAAAATACATGAGGCAATAACTGGTAGGTGTGAAAAGAGAAATAGGAAAATAGATATTTAAGGTAACAAACAAATAGACACATAAGAATAAGTAATTCCAATTCTATACAATCTCTTCCAGAAAATAGAAAAGCAGGGAACACTTCCCAACTAATTTTATGAGGACAGCATTATTTTTACAACAAAATCACACAAAGCCATTATAAGAAAAGCCAACCTCAGAACAATATACCCCACGAACATAGACACAAAAATCTGCAACAAGATATTATGCAATCAAATTCAGCAACGTGTTAAAAGAAAAATATGACATAACCTACTGAGGGGTTTCTCAGGTGTGTAAGGTCGCGCAATATAAAATAAAAGTCAATGAACGTGGGGCTTCCTTGGTGGCACAGTGGTTGAGAGTCTGCCTGCCGATGCAGGGGACACGGGTTTGTGTCCCGGTCCGGGAGGATCCCACATGCCGCGGGGCGGCTGGGCCCGTGAGCCATGGCCACTGAGCCTGTGCGTCCGGAGCCTGTGCTCTGCAACGGGAGAGGCCACAACAGTGAGAGGCCCGCGTACCGCAAAAAAAACAACAACAAAAAAAAACACAATGAATGTTATTCATCATAAACAGACTAAAGGAAAAAAAAATATATGACCTCCTCAACAGGTGCAGAAAATGTGTTTGAAAAGTTTAACATCTATACATGATAAATATCTCAGCAAATCTATAATGAAAGGAACTTCCTTAAACTATTAAAGGGCATCTACAATAAAACCTATAATGGGGGCTTCCCTGGTGGCGCAGTGCTTAAGAATCCGCCTGCCAATTCAAGGGACATGGGTTTGAGCCCTGGTCCAGGAAGATCCCACATGCCGCGGAGCAAATAAGCCCGTGCGCCACAACCACTGAGTCTGCGCTCTAGAGCCTGCGGGCCACAACTACTGAAGCCCGCGAGCCTAGAGCCCATGCTCCACAACAAGAGAAGCCACTGCAGTGAGAAGCCCACGCACCATAAAGAAGAGTAGCCCCCGCTCGCCGCAACTAGAGAACGCCCGCATGCAGCAATGAAGACCCAACGCAGCCAAAAATAAATAAATTAATTAATAATAATAAAAAACCCTATAATGAGCATCATACTTAATGGTAGGAGACTGAATGCTTTCCTCCTAAGGTCAGGAACAAAGCAAGGTTGTACTCTCTTAACACACCTATTCAACATCATACTTGAATATCTAACCAGTTCTATAAGGCAATAAGAGGAAGGAAAAAAGTTGTATTGATTAGAAAGGAAGCAATAAAACTATCTCAAGTTACAGATGACATAACTGCCTATGTAGAAAATCACTAAAAATCTCCTAGAATTAATGTTTCTTTAATAAGGTAGCAGTATAAAAGGTCAAGTATACAAAAATCAATTTTCTTCCTATAATGACAGCAATGAACATTTGAAGTTTCAAATTAAAAAAAAAAATTACAATAGCCCTCCAAAAATAAATTAACAAAATTTGTGAAGTATCTTTACAATGAAAACTGATGGTCTTATTTAGAAGAGCTAAAACTGATGGTCTTATTTAGAAGACCTAAATAAGGAGAAATAGACTTTTCTTATAGATTGGAAGAAACAATGTAACTAATATATCAATTTTCCCTAACTTGATCTGTAGAACCAGTGTACTCACAAACAAAATCCCAGCAGGTATTTTTGCAGATTTAGAATAGCTGATTCTAAATTTTATATGAAAGTGCAAAGGAGCTAAAAGAGCCAAAACAATTCTAAATGATGAACTAAATTGAAGAATTCACAGTATACAATTTCAGGATGTACTATAAAACTATAATCAAGATAGATGCATATGTCAAATGAGATATTACAGGGAACTTGGAAATTGACACATATGAACATAGTCAACTGTATTTTAGTAAGACTTTAGCTTTTCAGAGCAGTTTAAGGCTCCTGGCAGGATTGAGGGGACTCTGAGGGGATGCTGAGATTACCCATATATCCCCTGACCCTACACACATATAGCATCCCCCATTGCTGACATCCCGCACCAGAGTGGTATTTCTTGCAATTGATGAACCTACATGGATACATCATAATTACCCAAAGTCCATAGTTTACATTATGATTCATTCTTGATGTTGAACATTGTATGGGTTTCCACAAATGTATAATGACATGTGGATAAACCGGGGAAATCCAAATAAGATCTGTAGTTTAGTTTATTGAATTTTACCAATGATAATTTCTTTTTATATAACTGTTCCATGGTGTATAAGATGTTAACATTAGGAGAGTTTGAGCAAAGGGTATATAAGATAAAGGTATAAGGATATATTAAATAAATAAATAAGGTCAGGATTTGGGGTGCTTTCTTATCTGTGCGAAAATATATAAAATCAGATAGATTTTCCCTTAAAAGTCTTCTTTTTAAAAAAAATAAATTTATTTGTTTATTTTTGGCTGAGTTGGGTCTTTGTTGCTGCGCACAGGCTTTTCTCTAGTTGTGGCGAGCGGGGGCTACTCTTTGTTGCGGTGCATAGGCTTCTCATTGCGGTGGCTTCTCTTATTGCAGAGCACGGGCTCTAGGCGTGTGGGCTTCAGGAGTTGTGGCTCGTGGCTCGCGGGCTGTAGAGTGCAGGCTCAGTAGTTGTGGCACACGGGCTTAATTGCTCTGCAGCATGTGGGATCTTCCTGGACCAGAGATTGAACCCATGTCCCCTGCATTGGCAGGCGGATTCTTAACCACTGAACCACCAGGGAAGCCCTAAAAGTCTTCTTGAAGGCAACAGTAACACCTTATTGATTCAAATACAAATAAATGAAATTAAACTATAAATACTAACAAAATTTTACATTTTCTGAGCAATTTTACATTTTTCTGGCATATAATATGAAATTATCCAAATAAACAAGTTTATGGGTCCTTAACTATAATTACAATAGTCATTTTTTAAAATGTGTTGGATTTTAATAAACCCCAAAAAGCTCACCAAGAAACAATTACTTTTACTAATTACATAGAATATCAGAAAGAGCTTTTCCTTTGCAGAATCATCCAAAATATGGATTTGTATAAAGTAATTTCAATCTATACTCAAATCAGACCTCTTTTCTAAATTTTATTTTTCCAGTTCTAGGAGGTGGAAGTATAATTAAGGACTGAAGTTGTAGATGCTCTTCAGATGTGAAAAAAACTTCAACAGGAAGAGGGGTTAAGAAGTTAAACCACAGTAACAATGATGCATCAGTGAAAGGCATGTTCCTTTTCTTTGGTACGGTTTAAACTAGAAAACCTGTCATTTGAAAGAATAGATGTTCTTTGAGTCATGGGTGGCAACGTTAAGTCACAAGCTTATTCTGACTTCTTAGCCTGAAGCTGAAGTCCTTGATTCTCTTTCTGACAATTCCCCTGCAGCCTTCTAGTGTGCTCTGGTTATACATGCCATAGGGATTATCCGCCAGCAATTACAAACTTTCTTCTGTGTAGGTTCCTGATTTTTAAGTCGACTGACTTGTAATTTTAACTTTTTCCTATTGCTATCTTTAATCTCAGTTAAGATGGAATTCACAGTAGTCAAAATTAAAAACAAAACAAGACAGATTTTGAACTAAATTTGAAAAATGTCTAGGATGTTGTTGACGCCAGTATTATGGAGACCGCGAGGATAAAGAAATATGCAGACATACCACACAGATTTTTATGTTGTGCTTTGCTCTTCAACAACCAGTGTCGCAAGTGATAGAGAAAAGCCTCATAGGCCATTGGAAGACTTGTTCCAGGGGAATGGAATTAAAGATTGGGTTCAAATATATTTGAAACCCTTCCTAAGGATCTGGCGACCCAGATTAAAGGGGACATAATTTGCCCCACTGCATGCATGGCCAAAATCAGAGTGAGAACATGAAGTCAGGTTCTCAGCTTACTGTTCACTTTCCCACCAAAGTCAGCCTACCTCATGGGATTTACTCTTGTCTTCTCAGGAAGTGTTTGAGAGCCTCAGAGGAAAAATTCTTGGAGGTTGGATCCTGTGCCTTCTCTTCAGGTCCCCTGCCAAGTGCAATGCACCTCCTCTTCTAAGTCCTATGAATTTCCCAGGGACTAGCGAGTGCCTAGTCCAGGACCAGCTGTGACACTGTTCCATCTCAGAACAGCTTACTTAACTCTCCCTTGAAATTCAAACTCCCAGCACCCCATGAGGGCATACCTTCTGTGGCCTCTGCATGATTCTCAGACATTCCTTAGATACCCAGCCCTAGCCTTCACCCATAGGTCTGGTTGCAGTCAGGCCTGATTATCTGTCTGTCTTCACAACTAGGTGGCAAACTCCTTGCTGTGTTCCCTCCTCTAGCTGTGTAAAGAAAAGTAAACAAGTTTTGGTGACTGACTTGGCAGTGTCCACCTCAAACAAATGGACAAACAAAAAATTAGATGGTGATGAGGGCCTGAAAATGATAGCAATATTTATAATACATTATTGTCATAGAGAGTAACTCAGGTTTGATTTAGATGGTGTCAAAGCCATTTTTGAGGAATGACTTCGAAACTCACAGCTTAATAAAGAGATCTCCTGTAGGAGACTTCCAGGCAGAGAGGACACTAGTACAAAAGCCTCTAGTCAAAATAGGTGGTTTGTTCAAAGAACACAAGAAGGCCAGAGTGTCTGGAGGGCAGTACGAGGGCGCTAAGAGATGCAGCTGGAGAGGTGGCCAGGAAAATAGGACATGGGACTTTGTAGGTCAGAGTATGGAGTTCTAAATGCAATGGAAAGCCAATAGAGTTTTAGCATGGGCATGACAATCTTATTTTTCTTTTAAAAGAATCATTCTGGATTTTAGGGGACTGAACACAGGAGTCTAGAAGACAAGTTCATGAAATACTGCAGTAATCCAGAAGAGACGAGGTATGGACTCTTCCAAGAAAGGCAAAAGTTTGCCTCTGAGATCCTCCTTTTCCTAACCTTACACAGGTGACCAAGCCCCCTCCTGATGGCCACATTCCTTCCTTAGATATATTGATGTCTTTCGTCAGGTTAAAGTCAGGTCCTGCTGGGCTCTTTTCCAGGTGCTTTTGAAAATATCTGCTTTGATCCATAATATTCTGATTTATGGTTTAACTCTCTAAGAGTAAATTTATTTTCTAATTCTCAGAAGGCAACTTTGTTAACAGCCTTCCCATATACTATCAACTCCAAGTATGAAAAAACTCGCTAAATAAAGTTTTAGAATTCCTTTTAAATATTTGTGGAAGTAGCAGAGTTAGGGATATTTTTTTAAAAATTACCCTCCCAGGTTCTTTCCACATAGTTCCACAAAATACAGTTAATAGCATTTAAATTATAACAGCCTAAGAGCTATCAGAGACCTTGGAACTAGTAGCATTAATAATAATATCATCTTAAATTTCATAAGACTTAGAACCTTAAGATTAGTCATCACTTCTACTTCACCGAGTCCTCTCCCATCTAAGTTCAGAAGTTCCCTCTACAATGTTTTATTAAGTTCTTGTGTACCTCATATTGCTTCAGAGAGAGAGGAGAGACACGATTATATAAGAAATAGGTTCTGCCCTCATGAAGCCACTGTCGACTGAGGAAAGCAAACCTTATATCCAATGAGAATACAGTTTGGATGGGCCACTGCTGATCCAACCAATGCTTTTGTGTTAATTAGAAAAAAGGTACCCCTTTATCAAAATACTTTACATCCAGCTTCCCTGGTGGCGCAGTGGTTGAGAGTCCGCCTGCCGATGCAGGGGACACGGGTTCGTGCCCCGGTCCGGGAAGATCCCACATGCCGCGGAGCGGCTGGGCCTGTGAGCCATGGCCGCTGAGCCTGTGCGTCCGGAGCCTGTGCTCTGCAACGGGAGAGGCCACAACAGTGAGAGTCCCGCGTACCGCAAAAAAATAAAAAAATACTTTACATCCACCTGCCAAAATATTGTTGTGACACATGGATATTTTTAGAAAAAAACAGTTTACTGCCATCTGCCTGAAGTTTGTCTAAACAAATATACAAATACATTTGTCTAAGTAAATAAACAGTGTGAATGGTGTCTCCTGTGTTCCACCCATCCTGTACAACCACACACAGCAGTGCTGGTTGGCTTTTTGCAACAAGAGGATTCCAGGAGAAGAAGGAAGGCAAGACAGAAGGGTCAGAAGGAGAAGCTGCTTGATAGGTCAAGGAGTACTTCATGGAGGATGCACAGCTGCCTAAAATTTGATCATCTTAAGCAAAACGTCTTCAAACAATCCTTAAGATCACATATATTCATAGCACTTCTTTGTGATGGGTAAAAGAACAAAATCTCCTTTGGAGAAAGGAACACTGGACATGGAAAGATCCACTGGTTTGTGTAATATTATGAAATCGAAGCCAGGATCCAGAAATTCTGATACTCCATTGCCTACCTTCCCACATGGCTATGCTGTTTTCTAACTTTCCCATTCCTTCGCAGTCTCAGAATTAATGCTTTTAAAATATAAACACCAAGGTACACCATCCTGAACACTTAAGCCTGTGTCACTTTATAGTATGCAAATCAGAAACACTCAGCAGTTTTTAAACCATCAAAGTCAGTACCATACCTACCTCTCGTAGAAACCCAAGACTCCTGACATTACTGAGTTGTTGTTCCCTCACTAGCTAATGCACTGGTGCCTGCAGTATCCTTTATGGGGAAGAAAAAGAGAGAAATAAAAAAAGGTTTCAAATAATTTTGAGGTAAAGAGGTAAACATAAACACTTCTCAGAAGTGAAATTCTGGCTTTCCAGAATAACAACAGTACAATAGCAGTTGAAGAGGGTACAAAGAAGAAAACAATAACAGTGTTTACCGCTGTTTAATAATGAATTGAAATATACTAGCTACCCCAATCTTCAATCTTCTTGAAGCAGACAGGATTTCCATCTGGTGATGGGACTTTCAGGATTTACAAACTCCCATGAAGGGGGATGACTCTAGGGTTAAATGTGGATAGAACCAAAAAGAGATCCCTGAAGATAAACTAAAGAAGGGCTACCTGTTTGGCTGACTGTTCATTTCCTGATTTATTTCTTTTTACCCATAATTCTGGATAATCTCAATTTAAAAGACTACTGAATACTTACAATCAGTATTCCTCAATAAGCAACTTCTATTTATATTTGTTCAAAATTGAAATTCAGAAATGAGGGACAACATTCTAGGTTCAATGGGCTGGTGTTCTATTTGTTCTAATATCTGGGACAAACATTTTTCTACTCTAGGTTTCTGTGGGTATAACCCATCAGTCATTTTATTTTCATCTTACCTTTTCTTCTGGTTCTAGTGTTAACTTTAAAAAAAAAAAGTCACTTGCTATTTTGTACCCACCTCCTCGCCTGCCACCCCAGCACTTGCCATTTTCTGTCTCTCTTTCTTGTCCTTCCCTCTCCCTCTCTGTTTCTTTCTTTCTCTCTCACACACACTTAGCTGAATATCTCAATTCAAGGGGAGAAATTTTCCTACAAAGTTTCAACAAATGAGTTGTGATCCACCTTCTCTGCTCATTTTCTATAGTCGTATAATTTTACTTGCCTTTGTCATTTTTTTCTTTTCTACCTTTCTATGCAGAACTTACTTTTCATTAGCTCAATTTTTACTAGAAATTTGTTTCAAATATTGGGGGGTTGAGGCAAGTATGATGTCACTCAAAATAGCTATTCTCTTGCTTTTTTTGATCATTTAGGATTATCAACTTTACACCTAATGCTAAAAACTTGCCATGACGTATTTAATAAGGATATCTCGTGGTTCAATTTTTTTAAATGATTGCATGCCTGGTACTTTCAAGGACACTGTACTGCATGTGGCTTATCCCTACAGCTTTGATGTTTTCCAGAGAGACAAGATTATTTTCTGTGATGAGAGCAAGAGTGGTGGTGATGATGACTTGACTCTATTTTGTTTATTTGCTGCATTGTACTGTTGATATACGTTATGTTGTCAATTAAATTATAAAAAATGACAAATAAAGCTGTTCCTCAAAATGTAGGGGACTTCCGGGAAGATGGCGGAAGAGTAAGACGCGGAGATCACCTTCCTCTCCACAGATACACCAGAAATACATCTACGCGTGGAACAACTCCTCCGGAGCACCTACTGAACGCTGGCAGAAGACCTCAGACCTCCCAAAAGGCAAGGAACCCCCCACGTACCTGGTTAGGGCAAAAGAAAAAACTAAACAGAGACAAAAGGATAGGGACGGGTCCTGCACCAGCGGGAGAGAGCTGTGAAGGAGGAAAAGTGTCCACACACTAGGAAGCCCCTTCGCGGGTGGAGACTTCGGGAGGCGGAGTGGGGGAGCTTGGGAGCCGCGGAGGAGAGCACAGCAACAGGGGTGCGGAGGGCAAAGCAGACAGATTCCAGCGCAGAGGATCGGGGCCGACCGGCACTCACCAGCCGAGAGGCTTGTCTGCTCGCCCGCCGGGGCGGGTGGGGCTGGGAGCTGAGGCTCCGGCTTTTGTCGGAGCGCCGGGACAGAACTGAAGTTGGCGGCGTGAACACAGCCTGCAGGGCGTTGGTGCGCCGCGGCTGGCCGGGAGAGAGTCCGGGGAGGGGTCTGGACCTGCCGAAGAGGCAAGAGACTTTTACGTCCCTCTTTGTTTCCTGGTGCACGAGGAGGGGATTAAGAACGCTGCTTGAGAGGGCTCCAGGGACGGGCGCGAGCCGCGGCTAAGAGTGCGGAGCCCAGAGACGGACATGGGACGCTAAGGCCGCTGCTGCTGCAGCCAGGAGGCCTGTGTGCGAACACAGGTCACTAGCCACACGCCCTTCCGGGGAGCCTGTGCAGCCCGCCCGGGATCCGGGGACGGCTCCCCCGGGAGAGCGCACGGCGCCCTCAGGCTGCAGCGTCACGCCGGCCTCTGCCGCTGCAGGCCCGCCCCGCACTCCGTGACCCTCCCTACCCCCCGGCCTGGGTGAGCCAGAGCCTCCGAATCAGCGGCTCCTTTAACCCCGTCCTGTCTGAGCAAAGAACAGACGCCCTCCGGCGACCTACACGCACAGGCGGGGCCAAATCTAAAGCTGAGCCCCTGGGAACTGTGAGAACAAAGAAGAGAAAGGGAAATCTCTCCCAGCAGCCTCAGAAGCAGCGGATTAAAGCTCCACAATCAACTTGATATACCCTGCATCTGTGGAATACTTGAATAGACAACGAATCATCCCAAATTAAGGAGCCCTGTGGATGAAAGGCTCTTGGTGCTGCAGCCAGGAGTCAGTGCTGTGCCTCTGAGGTGGGAGAGCCAACTTCAGGACACTGGTCCACAAGAGGCCTCCCAGCTGCACATAATATCAAAAGCAAAAATCTCGGAGAGATCTCCATCTCAACGCCAGCACCCAGCTTCACTCAACGACCAGCAAGCTACAGTGCTGGACATCCTATGCCAAACAACTAGCAAGACAGGAACACAACCCCACCCATTAGCAGAGAGGCTGCCCAAAATCATGATAAGTCTACAGACACCCCAAAACACACCACCAGACGTGGACCTGCCCACCAGAAAGACAAGATCCAGCCTCATCCACCAGAACACAGGCACTAGTACCCTCCACCAGGAAGCCTACACAACCCACTGAACCAACCTTAGCCACTGGGGACAGACACAAAAAACAACAGGAACTACGAACCTTCAGCCTGCAAAAAAGGAGACCCCAAACACAGTAAGATAAGCAAAATGAAAAGACAGAAAAACACACAGCAGATGAAGGAGCAAGATAAAAACCCACCAGACCTAACAAATGAAGAGGAAATAGGCAGTCTACCTGAAAAAGAATTCAGAATAATGATAGTAAGGTTGATCCGAAATCTTGGAGATAGAATGGACAATAGAATGGACAAATTGCAAGAATCAGTTAACAAGGACCTAGAAGAACTAAAGATGAAACAAGCAACGATGAACAACACAATAAATGAAATTAAAAGTACTCTAGATGGGATCAATAGCAGAATAACTGAGGCAGAAGAACGGATAAGTGACCTGGAAGATAAAATAGTGGAAATAACTACTGCAGAGCAGAATAAAGAAAAAAGAATGAAAAGAACTGAGGACAGTCTCAGAGACCTCTGGGACAACATTAAACGCACCAACATTCGAATTATAGGGGTTCCAGAAGAAGAAGAGAAAAAGAAAGGGACTGAGAAAATATTTGAAGAGATTATAGTTGAAAACTTCCCTAATATGGGAAAGGAAATAGTTAATCAAGTCCAGGAAGCACAGAGAGTCCCATACAGGAAAAATCCAAGGAGAAATACGCCAAGACACATATTAATCAAACTGTCAAAAATTAAATACAAAGAAAACATATTAAAAGCAGCAAGGGAAAAACAACAAATAACACACAAGGGAATCCCCATAAGGTTAACAGCTGATCTTTCAGCAGAAACTCTGCAAGCCAGAAGGGAGTGGCAGGACATATTGCAAGTGATGAAGGAGAAAAACCTGCAACCAAGATTACTCTACCCAGCAAGGATCAGATTCAGATTCAATGGAGAAATTAAAACCTTTACAGACAAGCAAAAGCTGAGAGAGTTCAGCACCACCAAACCAGCTCTACAACAACTGCTAAAGGAACTTCTCTAGGCAAGAAACACAAAAGAAGGAAAGGACCTACAATAACGAACCCAAAACAATTAAGAAAATGGGAATAGGAACACACATATCGATAATTACCTTAAATGTAAATGGACTAAATGCTCCCACCAAAAGACACAGATTGGCTGAATGGATACAAAAACAAGACCCATATATTTGCTGTCTACAAGAGACCCACTTCAGACCTAGAGACACATACAGACTGAAAGTAAGGGGATGGAAAAAGGTATTTCATGCAAATGGAAACCAAAAGAAAGCTGGAGTAGCAATTCTCATATCAGACAAAATAGACTTTAAAACAAAGACTATTAGAAGAGACAAAGAAGGACACTACATAATGATCAAGGGATTGATCCAAGAGGAAGATATAACAATTGTAAATATTTATGCACCCAACATAGGTACACCTCAATACATAAGGCAAATACTGACAACCATAAAAGGGGAAATCGACAGTAACACATTCATAGTAGGGGACTTTAACACCCCACTTTCACCAATGGACAGATCATCCAAAATGAAAATAAATAAGGAAACACAAGCTTTAAATGATACATTAAACGAGATGGAGTTAATTGATATTTATAGGACATTCCATCCAAAAACAACAGAATACACATTTTTCTCAAGTGCTCATGGAACATTCTCCAGGATAGATCATATCTTGGGCCACAAATCAAGCCTTGGTAAATTTAAGAAAATTGAAATTGTATCAAGTATCTTTTCTGACCACAATGCCATGAGACTAGATATCAATTACAGGAAAAGATCTGTAAAAAATACAAACACATGGAGGCTAAACAATACACTACTTAATAATGAAGTGATCACTGAAGAAATCAAAGAGGAAATCAAAAAATACCTAGAAACAAATGACAATGGAGACACAACGACCCAAAACCTGTGGGATGCAGCAAAAGCAGTTCTAAGGGGGAAGTTTATAGCAATACAAGCCCACCTTAAGAAGCAGGAAACATCTCGAATAAACAACCTAACCTTGCACCTCAAGCAATTGGAGAAAGAAGAACAAAAAAACCCCAAAGCTAGCAGAAGGAAAGAAATCATAAAAATCAGATCAGAAATAAATGAAAAAGAAATGAAGGAAACAATAGCAAAGATCAATAAAACTAAAAGCTGGTTCTTTGAGAAGATAAACAAAATAGATAAACCACTAGCCAGACTCATCAAGAAAAAAAGGGAGAAGACTCAAATCAATAGAATTAGAAATGAAAAAGGAGAGGTAACAACTGACACTGCAGAAATAAAAGAGATCATGAGAGATTACTACAAGCAACTCTATGCCAATAAAATGGACAATCTGGAAGAAATTCTTAGAAATGCACAACCTGCCAAGACTGAATCAGGAAGAAATAGAAAATATGAACAGACCAATCACAAGCACTGAAATTGAAACTGTGATTAAAAATCTTCCAACAAAGAAAAGCCCAGGACCAGATGGCTTCACAGGCGAATTCTATCAAACATTTAGAGAAGAGCTAACACCTATACTTCTGAAACTCTTCCAAAATATAGCAGAGGGAGGAAAACTCCCAAACTCCTTCTACGAGGCCACCATCACCTTGATACCAAAACCAGACAAGGATGTCACAAAGAAAGAAAACTACAGGCCAATATCACTGATGAACATAGATGCAAAAATGCTCAACAAAATACTAGCAAACAGAATCCAACAGCACATTAAAAGGATCATACACCATGATCAAGTGGGGTTTATTCCAGGAATGCAAGGATTCTTCAATATACGCAAATCTATCAATGTGATAAACCATATTAACAAACTCAAGGAGAAAAACCATATGATCATCTCAATAGATGCAGAGAAAGCTTTTGACAAAATTCAACACCCATTTATGATAAAAACCCTGCAGCAAGTAGGCATAGAGGGAACTTTCCTCAACATAATAAAGGCCATATATGACAAGCCCACAGCAAACATCATCCTCAATGGTGAAAAACTGAAAGCATTTCCACTAAGATCAGGAACAAGACAAGGTTGCCCACTCTCACCACTATTATTCAACATTGTTTTGGAAGTTTTAGCCACAGCAATCAGAGAAGAAAAGGAAATAAAAGGAATCCAAATCGGAAAAGAAGAAATAAAGCTGTCACTGTTTGCAGATGACATGATCCTATACATAGAGAATCCTAAAGATGCTACCAGAAAACTACTAGAGCTAATCAATGAATTTGGTAAAGTGGCAGGATACAAAATTAATGCACAGAAATCTCTGGCATTCCTATATACTAATGATGAAAAATCTGAAAGTGAAATCAAGAAAACACTCCCATTTACCATTGCAACAAAAAGAATAAAATATCTAGGAATAAACCTACCTAAGGAGACAAAAGACCTGTATGCAGAAAATTACAAGACACTGATGAAAGAAATTAAAGACGATACAAATAGATGGAGAGATATACCATGTTCTTGGATTGGAAGAATCAACATTGTGAAAATGACTCTACTACCCAAAGCAATCTATAGATTCAATGCAATCCCTATCAAACTACCACTGGCATTTTTCACAGAACTAGAACAAAAAATTTCACAATTTGTATGGAAACACAAAAGACCCCGAAGAGCCAAAGCAATCTTGAGAACGAAAGAAGGAACTGGAGGAATCAGGCTCCCTGACTTCAGACTATACTACAAAGCTACAGTTATCAAGACGGTATGGTACTGGCACAAAAACAGAAAGATAGATCAATGGAACAGGATAGAAAGCCCAGAGATAAACCCATGCACATATGGACACCTTATCTTTGATAAAGGTGGCAGTAATGTACAATGGAGAAAGGACAGCCTCTTCAATAAGTGGTGCTGGGAAAACTGGACAGGTACATGTAAAAGTATGAGATTAGATCACTCCCTAACACCATACACAAAAATAAGCTCAAAATGGATTAAAGACCTAAATGTAAGGCCAGAAACTATCAAACTCTTAGAGGAAAACATAGGCAGAACACTCTATGACATAAATCACAGCAAGATCCTTTCTGACCCACCTCCTAGAGTAATGGAAATAAAAACAAAAATAAACAAATGGGACCTAATGAAACTTCAAAGCTTTTGCACAGCAAAGGAAACCATAAACAAGACCAAAAGACAACCCTCAGAATGGGAGAAAATATTTGCAAATGAAGCAACCGACAAAGGATTAATCTCCAAAATTTACAAGCAGCTCATGCAGCTCAATAACAAGAAAACAAACAACCCAATCCAAAAATGGGCAGAAGACCTAAATAGACATTTCTCCAAAGAAGATATACAGACTGCCAACAAATACATGAAAGAATGCTCAACATCATTATTCATTAGAGAAATGCAAATCAAAACTACAATGAGATATCATCTCACACCAGTCAGAATGGCCATCATCAAAAAATCTACAAACAATAAATGCTGGAGAGGGTGTGGAGAAAAGGGAACACTCTTGCACTGCTGGTGGGAATGTGAATTGGTTCAGCCACTATGGAGAACAGTATGGAGGTTCTTTAAAAAACTACAAATAGAACTACCATATGACCCAGCAATCCCACTACTGGGCATATACCCTGAGAAAACCAAAATTCAAAAAGAGTCATGTACCAAAATGTTCATTGCAGCTCTATTTACAATAGCCCAGAGATGGAAACAACCTAAGTGTCCATTGACAGATGAATGGATAAAGAAGATGTGGCACATATATACAATGGAATATTACTCAGCCATAAAAAGAGACGAAATTGAGCTATTTGTAATGAGGTGGATAGACCTAGAGTCTGTCATACAGAGTGAAGTAAGTCAGAAAGAGAGAGACAAATACCGTATGCTAACACATATATATGGAATTTAAAAAAAAATGTCATGAAAAACCTAGGGGTGAAACAGGAATAAAGACACAGACTTACTAGAGAATGGACTTGAGGCTATGGGGAGGGGGAAGGGTAAACGGTGACAAAGCGATAAAGAGGCATGGACATATATACACTACCAAAAGTAAGGTAGTTAGCTAGTGGGAAGCAGCCGCATAGCACAGGGAGATCAGCTCGGTGCTTTGTGACCGCCTGGAGGGGTGGGATAGGCAGGGTGGGAGGGAGGGAGACGCAAGCGGGAAGAGATATGGGAATATATGTATATATATAACTGATTCATTTTGTTGTGAAGCTGAAACTAACATACCATTGTAAAGCAATTATACTCCAATAAAGATGTTAAAAAAAAATGTAAACAAGACCGATGTTTGTTGGTTGGTTCGTTTGTTTGCCAATGAGAGGCAGAAAGTTGGCTTTGTCACAGACTGCTGTCTTCTCTCAGGTATACATTTCCTTCTGAAGGGGTGTGTGCAATTTTAAGTGTAATTTAACGGTGTTATGTAAGTCAACTATCTTGGCCATGGCAGGTTAAAAAGTGAAACAATTTCATAACTGGTTGGATAATTACTAACCCTGAAGAGGTATCTTATTTGGGCACTAAATCAAGAGTATTAACCTGTCATGATTAGATTATCCAAATTCAAAATATGTACTACACTAGAGATTACTTTTTGAAGATAAACGCACACACACACAAACACACGTTCACATACATACACATACACACACACAAAACCTGAACTCTGAAGCCTTGACTAAGGTTAGATAAAATGTAAAATGTCAAACAGACTACATAAGAAGGTACTTAAAACATTCTTCAGGATGAGAATGCTTGGATTATGATTGAATATGAACATAAAGACTACTCAGTTAAGGAAATTTGTTGATATACAATAGTACCTTAATACCAGTACTTCATATTTGCTTAGTATTTTTAACTTCTAAAAGCACTTTCACATCTATTATATCTTTTTATATGTAATTTTATTCAACATAAAATTGCCATTGTAGTGATTGTTAAACTGCAAATAATTTAAAGAATTAATCTGTATAGGTGCATTTCAAATAGCACTTATAAAGTTCTTTCATATATACAACACTGAAATGTTTGTATTAAAACCGATTTCTGAGAAATTAGTCTACTCCACACACAGATATACAAACACATACTCCATACATACACATACAAACACAAAGAGAAAAATATTATAATTTAGGGCCTACTTAGGTAAGATGAACTGAATAAATGATCGGGCTAAATAATAGAGAAAATATTCTTTAAAACTTATATTTGCCCCTAGATTTGCAAAGAACTAACGAATAAATTGGAGTCATGTAGACCAAGAAATGGTTGACATCTTTTACGTTCTAAACAGTGTGGCCAGGAAATATCACAGACCAAGTAAATTACAATTTTGTGGGGTGAGACCAATCACAATTTAATTTGAAGCTAGCCAGGTGATTCTACTAAGGCTGAGAACTATGATATGATCACATCATTTATTTCAGTGTACAACTATCACAGTTACAGAACAAGATGCATGTACGAAAGTCGTATTCAAAATAAAAACCATCTATATTTTAATATTCTCTATTTTTAAAAAAATCTAAATTTTACTTGGGTGAAAATATAGCATATGCAATCACTGACTGGATTACATTTTGTCATCTAGAAGAGAATTAAGTTATTGTACATTGTACTATAGTACAATGGAAACACAAAGGTTACAACCCACCAGCCCTAACTGTTATAAATTCACAATAGATCCTGAATTATGGAGGATTATCTGAGAGAACAAATGTCCCACAAAGCAAAAAGGAAATAGGTGAATATACAAATGAAAATGCCTAAGTTTGAAAAATAAAAAGCAAAATTAATTTATACATCTGTGCTTTAAATTTTGAATAAATTTTTGACTCATTAAACAAAAACATTAGGCTCTGTAGGGGGAAAATATATCTGTTTTCAATTATCTCAAGTTTGAGTTTGAAAACACAATATTAAAAATTAATGACTCTACACTTCTATTTAAAATGAGCACCTCATCTCTGACATTCTTTGTCCTCATTTTTGACCTGAGTCACATATTTCACTTGTCCTTTACCCAGCGTCATAAATTCTAAAAGAACATTGCATTACTGTCAATCACTAGGTCGGCAAAAGCAAGAGACCAATGAGTTCTGCCTGACCTCAACATCACAGTAAGCCAATGAAAACATTAAAAGACTGACTTCTACAATGTTCCAGGACCCAATGTCGGCACTGTGGAGTTCCATCACCTGCAGACTTTTAACAGTAGTACCAAAATTTGGTCCAGAAAACTGTTGACTAGTACATCAATTTGTAGAGCTATTGTGCCTTAGGCATGGATGTATATTTTTTACTATGAACTATAATAACAATGACATTTAATCATACCTTCATTTACTTTCTGGCTCAGCTTCTGGGAACAAGTTCTATCCCAATTTCGTGATATTTTGAATAGAATTGATTATTGGCACCATTACCAACATAAATTGTGGCCCAACGAGTCTATCAGATGCACTTAATAAAGTTAAATGCACTAAACGTGGATATCCCAGATGGCTGGATCCTTGAACAGCTAATTAAGGTAAATTCTTGTTTCATATTTCATAAGAATAATCTTCTCTGGACATCAGCCAAAAAAAAAGTAGGAGAGTATTTTTCCTCATGGCTAAGAGAATAGACTGTGTTTATTCACTGTGATTAGCCAAACAATTTATATGATTGTTCCCATAAATACAATCATTTCCAAAAATTAATACAGATTTTATATCTAGTACAAGAGAAGTGGGATCATCCTTATGTAGTGGTTCCTGTATTAGGAATAACAATTACACATTCATATAGCACATTACATAAATGCTAAACTGAAAAAGTTCTTTCATGCTTTTAATATGCTATATTTTTGTAAAGACAGTCTTGTGTATATTTCTGAGAGAAATCTTCATTTTAAAGCTAAGACATAATTAAATACAATAAAGGAAAATCAGCATTGAATTCTTCAAAGGTAATTGGTAGATTCTTATCGATTAAATTTGAAAACACTAAAAAAAATAAACTTTACTGTACAGAACATGAAACGAAGCATTTATACTTCATTCCCGGGGGTGGGAGAAATCTTGAGATCTAGTTACAAGCTGATTACCTGAAACAGTTAAAAAAAAAAAAAGTAGTGACAAATACGGATGCATCTTAATTGAATTGTCCACTTCATTTTGCCCATTCTGTTCTGTAGTGTGAGCAGTAGAGTATATCCTGGTTTTAGCTATGCAGGATAAAAGTCTATCTGAAGTTGGAGTCTATAGCTGGCTTTTCACAGTAAATTGACCTTGCTCAGTGCAGCCAATGTCATAATGCTCTGTTTTATCTGGCCTGAGAGAGAAAATCGCAAATTGCTTCTGCATGATTAGTTCTGCTGCTTCAAACGTGTTTCTTCCGAGTTGGCTTCCACACTTACTGCTAAAGATATGTGCCACTGGGAACACTGATCTGACTCTGAACTTCTCCAATTAAATAACCCTTTAATTGCCAGCTCAAGAAAAGGTATTCAACAGAACAAAAAGGAATCTTTCAATCAATGTAACTTAAAAGTGTTTTTCATAGGCTATAAGCATAAAAGAGAACATCTTTTTTCAAAATGACTTATTGTAACTTTGAAATCTATCAAAATCAAATTGAATGTAAAATCAGATAAAGTTATAAAAAGAATTGCAAGTTCAGTTTGAGATGTTGGCAAATATATTTAATCACTGGCATAAGATATTTAGGGATCTTTCCCCCCCTGAAATATGTAACTTACTCTAAGAATTTTAATATTATAACACACTGAAAATTTATTCCCTTTATCTATAAAAGCTTACACCCTGTTTTAGAAACTCATATGGGTACAATTTAATTTTCCCAGTCAAGGAAAAAAACACTGCATGATCAATTGTTATAAAAATACTAAGAGGCAGCAATTCCCAAATAGATAAGACTGTCCATTTCATCTAATAATAATATTAATAGTCAAAGTAACAAAAGACCTAATGATTTACATATCCACTTAGAATATCAGGGACACAGTTCTCTAAATAAACAGTTATGCCAAAAAAATATAGTCCAAAAATCTGTTTTCCCTTCTGACTTCTTATATCACTCAGTATAGACTCTTAAAACCAGTGACATATTAATTTTACACCTCATCAAAATATAAGCATGGTGACATTCATAATGAACATTAATTGCATTAACTGTTACAAATCCCAGAAAACATAGGATTGAATTCAGTGACAACACTCCAAAAAAAAAAAATAGATATTTCAAGAAATTACTTTTAGCTAAGTTCACAGATTTATCTTCTTCTAACAAAACCTCACTACCATAAAGACCTTCAAGACAATGAAAACAAAGCAAGGGAGAAGATTGGAATTTGTGAAAAAAAAATTTGTTCTTTTGTGGATTTTTTTGTTGTTTGCTTGTTTCCTTTAGTCTGTGAAATGTTGAAGCTCTAAACTATCTTGGGGCAGATACCTATATAAAATTGAAAGCTCTTGGTAGCATGTCTTTGGTGAGTCAAATTTTAAATTTTAGATATTATTTTATATATTACTATATATTTGATATTAGATATATATATATTATACATTTAAATTGAAATAGGAGGTAGATATCAAACTAAAAGAATTATACAAGTGATTGAAAGTGTTCAAGTTGGAGACTAGAATCTATCCTTTGTATCATCTTCTACCTCATTTTTGCTGTGCTGCTGCAGATGAAAGTTTAACACATGCTTGAAAAATAAGATTTGTTGAGTGTTTTTAAGAAAGGGTAATAAAAGAGGAATGCAAAATTCATGGGGCTAAACTGTGCTTAAGCCTTGCTATCAGATACAGACAGGAATGACCCAGAGTAGATAGATCCACTTAAAGGTGAAGAGGGAACTAGAAAGGTGTTACCTGACAAATAATTCTGCATATCAAAAGATTTTGTTAGCCAGCCTGACACATAAATGACACATGTTGTCAACTTCTATTAATCTCTTTACAAACGATGACAGCACCAAGAAACAACCACTTTTTCCTTAAGGACTGAATGGTTTTACAAACTTCTATGCATTTTCCTGGGTTAGAAATGAATATACTTCTCAGTAATGAAAAAATTTATAATTTCTATTTACAACTTAATTTGAAGATGTGAAAATGTTAGGTATTGGGTAAAGATTGTTTCATTATGTGGTATCATTATTTTAACTTTTTGTGGGAAACAGCTTAAATCAGTCCTAGGCATTTTACAGGCTTGAAGATGCTAGAACTCAAATATGTTGTACATGTAGGAATGAGTTAAGTGTTACATGAAATTATAACTTGAAAAAGGGTATTTTTAAATAAATATGAATTCTGGAATGAAGTTGTTATATCATCAGAAAAATACATGCTAATGTATGTTGCTTACTAATGAATGAAATGTTTTAAAACTTTCCTGTAAACTAGAGAAGATATATAAATACCGGAGTGCTGTTAATATGATAAAACATAATAACACCAGCCAATTCTTTGTTTTGTAAGAGAGGCTTCACATGGAAAAGTTGATAGATTAAATTAGCATCAATGAATTAGTATTCACAAAGGCAATTTACCATCAGATATTAATGTAGTTCCTTCAATTTCTCCAGAAGATTTTAATTATTTTATTACCCTTGATAAAATCTCTATGGTTTGCACTGAGCGAATACTAATTTTGTGTTCCCCACATAAACTGTTGGCAAAAAAAAAAAGCTAAAATAATCAAGATTACAAATCATGTTTGCTATGTGCTAGCGAGCATGTGAACTGTGATGCTATGTTTCTATTCACTGCCTCAACCCATCTTCTTTAAAACCACAAAATAAGGTATGTAAAGGTCACGGGTAGGATTAGATCTCTACATGCTTGAACATCCCAACTTAAGAAAAAAAAATCACCTTAGAATCCTGGACTCAGGCCACCAAAGTAGCATTATGCCCTCGAGAAAGCTATTTGCAGCCTGGCTCTTAAGAATAGACTTACCCACCACCAGCTGGGCTATGTTTAACACAAGAGCATCTTCCAAGATAGCTATTCATTAAATTTGGTTCATGCTCAATTATCCCTTTTCATCTTTCTCTTCTACTCCACCTATTTTCAATCAACCTGTGAACAGAGTAGGACTCCCTTCCCTACCCCATTCCCACCAAATAAAAAAAAAAGAAAAAAAGGAAAGGAAGTTTAAATAAAATCAAAATATTTTGGCTTCATTACTCCTTGAGTTAGTATCTTATATTTCTCCTTCCATTTTCTGCCAAATTCTTTGAAGGGTGCTTTGTGTTTACCACCTCCATCACTTGTTTCTCCTCAACTACCTGCTACCTGTCATTGTGCAGCCCTTATCATTCTACTGTAGTTTTGTTCTACAAGGTCACTCAATCAAATGTGACAATCAATTAGTGTTTCTCTTTTCCACCTCATTCAGGTTAAGCTTTAATTTCTTTCAATATGTTTGGTCACCTCCTTACAAAAATCTCTTTTCTTGACTGTTGTCAAACCAAACACCGTTCTCCTATCAATTTTGATTTTTGTGACTGGACACTATTTCAGTCCAAGAGTTGTCTCTTTAGCTTCTCCTTAGTTGTCAAAACGTATCTTCAGGGACTTTTCCACCATGGATATTCAACTTTGACCCAAAACACCATATGTATAAAATCCCCCTGGAAGTCTCTATGTCTATAATGGTACCAAAATGATGCAATTGATCATTGTTAAAAGTTTTGAGCCATTTCTCCTTTTCTATTTACCTGTATCCAAGTTCTAAAGGTGTCATTCCCATCTCTTTCTTCATTGAGTGTGCCCAAATTTCTTTGTCAAGTCCAGAGCTTATATATTATATATATATATATTTTTATATTTACATATATTTCCAAATATAAACTGAATCTTTCTACATGCAAGCTTCACCAATACATCCAACCTAAAAATAATAAAAGCAAACCATGAGTTTACGTTTCTTCCTTCTTTCACTCAGTATTGATGACATGACCTTTCTTCTCATTACCAAGGCTCAAACCTGAACATCACCTATGATTCCTAACATGTTGCTAATAATTCTTAATCTATTTTCTTATCGTCATACATTCATTTACATAAACAACATTAAGACTTAAATATTCCAGGCAGAGTTCATTCAAAAATGAAAGGAGCAAAGTGTCCATCTTTAAGTAACTAATTACCTAATTAGGGATTCAAATACATAAACAACACAGTGGTATCCCAGATTAATGTGAGGTCATTATCTTGGGGACCAAATAGAAAAAACTATTAGCCAAGAAAGGCAACTCGGGATCAAAAACAAATTTCATAGGAAAGCAAACAAGCATATTTTTTTAATATTAAAGACATTACAGGAGGCAAAAACTGGTCTTAAACTTGGCGAATAGAAGTGAGCTACTAATATTGAGTTGGACACTAAGGTAAGGTAAGGTAAAATAGGATGATATTTCAAAAGTAAAGATAAAGTAGTGTTAGAAAAGAAGAGGGGAGAAGTGAAAAGATAACTCCAGAGAATGATAATATTTAAGGAGCAGGAAGAGAAGATAAATTAGCAGATGTGGTTAACAGAAGAAATAAGAAAAGCACTCCCAATCCAAGAAACTGTCCTTTTATTCTTTTTGCACTACCACATCCCCTTCAGCTTTTTTATGCTCTATTATAGCATTTAATACATTATATTGTAAAGTTGATTTTCTTGTCTCTCTCCCTCATTAGATCATCAGTTTCTTGAGGACAAGAAGTGTATCTAGTTTATCTCTCTATCCCTAGAGCTTAACATATTGCCTGTAATATAAAACCCGCTCAGTTCTCCAAAGAACATATACAGATCACCAACAAATGCATGAAAGGATGCTCAACATCACTAATCATTAGATAAATGCAAATCAAAACTACAATGAGGTATCACTCACACCAGTTAGAATGGCCATCATCAAAATATCTACAAACAATAAATGCTGGAGAGGGTGTGGAGAAAAGGGAACCCTCTTGCACTGTTGGTGGGAATGTAAATTGATACAGCCATTATGGAGAACGGTATGGAGGTTCCTTAAAAAACTAAAATTAGAACTACTATACGACCCAGCAATCCCACTACTGGGCATACACCCTGAGAAAACCATAATTCAAAAAGAGTCATGTACCACAATGTTCATTGCAGCTCTATTTACAGTAGCCAGGACATGGAAGCAACCTAGTGTCCATCGACAGATGAATGGATAAAGAAGATGTGGCACATATATACAATGGAATATTACTCAGCCATAAAAGGAAACGAAATTGAGTTATTTGTAGTGAGGTGGATGGACCTAGAGTCTGTCATACAGAGTGAAGGAAGTCAGAAAGAGAAAAACAAATACCATACGCTAAAACATATATATAGAATCTTAAAAAAAAAAAAAAGGTCATGAAGAACCTAGGGGCAAGATGGGAATAAGGACGCAGATGTAGAGAATGGACTTGAGGACACGGGGAGGGGGTAGGATAAGCTGGGACGAAGTGAGAGAGTGGCATGGACATATATACACTACCAAATGTAAAACAGATAGCTAGTGGGAAGCAGCCGCATAGCACAGGGAGATCAGCTCGGTGCTTTGTGACCACCTAGAGGGGTGGGATAGGGAGGGTGGGAGGGAGAAGCAAGAGGGAGGGGACATGGGGATATATATATAGCTGATTCACTTTGTTATAAAGCAGAAACTAACACACAATTGTAAAGCAATTATACTCCAATAGAGACGTTTAAAAAAATGCTCAAAATTTTTACGGAATTAATAAATGATAGTGTTATCCAAGAACACAGAAAAGAGAAATATTGGAGAAGGATGATTTGACTACACAGCAGAAAGATCGAAAAAATTAAATGAATGAATTTGATTTGGGAACTCCACTTGAAGGTCATTGGTTATTCTAGGAAGAGTAGTTTCACTAGAGTGGTGAGAATAAAACCAGGTGCAAGAGAATGAAACATCAAAGACAGTTTAAGAGTAGGCAACACAATGTAGACCACTCTTGGGATAGATTTGAGAGTTTAATTAAGGAAGGAGTTAGGGTGGCAGGTAGTGAGAGACTTATTTGCATCCCAGTCATATACCTGGAGAATCCTTCAGTAGGGAGTCTATGTTTTTCTATTAAAAAAAAAAAACAGCAGCATTAAGAAAAAGCAGATTAAAATAGTGACAATTCTGAGTTCATGGGATAAGAAGAAAAGTGATGCTCTAAATTGCAAATAAAGTTTGAGATGAGAGTTGAGAAAGACCTAGAGAAGTTGAGGAAGCATTTTGTGAGAAGAGCTAAGGCAGAGAAGTGGTTCAGGAATTAGTTGGAGAACACTTTATTTATTTATTTTTTATTTATTTTTTTTTTTGGCTGTGCCACGTGTCATTGCTGGATCTTAGTTCCCCAACCAGGGATCAAACCCGTGCCCCTTGCATTGGGAGTATGGAAGTCTTAACCACTGGACTGCCGGGGAAGTCATGAGAACACTTTATGGCTCTCAGGCAGAGCTGGCAACTTTAACTAGAGAAGTCTTCACAGAATCCAGATCAAGGGCAGATTTGTTTTTCTTTTTCGGAAGGAGTGGATGAAGCCTTGAGTATGTTTTTAAGCAACAACAAGAGATTTCTTTAAAATAAGTGGGAATGATTTCCCTGGTGGTCCAGTGGTTAAGAATCTGCCTTCTAATGCAGGGGATGCTGGTTCGATCCCTGGTCAAGGAACTAAAATCTTACTTACCCTGGTGCAAGTAAGCCCGCACGCTGTGACTACTGAACCTGCATGCCACAACTAGAGAGCCCGTGCACTGCAATAAAAGATCCTGCATGCCACAACTAAGACCCTACACAGACAAATAATAAAATTTAAAAAATTATTTTTAATTTAGAAAAAAATATAGTGAGTGGGAGATTGATGAAGAAACTTTGGGAGAAACGTTATCTTTGGAGGGAAGGGGAAGTTGCTAGCAACTTTTTTTTTCTGAGTAGGATGAAATATTTGGTTGAGAAAGAGGTAAGCAAACATGGTCATAAAATGAAGGGAAAATAAAATTTTAATTTATCACTGAATTAGGGATTGAGATTGAAAAGAGTGGGAAAGGAATTGGCAGGTTGAGAACAGAAGAAACAGCTGAAAAGAACTTCTGCATGTATTTGGAAACTTGACTAAAAATGAGGTAAATGAGTTAAATGACTTTTAAAAAGGCCACTGTATAGTATCAAGGGTTCAACTTAGATTGGAAATCATACGTTTATACTGAAGGCAATCCACGTGGTTCTGTAATTTTCTCCAGGTATATCCAAATTGCCTGAGAACAAGATTAGAGAAAACTGATAGTTTGGTTGAACCAGGGTGAGAATTAACTAGCAAAGTGAAACAACCGTGTCAGTGGCATTAAGAAATTGAAAATAATAAGGAAAGTAAAGACAAAATAGCTGTAGTATCCATTATGATTTGGGTATGAAGTGAAACCAAAAAGAGGATAACAGATGAGTAAAATAAAGTGTGGAACTGATGTCAATTTAAAGCCAAAGGCACGTTTAGTAGACATGCTAGAGATAGAGTTGTAGTGTCAAGAAAGAATTTCAAAATGTAAGATTGCAGATGTGGAACACTTTCGGTTGTTGACAAGACACATAAGTTAAGTGGGAAAGTGGAATGATGTAAAGGATGTTAGAACAATCCCTTGAAATCACCAACAGGTAGCCAAGAGGATCCCAATCTTACCTCTTCCCTCCATGTATAGTACGAAGGTTGAATGTTAACATTTCTGGAGTCAGACAGAACTGGATTCAAATCTTAACCTTTCCTCCTTAGGTGACTAACCGTGGGCAAGTTACTCTTCTGTGTCTCACTTTTCATATCTTTCAAATGGGCATGTATCTATTTCCCAAGATTGTTGGGAGGATTACGTAAGATATAAGGGTTGGTGCAATATAAGCCAATAACAGGTGGTTTAGAGTGTGAACTCTAGGGCAACACTTTTTCTGTTTGAATCCTAGCTCTGCCACCTACTGGTTTTACAACCTTAGGGAGATTAAGCTCTCTATGCCTCAGTTTCCTTGCATAAAATGCAAATAATAATAGGAACTAACTCATATGATTATTTTGAGGATTAAGTGAACCATATGAAGTCACAGCTCTTCACTTTTTTACCTGTAAGAATGGCAATTTCATATGGTTCGACATGTAATTTACATATGGTAATGAATATTATAATACATGTAAATTGCTTAAGATGTGTGTGGCACATGGTAAGTGATCATCAAAAGCTATTATCAAGTGATAGCTACTAGTACTACTTTTACTGGTACAACTAATAAAATAAGAATTCTCAAATGGCCATCAAAAATAATAAAGGCTGGAGACGGTGTGGAGAAAAGGGAACCCTCCTACACTGTTGGTGGGAATGTAAATTGGTGCAGCCACTATGGAGAACAGTCCAGAGGTTTCTCAACAAACTAAAAGTAGAGTTACCATATGATGCAGCAATCCCACGCCCGGGCATATACCCAGAAAAGATGAAAGCTCTAATTTGAAAAGATACATGCACCCCCAATGTTCATAGCAGCACTGTTTATAATAGCCCAGACATGGAAGCAACCTAAATGTCCATTGACAGAAGAATGGATAAAGAAGATGTGGTGTGTGTATGTGTGTGTGTGTGTGTGTGTGTGTGTGTGTGTGTGTGTGTGTGTGTGTATATATATATATATTACACGGCCATAAAGAACAATGCCATTTGCAGCAACATAGATGGACCTAGAGATTATCATACTAAGTGAAGTAAGTCAGACAAATACCATATGATATCACTTATATGTGGAATATTAAAAAGTGATACAAATGATTACAAAACAGAAATAGACTCACAGACATAGAAAATAAACTTACAGTTACTAAAAGGGAAAGGGAAGGGGCGATAAATTGGGAATTTGGATTTAACAGATAAAAACTACTATATATAAGACAGATAAACAAGGACATATTGTATAGCACAGGAAACTATATTGAATATCTTGTAATAACTTATCATAGAAAAGAATCTGAAAAATATATATACATATACAACTGAATCACTTCGCTGTATACCTGAAACATTGTAAGTCAACTATACTTCAATAAAAATAAATTTAGGGCTTCCCTGGGGGCACAGTGGTTGAGAGTCCGCCTGCCGATGCAGGGGACACGGGTTCGTGCCCCGGTCCGGGAAGATCCCACATGCCGCGGAGCGGCTGGGCCCATGAGCCAAGGCTGCTGAGCCTGCGCGTCGGGGGCCTGTGCTCCACAACGGGAGAGGCCACAACAATGAGAGGCCCGTGTACCGCAAAATAAATAAATAAATAAATAAATTTAAAAAATTTTTAAATACTATATGTGAATAAACTATAGAAACAGAAAAAAGAATTCTCAATGTGAGAAAGCCATGAAAGATTCAGGGTTAACATAAGTTGCAGCTCAATTAAGGAAGGGCAGCAGAAGGAACATAAAAAAGCAACCAAACACACACGCGCGCACACACACACACACACACACACAAGTTAAAATTCACTGTCAATAGAATAAGGTTCTAAGAGTCATGCATTCTGCCATTTCCTCTAGTGCAAATCTACATCTCCTCCAGCCTTGGTAACCACAATTTTCCCCTAATTTAATTATCTGGCTTCAGTTTGTCTACTCTAATCCCCTTAACATAATGGTCTGAAATTAATCTTCCTTAGAAGCTATTGTTCATGTACCTTTCTTTCCTTAAAAAAATGAATGAAATCCATAGTCTTCAAGTTCATCTTCAAGAACTGAGCTGATTTGGCCCAGAACAATCCAAGAAGCCTAAATTCCACATCTGCCCTATCCAAGCCAGCTGCTTCAGCTAAACCAGGCTACTTCTAGCTTCGCAAATACGATAGAAACATTTCCACCTTGTCTCCATCTGGCTCCACACTTCAGGGCTCTTGGTTAAGGCCTCTTCATACCTCAAGATCCATTTCAAATCTACACTGACTGTTAAAACATCAGCTTCCCCATTTCACTCCTCTTTCATATCTGATCCCCTCAAGTAAAAAAGATCCTTAACATTACCTTTCATTTTTATTTGTGTGTGTACTCTATCTTCTCATGAGTCTGTAGGCACTTTAAAGATAGGAATCATGTCTGAAATCTCTTTGTATTATCCACTGAACCACCACAATTGCCTTGCACAAAATTATTTTAGTATTTATAGAGTTTCACAATAATTTTGGAATGACACATATTGGGAGAATTTTTTAAAAGAATGCAAACCTTTGATACACTTAAGAGTATAATAAATATTCTCAATTCAGATGTGAAAAAATGTAGAGAACAGTGAAAAGTTTAATTATCATCTTTCTTACATCTATGCTAGTATAAATTCTCTTGGGTTGGTCTTACAGATAGAGAGAGGGGAATCCAAAAACAGGATCACAAAGGGAAAAGACTTAAGAAAACTACTGGGCACCTTGTTATTCATCTTTTTAAATAATGGAATATAAGTTTACATGTCCATGATTGACCATAGAGGGAATACTCCAGGTGAGCATGTAGTTCTTTCTAATGAGCCCTGTGGTTAAGCTTGGAAATAGTTTCGTTATGTGCAAGTTCTTTGGGAAGTTATTCCACTGGGATTCTTAAAAATTTGTGTTACTATAATATTATGAAGAATCCATAGAATTTTAAAGATAAATAAAATTTTAGAGCTCAAAGCATACATGTTGAACATGAAGCTCAGAAAGATTGTCGTAAGCTCAAAGTCAACAAACTTTCAACTCTTTACTGTATACTAGCCTATTTTTCAGTCTTAAAAATTGTGAATTAGTATGTAAATATTATATGTTCACATGAGGTAAATAATAGCAAAAAACTTTTTTAAGATGGGGTCATTTAGATAGTTTTCTTCCTTTTGCTTTTAATTCAATTCATAGGTATGTGACTGTATGTATATACTATATACTCATAAACAATATATTAATGTACAAGTTAAGCTACTATAACAAAGACTTCCCAATAAAACAGATTAAATGAAATAGATGTTTACTTATCTCTCTTGTTCCAGTTTGGGTGGTCCAGGTTGAATGATAGTTGTGCTGCAAGTTGTCATTTAGAGGTCCAGAGTCACAGTATCTTCATGTTCTGTCATCTCTCAGAACCTTATCCTCCTCCACATGTTTGGAGCTGACTCACAATCAAGTTAGTGTTCCAGTTCATAAGAAGAGAAAAGAGTGGAAACCCAAGTAGCTTGTCCTCAGTTGGAAATATCAAAACATTCTTTTTGATCAGATAGGAATGGTTTGAACTTATTCATAGGGTCAAAAGTAGCTGCAAGAAAAATTGAAAAATGGAAACTCTCTGAAAGTCATGTGCTCATCTTATTCTTGGAGGATACTAGTAGTCAAAAGGAAAAAAGAGAGAATGGAAATAGTTGATGTGTTTAACCACAGTAAGAACTTGTGCACATGCATATGCATTTATATGGTAATTTATGCATTTCATCACTTCAGAAATATTCAATGAGCATCATATTATGTAGGAGACATTGTGTGTGGTGCAGAGAGAACTAAACTCGTCCCAGCCATGAAGCAGTTTATAGTGTAGTGGAGAAAACTGTGAAAATGAAATGAGTCTATGATGAGAGTCAACATAATTAGTATGAGAGAACATTAGGTCCAAACTTTAAGCCACAGGGTGTTCATGATGACTACAGTGCTTAATCTGTATTCATTTATCTCCTTTCTGTCTACATAAAAATTAAGTCAAGTGATTTTACGTACTCAGACAAGACTTTGCTGTAAGAAAACAAGGTAAATATAATTGGAACTAACATCTGGTTGGAAACATTCTAGGAAAAAGTCTTAATTTATAAATATTTCAAGAAACTCTTTCAGTTAATTATATGAAATATTTACTATTGTTGATGCAGGATTTTCAAAATGATGGCTCCAGCGCCTTCCCCTATAGTGTGTTTAGGGGAGAGCCAGACACAGTGCAGAAAGCAAAAGGCATTTCTTCCTTCATTCATATATTCTCCAGGTCTGCGTTCTGAATTGTCAGATACTCAACTGAGTTTCAATCTTAACTATTGCTTTGAGCTGCAAAATAAGCAGAAAAGCCTCCAGCTGGACTCCTCCCCCTAAATATTTTATTTTCTCCAAATAAACATGGTGATCATCATCTATCATCCTCCCTCAACCAAAGCGAAGATTCACCTATTCCCTTTCACTATTTTTTTTGTCTCTTTAGATTCCATAATTTAAATCACTTAAAATAAATGTTTTGTGAAAGCAACCAAATTGGCAAAGCCTTCTTCATAAATCAAGGCATAATCCTTCCTTCAGTATGCTTCGTCATATTGTTCAAAACAGCTATGACTTATGCAACACAGCATTATTTCTGTGTATAAGGGGGAAAGCTTCTCTCACACTCACCCCACTCACGCCACCACTCTCTTGAATAAACAAAGACTGAGGATTTCAAGTCTTGTTATTTTTCCCACTTATCCCCCAAGTAAGCATATAGTTATGTATCAGGTTGCAGAAAGCATGATATACTCAAAATTAAATAGACAGGAAAACCCTTGGTTTTGCTAAGAGGACAAATCAGACTCCAGCACACTGGAATGAGCTTGGATTCTTACTTCTGATGTTGTACATCAAGCATCTGATATTGCCAAATAGCAAGAAAAGTCTGATAGTGTTAAAGGATATTTAACAAAGAAGTTCAAAAATATCTTTTCAGCTCTAGACTGATTAAATGAATACTACCCTTTGCTTTATACATTTCTAAAAAATATTTTAAGATGATGCATAATGCCATTTTATATGCTACTGATTATAGCTTCAGACATCAATTATTCCACAAATATTTATTGAGCACCTACTATGTGTTGTGCAACACACAAATCCATAGGGATACAAAGGTGAAAAAGGGAGACATGCTCTTTTATATAATCATTGTAAAATGCATCAATTATGGGCTAGTTTTACTGTTTATTATAAATGGTTAACTCTACTCAGAAAAGTTTATTCTTGTAACAATAACAGAAATTAGCATGCCTCTTATGACAGCAGCTTTCTTATTTTATGAAGCCATTCTTCACACTCTGAGATTCCTAAATATTTTTTAAAATCAGCTCTATTGAGGTATAACTTACTTACAAATTCCCCTATTTGAAGTGTTAGATGAGTTTTGACAAATGTACATACCCATGCAACCACCATCGTAATCACTTTCAGTTTATCTTAAAAGAACTCATAATCTGGACTGCTTAATTGAAGGGTGCACAGTAATGACTACGGAGCAGATGGGCACTTAGACATCAGTGCTCCCTCCTAACGTGCTAAGTAGAGTCATTATGAAAAGTGAATAACTCTAAGGGTGAGGATATCCTCAACAACCTCACTCCTACTTGTGGGTTGAAAATTAGGCGTAAGAAGGCCAACTGCCAGATAATGTTGTTGCTCTGAGGCTTGTGTACAAACTGAAAGGTTGAAGTGCACGCTTTCAGCACCAGGATCCGTTCCCAGGGGCTCCCCTCTTCTCTCCAGGGCTTACACCAGCCGAAGCAATACTGCTCCAACCTCTGAGCCCTCACCCTCACGCTCACCCCGCAGACAGGCATATTGTCCTGTCTGGAGTGTCCTCTTCACCAACACATTCCAAGCTGCTTTGGCTCGGGAGAATCTAAACTCAGGCCTGATGACAGATAACTAAAATCTTTTAAGAGAACTCTGAAAAGAAAAAAAAAAAAAAATAGGAAGGACCTAGAGCTACATGTCAACTCACACTGTGTTGTCAGCTACTTTAGCTGACCGAGAAATACAATTCGTTCGAATGGAAGAAGTTTCAATGATAACCTTGTTGGGAAATGATATCAAAGGACAAAAGGTGTCACTCTGAAATGTGTAACTCAGTACCATCAGCAGTGTTCATTTCTGGGGCCATTTTAACTCTTAAAACTATTGCACTGTGGGTATCACTTATGCCCGAGACTAATTTATTGGTAGGGTCCAAGATTATGTGTATGCAGAATAAGTCTAGGTAGAAAATGTGTAATATATTGTTTAGGCTTCAGCAAAGTTAAGGTAAAAGTACTCATTAAACTAAAAATACGCACTAGCTCAGTTACCTTAATTTAGATATTAATCTTTATTTCTCTTGGTTGTACCATTTTCATTTGAGGGCCCCAGTTTGTACTGGGAGGTTCTTATCACTTACAAGATATTTAGTAGCAGTTCTAAACAGAAGAGGTGGTTTTAGTTTACTAACTGTTTGTGTCATAACTAGCAGTCTTAGTGGAAGTTTGAAATAGTCCCCAGAAGCTAACCTTTATGGTCAGGTAAAAAAATGAACTGTTAATGCCTTAGGTATGTAGGTAATAAGTCAAAGGCATGTATGTGTAAGTAGATTTTTTTATCATTCCAGTTGTTAGCTTGTTTTCTCTATTTTTATTTGTATACTCAAAACACTTTCACTCTTTCATGCTATTCCTTTAATTTCTGAAAATTGAACTGAAAAAAAAAAAAAAAGCCAGGTCATATGTCAAAATATTTTTAATGCCTGACTTAGATTAAAAGGTTTGTATCCTCAAACCTTCTATCATGAATAATAGACTTTTTACACAATCTCTTCACCGCTTGTAATTTTGAAATATAAAGGCCTTGAACTTTTATAAAAACAAATATCTTCTAAGTTTAATATATGAGGACTAAGATTATTTTATAATAATATGTTTTATAAAAAATAGTTTGCTTTAATAATTTTATTGAAAAATTGCTGTTAATAACTACAGAGGTAAAACATGTCAGTATTTCATCTTGTGTCCTTTCACTGGTGAATTAAAATATTTTAAAACTCAATTAAACTATTTGGAAAGTACATATGCATCATTCGCTTTTCTGCATTAGTTATTTTTCTAAACTAGGCATATTCAGTAAAACAATGTTCATATAAAAAAAAAGGTTATTTGACTCTATTCTTAATTCTCAACTTGAACTTAGGTACCTCTAAGTTTAGCATAGATAAGTCTTTGTTATCTGACGTTAACTTTAACAGCAAGTGTCAAAATTCCGTGGCCCAATTTATGACTGCATCAGCAATTCACTACAGAAAATGTGGGTGGGGATTTTTTAAATTAACCTTTTTTTTTTTTTTTTTTTTTTGCGGTATGCGGGCCTCTCACTGCTGTGGCCTCTCCCGCCGCAGTGCACAGGCTGCGGACGCGCGGGCCCAGCCGCTCCACGGCACGTGGGATCCTCCCGGACTGGGGCACGAACCCTTGTCGCCTGCATCGGCAGGCGGACTCTCAACCACTGCGCCACCAGGGAAGCCCAAAAATAACCCTTTAACAGAGCAAAAATAATCCAGAGTCCTGACTGTTATTCCAAATTGTCTACTCATTCAACATTCATTCAAGAGATATTTTTAAGTGTCTACTACATGAAAAGATCCCTGCTCTCCAGAGAATCTGGCCCCAGTATTAACAATGACCAAGAAAAACATGAAGAAATAGCAAAAGGCAAGGAGTCTGACTCTTTTTGATCCCCAGGCATTTTTTAATTTCTTTTTGTAGCAATATGTCCTCCTGAGTCAGAGTTGGAAATAAATCCTCTCTCTGCTTGGCCAAGAGTGAAGAGAACTATCCACCAACACCAACCCTCACAAACACACTTGCTTTAACGCACATAGTGTTCCCGTGAATTCTTGAAAGCTGCATCTCTATCCTGAATCTGATCAGCAAGATGATAATTCCTTTTTTATTAAAAATATGGGTTAGGGCTTCCCTGGTGGCGCAGTGGTTGAGAGTCCGCCTGCCGATGCAGGGGACACGGGCTCGTGCCCCGGCCCGGGAAGATCCCACATGCCGCGGAGCGGCTGGGCCCGTGAGCCATGGCCGCTGAGCCTGCGTGTCCGGAGCCTGTGCTCCGCAACAGGAGAGGCCACAGCAGTGAGAGGCCCGCGTACCGCAAAAAAAAAAAAATATATATATATATATATATATATATATATGTATATGTATATGGGTTAGAGTCTATTCACAGAATTCTTCTTTTAGGTCAGAAGGCTCTTCTTGGGTTGCTTATCTCTAGTGACAAATAATTACTCCCTACAAGAAGCACCTCTGTGGAATGAGATCACGTCATAGGAGAGCATCAGCAAGATAGTATCTTATTGCATTTTCTCAGAAAGAGTTATGCACCAAAAAACACAATTTCTCCACTGTTTACTTGAATCATGGACTCTGTGACACCACCTCTAAAAGCCACTAGAAGAGTCCATCTGGTATCACCTTCTTTATTACCAACTCAAGGGAAGTCCTTTCATTTTTAACTCTAACTCTGTTGTTATCATAATTCTTAAACAAATGCTAAATTTTCCTCTGTGTCCAATGAACACTCTAACCAGATTATATTTCTATTGGCTCTTTTTTAAATTAAATTAAATTAATTTATTTTTCTTTCTATTCTTTTTCAAATTCTTTTCCCATTTAGATTATTACAGAATACTGAGCAGAGTTCCCTGTGCTATAGAGTAGGTCCTTGTTGGTTATTTATTTTAAATGTAGTAGTATGTATATGTCAGTCCCAAACTCCCAGTCTATCCCTCCCCCCACCCTGGTAACCATAAGTTCTTTCTCTAAGCCTGTGACTCTGTTTCTGTTTTGTAGATAAGTTCATTTGTATCACTTTTTTTTTTTTTTTAGATTCCACATATAAGCGATATCCTATGATATTTGTCTTTCTCTGTCTCACTTACTTCACTTAGTATGATAATCTCCAGGTCCATCCATGCTGCTGCAAGTGACATTACTTCATTCATTTTTAGGGTTAGAGCTACAAATGATAAATGCTGGAGAGGGTGTGGAGAAAAGGGAACCCTCCTACACTGTTTATGGGAATGTAAATTGGTACAGCCACTGAGGAGAACAGTATGGAGGTTCCTTAAAAAACTAAAAATAGAACTACCATATGATCCAGCAATCCCACTACTGGGCATATATCTGGACAAAACCTTGGTTTGAATGTATACATGCACCCCAGTGTTCACAGCAGCACTGTTTACAATAGCCAAGACATGGAAGCAACCTAAATGGCCATTGACAGATGACTCTATTACCTCTTATATCATTTTATTATCTAGTTTGAACATACTGAACAAATTATAAAATGATTTCTCAAGTATTGTTTTTCCATATTCTTTTTTCAAACTTCACCTACAATAACCAAAATTACTGTGGGAATACTTATGCATTAGAACTAGCTCTCATAGCTGAATTATTTTTTCTAAAAAAAATTTTTTTAATTGCATTGAATTCTTGTTTTATACCTCGTAAAACCTACCATGGAGCTTCAGTTAGCTTCCTCAAAAAAAAAAAAATTCCAGATACTCAAGAGCAACTATGATCCCCCAAGTGCCTCACTCTAACATCCATGAAGATGCATAAGTTTTGCTTCATTTCTAAAAATGTAAGTACAGTTGCTAATATAAGTCATTCTTTTTGACTCTATAAAAATAGAATTTTTTAAAAGCCCAAAATATGAAAAAATAACGAGAATATTTAAGTGTACCACCATTATGACAATAGTACATATACCAAATATACCAAAATATACCATATATACAAAAGATAGCTTATAATTTTGTTCATTTGTATAAAAGGTAAATACAGAAAAACCCTTATTCTAAAATACTTAGAGACTAAAAATGTATTCTGTGTAGAAATTAGTATGAAATAGAAGAAATTATTTAGTTCATTTACAGAAAAATATTGCAATTATTCCATATACTCTTTGTCTAGCTAAATATCTGATTTTTTACAACTTTGCAATATAGCTAACACCTAGATACATCAACCCTAAAATCATTCTTTCTTACGGAATTGAAAACTAAATACTGCTGCTGTCTAGTAACTTCAGGCATTCTGAGGAGTGTGAATTCATTCAGACCACCATGATGATCACATACTTAAAAAAAATAAAATTATCAAACACTGGTTAAATAACTGCTGGGTTCATGTATTAATCAACTTCCTAAAAGCACCTAGCCTGTAAGTCATCAATCCTAATTATGGCCAACAGTGAGCCTCATTAATGTGTAAAGTCCCAACTGGATAAACATCACTATCCCTGTTTTACAGATGGGGACACTGGGGTTTGGAGAAGATAAAGAGTTTGTCCAAGATAATTTCCCTGTTAAGTAACAGAGGCAGGATTTCCACTATATTCTTCCTGACATTGAGTCTATGTGTTTTGCACTCACCATCTTGCTCCTTGGGACCTCCACAAGACCTAAGTATATTTTTAGTTTTAAATAAATACCTAAGTATCACTGACAGCATCAATTATATCACATGTCATATTCTGATTAATACAAAGAGCTAAATTGAATATTTCAAAATTATATCACCTATATGTGAATGCTTCATCTTTTTCAGAATTCTTTTACAAATAGTATCTCATATGTCCTTCCAAATCTTGCGACTTAGGGAACGGCTTTTATTAACATCTCTGGAAACATGAAGAAAACTGAGACACAAAGAAATTAAGTGACCTGAGTAAATCACACACAGACTAACTCAATGGTAAGGTTGGACCCAGGCTCCCTGTTACTTCCACGTAACACAGTATCAGCATTTTTAATGACAACATAGTAGCGGTAAATAATGTTAAATATCATGACATCTTAAGATTAATCACAAAAGCAATGCCATTAAAAACATTAAAATTTTAAAAACAAAAAATACTGACCCAGTGACATTATCCAAAATATTTTATTTCTATGGCTATACTATAATTCAGGATACCAGGAGAATTCAAGCAAATATTGTTTCAAGTGTTGGCTTAGAGAAATTCCTATTTTACTTGTACAAATTTTTACTCTGGTGCTTATCAGCTTCGATCTAGACAAAATATCTGAAAAATGAATCAATTATTAGGCCTTTTAAGTAATATCAGTCTATACAACTGTTTTCTACAAAAACAAATAGAAGAAGAAAAGTCACACATTAACTTTAAATCTGAACATGTTTCGTCATGTAAACCTTCATAAGGATTTCCTTCAATTGAAGCTGAAAGACAGTCTGCATGAAAAAAAATTTATTTCAGCAAAACTTGCTTTCATTATTTCTCTAAGAACAGCAAGCTGAGATACCTTGTCCTGCATAACTCATCACCCTCCATCTAAATGGTAGCTGCCCTGGGGCTTGAAAGATGTAGGCAACTTTTTTTCTTTTTAAATCTTTTTCTCTTCAAAAATTTTAGTACCTAATTAGTAGATATCTTGGAACCTTTCAGTGTAGGTCAGGGTTAAACCTGTGGGAATATATGCTGTAGGTCTGCTGTAAAATAAAACCTCTACTTTAAAAAGTATCACCTTACATTACATGGCAGTGAGGTATTGCGTTCTCTTTCTTCAAGGTTTCCCTTGAGGGGAGTATGCATCCCTCTACAATTTATTCCAAGCACCCTCTGAGGGAAGAGAGGAGGGCTGGGAAGAGAGTCCATTTTTCTACCCTGGCTTGGAAACTTAAGACTGAGAAAGGTTCTGTCTTAATAGCTGATATGTTTTTAAAAATCTTTCATACTTATTTGTAAATGTGTATATGGATTTTTCATATGGAAAATATTTATATGGATTTCTCATTAGTAAAAATGCGATAGTATTTTAGTTCCTGTCTTTTTTATTTTATTAATGATACAATTAGAAATTATTAAGGAAATTGCTTCTCCATGAAACCCTTCTACTGCTCAGAGACACCCATTTTTCTATTCCTGGTTTCTGTGCTATTGTTCTATGATAAACTTTTAGTGACTCAAAGGTAGTCACCCAGCACCTCTCCTGCACACTGAGAAAGTGATATCCCCAGTATTAATAGAATTAACATCTCTGAGCTGTGGCATTGCTCCATAGGACGTCAGAATTTGTGACTGTCACTTGCCCTTTATTATTCTGCACTTTTAATATAATGATCTATGTCTTTTTACATAAATGGTTTATTTGTCTCCATTCAAATACAGGGTCTTTGTGAGCAGAGGTCATATCATCCATGTCACAAGCGTCTCCCCAAACATCTGGAAGTATCATGTTTTGCTCAAAGTGGGAGAAAAATAAGTGTTTTTTATGTTTGTTTTCTGACCAATTTCTTGTCATGTCTTAGTCAAATTGGACAAATTACCTAATATCTTTGGCCCACTTTTGTTACTTCTAAAATGAATATAATACCGCTAGGCTCACAAGTTGCTATAAAAATTAAATGTGTGACGATTCTTTGGAAAACATGAAACGCTGTACACTGTAGTCACTTTCATGATTCAAGTCTCTTCAGAAGGGAATAAGGCTTTTGAAAAGAGATGGCTTTTGTTCATTTTCTAATTAGTGTCCATTGTCTAGTTATCATTATAGAAAATTCATCTATTTTAAGATTTTCAAAATAACAGGACTCACGTGAGAAATGGATAGCAACACTTTGGATACATTTGTTATGCACAAGCTAGTGCCGGGAAGTACCGAGCCATGCCATCTGGACAATCCCGTTCCCTGCCTGTGTCCAGCACACAGTACTTGTCCCCTGCTCCCTTCCAGGCTGAACTCTGTGGATTAAGATTCTCATCTGTCAACAGTGGGGAAAATAGCACTTGGCAGCTCACTCATTTTGAAAGACTACATCTTCGGCCAAATCTACTAGGCTTTATACTATATCTATAGTAGAAACCATCTTGTTTTCATTTTTCTTTCTTTCCCAAGACTAAGCATAGAATCTTGAACATAAGAAATGAATAATAGTTATTAAAGAATCCGGTTCAAAATTATTATCAATCTTCATTTTATGCTTCATTGTCAGATCAAAATGAAGAGACTGAGGATTACAGTTCCAAAGAAGTTGCATATATGTACAAAATGTTCATCTCCCCGACAGGCTAATGAACAATTTAGGGTTCCAAAGCAAGTCACCTGGCCTGGTGACTTGGTAAAATTAATGTACATTCCAAAGTATCAATTTACATATCAGTACCTGTTGAGGATCATTGGTATCCTGCTGGGTTATTTCTGTTTTAGAACTGCTTGTTCCTCCATATTTTTAAGAGCATATTATGAAAATAAAGTGAAATTTGGATTATTGTATTTCAAAACAGACTGCGTGAAGAGATAGGAGAGAAAGAAAAGGTAAAACTAACATTTGCTTGAATTCTAGTTTAGTGGACATTTAGCTCCGTGAAGGCAAGAAGTATGTTTTTGCTGACTGTTTTTGTCCCAGAACCTAGAATAATGCCAGATATATATTAGGCCTCAGCAACATCTGAGTTTAATAAATAAGTGAATCTATTAGGTACCTGTAAGATACCATCCTAAGTGCTAGAGAATACAAGGGATAAAAAGACATAGTTGCTATGTGTATCTGTGTATCAGACTGGGAGTCATACCCTAAATCCTAGCGCTCTGACCAGAGGAAGTGCAGTCTTTGCTGGCAATCCCTCTAGGAGCCAGTCAGCCGGCCAAGTGGGAGGAGATGGATAGGGGCTTCTCCCGAAGGGTCTCTCAGTTGAGGTTTTGCACTTGCCCCATCCTTCTGCCCCATGGACCTCTGCACTCTGCCGCCAGCTTGTCTCCCCACTCCTGCAGGTCAGACCCAACTGCACGGGGTCCCCAACAAGGCATAGGCTGCATCCAGACTGTGTGTTTCTGTCTCTGAGTCTACTGATTCTTTCAGGGTGGTTTCTACAGCAGAACCTTTGGGTCCCCAGTGGCACAAGTCATTCTATTTACACAGCAGTCCCCTTCCCAGGACAGAGCAGGGATGGCCAGGCATAGCGGAGCCAGACAGAGTCACCAGCGGCCACGGCTCCTTCTAACATTTCAACCCAACCACAGTCAGGCTCTCTCCACTAACAGGTGATTTTCTCTTGGAGAGCTGCAATCTTTTCCTCCAACTGAGTCTCCCGGGAGAAACCCACAATCCTTCAATCAGATTTGCATTTGCCTGAACCCCAGTTATGGTCTGGGTTCACATCTTCTAACACATGACTCACTGGGCCTAAACAGATTACAGAATTTAGCCAGGCAGCTGTTTCACGGTGCTGAGCTTTCCGTAAGTGAGGAGTTCCCAGAACAGTCTATGCCACCTAGAGGCTGCTCTGCCCAGAGCATTCAACCTAGACCTGCAGGAAAATGCCTCACTAATGCCACTTGCCAGGCTTGTGGCGTCTGATCTCTGACCCAGGCCAATGCCATTGCGTACAGAGTATGATAACTTCCATAATGCAAGTCTACTCAAGGCATGACAGGAATGCAGAGGATGAAGCTGGATTTGAGATTTGGAGAAAGAGCTATATCAGTTGAGTCTTGTAGGATGAACAACATTTCCAGACAAGCAGATAAAGGAGGAAACAGTTTTCCATTTGGAAGTGGCAGAACAGAAAAAAAAAAAAAAGCTTAGAGGCTGGAGGTTAAAGAACCAGAAAAGAATATATTAGTATAATAGGAGAAAGAAGACAAGATACAAAAGGGAATTTTTACATAAACTGCACATCCATGTGATGCAAATATGTAAAAGATAGAAACGTATTTATAAACATTAAGCATAATCCTTCTAGTGAATTTTAAGCATTTGTGATAAACTGTTAAGTTAAAATGGTTTAAAACTGCTGTGTACACTATAATCTCCCTCGTGGAAGAATATGAAAATATTTAGATAGAAAAAAGTTGAAAGCAGATGTTAAGAATTGCTATCTCTGGGTGCTAGAAATATAATAAAATTTGATTGATTTTTTTCTTATTTTTTGTTCTTTTTGTTTCTGTGGATCTTGTGATATTATTACAACAAACATGCATTAATCATGACTTTAAAATAATGCTAGCAAGATGACACAGAAAGAGGGGGAGAGTTCCCAAGTACAGATTTTCTGAAACTGAGGTTCATCTCTAGTTTTTACAAGGATATATTAGTAATGCAGAAAACAATATTTCAATATATGTATAAATTTTATTACTTTATGATGAGTATTGGCATGTAAATAATATTTGGCTTATTTTTCTCTCATAAAGTAGACACTGAAAGTGACAAATATGAAAAAAGTTAAATTTATACAGTTGTAAAGAATTTCTCCAAGTATGAATCCTGATGGACCAAGAAGATGAGGCCAACCTTAGTATAAATACATTGTGGTCATGATTGAGAGATTCTGAGGAAGGAGCTCTAACATAAAACAGTCTCTCCCTTTCATCTGTGCTCCCTGTGGACTAAAATCCTTACAATTTACCCCATTTTTGAAAGCAAGAGTTAACATTTAAATGCTGTCTGAGGTGACCAAGACTTTTAAAGATTATCAGTTACTTTAGCTTGCATTCATTTCCAGGTTCCTGGTGGGTAGAAGAAAGTGGAAAATGGGAAGCCTCAGTTCTGATCAGGGGCAGGGGAGAGGGAAAGCCTGGAGCAAACACTGCTTCTTTCCTTGAGGCTCCTGTCACCAGGTTGTGAGTTCCCTGAGAACAGGAACTATGTCCTACTGTGTCTTCTTTAATCACCCGCGCCTAGGACTTTGTCCAGGACATTGTAGGAAGAAAGAAAAGGAAGGAAAAGGGTAGGGGAGAGCAAAAGAGGAACTGCTCAGGAAATTTGCTGAGAATCTAGAAGCATACAGAGGCTGCTGGGCACCTGCCAAGAGGCTATCAGATGGAAAATCATCCTTACCATTTTCCCCGATCCTAATGTGCTTTGCTACCCCATCCACATCTTTCCAGATACAGACAGAGGAGGATACAAAAGGGAGATAGAAGAACATTGAAGATATCTGGTTACATTATTGGCAGACTGAAAAACACACACACAAAGCAAGGAGCAAAGAAGGGAAGGGAAGGGAAGGGGGGGAAAGGAGAAAAGGAAAAGACATTCTTGCCCACCAAAACAATTTAAAAACCAATGTAGTGCACCCTTTTCAAGGATAACAACACATTTCAATAATGTTTAGTGGAATCTAATTAACTGAAATCTTAGGAAAATTCTTAGTTTAGGTTTCTTTCTTCTCTCAGAGGAAAACAACATACAAATTTATCATGGGTTGGGATAGATTCTAAATCTATCTCAAAAAGCTGCACTTTCTCAGCTTTCTGAAGTTTTCTGGCAAGAAAGAAGGGCGATCACAGCACACGCATGCAGTGTATTTGTCAGGTAATGGGTAGGCTCTGTACTCAAAACATCACTAATTTCCATAACTAGGCAAGTGTAGAGATTTGTCCTCTTCTATTAACTCAAAAATACCTACTACTATGGGATCAGAAGTTCAGAGATTAGTAAACCTCTCAAATTTAGTCAGTTAAGACTCTTTATCCAGTTTCAACATCTGACTTTTTTTCAGCACACAGTCATGTCCCCTATCAAGAACATTCGACACAACAAATGCATCTGAGATCTGACAGATTAAGGAGATCTTATCCACATTATAAAAAGGGTTACCTTTGATTTTAAAAGTTTATTTAATGCAGTTTAAATGATTTGTTTCACAAAAATTCAAACTTACTATAATGTTATAAAAGCCCTCGTGTGGGTAAAGTGAGTTGCGTCTGTATTAAATATATGTTCATTGTTGTCAATATAATTTTTTCCTCTTAAAATATAAAATTAGTGTTTTGTAGTTATGGAAAGAGTAGTGATTGATGGATAGATAGATAGATTTAGAAATGGAATGCAACAAAGATTAAGTTATTATTTGCATACTAGTACAAGAAAGGAATCAACAGAGTTTTGTGATCAGAACCAATGTAACACATAAAGGTAAAGACATCTATTCAGTCAAGGGTCTTATCCAAAGAGCAGAAGAAAAAGGAAAGAGCTCTGACACTCTATAGGTGTTTTCACAGAATTAAAGGGTAAATTTTTATGAGTTAAAAAAATGCATATTGTGCACGTAGGTTCCTGGATTCATAAACAAACATTTATGCTACTTCAATAGTTTACAAAACTACACAATCCATAGAACAATTTAACTTAGATATAAAGGAATAGTTGCTGTTCTATAAGAAAACTAGCTATATTGATTTTATACATGTTCTCAGCATATTTTTCTCTTCTTTCTTTCTTTTTTTTTTTGATAGTTCAGATTTAAGTCTTTCTTGAAACTATAAAACTGGGAATGTATAAAGTTTGCTTGTGTCCAGTTTCAAAGATGGTCTTTTTTTCCTTTAATTTCTAGTCTTTCCTTCTTTTTTCTTTTCCTTTCTTTTTTATGCACAAAATGTCTGCCAAGCCTGAAAATGATGCAGATCATGTTTCGACGTCTGTTAGGTGGCGCTTACCAAGCAGTCTGGCTCTGGTCAGGGATTTTTCAACTGCTCACTGTGGTGGAATTACAGTAGGGGGTTATGAGTGGGGTGAGTGGGAGGGAGGCTTTGTCCCCGCTGCATTTAAAATTACATCTAATCTTATCAGGGCGCTCGTCATTGTTTCTGGCGGCCAGGAGCAGGTACAGTACTGCTTTTGTTCAAGTCAGTAGCTTTGCTGAATAAAGTTGAGGGAAAAGCCAAGACTAAATAATATTCTTTCAGAAACTCATGTGCTGATTGAAAAAATGCTTTGAAAGAGAACAAGAGAAAGCTGGGGGCAGGACGAGAGACAGGTAAAGTCACAATAGAAAAGTATCAATGTAGTAAGAAAAGAAGCAGAGACTTAAAGATTAGAAGAAACTCATACAGAAAAAATTTGCTCAAAAATGCTCATTTTTATTCGCTAAAATGTTCTGGCTCATTTTCTTTGGCATAATGTAATTGTAAAATTCAGGGACCATATGCCGTCTATTTCTACTGTTTGAGAAAATGGAAAGCTAAAGCAAGACTAGTTTTGTTTTGTTTTGTTTTGTTTTGTTATTAATGGCACAAAGCTACAAAGCATATTTTCTCTTTGCACAAATAAATCTTCTTAAACCTTGTTTGTCCCTCGTTGATGTTTCTGACCTTTTAATATGCTAAAATATCAGTAAAAGAGTCTTTGTCACAATTCCTGAGGTTGTGCTAGACCTAAGATAAGTAAGTGGTAATAAATCCAAGTTCAAAAAACTTGCCCTAACGAGCTCTGAACAAAGCAGAGACACTATAATTCTAACAACCAGAACAATATAATTATCAGCAAGAAAAGAAACTCCCAGTTTTCCATGTGTCAATAAAGATTGAAAGTTAATTCAGACAGAAATAATTGGCATTAAGATTTACAAGAGATTCCATTACTGTAATTTGAAAATTAAGATTACAAGTTGTTCAAACATGTTCAGTTTTAAAATCTGGTGAGTTAACTTATTCATAGACATACTCTAGAAAATACTTTCTACCCAAAATGACTGATTTGAAATTTTATCACTTGTAATTAAATTATATTAAAATAGCTTAAACGAATTTTCTGAAGCTCAAAAAATATTTTTCAGTGTGCACTTTCAGAAGATTAAAAATCAAAAGTGATAGAACCTCCTGATCAATAACAGTCCTGTGGAAACTTTAGTGTCTATTCTTCTCATCTTTTTCAGCTTCAGCGCATACTATTATAATACTTCATTTTAATATTATGATCAAGAAAGACCTTAAGCTATGTATTATGGAGGGATGCAAATATAAATTCTGATTAAACACATTTTAGTGATGTGCTCTTTCTCCATGCTATAATTACTGTTAAACAGACAAGTATTTTGACACTTTCAAAATAGTGTGAGGAGAGACTGCAGATATGAAAACTACAACTTAAGAGATTTTAAAATTGCAAAGGCACGTTTTGTTCTTTGATAGATCACTGTAAGTAATGTGTGACTAAAATTAACATTCACATTATTTTTGATAGATTAAAATCAAGTGTCTACTAATCAAAGTATTTTAAAGTTATATTGTAAGTTCTTTAGCTGTCACAGTTTATTCCCATACCCGTTTGTTGTGCAGATCATCATAGAATCGTCTAATAGCTGCTGTGTAACCATTGTACTAAGTTGCTATAATGAATTATAATCATAATTTTATAATAGTTTTCTTTAAATCAAATATAGTCAGATATTCTATATACATTTTGTCATTTGATTGCAAATTGTCATTGTTTTAAAAATAGTAAAATGTCATCTATTTAAATGGATCATCCTTTAGTATAAAATCTTGGCGAAACTACCTCTATACGTTTGCATTCACTTTAATTTTTCACTTAAAAAACTTTATCACATTTCATGGTCACATTAAAAAATCACCTACTGCTGTTGATGTTATATTATTTTTTATAATTTGATTGTAGAAATCAAGAAACAAGTATACATGTCATATTTATAAAAGCCAAATTTACTAAATGTTTAATTAATAGATTTCAAAATGAGGTTTTAAAAGTCATTTAGTGACCACTTAAAATGTCCTTTTCTTGGTTGACCTTTATTCTAGATGTCTTTTTCTTCTGCTCCTAAAAATTCTTACATATCCTTTTAGTACTGGATATTGTTTCAATATTCAACAATACTGCTGCAATTCACAAGAGATATGAAATCATGATTCTCACTGTTAGTCATAGAAAATAAAGACTTCCTCACTTTAAATTTTTTTATAGAAATGAGAAAGGGGTTGGATATTAGTTTTTGTTTACTTATCAAATTCCAAATTATACACTTACTTTTACCTTCCTTAAATCATTTCTGTAATTTTTACTAAATAAATTCCATTTTACTTACCCTGTTCCCAAACTTATCTTACTGACAAGCTAGGCTTGAGATGGAAGGCAGAAGTGGGGGAGGAAGAGTAGAAAAGTTTCCTAAAAATAAGAATTGGGGGAAAATCTAGTCTTTCTGGTTCGCTTACCATTTTGGAAGCATCACCTACTTCTTTGTTCTTTTTTTCCTAAGCTCCCCTCTTTACTCCTCAATTAAATATCATAAAGCTAGATTCAGCGCAGGGTCGAAATGTGCTTGGGATTTATTACAAGGAAAATCCAGGGAAATAAGTTCATGTATCTTCAACTATATGTAGTTATGCTATATATCATTTAGAGATAGTTAAATCTGATTATCATCATTGATTTTGAAAATAAAATTACATAGGAAGATGAATTGATTTTATCATGAGCTATAGACCATCAATGATATCACCCTGAGTGCTAAACTAAAACTCAGGTTTTTAAGAGATATGCTAATTTTCTGACTATCTTGCAGTTTGAAATATAAACTTCCAGTTAAAAAAAAAAAAGCCTCTTTCCCTTCACAATTACTTAAATTATTTGCTTGAAGGGGTAACTAATTTTGTTTTTTTCTTATTTACTGATTCTCACGAAACTACCATCTCCTAGAATAAGGGGCTACATGTTCACTGACTACTGCCATGTGGTCTCTAATGCCATTAACAAGTGCCTTGGACAGTGATGCTTAAAGCAAACCTCTCCTGTATGTAGACACAACTCCCACGTGGACTATGGGGAAAATCATGTGCTCAAAGAATGCTCAAAACTAGTGACTTCTTAAGATGTTTTGATTTGAATAAGGGAAAGCTCAGGTTTTTATTAAGATTTAATTCGTTAATAGTCAATGACATTGTGTTCCCATGACATGCTACAAGTGCATAACCTAGCTGCAAATTTTCTTATGCCGAGTCTCCTCTGCCGTGGCCCTATCTCAGCCCCTCTCCTCTTAATTTCAAGCTGGGAGAGACCTTTGTGGTGTCACAGGAGCTTCTCACGCCCAGCCATAGGCTTCTCTATCATCCTCTGTCACACTCTGCCTCCCTCAAATTCAAGAAGCTCAACAAGAAGGAAGTAAAATTGGGGGAACAGGACTCAAGCCCCAGGAGTTCTACAAATTTGCCCTTTGTGGTTCAATTAATATTATTTCAGTTACAATGTGATGAAGTTGTTGAAGAGTCTTTAGAAGATAAAGCCCCCACTCCCACAGAAAATTATAGGCTGAGTTCCTGTCAAACAATTTAGAATTTTTTTTTGTAACAACCCCACTTATAAACTGGAAACATATTTTCCCAAGGAAATGAAAAAATAATAAAAATTCCTAATTAAAAATGCAGTACTAATACTCCGCCAACTGCTAACAGGGTAAGTTACAATCCAAGCTGCCCACAACAAACCCAAAATAGCAAATAGCTGTGCCACCGTACAGGATGCTGTCAGGCAAAAGCAAATCGTCATTCTGATATCAGGGGATGAAAGAGAAAAGTCAAGAACTCAAAACTTGACAGTCTGTGGCTTTAGGTAGAGAGGGAAAAAAATCTTAACATTCTTCATGAATGTCAGCTTTAGCTAATTAGGAAATTTCCTAATGTGAAAAATGCTAACAGAAATGCCAGAGAAAGTGTCACCAAACTCAGCCAATGTTCAGTGACATACCAACTCTGTAATGCAAGGAATTTATTTCACAAGTGCCTACCTGTAGATCTAATATAGGATTTATTGTAAGATTCTTCTTGCTGTCATAGACTTTTTTGTTACGTGTCTCTAATACAAGTTTATTTTATATTTTTCACCCAGTTTCAGAAACGGACTTCTATTTTCCAAGGGAAACAGCTTCCAAAAGAATTGACCATATTTAATGGTAAATTTAAGTTCTGGTGAGTTGAAAATAAAATCTGTGCATTTCTCATCTTTTTTACAAACATGGTGCTTTATCAGACCTTCTTTACACTAATTCTGTTCATTTTCACTATATAAGCATAATCAAAGCAAATTATCTTCTTAAAAGCACTGAATGTTAACTTATTTTTCCATTATTACAACACTGCATTTTTACATGGCAGTGTTTATGATATAGATGTGCCACAGCAAGCTGTTTTCTTTTTTTTCCCAATTTTTTTTTATGTGGGGTGTAGTTTTTTATAATGTTGTGTTAGTTTCTACTGTACAGAAAAGTGGAGTTCCCTGTGCTATACAGCAGATTCTTATTAGTTACCTATTTTATACATATAAGTGTATATATGACAATCCCAATCTCCCAATTCATCCCACCCCCCCACCCCCTGCTTTCCCCCCTTGGTGTCCATATATTTGTTCTCTCCATCTGTGTCTCTATTTCTGCCTTGAAAACCAGTTCTTCTGTACCATTTTTCTAGATTCCACATATATGCGTTAATATACGATATTTGTTTTTCTCTTTCTGACTTACTTCACTCTGTATGACAGTCTCTAAGTCCATCCACGTCTCTACAAATGACCAAATTTCATTCCTTTTTATGGCTGAGTAATACTCCATTGTATATATGTACCACATCTTCTTTATCCATTTGTCTGTCGATGGACATTTAGGTAGCTTCCATGACCTGGCTATTGTAAATAGTGCTGCAATGAACATTGGGGTGCATGTGTCTTTTTGAATTTTGGTTTTCTCTGGGTATATGCCCAGTAGTAGGATTGCTAGGCCATATGGCAATTCTATTTTTAGTTTTGTAAGGAACCTCCATACTGTTCTCCATAGTGGCTGTATCAATTTACTTCCCACCAACAGTGCAAGAGGGTTCCCTTTTCTCCACACCCTCTCCAGCATTTACTGTTTTGTAGATTTGTAGATTTTCTGATGATGTCCATTCTAACTGGTGTGAGGTGATAACTCATTGTAGTTTTGATTTGCATTTCTCTAATAACTAGTGATGTTGAGCAGCTTTTCATGTGCTTCTTGGCCATCTGTATGTCTTCTTTGGAGAAATGTCTATTTAGGTCTTCTGCCCATTTTTGGATTGGATTGTTTGCTTTTTTGATATTGAGCTGCATGAGCTGTTTATATATTTTGCAGGTTAATCCTTCGTCTGTTGATTCATTTGCAAGTGTTTTCTCCCATTCTGAGGGCACAGCAAGCTCGTTTGATCCAGCAAAATACGGTGAAGTATGTTGTGGTAGATTGTCTGCTCTGACACGGGTGAAAAAGAAGACAGTACGAATGTGTTTTGTGCATGAATGGAAGACTCAACCACTACAAATCAACAGCTTCATAGCACAAAAATCTGGGCATCATCACCTCTAAATTCTATTTTCAACCGTAGAACAGTTAAGGGAGAAAGAATGGAGGTGAAATGAGGGCTTTGGGAATCCTGGGTTTCACCTCCATCCATCAGCTGGATGGAGGTGAAATGAGCGCTTTGGGAATCCTGGGTTTATTCTGGTATATGTTTGCAGATCTCCGCAGTAGCCTGATTGGAGGTAGAAAAATGGTAATAGAGGGCTTCCTTGGTGGCGCAGTGGTTGAGAGTCCGCCTGCCGATGCAGGGGACACGGGTACGTGCCCCGGTCCGGGAAGATCCCACATGTCGCAGAGCAGCTGGGCCCGTGAGCCATGGCCGTTGAGCCTGCGCGTCCGGAGCCTGTGCTCCGCAAACGGGAGAGGCCACAACAGCGAGAGGCCCACGTACCGCAAAAAAAAAAAAAAAAAAAAAAAAAAAAATGGTAATAGAAACAAGGTAGATTTATCAGAGGGATTATTTGCCTATTCTCTTCTTATATAGGAACCAATAATGTGTTGGTGCGCTTTTATTCCTGTTTTCCTCTGCATTGCTTCCCAACCCATTTTACAAAATCTTTCATCTTACAGATCTGAAGTTGCTGATCTATGTTGGAAAAAAAATTTTTTTTTCTGATAGATCCAGCCACATGTGTTTCACTCTTAAGCCAGATTTTAGGTTTCTGCCCACACTCCAAGTAATTCAGGAGGGTCACGATGAGCTGAAGAACTAGCCTGTTTGATGCCTTGGTTTTTACACTTCAGCAAGCAGCCCAGTCTCTTTGGCTCCTCTTACAAATCAACCTTGGCAGAAGCTGTAGTGGAGAACTTTCCAGTGAAGCTTCCCCGTGATCCAAAATAGTTTGATTGACTCCTTTTTGAATCCCCCAGTTTTGTGTAATTTAGACTCTTTTTGAAGGAAATAAGTATCCCTTTAATTAAAACTTAACCCTCAAAATTATAACAAAATGTTTCTTTTTCAGTCCAAAAGCAAATGTGTATAAATTTTCAAGGTCATCTACACCAAACTTATGTTCCACGGAATAACTTGTTGACTAGTTAGAGACCCAGAAATGTTATTCTTCTTCTGTCTCCTGCACCAGCATTCCTCATGGCATTTAACACTCTATCCATTTGAGTTGTTGAAGCATTCTGAAATTTAGTATAAGTGCTTAAAGAGTCTTGAGCAAAAAATAGTAGAAATACATTTCAGTTGTTGTTATTTGGAAGAATATATCTTTCCTCCCCTGAGGGCTTAATAAATACTGCAACTTTCCCTGATTTTTAAAAATACACTGACAGCTTTCCTAATGTTCCTTAATCACCTTTAATTTCTTAGTGGTTTTAGCTGGTAGAGTTACTGTATTTGGAAAAGATAAAAAGAATCATTTAGAAGGGTGTTTTTTTTTCTCCTTTCTTTCATTGCATATTAAAACTATAAGGCATGGGGACTTCCCTCATGATGCAGAGATTAAGACTCCACGCTCCCAATGCAGGGGGCCCGGGTTCGATCCCTGGCCAGGGAACTAGATTCCACATGTGTGCGCAACTAAGAGTTTGCATGCCACACCTAAGGAGCCCGATTGCCACAACTAAGGAGCTGGCGAGGCGCAACTAAGGAGCCTGCCTGTTGCAACTAAGACCAGGCACAACCAAATAAATAAATAAGTAAAAGATCTTCCCAGCAATCAGTAAAAAAGTTAAATTTTTTTTAAAAAATAGTAACTATAAGGCATGGAGAGTGATAATGTACTCAGTTCCAACAGCTTTTGATATTCACCCACCAAATTGTTCACTAGAGAGAAATACCAAAAAGGAAAGAATAAAACATCTGGTTTTTATCATATTAAAACTTTATGATTTATTCTGTTTTGTCATGTAGGTGGTAACCAGGAACTTATAGCATGCATGTCGGCAAGTTGAGACCCTGAACAGACTTTCCCACAGCATTTGCTCTGGGAATGCTAAGATGTTCCAGTTTTGCCGTGCAAGTGGCTGAAATATATGGAACTGTGTTTATTTCACCTGAGGAAATAACCTTCAAAGGAGACTAAATTCACCTTGGGTTGAGAAACAGTGAACCATGGGATCTGAAACACAGCGTGTGGCCCATAGGCAGCCATTGCTTTCTCTATCCAGCTGCTTCTGGCCATTTCTGAACAATGTGTCATGGAAACACATGTATGTAACAGATTCTTAAGGGCAAATGAGAACTACACCATCTTTCTGCTTAAAGAAGTTAACGGGATCCAATAAATTCCTTTACAATGTGTTTCCTTCTAGATGGTAAATGAGATGTTACAGCACAGTGGATCTATACATATTTGGGAATTTTTTTTTCAAATAACTAAATTTGGCCAGCCTATATCTGATAGCAGATGACCTACAGGGGGATTTCCTGGAGGAAGAAAATCTCAGGTAGTGTCTGCTTCAGGATGAAAGGGCTGCTGCATAGTGTCAAAGATCCATGTTTGAATTCTGGCTCAGCCATTAATTTACTCAACGAATACTTATTGAAAGCCTACTATCTTCCAGGCACTGTAGTTATCACTGGATATTTGACAGTGAATAAGAAAGTCACTGTCTTTGTCCTGTGAACATTTGAATCTAGTAAAAGAATCAGATGAACAAATAATCAATTATAATACAAGATGATAAAAGCTATGACAAAAAGTACAGAATATGGAACTCCCTGGGAAGAGCACTGTATTAGTTTCCTACAGCTGCTGTAACAAATTGTCAAAATTTTGTGGCTTAAAACAATGCAAATTTATTATATTACAACTCTGGAGGTCAGAAGTCCGAAATGCATTTAACTGGGCTGAAATCAAGGTATCACCAGGGCTACATTCCTTCTGGAGGTTCTAGGAGAGAATCTGTTTCCTTGCCTTTTCTAGCTTCTAAAGGCTGCCTGCATTCCTTAGCTTGTGGTCCCTTCCCATCTTCAAAGTCATCAATGGCCTGTAGAATCTTTTTCATGCCACATCTCTTTGACATTGACTCTTCTGCCATTCTATTCTACTTATAAGGACTCTTGTGATTTCATTGGGCCCATCTAGATAGTCCAGGAGAGTGTCTCCATCTCAACAATACCTGATTAGCAACCTATATTCCATCTGCAACCTTAATCCCTCCTGGCCAGGTAACATAACATATTCACAGGTTCCAGAGATTAGGATTAGAATGTGGACATCTTTGAGGACCATTATTCTGCCTGTCATAAGCAGATTGGCAGTGGGGAGGATAAAGAGTGAGGTAAAGCTAATTAGAGGATTGAAATCCTCTAAGACAAATCTTGATGGATAAGTAGAATATAGGCAGTTAAAGGAAAGTTTAGCAGGGTTAAGGGTGGGCTTCTCTGTTTTGATTACGGGAACAGCACGTATAAAGGCCCAGGGGGCAAAAAGAACATGGCCCAAGAGAAGATGTGAGAAAAAAACTGAGTATGGCTTGAGCAGAGATAATGAGGGCAAGAGGATGTCTAGCAAAAGATAAAGCCCAATGAAAACCTTGGAAAAGATGGTAAAAGCTTAGGAATATGTTACTGGAATCTAGACAGGTGGTGTGGGGACCAGCATGAAGGTGGAGAGAGGTGCTGAAGAGTGATTGACACATTTGAGCAACGCGTCCCTCGTTGGATCAGTGGAGGACAGTGACTGCTACCCCCAAGTTTGGAGGAGCATTGAGGGGGGCTGAGATGTTAACAGAATAGAAAAGAAAAAGTTGGATGTGGAAGCCTTAAGTAGAAGCACACAGACAATCCTGGGCAACTCTCAGTGGAGGAAGCCACAGTAATCTGACAGATACCCTCCTTTCAAAATGAATTAATTATGATTTTGATTAGTGCTATGAAAGAGAAGTTCAGGGTGCCGAGAGAGTACGCATGGGGGCCCCTAACTTAGCTCTGGGTCAGAGAAAACTTAAGGAGCAATATTTAAGCTGAGATATGAATGGTAAGTAAGAAAGAACCATGTGAAGGGGGAGGGACTTCTAGGCAGAGAGAACAAGAAACACAGGGGGCCAATGGTGTGAAGGAGGAGGCCCTGTTCCAGAAGCCAAAAGGCCAGCACCTTCAGAGAGAGAGAAGACAAGGACAAAGGAGAGTGAGAAAAGTCAAGGCTGGTGGAGTACAGGATGGGGTTGGGGGCAGAATCACAGAGCTCTCTAGGGTCTATTATGGATTGAAAACTTGGTCCTGAGAGCAGTGAGGTGCCCCTTATAGTTTAACCAAAAGAATGGCATGATCAGATTACCCCTTTATAAGGATCACCTGGCTGCGGTATGGCGCATGTATCCAAGGGGGTAAAAATAACCTACCTGTGAGAGAGCATAGTGGTTTGCACCGATGGAAATACTGTGCACATTGGAAACAGAAGTAACTGCTACTGGAAGTGAAAACAGACTATAGCTGAGTCTGCCTTCCAGAGAAATGGCATAATTCATCCGCGGGGAGACGGCTCTTTTTTTGAGAAAATCATCTTCACGGTATATGCTGTTTCCTTTTCTTGAGAAAGTTCAGGTCCCTGACCTGGCTGGTCCAGGCTGGATGGGTGGCGTAAGGAAAAAAACAAAGCTGCACTGTTACTCTGAAGAGGAAAGAGAGAAAAACTTGGCTTTGCTGCAGGCAGCCTAGAAGCGGGGCCTGGGACTGGGAGAAAAAGGAGTTGCCAGGAAGATCTAGGGAAAAAACGAAAGAGGGCTCCTGGCACGTAGCTGGAGGCTGGAGCATACAGGGGCATCACGATCATGAAAAACTTCCAACGCAAGGGGATGGATGACAAATTACTGGGAACATCAATATGTGTACTTGACATTTAAGTTGAAGTGTTTTCGTACCTGTAATTACTTTCTGCAACCCTCAAGTCTGCAGTAAGAGGCTGCCACTCACATGAGCCTCGGTTTGTGGTGCTTTGCTAGGGTGTATGGTGAGGGGCAGCATCTCCCACTTGTTCAGCGTGGGCAGGGAGCACCCACAGGAAGGAATAGGCATGGTCAGGAGTAAGCAACAGCCCATAGAAGTCACAGATGTGCACCCGCAGAGAAGCACGTGTACTCCAGAAAAAAAAAAAAACAGAAAGAATGGGGAGGATTCTGGGTTTCCCACAGTACAGTTTAAGGCAGTTGATTTAGATATGAAAGTCAAGGATGACCATAGGAAACTTGCAGATAGGAAAGTAGGAAACATCTGGACTGTAGTTGTTTATATTTGGGGTTAAACCAAACATAATACTGCTTGATAGCTATTACTATTTAATGTTCACTCTGAACCAAGAAAGTCTTAACAATATTCTTTAGAAATCCCCCTTTGGGGCTATTTTTGCAGATGTAACTGATAGCTTACTGAATAAAGAAACATACTAAAGTGTCAAATGTTACATAATACACAAAAATGAAATCTAGTTTTCCCTTGATCAGAAATACTCAACTGTCGAAATGCATCAACTTGCTGCAAAGCGGCGTGCTGTGACATCGCTCCTGCCGCTTTTCTAGCAAGTCCTAGCTAAAAGGACAAAAAAGTCTGACCTTTACATAGTAAGACTGTCACAGAAATGGCAACCAGAGTTAAGTATCATAACTAAGAAATAAGCCTCATATCATGTGGCCTGTATTAAAATACCAAAACACAGGAAAACTTTTAACAAAACATTTCTGTTCTGGGGACTTGCGCAAGCATTTTTTTTTTTTATTTAAATTTTTAGTTCACTTGAGTTTATAGAAGGATTTCATCTGCTTCTGCAGATTCACTGTCATGATGAGGACATTAGGAGGCCAGCTGTTGCCCAAGAAATTTTGTGAGCATTTGCAATAAAATATGCATGTGTTAAGAGCAAAATAAAAGTTCATGTTGCTTTGTGTGGGAAATTTTGACAAACCTATACACACAGTCATAGCTACCCAGATAAATCATAGCAAAATGTTTAATTAGAAAAAAGTTATCTAGATGATTGTGAGAAAGGCAGAACTCCCTTTCTTCCCTCTACTTAGGTATGGCTTGCTATGAAGTCCATATTCATGAAAAATGGCAACTCTTAACTTCATTAGGTTTTCTGTTCACCTGTGATTATTTAGAAAATTTTACATTCAGTACTAAGCTCAGAGTCAAAGAAATTGTAAGTGGTCTTTTTCTGTAAATACTATCTTCTTTCATTTTCCCTTATTTGTTTATATTTCAAAATGCGCAGTTCAATAATGATGGAGGCGTCCCTAAGAAAGCAGGCTTCCATGACATTAGTTCTGCACAAGGCACAAATAAATTATTTTGTGAGATAATATTATTTTTGCCTTTGCCATTCCACTACACAAACCTATCTTAATCAGAAGCTATGATGGGTCAGACAGTCAGCATGACTCTTGTAAACCAGGTGTGAATGGCCAGAGATATTCCTCGTGCTCACACATTTGTGGAGAAATGAAAGACAAGAAATGTGTAGTAGGTGTTTTTGTCCTATTAAATATAACTTCATAGTTTGCTTTTTTAGCAAGAGTTTATTTGGCTATAAGATTTGTGACACCACAAATTCTGTTCCTATCATTTTCTAATAACTAACAGGTCAAAGGAAGTATTAACAATGAAGCGATTCTGTTTTCCCAAGAAAATCATTGTCTATCGCATTGTTGAGAGTTGAATTTCTTAATTCTAATGTTTATAAGTTTAGTCAAAGAAGATTAGAATTATCTGCTCTTATTTTCCTTTACACTAGTTTGGCTTTGGAATTCTTGCAAAAGACTATTGTACACAGTCACCTTTTTGAAAAGAAAAAAATATGCTCAAAATCAAAACCAACTTACTTCATCCTTAATTACAGTAGCTAATAGGTGTTTAGCACTGCTGAGGTGGTTCAGCATCTTGCTAAGCACTGTCAATTGTTGTTTCACTAATTCGCACGAGAACTCAGAGCAGTTAAGAAGCATTATCTATAGATCAATGGTTTTGAAACTTGATCGTACATCAGAGTCACCAAGAATGCTTGTTCAAACACTTGCTGCATCCATCCCCAGAATTTCTTTTTTTTTTTTTTTTTTTTTTTTTTTTTTGCGATACGCGGGCCTCTCACTGTTGTGGCCTCTCCCGTTGTGGAGCACAGGCTCCGGACACGCAGGCTCAGCGGCCGCGGCTCACGGGCCCAGCCGCTCCGCGGCATGTGGGATCTTCCCGGACCGGGGCACGAACCCATGTCCCCTGCATCGGCAGGCGGACTCTCAACCACTACGCCACCAGGGAAGCCCCATCCCCAGAATTTCTGATTCAGTTGGTCTAGGGTAAAGCCTGAGAACATGCATTTTGAAGAGGTTCCCAAGAAATGCATGTACTGCTGGTATATGGACCACACTTTGAAAACCAGTCATAGATCCGGTTTCAGAAAACTATGGCCCACAGGCCAAATCCAGGCAAATGGTTTTTCTTGTTTGATCCACAAGCTAAAACTGATGTTAGTTTTAAATAGTGAAAAAAAAAATTCAAGAGAATATTTTGTCACATATTAAAATCTAAATTCAGTATTCATAAATAAAGCTTTATTGGAACACAGCATACTCATTCATTTATACACTATCTATGGCTGCTTTCACAAGACAATAGCAGAGTTGAGTAGCTGTTAAAGAGACAACATGGCCCACAAAGCCTAAAATATTCACTATCTGGCCCTTCGCAGAAGATTTTGCCAATTCTGTACAGCATGGTGACTATAGTTAATAATACTGTATTGTATATTCAAAAGTTGTTGAAAGTAGATCTTAAAAATTCTCATCACAAGAAAAACAAATGTAATTATGTGTGGTGATGGATGCTAACTAGACTTATTATGGTGATCATTTCACAATATGTACAAATATCGAACCATTATATTGGACACCTGAAGCTAATATAATGTTATATATCAATTATACCTCAATAAAAAAGAATTACATGAAAAGACGCTCAACATCACTAATTATTAGAGAAATGCAAATCAGAACTACAATGAGGTATCACCTCACACCAGTCAGAATGGCCATCATTAAAAAATCTACAGGGCTTCCCTGGTGGTGCGGTGGTTGAGAGTCCGCCTGCTGATGCAGGGGACACGGGTTTGTGCCCTGGTCCGGGAAGATCCCACATAGCGCGGAGTGGCTGGGCCCGTGAGCCGTGGCCACTGAGCCTGCGCATCCGGAGGCTGTGCTCCGCAACGGGAGAGGCCACAACAGTGAGAGGCCTGCGTACCGCAAAAAAAAATAAATAAATAAAAATAAGTTAAAAATCTACAAACAATAAATGTTGGAGAGGGTGTGGAGAAAAGGGAACCCTCTTGCACTGTTGGTGGGAATGTAAATTGATACAGCCACTATGGAGAACAGTATGGAGGTTCCTTAAAAAACTAAAAATAGAGCTACCATACAACCCATACAACGCAGCAATCCCACTGAGAAAACCATATTTCAAAAAGAGTCATGTACCACATGTACCCTGAGAAAACCATAATTCAAAAAGAGTCACGTACCACAATGTTCATTGCAGCTCTATTTACAATAGCCAGGACATGGAAGCAAACCTAAGTGTCCATCGACAAATGAATGAATAAAGAAGATGTGGCACATACATACAATGGAATATTACTCAGCCATAAAAAAGAACAAATAATGCCATTTGCAGCAAAATGGATGGACCTAGAGATTGTCATATTGAGTGAAGTAAGTCAGAGAAAGACAAATATCATATGATATTGCTTATATGTGGAATCTAAAAAAATGATACAAATGAACTTATTTACAAAACAGAAATAGAGTTACAGATGTAGAAAACAAACTTATGGTTACCAAGGGGGAAGAGGGGGAGGGATAAATTGGGAGATTGGGATTGACATATACACACTACTATATATAAAATAGATAACTAATAAGAACCTACTGTAGGGCTTCCCTGGTGGCACAGTGGTTAAGAATCCACCTGCCGAGGCAGGGTTCACAGGCTCGAGTCCTGGTCCAGGAAGATCCCACATGCCGTGGAGCAACTAAGCCTGTGCACCACAAGTACTGAGCCCGTGTGCCACAACTACTGAAGCCCCCGCGCCTAGAGCCCATGCTCTGCAACAAGAGAAGCCACAGCAGTGAGAAGCCCGTGCACCGCAACAAAGACCCAACGCAGCCAAAAATTAATTAATTAAATTAAAAACAAACAAAAAAAGAACTTACTGTATCGCACAGGGACCTCTATTCAGTACTCTGTAATGACCTATATGGGAAACGAATCTAAAAAAGAGTGGATATATGTATATGATAACTGATTCACTTTGCTGTACAGCAGAAACTAACACAACATTGTAAATCAACTATACTCCAATAAAAATTAATGTAAAAAATAACATTAAAAAATAAAAAAGGAGATGACAACTGAGCAAAGAAAGAATGTGTCATTTGAGACAGCAACCAAGATCCTTAGAAATTCTGCAAAAAGCTGTAATAAAGAGGAAAAAAAAGACAAAGAAAAATAAAAAAGAATTGCCAATCCCTGTCAATGGATAGAAGTGAGATATAAGATATTATAGCTAGCAGATGTTAGTGTTGGGATTCACATCCAGATCAAACTTCAAAGCCCATATTTCTAACCGTTTTTAAAAGATGTAGAAATTCACTATTTTAAAAATAACTTGTGTGCGTTAGTGACATTAACAGTCTCTGGCACTTCTCCATTAGTTTAGTAATTGTTTTCTTTAAAAATTTTTTTCACTCTCACAAAAGCCCATCTTCCTTTCCCACAGCGCTCCCATCCTTGTTCCACTAGCATTACATCTCTGTCTTTTTTATCCAGAGGATTATTTGCATGGAAAGAAGCTATTCACCTCAAGTTGATTTAGATTTAGTGGATCTTTTGCTCAGAAGATTAGTTTGTTGCTTCAACTGCGTACGTAGGATGAATAGAAGCATATACGTTTCATAAAAGATTTCTCATATTATTTCCATATTTCAGAGTAGTAACTTGTGATGGGAAAAGCAGAAAGGCTTCTGAAGTTCAGCCTGGATTATATAGGAATAAAAAGTGAACTAATAATGGTGACCTCATAGGTTCAGGCAAAAGGGGCTGACTGATGTGGTTACATTCTCTGAAGGCAGAGCAGGGCGGTATATTTCACAGGGATCTCTCTTCATCCGCCCAAGCAAGAGTACTGTCCACAGCCAACCCTTCTAACCCATTACCCGCCTGTCAACACTGAGCCATTCAGAATGGCATCATTCAGCTTGAGATCTTTTTTCTAATTCACCGTTTCTTTGTTTTGAGAGGGGGTAAAAAAAAAACCTCAAAGCATTATTTAACATGCATAGACAATGATTTGAGAAAAACTTAAACTCGATTTGTAGAAAATATGATTTCTGTAAAGAAAAGGTCTGTATGCTTAAAGGTCTGTATGCTTAAAGCTCTTTTTTAGTATCCATTTTTTGTCAACAATATTTGACCAACTCTCCTAAATGCCGTCATCATAAATAAAACATTTTACCCTAAATAATTAAAATGAGGTGGAATTAGAATTCCGTCTAAAAAGAATCTGTAAGTACACAGACATTTGGGCCTGTTGATATTTTATTAACTAGTAAAGACAATAGAAATGGGAAATCTCTCCTTGCCAAGTAATTCATTGAAAGTCTTAATCAATTTCAAATAAAAACCTCACAGTTTAATTATATCACTCTCATTTTCACACATAGTAATTATTAGCTCTTTCCTTAATTAATATTTTCAAGATTGCAGCACTTATTATCTACAGATTTTTAAGGTGGTATTTAAAAATATAAGTCCAAAAGAGACGATGCATCCCCACTGGTATTTAGGCTAGTTGCCAGTTTGTCTCCCTTCTGACAATGCTGGCTTTGAACCAGGAATAGAGAAAGGAACAGCTGACATTTGGAAAACAAAACTTCATACTCCACCAATATTTTAAATAATAGCTACAAAAAGCAGAAATAGCAACTAATTTTTAAAATTCAGCCAACATAGCATATCCGGTTTGTGTTCTACAATTCATATTCTACTTTTAAAAATGAAATTCACCCCAAACCCAGTTCTTTACAAACTAAGGAATCTACTAGGATTTAAAAAAATAGTACATGATGATTCTTCCTGGGGATATCTAGTAATCATGATTATTAAAACATAAACATAAATGGAAAAATGTTGATTGTTGATTAAGCTGGGTGATGGATACATGGGGTTGACTGTACTTTCTACTTTTGGTTGTGTTTGTAAAGTTTCATAATAAAAAGTTTTTTAAAAGAAAAATACATAAACATAAGAGCTCATGTTTCTATACTGATGGAGTTATTAAAGAGATTCAATTAATTTTAAGTTCAATAAATCTTTAGAAGACCTAACTAATGACAGAGCTCAAGCATTTACTTCTGAAATTCTTATTCTGAAAATGTTAATAAAAGAATTATTGGAGTTCAAGCCCAGAATACAGTTATCCAAGTTAAAATAGCGCTTAGACAAACACGTCATAATTTTTGTAAAACTGAAAGCTCAGATTCAATGCTAGTCTGTTTTGGCTAAGTCATAATACTAAAGAATATTGAAACTTAAAGAGAGAGAAAAAAATTTACCTGGGCAAATTTTACTGCTGCATTAACAGCTTCCTTTTTAAGGTCTTCTAACTCTTGCTGCTGTTCTCCACTGTGAACATTCTCTCTTAAAGAGGTGAGCTGTAAAAGTAAATATGAAGGCTCCAACTGAGCTATACGGTAAAACTATGCCTAACCCATTAAAATAAGCCCCGGGAATTTTCAAAAGGGTAAGAGCTTTACTGTCTTTTACCTGTGCCAAATTTGTTGCAATGCCCCAATGTCAAAATTATAGACAGGGCCCCAAAACTGTGTCTGAAAATGTTTTCAACTTCCTCCCCACATCAAACTAAATCAGACGACTCTCAGAATTGAATAGTTTGAGGAACAACTAATAGAGCTGTCAGTGAGCAATAAAATGACCAGGAGGTAAAGGTACCAATTCTCTTGTAGCCAAGAGAATTTTTTTAAATGCCAATAACATGAAGGCTGTAATTTATCATCTACAGGTAAATCAGCTGTGCATCAGAGCCATATTTTGGTTTCCAACAGAGAAGACATTTCTCTGATTTGCTAGGAAATTTTTCGAGTGGCTGTATAGATTGGGAGCTCAAACTGGTCAATGCAGACAGAAGAGATCTAAAAGGAAGAGAGAGGGTGAGACAGGGCTTCTGTGTGTTATTGAGAAGAATCCTGGTGGTATGGACACCAAGGGGGTAAAGTGGCTGGAGGTGGTGGTGGTGGTGGGATGAACTGGGTGATTGGGATTGACATATATACACTAATATGTATAAAATGGATAACTAATAAGAACGTGCTGTATAAAAAAATAAATTAAATAAAATTCAAAAAAAAAGAAAGAATCCTGGTGGTAGAGTAAATTTACATTTTATCTATGATGCATTTTGTAAAAGAGCTGACTTGTAAATGATATTTTTTCCCTCTACCTGATCCTTTACCAAAGCATCCTCACCACATACTTGGTTTCTCTAAACTTTCTTGGATTTGCGAACCCACCAGCAGTATAAGGGACAAAGGATCAGCAGCCGTACAAACCCACAAGTGAGCAAATATAAAGGTAGGTGTAAGCATTTTCCAGTTATTTCCCATTTTATCAAATGTGTAAAGGTTCACGTGTTTATTGCTGGTTCATTATTTGGTAAAAAGCAGTAAGGGCAAAGACAAGATAAACATCATATACCTCAAAAAGCATTTTGCTGAGAGGATTCCTATCGTTAAAGAGAAGAGAAGGGAAGAGAGGTAGAGGGGTTAATATGATATGCCCTTCACATCACCCTTCTCTGGGAGACTTCTCCCTCTGCAAGCTTGTAATTCCAAACACTCTCCTTCCTATGAGAAAGAAGGGAGGTTCCATAGAAACAGGAATTTTTTGCTTGTTTTTCTTCAGTAATATATTCTTAAAACCTAGCACATAGTTCATGCTTAGCAAGTATTTGTTGAATGAAAAAATGAATACTCAATGTTACTGAGATTATAGAGTGATATTAGTGTGAGATCCCACCCCATTTTAAGTTTTCATAGTTTGGAATTCCATTCTATATTACATCTTCCTTTAAAGATTAGGCTTCTCATTTCAATTTCTTCTTCTAGAAATCTATGACTTAAAAGAAATTTAAGGAAATAAAATATTTTAAAAGACTTACTTTGCCTTTGTGACTATAAAATGTAGCTAGAGAATAACTGAGGTAACTATCCTAAATTACACTTCACTGGGGATAATCCATTAGTCCCTATGATGAATGTTATTTTTCACATATATATGTGTATACATATATATCCCAACTTGGTTTTCTCAAGCCAGACTCATCCCCCACTAGTTGGCATCCTTTTTGGCAAGGTGGGGCCGGGAAGGAGAAGTGAAGGAGTTAAATTTTTGGAAATATATTTTCCAAGAACTTCTACTTAGTAGCACAGTTATAATAGTTACATTCTTCCAGGATAACGTCCCCACTGACTGATTTTCTTCTGTATGGATTATAAACTTGTCCTCAACATAGTTTTGGTATTCCTTTGATGATTCGTATTTAGCTGAATCTGCTACCTAACAGATGCCTGAATATTTAGAATCCCAAAGGCTTACAATATCCTGTGGTTTCAAATTCCTGAGCAGTTGATCCAGCAACTCTCATTTTATTCTTGCTTTCCTACCATCCTAGGAACCATAGCAGATGCTCATTACAGTTTACTCTCCATTCTTATATGGTTAATCCAAGTGGACTTGAGAGTAAGAGCTTTTCTTTTTTCTCTTCCTGGTCTGACATGGCTCAAATTATTTTTCTATAGTCAAAATTTCTTTTCATCTACCTTTGAATATTCCAATTTTTAAAAAATAATAAAATACACTACAGGCAAAATGACACATATACAATAAATTTTAAGAGGAATATAAAATATAAAATAGGAATTAGCTATATTCATTAGCTATATTCATATATGGACCCACTTACTAATTTAGTCTGATACAAAGGCAAAAAGCAGGATGGAACAAGAACTGTATTGCATGAAGGCAGATTCTCAACAGACTATAATATTTGCATGGGGCTTATCAATGCAGAAGATCTAGTGCGTGGAATTAGTCACCTGGAAGGAACCGTCAAATCTTAAAAGAAAAATTCAGGTTCACACTATACCTGAATTCAGTTTGGCAAACAAGGTGGCTTACACTTTTGCTGAAAATAATTCTAAAATAAAATTGGGCTAATCAATATTTCCACATCGTAGCAACTCTAATCAAGATGTAACATCTTGAGACTAAAAAATAATAATAATAATTCCGAATAAAAGTCAGTTAACTTTTACTCAAGATTTTTAAGCCATTAAAGGTTCATTTTAATACATTTGGTATTGTAAAGAAATATAAAATTCGTACTTGGACTATAATACTCTGAATGAAAGTGGATTCTGACACTATATAAAAGAGTATATAATCATTAGAATCAGTCTACACATTTTTCAAGAACTAACAAGAAGAACCAAAAACTCAAATGACTAAAATTAATCAAACATTTTGCAAAGGTAAACAGAGGAAACTGGGGAGGAGTGGGCAGGGAATAGGGGCTAACTAAAGAATAAAAACCGGCTAATGCATACAGTACAATAATTAATTATACTTCTAAGTAATTATTAAAGCTATTTATTTGGGGAGAGAGTTCTATTTTGTCTACTTCCTTTAATCTGAGATGGTTCAACTAGCTAATCTTTAAAACATTGCATTTCTGTGTCTCTAAGATTATGTGTATTCATGGTAACTGCAGGTGTGTAAATAAAACACAGCCCTGGGGATACCAGTCTCCCTTTCCTAATGAAGTCAGGGCTAACCAATATTTCTGCATAGTAACAACTGTAATCAATATGTAACACCTTTTTTGAGACTAAAAAAGGTAGAACTTATTACTAGACCATCTCCACTAATGCAACCATTTGTGAGTGTTTGAACTTTAGTAATACAACAAAACAATAAAACAACAACAACAACTTCAGTTAACCATTTATTTATCCCTTACAACGTGTCAGGCATAGTGCTAGCCACTGGGTTTACAGCAATATATGGGAAACTAAGTTTTCTGACCACAAGGAGTGGATGTCCTAGTGGTGGAGGTAAGGGATGCAGGCAATAAATGAAGACATAACTAAAGAATTTCAGGTGCTGATAAGTGCCATATACCAAACAACAACAACAAAAAAATGAGTAACATGGTAGAGAGTAAGCTGAAGAGTTGGTTTCATTAGGGAACTTAGGAATGACTTCTCTAGGAAGGCAGTATTTGAATCAATACCTAAACAAATGAGAAGAAGGCAGCCATAACAAATCTTGGAACAAGCTTCCAAGCATGTGGTCAAAGCTCCTGAATAGGAAAAAAGGTGACATACGTAAGAGACAGAACAAAGCCCGGGATGCTGGAACAAACTCAGTGATGATGGACAGAAAGCAGGGAGATGAGATCTGTCAGGTAGGCTAGATCAAGAGAAGCCTTGTGAGGAATTTGGAAATGAATTTAATTGTAATGGTAAGTCATTCAAAGGTTTTAAGCAGATCATGTTAGTGCTTTAAAAATATCACTTTACCCATATAGGTCATTACAGAGTATTGAGTAGAGTTCCCTGTGCTATACAGTAGGTCCTTATTTGTCTCTTTTATATGTAGTAGTGTGTATATGTCAATCCCAATCTCCCAAGTTGTCCCCCTCCTTAATCTAAAAAAGAGTGGATATATGTATATGTATAACTGAGTCACTTTGCTATACACCTGAAACTAACACAACATTGTAAATGAACTATACTCCAATAAAAAAAAATTTAATTTTTAATAAAGATCACTTTAGTTGTTAGGTAGAAACGGATTGCAACAAGGCAAGTGTGAATGTAGAGAAACCAGTTAGAGATGGCTGTGGTCAACAGGCAAGTGAAATGGTGACTGGGTCAGGGACTGTAGCAGTAGAAATGATGATAATTGGATGGATCAAGGACAAATATTAGAGGCAGAGCTAACTGAACTTACTGAAGTATGGGGTGTGATGAAAAAAAAGAATCAACAATGATTCCTAAGATTTTAGTTTTAGCAACTAGATGGAGGATGGTACCATTAACTGAGATGTAAAAGGCTTAGAGGGAGTATCAATAGTTTGTTTTCATCATGTTAAGGCTGCCATGTTCATTAGACATCCATATGTGAGATATGGAGTTATATACATGATGCTGGAACTTAAGAGAAAGGTCTGGCTGATAACAGAAATCCAAGTCTTATCAGCATATGGCCAGTCTAGAGCTGGTCTATGAAGTTCTATCTGATGAGTCTAATTATACTTTCTTAGAATAAGAATCTGCTAGAGGAAGTGGCCAGTGAGATAGCAGGAAAAGCAAAATCAGGTCAATGGGTATACCAAAACCTAAGGAGGAAAAACACATTACAAGAAGCAAAGAGTGGTCAAGCTCAGCAAACATTGCTGAAGTACAGAGACTAGTGAGGTTTAGACAAGTTTTAGGTCACTGATGACTTTGATGAAAGTTCTAGTCCTCATAAAAACCTGATGAAATGTGAATTAGTATTTCTCATTTTATAGGTGAAAAACTTAGCCTTGGGGCAGCTTAGCCCTAACTTCCCCTAATCTTGTTGATCTTAAAGACCATGTTTTATCTTCTATATTACAACTGCAGTAAGTCAATTTTAGAAACAAATACAATTAAATTTTTTTTTTTTTTTTTTTTTTTTTTTTGCGGTACACAGGCCTCTCACTGCTGTGGCCTCTCCCGCTGCGGAGCACAGGCTCCGGACGCGCAGGCTCAGCGGCCGTGGCTCACGGACCCAGCCGCTCCGCGGCACGTGGGACCCTCCCGGACGGGGGCACGAACCCGTGTCCCCTGCATCGGCAGGCGGACTCTCAACCACTACGCCACCAGGGAAGCCCAAAATAATATTTTAAATCTTGCCCATATATACTATAGACCTTAGTTTTATTTATTTAATATATTGATTGGGAAAGTATTGAACTGTTTAGTCAGTAACTGCAGACATTAAAAAAGAATATTGTAATTATCACAAGTCTCCATTCTCAGAAGGAAGATAAAGCTCTAAGTACCTGGAAAATACCATTTGAAGGTTCCAAATGTCTAAAGAAACTCTCGGGACATTTGAAGTTAAAACACTTCAGAAGGAGGTCTCCAAAAATACAAAATCAATTGTATTTCATTGAGAAAGAAAAGACTACTTTCTTTACCCCTGATTGTTTTCCTAAGAGTAATACTGCTGAACTCAAAAGAATTCATCTGGAAGAGCATCTTTAAAGTGTTCATTTTGATCCTACTGTTCACAGATGTGTACTGAACAGTAGCACGTTTGTTCATGCCTGTGGCATTCTTAGAGAAAAAAAGGGGAATTTGGTCCACTTTTATATTTCCATGTTCATTTCTTTCCTAAAATCTCAAAAGCTAGTACACAACTAATAGAACAGAGTTATGAAAGTTGGGATTTTTTTACTTTTTCTTCAAAATTCTTTACTGAATTTAAATAGATGATCTATTATTCCTGATCTGAATATAGAGTCCTATTATGAGTATCCATGTATGTTTAAAAATTAGGAAACAGAACTTTTCAGTATATTTTCAGGTTATTTCAATCACACCATAAAACAAAAAGAGAAAGGATCTAAAAATAGGATTCACTACTTTGTAAACTGTGAAAGGCTGATTCAAAGTCTCACCCAGGTTGATTCAAAATTGGAGAATACATATATATATATATATATATATATATATGTATACACACACACACACACACACACACATATATACACATACATACAATGAAGTATGTTTTCAATCATTTACCATTTAACTACTCTTGAGGGAGGTTGTTAAATCATCAATATCCTTATTTTCTAGGTTCAGAAATTGGCTTAGCCAATGTTAAGAGTTATTGTTAGGGTTTTGTTGGTTTTAGGTAGTAGTTGGCTAGGAACAAAGAATGCCCAAATCCTGCCCCCTCCTCTATTCAGGAGGTTCCTGAAGAATATAGTAAATGGGACATAAAGTCATTTTATTTTTAATCACAATCATACCCATTATGCCCAGTGCAGAGTCCTCTGGATCCCTCAAGCTTAACCTGCAAGTTTATAGGGTTCTCTTCCCTTTGCTGAACCAAAAACCTCCCCATTAGTCTGCTGAGGGAGGGAGGCTAAGGAGATGAGTGAGCCTTACTTATCCTTTGGGAGAAGCAGAGAGCTGGCAGGCACCAGAGTGGACAGGCGCTAGACGGCAGCCTTCTGCATCAGTTTCATACAAGGAAAGAGGAGGAAAGTGCCATAGATACAGGACTGGCTTCCCCATCTCCTCGGGGCAGTGGTCTGGTTCCCTATGAAACATGCCACAAACAGGGGCCCCTGAATAGGATAGTTACATGGGTAGCTGTTCCTTTCTTCAGTGAGAGAAGAAAGGATGGGAGAGGGATTTTCCCCCGGCATCTCCCCCATGATTACCCAGCAATAGCTCTCTTGCCTCTTTGCTCACTCTGTCCTCCACCCAGAATGCCCAGCCCAGTTCAACCTCTGGAAATTCCACTATAGTTCAAGGTCTAGCTTAATACCTAGAATTTCTAAGATTAGGACTGGATGAAAAATTCTGTTCCCAAAATTGCACCCACTTGGAGTTCTTAGTGCTTTCACCAGTCACCACACCCCTGACACTAGGGTTGTGGTAATCCCCCTTTAGAGTCCTTGTCCAAGTGTGGACAAAACTCTTGGCTATTACTCACACACTTGCTGACATTGTTAGAAGCACTTCACTGAATATTACGAGAAAACAAAATAGAAATTAAAAATCTTAATGTATTAAAATAGTCTGGAAACTTCCCTCGTGGTCCAGTGGTTAAGAATCCACCTTCCAATGCAGGGGACGTGGGTTCAATCCCTGGTAGGTGAACTAAGACCCCACAGGCCGGGGGGCAACTAAGCCCTTGTGCCGCAACTACTGAGCCCGCACGCCACAATGAAAGATCCCGCATGCCGCAAATAAGACCCAAAACAGACATAAATAAATAAACATTAAAAAATAAAATAAAATAGTCTGGCTTACAAAATCTAAAACATCTTCACTTAAGCATTGAAAAGCTGGCATAAATTAGCAATCTCCTGGACTGCATCCCATATTTCCCAGCTTTTTGTCTGCCTCTATATGGCTGGTGCCATCTTAACACTGACCACCAGGAAACTGCCCTCTAAGATATATTAGGTTACATTAGAGCTGAAACATTCATATTTCTTTTTGTCTAGAGCTCACCTAGGGTTTGCTGTCAGTTGTAATCCTTAGATATATGTATTCTATTGATAATGGATGCATGGAATGACTTTGTCAATCTGTGAGACATTAATTACATACAGGAGTTGTCCCCAGCATAGGTCTAAAAGTATAATACAGTAGGCTAATCTAGGCTAAGGTAACAGGCACCAAAATCTCTGTGGCTTAACACATAAGAATTTATTCTAACACTCATTCACTCAAAGTCTTCTGTGGGCCTGGGAGTTCTCCCCAGAAGCTCCCATCCAGGAGCTGACTCAAGGATTCAGGGTACTTTCTCCTTATGTCCCCACATTCTCAACACATGGCTTCCAAGAAGGAGGACAATGAAGACTGCACAGGGGTTTTCCCCTGTCTCATCACAGAAACATCACACATGTGCAGAAACTCATGGTCTTTTAGCTAAAACTAGTCCCATGGGCCACCACAGGGGTTACACATAGTGACAGTGAGCATCAAATTAATGCTGTTACAAATAGACCAGGGGCCCCAAATTCAATGCCTTTCAGAGACCAGGAAGGTAACAGACATGCAAGGCTGCCCCACATAATAAAGAGCACAAAATTTTACACAACTTGAGTTTACTCATTTTCAGAAAACATTTGTCTTCATAAAATTCTAAGTTTAATGAACTTCTCCAAAACATAGTCAGGCAATTCTGGGACAAGAAGAACTTGCTAACACAACAATATCTCCTCATTCACCTCCAACTCCAGGCTCATCACCCAAACTAAACAGTTGCTGGGATGAAGAGGTAGGCAAATCAGGGGAGTAGAAGCCAGAGAACAAAGTGGTGTTCCCTAGCCTCCAGGGCCCTGTGAGTGAAGGATCAGCAAAATAAAGTCCCCAGGAAGGATCCAAAAGGAACAGTGCCCGGGAAGAACTCGTCAATCTATTAGCTGTAAAGTGATACCTCATTGCCATTTCAGCTTAGTTTATTTATCTTAGTGTTTCTTTTTAAAATATGTTTGTGAGACATTTGAGTATGTTACTTTCCCATGCCCATTTTTCTGCTGTCTTGATTTGCTTTGTTTTATCATATTGCCAAAATCAAAAATGAACAATAGGGAAATTTTTCAGAAAAGCATATTCCCATATGTTGGGAATATGTTCCCAACATTGCTGTTAAATATACATTTTTGTCGCCTTTTTGGAAAGTAATCTGACAAAGCCTATTAATTTAAAAATACAACTGCCCTTCTACCTAGCAATCCTATTACTAACAATATATCATAGAGGAATCAAATACTAGTTTATAAATCTATATGGAAAGGGCTATTTACACATAAATTGTTCAGAGTTGCAAGGAAATTTGAAAACCAAATGAATGTTTTAGAGTTGGATTCATTATGGTTAAATAAATCATGGTATATCCACAATGGAATAATATGCAGCCCTAAAACAAATACATTAGAGCTGCCCCAGTTGACATGAGGATTTCCATAAGATACTGATTAACAAGAACAGTAAGAAAACTGATCTTATTTTTGCAAAGCCATGGCCAAAAACCATACATATATTGCTATTGCAACACAAAGAATGTTGAATTTACCATTTGATCCAGCAACTCCACTTCTGAGTATATACCCAAAGGAAATTTAAAAAAGGTTATCAAAGAGATATATGCACTCTCATGTTTATTGCAGCATGATTCATGAAAGAAAAGGTTTGGAAACAACCTGTGTCCATCAAGGGATGAATGGATAAAGATATGGTTTGGCTAACAACATACTCAGTGGTGAAAAACTGAAAGCTATCCCTCTAAAATCAGGAACAAGGTAAGGATGCCCACTCTTGACACTCTTATTCAACATAGTATTGAAAGTTCTAGCCAGAGTAATTCAGCAAGAAAAATAAATAAATAAAGGCATCCAAATTGGAAAGGAAGAAGTAAAACTGCTACTATTTGTAAATGACATGATTTATAGAAAACCCTAAAGACTCCACAAAAGCTGTTAGAAATAATAAATGGATACAGTAAATTTTCAGGGTAAAAAATCAACACACAAAAATCTGTTGCATTTCTCTATGGTAACAATGAGCTAGAAGAAAGAGAACTTAAGAAAATAATCTCATTTACAATCACAAGTAAAAGGATAAAATACCTAGGAATAAATTTAACTAAGGAGGTGAAAAATCTGTACACTGAAAACTATAAGAGAATGGTGAAAGAAATTGAAGAAGACACAAATAAATGGAAAGATATTCCATGCTCATAGGTTGGAAGAATTAACATGATTTAAATGTCCATTATTATCTAAAGCAATCTATAGATTCAATGCAATCCCTACCAAAATCCCAAGGACATTTTTCACAGAAATAGAACAAAAAACTCTAAGATTTATATGGAATACAAAATATTCTGAAGAGCCAAAGCAATCCTGAGAAAAAAACAACATAGCTAAGGGTGCCACAATCCCTGATTTCAAACTATATTACAAAGCTATAGTAATCAAAACAGCATGGTATTGGCAGAAAAAACAGATACATAGATCAATGGAACAGAATTAAGAGACCAGAAATAAACCCACACATATATGGACAAATAATTTATGACAAAGAGGCAGGAACATATAATGCAGAAAGGAAAGTGTCTTCAATAAATGGTGCTGGGAAAACTGAACAGCAATTTTTTCATGCAAAAAAATGAAACTAGACCACTATCTCACATCATACACAAAAATCAACTTGAAATGGATTAAAGACTTGAATGTAAGACCTGAAACCATAAAACTCCCATAAGAAAACAGGCAGTATGCTCTTTGACACCAGTCTTAGCAATAGCTTTCTGGATATATCTCCTTAGGGAAAGGAAACAAAGGCAAAAATAAACAAATGGCACTACATAAAACTAAAAATCTTCTTCACACAAAAGAAAACCATCAACAAAACAAAAATACAGCTTAGTGAATGAGAGAAGATATTTTCAGATTATATATCCAATAAGGGGTTCATGTCCAAGATATATAAAGAATTCATACAATTCAACAACAAAATAACCAAACAACCTGATTTTAAAAGTGGGCAGAGGAGTTGAATAGACTTTTTCCAAAGAAGACATACAGGTGGCCAACAGGCACATGAAAATATGTTCAACATCACTAAGTATTAGGGAAATGCCGATCAAAATCACAATGAAATATCTCCTTGTGCCCATTAGAATGGCTATCAGAAAAGCAAGAAATAACAAATGTTGGTGAGGATGTGGAGAAAAGAGAACCTTCATACACTGTTGCTGGGAATGTAAATTGTTGCAGCCAGTATAAATTGTTGCAGTATGGGGATTCCTAAAAAAATTAAGAATAGAACTACCATATCATCCAGCTGTTCCATTTCTGGGTATTTATCCAAAGAATAAAAACATTAATTTGAAAAGATATATGCACCCCTATGTTCATTGCAGTATTATTTACAGTAGCCAAGATATGGAAACAACCTAAGTGCCCATTAATGGATGAATGGATAAAGAAGATGTGGTAATACATACAACGGAATACAACTCAGCCATGAAAAATATGAAATCTTGCCATTTGGGAAAACATGGATGGGTCTTGAGGGTACTATGCTAAGTGAAATAGGTCAGACGGAGAAAGTCAAATACCTTATGATTACACTCATACATAGAATATAAACAACAAATAAACAAAAACCAAAAATAAATGAACAAAACAAACCAAACAAAAACAAGCAGGTAGATATAGAGAACAGAGTAACGGTTACCAGAGAGGAAGAGGTAAGGGGAGGGCAACATGGGTAAAGGGGATCAACCATACGGTGATGAATGAAAACTAAATTTTTAGTGCTAGCTCTGTACAGTGTATCAAGAAGTAGAAATATAAAGTTATACACATGAAACTGACATAGTGTTATACACCAATGGTACCTCAATTAAAAATTCTAATAATTAAAAAATGAACTTGTATATATTTACAATGGAATATTATTCAGCCATGAGATAAGGAAATTCTGCCATTTGTGACAATGTGGATGGGGCTTGAGAGCATTATACTTAGTGAGATAAGTCAGACAGAGAGAGACAAATCCTCCATGATATCGCTTACAAGTAGAATCTAAAAAAGCTGAACTCATAAAAAAAGAGTAAAATGGTGGTTACAAGGGACTGGAGGGTGGGGAAATAAAAGAAATGTTGTTTTAGGTAAAAATGTGCAACTACTAGATGAATAAGTCCTGGAGATCTAATGTATAGTATAGCTATTATGGGCAACAGAATTATATCATAAACAACAAGCTTGTTAAGAGATTAGACCTTAATTATTCCCAACACAAAAATGAAATGGTAATTATGTGATTTCTTTTTTAACATCTTTATTGGAGTATAATTTCTTTACAATGTTGTGTTAGTTTCTGCTGTGTAACAAAGTGAATCAGCTATACGAATACATATATCCCCATATCCCCTCCTTCTTGCGTCTCCCTCTTATCCTCCCTATCCCACCCCTCTAGGTGGACACAAAGCACCGAGCTGATCTCCCTGTACTATGCGGCTGCTTCCAACTAGCTATCTATTTTACATTTGGTAGTGTATATATGTCCATGCCACTCTCTCACTTCGTCCTAGCTTACCCTTCCCCCTCCCCATGTCCTCAAGTCCATTCTCTATGTCTGTGTCTTTATTCCTGTCCTGCCCTTAGGTTCTTCAGAACCTTTTTTTTTTTAGATTCTATATATATGTTTTAACATACAGTATTTCTTTTCTCTTTCTGACTTACTTCACTCTAGGCCAATCCACCTGACTACAAATAACTCAATTTCATTTCTTTTTATGGCTGACTAATATTCCATTGTATATATGTACCACTTCTTCTTTATCGATTCATCTGTCGATGGACATTTAGATTGCTTCCATGTCCTGGCTATTGTAAATAGAGCTGCAATGAATATTGTGGTACATGTCTCTTTTTGAATTATGGTTTTCTTAGGGTATATGCCCAGTAGTGGGATTGCTGGATCATATGGTAGTTCTATATTGAGTTTTTTAAGGAACCTCCATACTGTTCTCCATAGTGACTGTATCAATTTACATTCCCACCAACAGTGCAAGAGGGTTCCCTTTTCTCCTCACCCTCTCCAGCATTTATTGTTTGTAGATTTTTTTGATGATGGCCATTCTGACCAGTGTGAGGTGATACCTCATTGTAGTTTTGATTTTCATTTCTCTAATGATTAGTGATGCTGAGCATCCTTTCATGTGTTTGTTGGCAATCTGTATATATTCTCTGGAGAAATGTCTGTTTAGGTCTTCTGCCAATTTTTGGTTTGGGTTGTTTGTTTTTTTGATACTGAGCTGCATGAGCTGCTTGTAAAATTTGGAGATTAATCCTTTGTCAGTTGCTTCATTTGCAAATGTTTTCTCCCATTCTGAGGGTTGTCTTTTCATCTTGTTTATGGTTTCCTTTGCTGTGCAAAAGCTCTTAAGTTTCATTAGGTCCCATTTGTTTATTTTTGTTTTTATTTCCATTTCCCTAGGAGGTGGGTCAAAAAGGATCTTGCTGTGATTTGTCATAGAGTGTTCTGCTTATGTTTTCCTCTAAGAGTTTTAAGTGTCTGACTTTACATTTAGGTCTTTAATCCATTTTGAGTTTATATTTGTATATGGTGTTAGGGACTATTCTAATTTCATTCTTTTACATGTAGCTGTTCAGTTTTCCCAGCACCATTTATTGAAGAGGCTGTCTTTTCTCCATTGTATATTCTTGCCTACTTTATCAAAGATAAGGTGACCATATGTGCATGGGTTTATCTCTCAGCTTTCTATCCTGTTCCATTGATCTATATTTCTGTTTTTGTGCCAGTACCATACTGTCTTGATTACTGTTGCTTTGCAGTATAGTCTGAAGTCAGGGAGCCTGATTCCTCCAGCTCCGTTTTTGTTTCTCAAGATTGCTTTGGCTATTTGGGGTCTTTTGTGTTTCCATACAAATTGTGAAATTTTTGTTCTAGTTCTGTGCAAATGCCATTGGTAGTTTGATAGGGATTGCATTGAATCTGTAGATTGCTTTGGGTAGTATAGTCATTTTCCCATTGTTGATTCTTCCAATCCAAGAACATGATATATCTCTCCATCTGTTTGTATCATCTTTAATTTCTTTCATCAGTGTCTTATACTTTTCTGCACACTGGTCTTTTGTCTCCTTAGGTAGGTTTATTCCTAGGTATTTTATTCTTTTTGTTGCAATGGTAAATGGGAGTGTTTCCATAATTTCTCTTTCAGATTTCTCATCATTAGTGTATAGGAATGAAAGAGATTTCTGTGCATTTATTTTGCATCCTGCTATTTTACCAAATTCATTGATTAGCTCTAGAAGTTTTCTGTAGCTTCTTTAGGATTCTCTATGTATAATGTCATGTCATTTGCAAAGAGTGACAGCTTTACTTCTTCTTTTCCAATTTGGATTCCTTTTATTTTTTTTTTCTTCTCTGATTGCTGTGGCTTAAACTTCCAAAACTATGTTAAATAATAGTGGTGAGAGTGGACAACTTTGTCCTTTTCCTGATCTTAGTGGAAATGGTTTCAGTTTTTCACCATTGAGAACGATATTGGCTGTGGGTTTGTCATATATGGCCTTTATTATGTTAATGTAAGTTCCCTCTATGCCTACTTTCTGGAGGGTTTTTATCATAAATAGGTGATGAATGTTGCCAAAAGCTTTTTCTGCATCTATTGAGATATCATATGGTTTCTCTCCTTCTATTTGTTTATATGGTTTATCACATTGATTGGTTTGCATATATTGAAGAATCCTTACAGTCCTGGGATAAATCCCACTTGATCATGGTGTATGATCCTTTTAATGCTGTTGGATTCTGTTTGCTAATATTTTGTTGAGGACTTTTGTATCTATATTCATCAGTGATGTTGGCCTGTAGTTTTCTTTTTTTGTGACATCTTTGTCTGGTTTTGGTATCAGGGTGATGGTGGCCTCGTAGAATGAGTTTGGGAGTGTTCCTCCCTCTGGAAGTGTTTGAGAAGGATAGGTGTTAGCTCTTCTCTGTTTGATAGACTTCACCTGTGAAGCCATCTCGTCCTGGGCTTTTGTTTGTTGGAAGATTTTTAATCACAGTCTCATTTCCAGTGGTTGTGATTCGCCTGTTTATATTTTCTCTTTCTTCCTGTTTCAGTCTCAGAAGGTTGTGCTTTTCTACGAATTTGTCCATTTCTTCCAGGTTGTCCATTTTACTGGCATAGAGTTGCTTGCAGTTATCTCTCATGATCCTCTGTATTTCTGCAGTGTCAGTTGTTACTTCTCCTTTTTCATTTCTAATTCTATTGATTTGAGTCTTTTCCCTTTTTTTCTTAATGACTCTGGCTAATCAATTTTGTTTATCTTCTCAAAGAACCAACTTTTAATTTTATTGATCTTTGCTACTGTTTCCTTCATTTCTTTTTCATTTATATCTGCTCTGACCTTTATGATTTCTTTCCTTCTGCTAACTTTGGGTTTTTTTTTTTTTTCGCTCTTCATTCTCTAATTGCTTTAGGTGTAAGGTTAGGTTGTTTATTTGAGATGTTTCTTGTTTCTTGAGGTAGGATTGTATTGCTATAAACTTCCCCCTCAGAACTGTTTTTGCTGCATCCCATAGGCCTTTGGGGTCATTGTGCTTTCAATGTCATTTATTTCTAGGTATTATTTGATTTCTTCAGTGATCTCTTGGTTATTAAGTAGTGTATTCTTTAGCCTCCAAGTGTTTGTATTTTTTACAGAATTTTCCTGTAATTGATATCTAGGTTCATAGCATTGTGGTTGGAAAAGATGCTTGATACAATTTCAATTTTCTTAAATGTACCAAGGCTTGATTTGTGATCCAGGATATGATCTATCCTGGAGGATGTTCCAGGAGGACTTGAGAAGAAAGAGTATTCTGTTGTTTTTGTCCTATAAATATCAATTAAGTCCATCTTGTTTAATGTATCATTTAAAGCTTGTGTTTCCTTATTTATTTTCATTTTGGATGATCTGTCCATTGGTGAAAATGGGGTGTTAAAAGTCCCCTACTATGATTTTGTTACTGTTGATTTCCCCTTTTATGGCTGTTAGCATTTGCCTCATGTACTGAGGTGCTCCTATGTTGGGTGCATAAATATTTACAACTGTTATATCTTCTTCTTGGATTGATCCCTTGATCATTGTGTAGTGTCCTTCTTTGTCTCTTGTAATAGTCTTTATCTTAAAGTCTATTTTGTCTAATATGAAAGTTGCTAGTCCAGCTTTCTTTTGATTTCCATTTGCATGGAATATCTTTTTCCATCCCCGCACTTTTAGTCTGTATGTGTCCCTAGATCTGAAGTGGGTCTCTTGTAGACAGCATATATACAGGTCTTGTTTTTGTATCCATTCAGCCAGTCTATGTCTTTTGGTTGGAGCCTTTAATCCATTTACATTTAAGATAACTATCAACATGTATGTTCCTATTACCATTTTCTTAACTGTTTTGGGTTGTTATTGTAGGTCTTTTCCTTCTCTTGTATTTCCTGCCTAAAGAAGTTCCTTTAGCATTTGTTGTGAAGCTGGTTTGGTGGTGCTGAATTCTCTTAGCTTTTGCTTGTCTGTAAAGGTTTTAATTTCTCCATTGAATCTGAATCTGATCCTTGCTGGGTAGAGTAATCTTGGTTGTAGGTTTTTCCCTTTCATCACCTTAAATATGTCCTGCCACTCCCGTCTGGCTTACAGAGTTTCTGCTGAAAGATCAGCTGTTAACCTTATGGGGATTCCCTTGTATGTTATTTGATGTTTTTCCCTTACTGCTTTTAATATTTTTTCTTTGTATTTAATTTTTGATAGTTTGATGTTTCTCCTTGGATTTATCCTGTATAGGACTCTCTGAGCTTCCTGGACTTGATTGACTATTTCCTTTCCCATATTATTGAAGTTTTCAACTATAATCTCTTCAAATATTTTCTCAGTCCCTTTCTTTCTCTCTTCTTCTTCTGGGACCCCTATAACTTGAACGTTGGTGAGTTTAATGTTGTCCTGGAGGTCTCTGAGACTTTCCTCAATTCTTTTCATTCTTTTTTCTTTATTCTGCTGTATGGTAGTTATATCCACTATTTTATCTTCCAGGTCACTTATCTATTCTTCTGCCTCAGTTATTCTGCTCTTGATTCCTTCTAGAGCATTTTTAAGTTCATTTAGTGTGTTGTTCATCATTGGTTGTTTGCTCTTTAGTTCTTCTAGGTCCTTGTTAAACGTTTCTTGTATTTTCTATATTCTATTTCCAAGATTTTGGATCATCTTTACTATCATTACTCTGAATCCTTTTTCAGGTAGACTGCCTATTTCCTCTTCATTTGTTTGGTCTGGTGGGTTTTTACCTTGCTCCTTCATTTGCTGTGTATTTCTCTGTCTTCTCATTTTGCTTAACTTACTGTCTTTGGGATCTCCTTTTCGCAGGCTGCAGGTTTGTAGTTCCCGTTGTTTTTCGTGTCTGCCCTCAGTGGCTAAGTTTGGTTCAGTGGGTTGTGTAGGCTTCATGGGGAGGGGACTGGTACCTGTGTTCTAGTGGATGAGGCTGGATCTTGTCTTTTTGGTGGGCAGGACCATGTCCGGTGGTGTGTTTTGGGGTGTCTGTGACCTTATTATGATTTTAGGCAACCTCTCTGCTAATGGGTGAGGTTATGTTCCTGCCTTGCTAATTGTTTGGCATAGAGGGTCCAGCACTGTAGCTTCCTGGTGGTTGAATGGAGCTGGGTCTTAGCATTGACATGGAGATCTCTGGGAGAACTTCTGCTCTTTAACATTACATGGAGCCAGGAGGTCTCTGGTGGACCAATGTCCTGAACTCGGCTATCTCACCCCAGAGGCACAGGCCTGACACCAGCTGGAGGACCAAGACCCTGTCAGCCACATGGCTCAGAAGAAAAGGGAGAAATAAAATAAAATAAAGTTATTAAAATAAAAAAAATTAAAAATAAAAAAATTGAAAAAGTAATTAAAAAAAAAGGACAGACAGAACCCTGGGATAAATGGTAAAAGCAAAGCTATACAGACAAAATCACAGAAAGAAGCATACACATACACACTCACAAAAAGAGAAAAAGGAAATATATATATACCTATATTTAAAAAAAAAAAGAAGAGAGCAACCAAATCAATAAACAAATCTACCAATGTTAATAAACTCTAAATACTAAACTAAGATAAACATAAAACCAGGAACAAATTAGATGCAGAAAGCCAACCCCAAGTCTACAGTTGCTCCCAAAGTCCACCTCCTCAATTTGGGATGATTCGTTGTTTCTTCAGGTATTCCACAGATGCAGGGTACGTCAAGTTGATTGTGGAGATTTAATCCGCTGCTTCTGAGGCTGCTGGGAGACATTTCCCTTTCTCTTCTTTGTTCGCACAGCTCCGGGGCTCAGCCTCAGATTTGGCCCCGCCTGTGCATGTAGGTCGCCTGAGGGCGTCTGTTCCTCACTCAGACAAGACGGGGTTAAAGGAGCCGCTGATTCGGGGGCTCCGGCTCACTCAGGCCCCGGGGAGGGAGGAGCACGGAGTGCAGGGCGAGCCTGCGGCGGCAGAGGCCAGCGTGACGTTGCACCAGCCTGAGGCGCGTCGTGCATTCTCCCCGGGGAAGTTGTCCCTGGATCCCTGGACCCTGGCAGTGGCGGGCTGCACAGGCTCCCGGGAGGGGAGGTGTGGATAGTGACCTGTGCTCACACACAGGTTTCTTGGTGGCGGCAGCAGCAGCCTTAGCGTCTCTTGCCCATGTCTGGGGTCCGCGCTGATAGCCACAGCTTGCTCCCGTCTCTGGAGCTCCTCTAAGCGGCACTCTGAATCCCCTCTCCTCGTGCACCAGGACGCAAAGAGGCAAGAAAAAGTCTCTTGCCTCTTTGGCAGGTCCAGACTTTTCCCCGGACTCCCTCCCGGCTAGCCGTGGCGCACTAGCCCCCTTCAGGCTGTGTTCACGCCGCCAACCCCAGTCCTCTCCCTGCGCTCCGACTGAAGCCCGGGCCTCAGCTCCCAGCCCCCACCCGCCCCGGCGGGTGAGCAGACAAGCCTCTCGGGCTGGTGAGTGCTGGTCGGCACCAATCCTCTGTGCGGGAATCTCTCTGCTTTGCCCCCCGCACCCCTGTTGCTGCGCTGTCCTTCAAGGCTCCGAAGCGTCCCCCCTCCGCCACCTGCAGTCTCCGCCCGCAAAGGGGCTTCCTAGTGTGTGGAAACCTTTCCTCCTTCACGGCTCCCTCCCACTGGTGCAGGTCCCGTCCCTATTCTTTGTCTCTGTTTTTTTCTTTTGCCCTACCCAAGTACGTGGGGAGTTTCTTGCCTTTTGGGAGGTCTGAGGTCTCCTGCCAGCGTTCAGTAGGTGTTCTGTAGGAGTTGTTCCACATGTAGATGTATTTCTGATGTATTTGTGGGGAGGAAGGTGATCTCCGCGTCTTACTCCTCTGCCATCTTTAAGGTCTCCCTCAATTATGTGACTTTTTAGAGGTGCTAGTTAAGGCTATTGTGGCAATCATAGAGCAATATACAAATGTATCAAATCAAAATGCTGTGGACACAATGTTATTTGCCAAATACATTACAATTAACAAAAAGCTTACTCCCTTCTATGCATACTTTATAACTAATGATGCCCCTTCCCAGTATTTGTGAACCAAGCCGTGTTATTGATAGGATGTCAATATTAAAGATTACCATTTGCATTAATGTGTCAGGCACTATGATGGATTATTTACTTAAACCTTTGCAATAATCCTTCAAGGTAGAAATTATTATCTACATTTTACAGGAAAATTCAGGATTTATAAAGGGTAAGTCACTTTCCCAAAGTCATGAGACAGAACTGAGTAAGAGAAACTGCATTCTTTACGACATTAGAAGTTTCCCATGTAAATAAGTATACCTTAACGTCAAGTAATAATTAGCCTTAAGATATAACCCTAAAATGTACATAGGCAAATATGCAAAATGGATTACCCAAAAGTGGTTAAAATTTAGAGCTGGAGTCAGATAGAAACAAGTCCAAATCCTGGTACCATCTCTTAGTAACAGTGTTGCTTTGGCAAAGTTATTTCATTTCTGAAGCTTCAGTATCTCATTTGTAAAATGATAATATTGGAACCTACTTCACTATCTTATAGGGTTGTGGAGAGAATTAAGTGAGAAATATGTATAAAATGCTCAGTCAGTATAGGACTTGCAACCTATGCATACAATAAATGTTAGAAATTATAATTTTTATCGTTATAGTCACTAAAATACAGAGATATTGGGAGTGGTGAAATGTATTAAAATGTGTTTATTATCAAAATAACTAACGTTAAGATCTTTCATTTCTTATAAACTGACATATGAGATACTCAGAAAAAATAGTAACATTATCTTTATTTTCTTCTCCACCTTGGTGTTAATGCATCCAATTCTCTTTCTTTTGTTAATTATCAGTTGTTAAGAAATGTTCTCCTTTCTTCTTTTTCTAGAGCTCCAAGAAAAATATTCTGATTACTTTGTCACAGGGACCTATTCTCATATTAGCAATTTAACTCTTCCTGGATAGGTAAGGGTTTTTTGTTATAATTCGCTTTTATTTTAAAAATGCTTCAGTTAACTTTTACTGCTTTTCTCATTATTTGCTATGAGAATATCCCTAAAAGTAGGTGGAGTGCTACAAACGCTTTTAAAACTCTTGAATATATTGCCATAATGCTTTCCAGAAAGAGTGAGGGTGAAATTCCCGAGGCATTATATGAGAATGACCCCTTCCCTGCACCACTGCCAATAATATCTTAGAAATAAAAATTCTTTTTAATTTGATAGGTGAAAACATAGCACTTTGTTATTTTAACTTGTATTTTTTTCAATATTAGTAAGATTGATTTTTTTCATAGTTTTGTTTTGTTTTGTTGTCTTTGAACTTATTTGTGAATTATCCAATTAAGCTCTTTTGTACTTTTCTACTTGGATTTAGTGATTTTTATGTTGAGATTTATCACAGCACTTTACACATTGCTCATATTTTCTTTAACAGGTGGTAGGTGTTTTCAAAGTAGGCAAATGTGTAATATGGTGGTAGTAGTACAAAAAGTTTGAATGAACAAAAATTAGAAGTATCTGTGCCAATGCACATAAATTCAACAAACATTTATGTGTGTCTACCACGAGGAAGGTGCTATAATGCCCCATTCAGTATAAAACACATTCTCTGCTCTCAAGAGGCATCTAATCCAGTTGAAGATTCAAAACAGAATAGAATAAAGAGCTATAAGAGATGTGATTTGAAAAATAATTAATGATCAAGTAAGCAAGGCCTACTTCAGGGTAGGGAATGATCATTGTGATTTGTGTGTCAGGTAGGTTGTACTAACAGGTAAGGTGGGACTTGGGTAGTTTTTTTTTCTTTCTTTTTTTAAATTAAACATTCTTGACCAAAACTTTAATTTACAACTTAATATACAATATGATGTCTGTAACTTCTTGAAATTCTCACCTGGCTCTTGGAAAGAGTTGAGTCTACATTTTCAGTCTTCATCATCAGGAAGGATACCTAATTCTTCATCCGTCCACTGGGAAGGATCTGGATATGGAAAGTGGCCCAGCACGGCATCTGAGTCATGCCCAAAGCGCCAGAGAATCCAGAACCACATGGTTGCACTGAAGAACTCTGCCTTGATCACCTGGGATCTGGTCAGCTGGGGAAACTGCCTGTACTGGGGCTCGATATGCACACCTCCACCAGCATGACGGACTCCAGCGCCTCCAGCCGCCCGCGCGCGGCGGCCCCTGAAGAAGTGGCCTCCAACGCGCGCTAAAGGCGCTAGATGCGTCAAAGCCGACATGCCAGCCCACGTTCGGTCAGCAATCCCCAGGCCGCACCGCTGCTTCACGTCACTTCCTATGGCGCCCCTCCCAGTGACGTCAGTCGGACTTGGGTAGTTTTGATGAAAGGAAGAAATGGGAACAAAGCAAATAAGCAGGTATATCATTTTGAGGATGTCATGAGATAAAAGTAGAGATCAGGATTCCTATGCTTTTCTAGGAAACTATGAATAGAAACCTCTGTCATGGAGGAAAAGACCTTTAAGATCTATCTAAAGAGTTTAAGTTTTAATAAGCTTTCATCATTGTTGCAAATATGAGGCCTGGTTTTAGCACTAACTTGGTATCAGCTATCATAAAGGTTTATCTGAAAAGTTTCAAAAATAAGACCTACTTTATTATTTCACTGCTCTTTAGACCTATTCTCAGATGAAAGATTCCCTCTCAATTCAATGGGACATTTGGGGTCCAAATGTAAAGCTGACTTCTATTACAGTATCCAGTAGTAATCATACCAGTTTATTTGCAGTGGCAAAGATAAGAAACCCTGATGCAGAATGGCTTGAATAAGTAGGGGAATATTTTTCTCACATGACAAGAAATCTGAAGATGAGGGAAGCTTTTGGCAGTGGTTTAGAGGCCCAGCTGTTCCAGGACCAGTACGTCTCTGATTCTCCAGCTCATGACCTCATTGTCACAAGTTTGCTGCTACAGCTCCCAGAATCATATTCACTTCCATGACAGGGTGATTCTGGCCAGGTCTTTTCTTAGTATAAGGAAAGCAAAAACTTTTCAGGAAACCCACAACAGTATTATACTGGTTTCTAATTAGCCAGAACTAAATCACACAACCTTTCCTAAATACAAGAGAAGCTAAGAAAGCATACAGTGTAGGGAAAAGGGAGTTGAGAACTGATGTTGAAATAGCCAGCCTCAGGCTCTGCCATAGTAACACTACATGAAGGAAAGACCAAGAAATTATTTCAAGACATGGAAGCTTCATGGTTAGCACTGCAGTATCACGGAAGAGAAGAATATGGGTAAGAATGCTCAGTTAACTCATATTAACAGCTTTCCAATTTGGGTTGAATAAAAAACAAGTGTAGAGATTCAGATCATTCTTGTGTAATAGAGCTAAGTAGAATGAGAGTGCTGAATGACCAAATACTTAAAGTCTAAGGTAGCAAAGACCAAAGAAGTTCTTGAAACGTTTTTATTCTTTGTATTTTTAAGTGAGTTCAGTGTTGGCAGAAACCCATCACTGATATCCTACATTATTGATGGGGATATCTGCAAAGAGGCAGATGTTTTGCCAAGAAAGGGAATATGAATCATTGTATCTAAGAAGATGAGAATTTTAGGAAACAGTCTACATAGCTCATGAGTGAAACTAGCAATTAATCTTGACATGTTTTGTAAAAGGTTTGGTTGCTTAACATTTCTCCCAAGGAATTTTTTTTTAAGTTTGCTGTAGGCAGGAAAGTAAAAAGACTGACATGCAGGAAACTGAAGGTTTCTTTCCTCCAAAGGCCAACTGTACCAGTTGTATATTGAAATATGAGGTGCATCACGATAGGAGATTAGACAAAGGCGTTCACCAATGTGCCCTTAGTCCCAACTTGCTGAAGGAAGTGATGAAGTGGCGCCGTTGGAGACAAGGAGCCATGACCAATTTATTGCTCCCTTCTAGATGTTGCATATGTATGCAAAGTTTTATTTATAAAGATAATTTATGTGGCAGTTGGGTTATGTGGTAATCACCAAGACACAGTGTCTAAAACTTCACAATGTCACACTAGCATGTAGACAGAAATTCTCTTGTATGGATTTACATATGAAAGTATCCCGAGAGATGTGCTGCAGTCAGAATGCATCTGTTGACTCTCCACAGGCTTCTTTGGGAAGAGAAAATGAAAACCTGCTATTTCTAAAATTCATTGATTGTTGCCATCCCTGTTTGGGTGGGTCTGCATTTTGCTAAAAATAAATGATGGAAATCTTTTGTCAATAACTCAATATAGCTCTCTTATGTTCCTTTAATTTTAAGCTTTAATTGACCTTAAAATGTTGATATTATTATTTAATATCTGTTCTATTCAAGTTTAACAGAAGTTCAAATAGAATATGCTCAGTGTTGATCAGGAACTTGGGCTAATAGTCAGAGTCACAATGTCTATGTTTGATCTCAGAGCCAATATATTTATTGGCAACTTTTCTATGAAAACTGAAATGGAAATTTACATTTTGAAGAGAATTAGGGAACAACTTCAGCTTTTTGAAGCCCAGAAGTCTGTTCTCTCTGTTTTATATCTAGTTTTTATATTCTTAAAATGAATAACTTGCACTGTTCAATTGCTTCCATCATATTGAAATTCACATATACCACTTCCTTAGACTTATACATTTACTCATAATTGACAAAGCACAACCACTAGAACCATCACTAGATTTCCCGAGCCAACAACAGGAAAATAAAAGACAATTCAAGGATTGGAATTCCATAAATATATTCATTACTCATTGTTTTCTTTTCTCCACCCTTGCCCCACCTCTCCTCTTCTCGGGGCTTCACTCTCATTCAACCTCTCATTATTGCCATCTGTTGCTTTTTAGTAAAGTATTTCACAGAAATACACACTAAGTGTTACATAAAATTCAAAGAGAGGAACATTTCCCGACAGCTTTTATTATCAAATGCATGTAAATTTAAAACCATAGTGAGATACCACTAAAGGCCCACTAGAATGAATAAAATCATGATTAAAGGATAACCTAAGAGAAAATGAAAACCTGAATATTTGTAAATTTAACTGAGTGTTGCCATCCACATTTGGATCTACAGTTTGCTAAAAATAAATTATGGAGATTTTCTGTCAATAACTCAATATAGTTCCTTTAATTTTAAGCTTTAATTGACCTTAAAATATTGATTTATTATTTAATATCTGTTCAACTGATGTTTAACAGAAGTTCAAACAGAATAAGTTCAGTCTTGATTAAGAACCTGGACTAATGGAGTCAGAGTCATAATGTCTATATTTGATCTCAGAGCAAGGTTGACAATACTCAGTGTTGGTAAAGTTGTGGAACAACTGGGACTCTCATGTGTTTCCAATAAGAATGTATGATGTTACCACAACTTTGGAAATGAGTTTGACAGTTTATAATGGATTTAAACACACACTTATAAGATCCACACATTACTAGTTCAGGTCCTCTAAGAAGCACATGCCATGACTGGGTTTAGAGATGCAAGAAATTTGTTTGGGGAAGCACCTGTAAGCAATGAAGGGGTGAGACCCAAAGATGGTGAGGATTGCCTTCAAACCATGATGCAGGTCTGACACTTGTGAAAAAGAGAGGGAAGGAAGAAAGTATTGGTAGAAAGAGTCTTGAACTCTTGTACAATTCCAAGAAAGATGAGGTCAGGAGGACTCAAGTCAAACTCATTCATTGGAAGAGTCCCACATCTCACAGGCATGGGTGGTCTCTAGTTCCCCCACTGTGCTGAATCACTGGCTCGGAAACATGGGAAGCCTGTGGTGGGCAGCATGCTCTCTGTGCAAATGGTCGTGGATACAGAGAGGTGGCAGCTGGAGCTTTCTGTCACTGTGCTCCACAGTTTCAAGGCAACCACAACCCAGCAATTTCAATCAAAGGTTTTCCCTGAAGAAACAAAAACATATATTCACACAAAGATACGTGTAATTTAATAGATTCCTTGTCTATTAGTCTCCAACACTTTATTGACACCTCCGTTATAGAACTTACCAGCCTGTGTTATTGACAAGTATTATTAATCTAGTTCCATTTCTTGAATGTGAAGTTCTTAAAAACATCACTTTGTTTTATAGTTTTTACTCTCTACCTGCATCACCCAGGAGTTCCGAGTATGTACACACAAAGACTTATACACAAATATTCATAGAATCTTTACTCATATTAGCCAAAAACTGGAAATATGTCCAACAACAGGTGAATGGGTAAACAAATAATGGTACACCCATACAATGCAATTCTGTTCCGAAAGAAAACAAAATTAACTACTGATACACATAACATCATGGATGAATCACAAAAATGTGTGCTGAGCAATAGAAACCAGACTTAAAAGATTGTATAACAAATAATTCTACTTATTTAAAAATTTTAAAAAGGCAGACAAATCTATAGTGACAGAAAGCGGATCAATGGTTGCTGCAAAGGGGTCAGAGAAAACTTTTGGGAGATGGTGTTCTATATCTAGATGTGATAGTTGTTACATGGATAGATACATCTTTCAAAACTCATTGAAACATACTTTTAAAATGGGTACATTTTATTGAGTGTATATTATATCTCAGAAGATTGATATTTTAAAGGTGCACTAGAATTTTTAAAAATAACATTTTCCAATATTGGCTCTTTTGTAAATATGGAAGATTCAAGAGATTATTTTTTAAAAATGTGGAAGATAAATGTGGAAGATATAGAAATATGTTATCCCTTCACATTTGGTCATACATGAAACTGAGCAGTATATGGTCACGCAAAGTGTTTCTATAATGTGACATGATCAAAAATAATTTTAAATTTAAAGCAATTTAAAAAATCATCAATACTCACCTTTTAAATACCAGGAAAAGTAAGAGGATATCACAGAAGTTCCTGATGTAAAACAGGTGAGTAAAATTCACAACTATATATTTTTCTAATCCTAATATATTAAAGAAACACTTGTCTTTCTGTCTTATTCATGAATTAAGGGACTCACATTCTCAATTCAGCCATTGAGAAAGGAAGGGCAAGAGGGGTCTCATTCCCAGATGAGACAGAGGGCAAAAGAGTTATTATATGGATACCTGGCTTTAGAGGAATTCTTGGGAGCATATTATTAACAGTCAGTGCCATCGTTGAAAATACAGTTATTGTCACAGAAAAATGCAGCAGTACCAGCTTTTGGTGGCATCTTTTCCCCAATAAGCATCTTATCAATACATACCGAGGGACAAATGGAAGCCTTAAAAGAATAAGGTTTAATTCATAACCTCTACTTGAAAAAAACCAACTAGAAATTCATATCCTACTGAATGTGGGTCACTAAGACATTTTTAATCTAAATAGAACATGAAAATGCCTGAGCTGAAGAGTGGTCTAATTTAAGTGAGGCAAATTTCCTTTACCCTCTGCCTAGCAGAGTGTGAATCCACCAATACAAAAGGGGAACTGAAGCCAATTCAGAGATTATCTAAGGATGTTTTCATAGGGATCATTATATTTAAATAATTACCCAAACATTCAAGCAAAAGTTGAGTTAGGTAATTGAAGAAAACTAGATTAAAATATCTGTTGTAATAGATCACAGTTTATATTTCTTTCTACCTTCAAAATTCTTAGGGACTTCCCTGGTGGCGCAGTGGTTAGGACTCCGCACTCCCAATGCAGGGAGCCCGGGTTCAATCCCTGCTCAGGGGGCTAGATCCTACATGCATGCCGCAGCTAGGAGTTTGCATGTCACAACTAAGGAGCTGGTGAGCCACAATTAAGGAGCCCACGAGCTGCAACTAAGGAGCCTGATGGCCACAACTAAAACCTGGCGCAACCAAATAAATAAATAAATAATAAAATATTTATTTAAAAAGAAATGCTTAAAATCATGGTAAAGGTGTAATGTTGTTCATTACCTTTGTAGTGAAAGATAGATTGAATAAAAATGGGAATTTCTTCTTGAATCATCCAAATGTTTTTTCTACTTCTTATTTCATTTTTTTCTATAAGAATCGATCTACTTTTCTGTTCTTTTTGTTTAAATTAGAAAATTGATATAATTGTATACAGTGGTTTTTGTGTGTCCCCCCAATAAAGTAACAACATATTTGTTCACTAAACATTTATTAAGCACCTAGTATGTGCCAGGAAATGTGTTACTCACTGAAGACAAAACAACATACTATATAGACATCTTCTCTTCCTTTGTGGAGCTTACATGATTGGAGCAATTAGAAAAAAAAAAAAAAGAATAAATTTGTAATAATGCTATGAAGGAAAAACAACAGTCTGAGGACAAGAGTGATAGAGAGTCATCAGAGAAGGCCTCCTAGAGGTGGGCCCTTTAAACTGAGACCAAAGCAAGAGAAGAACCTATGTAAGTGATGAACACTGGGATGGATCTTCCAGGCAGAGCCTCTGGAGAGAAAGTGCTCAGATCTTTTGAAAAAGAAAAAGACTAGCGGGCTTCCCTGGTGGCACAGTGGTTGACAGTCCTCCTGCCGATGCAGGGGACATGGGTTCATGCCCCGGTCCGGGAAAATCCCACATGTCACGGAGCGGCTGGGCCCATGAGCCATGGCCGCTGGGCCTGCACATCCGGAGCCTGTGCTCTGCAACGGGAGAGGCCACAACAGTGATAGCCCCACGTACCACAAAAAAAAAAAGAAAAAAAAAAAAAGAATTTTGATTTGAAATGTTTGATATTAAGATATCAGGTTTCCAGGTTTTTTAAAGATCAATTAATTCACCTCAGAAATATGATCCTAATTATTCTGAATGAGTCTAAAAGATTCACTGATATAGAGTGGGACCCAGGTAGATTTTTCACCAATAATGACAGTTAATCCATGTATAGAATTAACTATGAGCCATGCACAGACATAAGATTTTCATATGTATGAACTCTTTTACTCCTCACAGTAATCCTAAATGTTAGGTACTATTGTGATCCTTGTTTTATAGATGAGAAAATTAAGGCAGGAAGAGTTTAAGTGATTTTCCCAAGGTCCAACAGTATGCGGTGGACCTAGGATTTAAACTAGGCAGACAGGCTCCATATCCCACTGCTATACCATCTCCCCGTTTTACTGATCAGAACACATGTATAAAATGTAAACAACAAACTGTGTGAGTAATATGCAGGCCCTTCTGGTTTGGCTTATACAAACAGTATTGTACCTGTAGTGAAGTACCAACTTATACCCAAGCTGGGAGTCAGATATACTTGTCTATGTCTGGCAAACTGGTGTAGCAACAACAGGGGCAAACTAACTAAGAAAATGATGGAATTAGCTCAGACCCCAGCCCCCTCCACAGGTCTAGACAGGTGAGTGGTCAAAACCAACGTGGCGGAGAGGTAGGTGTGCATAGCCTCGGACTGGGCAGAGCACACAGCCAGGGTGACCAGGCGAAAAGTCAGCAAGATCAATCAAGCTGTAGAATAACTCAACTATATTATAGTTTAGATCTGACTCTAAGCTCTTTTAAATGATTTTCCGATCACAGGGACTGATTATGGTTTTAAAAAAAAACAAAAACCTACACTAAAATCTTTGATGACTTGACCTCCTGACTGGCGAAGATATAAATAAGTTCAAATCACCTCACAATGATTTTAATACCTCTAGATCATTTTTTGTCAGAAGGAAAAGAAGACTGCAAACAGTTGGAGTTGAATTATTTCATTGGTGAAGGAAATTCCTGCTTCCTGGACCCTCGAAGCTGCCCTGATTCCTTTCCTTCCAAATAACCGATTTTTTAACTCTTCTTTCTGTTCTGGCAGCTATCCAGTATCTCTTTTTAATTCTGGTTATCAAGAAGACAATCAATACAATATATTTTTCCCCTTACCTGAGTTATCTCATTGTCTCTCAAAATCTCACCTTCATTTACAACCCACGGTAAGTCTTACTTTGACTTCCATTGATTTCTTTCAGTTAGGAACCCACTTAAGAATAAATCTAATATGGTAGTACTTTGTAAATACAGATGGGCATACTAATATTATTCTGCAATGCATAGTTATTCGATATGTTAGTATTTTTCCCCAACTATACCTATATATGGTATAGGTAAGCATTCAACAAATATAGATTGAATTGAATCATCACAATCAAATCTTATACTAGTATAATCATGTATAATTTATTCCATATAAACATTCTCATCATAATAGGAATCTTATTTTGTAGTACACTGAAAATATCTTTAGCAGAGGTCAAGATGTTTATCTTTTTTTTAACATCTTTATTGGGGTATAATTGCTTTACAATGGTGTGTTAGTTTCTGCTTTATAACAAAGTGAATCAGTTATACATATACATATGTTCCCATATATCTTCCCTCCAAGATGTTTATCTTTTGGTAAGGAAAGAACACTCAATCTGGATGTCATGTTGTGGCATTAAATTCAAATTTATTTAAAAATGCATATTTTCTTTATAGCTTAAATCTTATAAACAAAACATTCTACTTTTTGCATTCTTCAGTGAGACTCCTACAACTGAATGCTGAGATACAGTAACTCTTCAGTTATTTTAAGACTACTTATCTTGCAACCTAGCCTAAAATCAGCAAATAAAGAGTTCCATGTGATCCAGCAACTTCACTCCTGGGCATATAACCAGAAAAAAAAAAAGAAAATATTAATTCGAAAAGATACATGCACCCCAATGTTCACAGCAGCACTATTTACAATAGCCAAGATATGGAAGCAGCCCAAATGCCCATCAGCAGATGAATGGATAAAGAAGATGGTATATTTATATACAATGGAATATTACTCAGCCATAAAAAAGAATTAACTTCTGGTATTTGCAACAGTGTGGATGGACCTAGCATATATTATGCTTAGTGAAATAAGTCAGACAGAGAAAGACAAATACTGTATGATATCACTAACATGTGGAATCTAAAAAATAATACAAGTGAACGTGTATACAAAACAGAAACAGACTCAAATTTAAAAAAACAAACTACTGATTACCAAAGGGGAGGGGGGAAAAGGACAAAACAGATAAGCAACAAAGATATATCGTATAGCATGGGTCTTATAGCAATTTTCATCTATTAACTTTTAATGGAGTATAACCCGTAAAAATACTGAATCACTATGCTGTATACCTGAAACTAATATAATATTGTAAAGCAACTATACTTCAATAAAAGAAATATATTAAAAAAAATTTTTTTAAGTTCCAAACAGAAGCCCCAAACTCTATGTAATAGAATTTTGGGCAAGTTATTCCCTCAGCTATAAAATGAAAATGGGTAATAATTCTAATCTGCAGCATTATATTAAGAACTAAATGAGATAAAGTTACTAAAGTGTTTCCTGCAGATCGTAACACCAACGTCAATAAATTTGAGAATTAGGTTGAGGCAAAACAAACTCAGGGTGTCTACTTATAGAAAAGGTTCTCAGACGTCACTCAAAAAAAAGTTTTACTCATCTGCTGTTTTTACAAATCCAGTTATCTATTTTCCACCCTACAACAGATTAAGAGTAGCCAATTCAAACAATGGTAGGGGAAAGCTCCAAGCAACCACTGTAAGGGTTATTCCTCCCTGCCCCCCTTTCCCCTTTGGTAACCATACATTTGTTTCTGAAGTCTGTGAATCTGTTTCTGTTTTGTAAATAAGTTCATTTGGATCATTCTTTAGAGTCCACATATAAATAAATAAATATGAATTTGTTTTTCAAGTTATCTTTTTGTTTTTGACGTCTAATGTTAGTAAGTTGTATAACATCCTCAGTGCTCTGAATCATGTAAGACAATATTGATGTAGTTACTGGACAGACAATTCATCTTGTAAACAGATGATGTAAACTTACGGTATCATTAATTACAGTACAGTACTGTAAATGTATTTTCTCAATAACATTTTCTTTTCTCTAGCTTACTTTATTGTAAGAGTACAGTATATATTACATATAACATACAAAATATGTGTTAATTTACTGTGTATGTTATAGGCAAAGCTTCTGGTCAACAGTAGGCTATTAGTTAAGTTTGGGGAGTGTCAAAAGTTATACGCAAATTTTCCACTGCATGGGGGGGGGGTGCCCCTAACCCCTGAGTCCTTCAGGGGTCAACTGTATTGGCTATTGTTGCCAAGTCAGAAGCAAGTAAGCTGAGAGTATGACACATTTAGAGTTACCTTGCTGAAACTGAGGAAGCATATATAGAAACTATTAAAAAGAAATAAGCATGAACCTCCAATGCAGGTATCATGCAAATAAAGCCCTGCACATTATATAGACTTGAGGGCCACAGATTATTAACACACAAAAGAAGTGTGTTGAGTACACTATCAAAAGCAGTGGGTCTAGTCTCATGTTCAAATCATAGGTCTACCCCTTATAAGCTGGGTCTAGTATTTATTATCTCTGTAATCTCAGTGGCCCCAGCTATAAAAGGAGATAACAATAACTATTTTGCAAGACTGTTTTAAAGACCAAAAAAAAAATGTAAAGTGCCTATTATATAACAGTATTCAATACATTTTGTATAAGGAGGCAAAGAGGTAGATAATACAATTTAGAATGATTTTTCATTTAAAAATTGCCTCATTTTAAAGCTTTGCATTAAAAAAGGCTTCAATTATTTTGAAACTTTATTTAGGTAGAATTCCTCATTCTTGGACAATCCCAAATGAAGCATTACTACCTATGAATTAGAAATGCATACATCATTTTTTTAAAAATCATAAATACAATTTAAAGGTAAATGAAAAAACATATTCATAACATATACTACAAAGGATTGATACCTTAATGTATAAAGATATAAAAATTAATAAGAAAAAGTTGGGCCAAGTCATGAACAAGCAATTCAAAAAGAAGAATTACAACTGAACTATATATGTATATATATATTTTTAATGCTCATTAAAAACAGTGAAATAATATTTTCACCTATGACCTGGACAAATTTTTTAAAATTATTGTAATGACTACAATGTGGGGAAACAGGCTCTTTTACACACTACTGGGGATATTAAAAACAGTCTGCCTGAAAGGCAAGTTGTTAATTTATATTAAAAGGTTCAAAATGCTGTTCACTCTTTCATCCAGGAATACTAGTAAATGTGTATAAGGATTAATAAAAAAGTATATTCATCTATTTGAGATATTGGAAATATCCTAAAGTTTTGTTCAATAGGGAAATTGTAAGTAAATTATAATTATGGTTCATTCACATGAATGAGTATATATTAACAGATCCTATTCAATGCTATCCTATTCAATGCTAAGGGAAAAAGAACAAACTACATATTGTATATTATACACTGCAATAATAGGGTACACTTTAAAAAACTATATGTATAGGTAAAAATTAAGATGAAGGTGACATAAACATGTGATAATAGTTGTTTGGAATGATTATGGATGATTCTCAATTACTCCTTTTTGCTTATTTTAATTTTCTGCCATTTTTTAACTTCACCATGTATTGCTTTTTTAATAAGAAAACTGAAACAATTGTACACTGATTTTTATAGAACCTGAATACAAACAAGACCATTAATTCAAAAATATATAAAATGTATATTTAACAATCCTACATTTACATAAGATTTTGCGTGTAACACTTTTCCATACAAGATTGTCTGAAGCATCTGTGACATATCTATTATCATCCCAATTTAAGGATGAAGAAACTAAGTTATTTCAACACAGTCATCCCACTGATAAATGACAAGGCTCTGTCTTAAATGCAGCTCTTCTGAGTTTAAGGTCGAGGCTCTTTCTACTGCACCGAGAGCTGCCTCCCACTTAATCCCTGCATGGCAGTAAAAGCCAACTAAGCATTAAAATATAGTATCTTTAGCATTTCTGCTCCAGATGCTTGTAGGAGCAAGCCAGCATATCATTATTTTTCATTTCATTGAGTTTTTTTAATGACAAATTTTGACTGCAAACTCTTTCCAGAGTGGAGAGTTCAAATTAAAGTGTCACTTTTGATTCAGTGAAGATGCTTTACTTTCAAAATATTTAAGGAAAATATTTTCATTAAAACCAGTATGGTTGGATGTTAGAGTATATAAATGTCATGATAAGTTCCACCATTTAGCAAAAAGACTTCAAGCCTTATTAGACAAATCCTGAAACTTTGTAACGCAGGAAAACATTAGTCTCATTAAAAATATACATGTGCATATATATATTTACCTAAATATTTAAAACGTATGCAACAGGTACAAGATCCAGATACTTTAGTGTGTCACTGTCTATAACCAACAATCCAATTTGCTGACAAGCAGTCCCCAACAATCATTGACAATGATAGTATCTATTAGACTTCTGTTCACTAGTATCCCTCTCACTGATGAATTGCTATGCATTTCGTGAAGCCTCATTTCTTTCCATATATTCATATTAACTCCTCTGTAGTTCTTTTTTTAAGTAGGAGATAGACACAGAATTTTGAGGTTCACTTTAGTCTAGATTGACCGTCTCCAGGCAAAACAAAATCTCTCATTAGTCAAAAAAATTTCACAATTTTTGATACCCTTACCACCCTACCCCCAAATGGTAGAGCATTTCACAAATCATTTTATTAGAGCCAGACCTTCTGGGCAGTTTTAATTTGAATTTAAAACTTCACCCATAATTGGACAGAGATCTCTTCAACCATGGTGCAAAGATCAATACTGGCTTAAGAGAAGTGGCTTTTGCACAAATTCCATTTCACCTCCCCTTCCTTCTCTCTTCCAGGACCTAGAATGATCCCCACCCTATCCTTTGCTCTCTCAGTAGCATCACCCTTTGCCTTTACTCTTCTCTGAAATTTTCAGTAAGGATGAGAAGGAAAGGGCTTCTTTAGTTCTTCCTCCTCTGAGAATTCCTAAGTACTCTTCTGCGGCCCATGGGAAAGGAAATCAGAGCCAGAAGCTGTAAGTTGATACTGCCATCCTAGCATTGCACAACCTTACTCTCCTCTCTCCCACCTAGCCTCTTAGCTTTTATCTTTATTTTTCTGCCTCTCACAAACACCACTAACTCTTCTTGAGATTTCTCCAATATGACCTGGTCCTAAAGGAAACTGAAGGTGGTCTCCCAATGACACACTCTGGATCATCACAATCTCTGTTGCTTGTTTTGTTTTGTTTTACTACTCGGACCACTGCAAGACCCCTCCTCAGACATACACATGGTTTAGCAAGGGTATTATATATGTCTTACTTGTAAGTGGTATTATTGCATGTGTAAATTCATTCAAAAAGCACAATTTCAAATATTTTTAACTGATTCAATCCAATTGCCAAAACACTTAAAAACAAATAATCTACTGAATTTAACCAGATTGCTTTAACCATTATTTACACATGGCAAACCACGATTAGACAGCTCCATTAGAAATCAAAGCAAAGAGGCTTTTGGTAATGTTGAATTCCAGGAGGGTTCACTTAGTCGATCCAAAATTCAAGTAACAATGATTTATAGAGAACTTAGATTCTAGTACTACGCTAAATTCATTGACGATTCCAATAGAAACATAAAACAAATTAGGTGAGAACTCAGGAGAAGCATACATAAAGAATTTAGAGAACAATGCAAAAATACAAAATAGTGCAAAATTAAAAGGTAATCACCAAGATAAAAGCCAGAAATACTAAAGAAATTCTCATAAGTGAAATACCGGTAAGGGAGGGCTCTATTGAGGATTCGGAACTCAAAATGGACTATATAGATAAAAACAAACATTTCAGGAAAGGACATGAGACAGGACACAGAGTTGGAAACTAATAACCATGTAAGGGACTGGGACTAAAAATTATAAGTAGATGACTTACATGTCTGTTTCACACAGCATCATATGGGGAGATTCAAAAGAGCCATAAATCTTCCCTTACCAGAGCTAAAGTCTGTTCTCTCCACCTCTTGGATCAGGGTTGTCACTGTGGCTTCCTTTGGCCAATGGAACCTTAGCAAGCATGACACGGGCAGGGAGGCTTGAGAAACACTTCCACCTCGGGGCTTGCCTTTTACTATACTTGGTATCGTAAGACCACCATGGATGGAAAAGAACCCAAGCTAGCCTCCTGGAGGAGGAAAGATGAAAAGACCCCAAGGAGAAGTGAGGTGACACAGACAACAATCAGACAGCCTCTAGGCAAAACCTGCCAGCTGCCAGGTCTGTAGTAAGGCCAGCCAGCCTGCCAGCTCTCCATGGACATGTGAGTAAGCCCAACAGAGCAGAGTGGGGCCAGCCCAGACAGAGTACCTTGCCAATCCATGGAATTCACACACACACACACACACACACACACACACACACACACACACACACACACACACACTCTTGAGTTTTTTGTTTCTTCCTTCAAAACTACTGTCATCCAATTAATCACCTCCAAACTGATGATACAGCTTTCAGTTTTTCCTGCCAAGCTACCTTAACCACTGCTGTCAGACTAGCTTTTCAAAAAAGCACATCTTAGATCCTCTCACTCTTCTGATTGCAAACTCCTAATAAGTATTCATTCATTCATTCAACACATTTATTGATCACCTGCTAGGTCACAGCCACTAATCTAGATGTAGGAAATACAGTTTTTAAAACATTGTACAAACTCCCTGCTTCACAAGACTGACATTCCAGCTCATCATTTCTACAGTAAAGGCTCTCCAGTCTGACTCCACATAAGATCACCGGGGGAGTTTTACAACTATGTACTGAGCATAAACAATGGAATGCCAAATCATACGTTGTTTAAATGGATATCTATAGGGAGAGGAAGTAGATAGGCTGGTGGGACAGGCTAAATTACTTTGACAATAACTTGATTTGTAAATTTAACTTTGGAAACATGTAAATATTCTACATAATTATAAAACAAAATTAAATTTATAAATTAACCTCTCAAAATGAAAATAAAACAAATGAAAATAAGACAAATACATAACCAATTGCTGGTACAATCAAATAGATGAACTATTCAACGTAACTTTAAATCAAAGCAAATTGACTGTATATCCCTACTGATATATACACTAAGAACAAAAAGATAACAAAGTTACCAGTAATAATATCATTAGAAAAGATGTTATTATTGTTAATCTGAAACTTTTGTGTGTTCACTATAGGACAAAGCAAATAGTTCATAATAAAATAGTCTCCTTCTAACATTCCTGGTGTCATTGAAAGCTGGGATTCGGGGGAGGACTGTGGTAAAGAGGATACCAACATAAAATAAACCCTGTGGTGCTGAGTTTGAATGGAATGTATCAGTATATATCTGTGATGTGATGGTATCTTAGAAAATAAAATCTTCCCTGGCTCTTTCCATTTAAAAGACTTAGAAACATGGCCTAATAGCAATGTAAACCACTAGTATCCAGACTGTAATCTTAAAATATGGTTTCCTAGTGAAAGATATCAGAGCTCCACTGCAGGTTTGGGACAGGAAATGTACATGATGATCCTGAGACATCTTGTCATACTAGAAAGTAAATAATGTTTCAAATACTACTAGGGTCATATCAGAAGAACTCTGGCGCCAAACTGAAGAGGTTCCCACCAGGCAAAGAAAGAACAATCTGAGAATCAGTAACAGTAACATTACAATGGACTGGAATATCCCAAACATGTTTAAATTCATAGTAATACTAAATAAACAAATTAATTAGATAACTGAACTGAATGATGCTAATGAACAAATTCATTATTTTTGAAAACTGGTAAATAAGGGAAAGAATCATGCGTCCTGCCTTTCCTGTCTAAACTGTACCACCTTTTAAGCAACTAGTAGATGAAAGGAAATGTCTCTTTGTAGAAGTATTTCAGCAAGTTAATGAAGAGACAATAGAATATTATCATTTTGCAATTTCTATTAAGTTAATGGCTCAAGGCATTGCTCATCAGTTTTTGCTAACATCTTAATAAGACAGGCAAACAGATATTATATGCTCCTAATGAAAGAACACATCACGACCTAGAAACTGGTCTTGAAAAAAAAAAAAAACTGGAACTGAAATCTTATAAAACCTCTGGATCCAACTATCTATACATGACTAGAAAATATGCTAAATGATACCATAGGAATGAAATCAGCAAATTGCAGAGTAAGGAAAACTCTGTAGGACAATCTAGTTTCTTGAACAGAGAGAGAGAGAAAGAGAGAGAGAGAGAAATGGAGAGGGAACATATATTATAGATTCAAAGAGACATACCAACCAATCTTATTGTATAGGCCTTGTCAAAACCCTGAGTCAAACGATCTGTAGAAAACTGTACACATACACACTCACACTGATGAAACAGTAACTAATTAAAACACAACTGGCTCTTTCATGATATTTTAAAAGTATGGTACCATGGCACTTTTATGTCCTTATTTAGAGATACATGCTGAAATGTTACAGATGAAATATATAATGTCCAAGATTTGCTTCAAAACAATACAGAAGATGGGGAGGATGTAGGGATACAAGTGAAATGAGACTGGCGGTGAGTTTACAATTGTTGAAGTTGGGTGATGGGATGGGTGTTCACGATCCTGCTCTGCCTACTTTTATATATATTTAAATCTTTCCATAATAAAAAGCAAAAAATATATGCATTGATACAAAGGCCCCACTCTCAGAAATTCTCATTTAATTGGCCTGGGGCTCAGGTGTGAGAGAGAGAGAGAGAGGAGTAGAAGAGAGGAAGAGGAGGAAAAGTTGGAGGAGGAAGAGGAAGAAAGAGAAACAATGGAAAGAGGAAAGGAATGGAGGGAGGGAGGGAAAAAGGAAGGAAAGTAGGAAGAAGGAGGGAACTCTCCCTGGTGATCCTAGCGCACGAGCAGCCTGGGCTAAGAGCCACTTGTCTACCTTCCAGTCATCCCATCACTTCCAATGACCCAGCCATGCCTGTGTTTCTCAGCCGTTCCCTCAGAATTGACTAGGACCCATGTTAAACATGCTGATTCTGGGAACATGGGCGTTTAAGAAGTTCCACAGGTCATTCGCTGTCAACTCAGGGTGAAACACCCGCCCGACCCAGTGCTCAACAGAGCATGCCTTCCCCTGCATGCAGCCCTCATGCTACCTCTCCCGAGCCCTGGTTCATTCCACTCCTTTCCTCCACCTGAAATGCCTTCCCCTTATCTTCATCCAAATCCTCCCTACTCTGTAACCGAGTTCAAAAACTGCCCCTCGGGCTTCCCTGGTGACGCAGTGGTTGAGAGTCCGCCTGCCGATGCAGGGGACATGGGTTCATGCCCCAGTCCGGGAAGATCCCACAGGCCGCGGAGCGGCTGGGCCCGTGAGCCATGGCCGCTGAGCCTGCACGTCCGGAGCCTGTGCTCCGCAACGGGAGAGGCCACAACAGTGAGAGGCCCGCGTACAGCAAAAAAAAAAAAAAACAAAACAAAAAACTGCCCCTCCATGAAGCCTAATCCCTTCAGCTGAAGTGATTCCTTCCTCCTGTGAACTCAGTTTTTCCCCCTTGCACAGGTTTACATCAGTTTATATATGATGCTTCAGCTCCTTTACTCAACAATAAGCTGCTTTGGGTCAAAGAGCCTTTTTTTTTTTACATATTTTTGTAATCTCACGGAACTTAGACATTCAATAAACGTATATGATATCAATGAAGTAATGAAAGCATAATAGCTGATGGCAGGCAGAATACTTATCCAGCAAGCTCTCTTCTCTTAAGGACTAGTTACCATCCCCATTCCACCTTCAATATACTAACAAGCACCTCTCAAGGAAAGGTCGTACTGGAAGGAAGGCAGCTCAAGATAAATGACTATCAGCATTTCTCAAGAACCAGCTAAATCAGCTATAAAAGCTTAACTACTTTCTAAATCAAAATGCCACTCTTAACAGTTTTCCAAACTAAAGAAATTGGTTTCAAGAAAAATATTTCAAAGTACTACTTCGCATAGAAAAACTGTGTCCGAAAAGTGTTAAATATCCTAAGAGGTTTTATAAAAATGTAAGTAAATATGCCTTTCCGTATAAATGTGTTGCAATTTTAGGAGACTTCTAAAGAAAAGGGACATGTATTTGTAAAGACCTCTACTTCAGATTCCCAAAGGAAAGAAAAAAAAAACAACTTTCAAACTCTGACTTGGGAGGGTTATCATTATAAATTAATGTCTGGCACTCATTGAGAGCCCACCACGCTCAGCAGTTTATCTGATTCCCTCTCAGTCTTCTCCGAGTTAGGGTTATCCATGGTTTATTGAGACGAACACTGAGATCTGGAGAGGCTAACTGCCCTAGGTCACCCAACTGGCAGAAGTGGGATTCAAGCCCCTGTATGAGAGATTCTTTCTTTCTGCAGACCTCTGTCTTTTCAGAACTCTGCTGACTATTGAGAGTAAAACCACAAACACTAGGGAAGGGAATGGGGAAGAGGAGGGAGGGTGGCTAAGAGGACAAGAGAGAAGATGAATGATCAGAGGACTTTGCTGTGAGACAAATCTAGGTTCATATCTTACTACTTTCCCTATACTGAACCCCTCCGATCTTCAGCTTCCTTCTTTGTAATAATATGGGCCATTTGGAGCTGTTGTGAGGAATGTGTAAGACGGAGCATATGAGGACCCTGACTCAGTAAATGGAAGGTGTTGATAAAAACAGCCAGTGCGGTCAACTTTGGTCTTATGAACAGGATGTCCTTGTAGATTTCTCGTTACTGGACTATCCACTCATTCAGTGAAATGAACTAACTGATATTTCACCCTTCACAGATTCTGCTGAAATCACATTATACCACCTAATTTGTTGCTGTTCTTTGAGGAATTTTCTTGTCAAATATCTTAAAGCATTATATATATTTAAGAGCGTGTAATATTTAAATGCTTCACCTTCGTTTAACCCCAAACTCACGAGCAAAACTGCTCTCAGCAACCTCAGTCTGCATGATCTGTCATTTAGGCAGAAGGCTCCACTCTGTGCACAAATCTTGCCCAAAGGGATGTGGCCCAGGAAGGGTCAATACAGTACACCTGTCACAATTAGCCTCTCTAGCAGTCCTTCTGCAGCCTCCTTTGCTTCATCCAGGGATAATGACGATCATTATTTTCCCTAGAGTAATCCTTCCTAGAGGCTCGGACCCAGCAGAAGGGAACGGTCCAGGGAGGGACGCTCAGCTTGCCATTTCTCCCTCATCTGTCTTTCCCTCCCTAATTTGATTGGTTTTACCATAAACCAAGGGGTAAGTGTCAACCTCTTAGGATTCCAAGAAAAAAAATTCTTTTCTAAAATCCATCTGTACCATCCATGTAGGAGGTACATAGGAGGTTTTACAGAGTGGTCTGAGTCCATGGTTAAATTCTGAGGTAACCCAGTACTTAAAGATGCAAACACTTCTGCCTTTAATTGGTGTGGAGTTTGAATAACTGAGTCAATAGTCAGCGGTACCAAGAGAGAGACCAAACATTGTTGATGATTTATCATTTTGTTGACCAATTATAGCCACAGACATTATTTATAGAAAAATATTTACAATCTCTACATTGTTTATGAGAAACATAAATTACTAACCAAAATAAACAATTTGTAATTTGTGGGTTTCTGTGCACAATCTTTAGTCCCTGAAACAAAGTGTTTCACTAGCACCTTCCTGGACCTGAACTGAAGAAAAAGGTAATGAAATTAAGTGTTTATTTATAACTTAGAAATAAGTTTACAAATATTCTGACAGAATGATTCAGATGTCCATACTAATGAGCACACATATTTTTTTCTGGAAAATAGTGTGGTTCTCCAACCTCCACGATGCTGAAAATCTCTTGCTCTCTGGGGGAATCATTCACCTACTAATTTATGAAAATACTTTTATTTTATTCACAGAGAATCTCCCTTTATTCACAGAGAGCTAGGTTTGGAGAGCCTACCCTTTTAATGTAGTACAACATTTCTTAAAACTTAAGTTCATTTATGTTTTTCTAAAAGGTATGCACAGATGTTTACACTTTTAATAATATAGCTATGTTTTACATAAATACAGAACATACAAGACAGAAATACGATATTTAAGACTATGTTAAAAGTATAGTCTTGTTATGGAACCAGCACTAAAACAGGATTTTTATTGTTAAAATTTCCCTGAAAGCACTCTGCATTTATGAGATTAAGCTGCTGTGAGGTCTCTTTTATCTATTCCTGAAATTATTTTGTCAGTCTTTTTAACTATCTAAGTATTTTTTACAGTTAGAATTAAAAACCCAAACCTATCATTAGGATTCTTACAAATCCTCTGTAGAAAATCTGTTTACCAAGGAAAAGAAACAGAACATTTCTTCTCAAGCAGAGGATGTCCTATAACCAGAAATGATGTAGGAACAATGCAAATTACACATTTTCCAAAATTTATATTTTCTCTCTTAGAACGATATAGAGGAAAAAATTCTAACCCATTATGTAAGGAAAACTTGGTCATGCTTCCTATACAAGGGCTTAAGCTTTCTTCAGTGCTCCTGTACTGTTCTTTACTGGTTGCTAACATTAGCATAATCCTGAATTATTAAGAAAATTAGAGGTCAGATTTACTTTACAGGAGAATTCAACCTATCTGAATCAGGCCTGAGAGGGTCGTAGCATTCCAGATGTGAGCCTGGTGGTAGGTGTAAAGTGCACCACATGTAGAGAATGTGCACAGTAAGGAAAAAGACAAATTACCCAGAGCTATTACTGTCATTAGTTCCATCAGCCTGGGAAGCCCTCCCACGGCATTTTCAGTGTAGTGTGTGGAGCAGGCCTGGGGCTTATCACATCTCGCAGGGGGTCGTCTTCTGCCGTGCATAGCCACATAGCTTGACATTTCAGTAAAAAAAAAAAAAAAAAAAGTCTGGGCCTTCACTCTCTGTGCAGGCTTCTGTTTCCCAGCTCCACAACTAGTAGCTCAAATAAAGGGAGCCAGCCCACTGAAGACGCAATCATTTATCTGATGGCAGAATTGCTAGCCTTTCCAGAGGTGCACACTGTTCTTTCACACAATCATTTCTAAGCCAAGGAAAATAAGCCTGTGCTACTGTATTGTACCAGAAGCTCCTCTGGGGGTTGTTTCATTAACCTTTTGAATATTTTGCCATAATTAAAAGGTTAGGAATCTATGCCACAAGAAATGTGATGAAATTATTAAGCATACACAATAACGTTAAATGGACTGTGCGATGGTAACCAGTGAGAAAGGCTTAAGGAACAACTGATGTTAACAAAGCCATTTTCTCAAGATGTTTTTGATTCTGAAAGTGCACATAATACTTATTATGGGATATTAAGCAGAAAGGGCATAAAAAAATACATACACATTATAATCATAACTATATGAGAATCTGTGCTTGTGGGAAGTTATATGTAAAAATGAAATGAGTTGTGCTAGGTAGGGTGGTATGATTTTTAAAAATTATCTTTTAATCATTTGCTAAAATCCCTTTAATTCTCCTCAGTTAAAGGAAGCCATAGAAGTATATGTATACAAGCATTCTCATGAAGAAAACTGTAACCACAGAAAGGAAACAAGTGTAAAAATATAAAAACAAGAAAAAACATAAAGACTCAGTATCCATCTCAATAGGGAACAAAGAAAAAGATGCAAAGAACCAAGTAAATTCATTCATGAGAATAATACTTTTCTTACACCCTTCATAATATATATGAATAATAATATATATATAATATAATATATATATAATAATCCTACGTAGTAGGCACCCTTCAAACTAGTCCAACAAGCCATTCCTAAACATGTCAAAACAAGTTCAGAGAAGCTAAGTAACATGTCCAAGGTCAAACAGCAAGTGTTCGTATCCAAGACTACTGCCTGACTCTGTCTTTAACCATTAAATTGCACCTCTCTCAATCTCTGTCTCTCTGTCTCTCTCATTATTTTATTAAGGTCCAGTCATAATTCTGAAATAGCACTCTTTTCCGTTCCTCCCTTGCCCCTAATAAAACGGTGCAATTCTCATCTGATTTTGGCAGGTCTGATATTCACTCATACTTTAATATACACATACAGTAAATAAATACTTGAGTACCTGCTCTGTATTGGGCTGGTTCTGGAGATACAGAGCTGAAGAAAATAGACCCTCTGGAGGCTTACAGGCAAGTGGGAGATAGAAACAGGCAAGCAAGCAAGTGCAATCTGTGATGGGAGCTCATAGCTGGGGCATATGACTTCGGCTTCTTGAGGAACTGACATCTGAACTGGGAAACTGAGGGATGAGCTAGGATTAGCAGATGAATGGTGCATTATAGGAAATAATTCCTGTAGAGGGCCAAGGTGGGGGAAAACAAAAAGGACAAAAACAAACAAACATGGTGTATTCCAGAAGCCGAAAGTGACCCATATAGCTGGACTTGGCATGCAATAATAACCATAAATACTTCGTTGTGCCTAAACAGTATTATTTTTTGAAGACTTGGAGGGTTTGCTTTTCAAGGAAAAAATTATTCATGATGTCAAAAAGCAACATTTAGGGCTTCCCAGGTGGCGCAGTGGTTGAGAGTCCGCCTGCCGATGCAGGGGACATGGGTTTGTGCCCCGGTTCGGGAAGATCCCACATGCCGCGGAGCAGCTGGGCCCGTGAGCCATGGCCGCTGAGCCAGCGCGTCTGGAGCCTCTGCTCTGCAACGGGAGAGGCCACAACAGTGAGAGGCCCGCGTACCGCAAAAAAAAAAGAAAAAAAAGCAACATTTAAAAATTTTTAGGTTTTCCCTCATTGCATGTCAACAATAAAAACTTCTTTGAGAATGAGTACACCTAAATTGTTTGTTATGCAAATTACCGGTGCAATTAATTTAAATATCATTATGTCTAGTTCCACGAATTCTGAAACCTTGGGCAAGTTTTCTCGACTGGAGGTTACTTTCCTCTTCTGCAAAATGGAATGAACTTATCTTACATGTTTATGCACGAGAAAGAGAAACAATATGAAACTAGCACCTAGCTGGGTGCCTGGTACATAGAGGACAACCATTAAATAATAACTGTAGTAGGAGAGTTTGCAAAGCCTAATGCCCATAAAGTATCATTTTAGTGACAAGAAGAAGAAAGGGGAAAAATAGAAGGAAGCGCCACTTGCTCACCTGCCTCACACTTTGTTCCCAATACTGACTGGCTGTTCAAATGTATGATTATTTTACTAACAGCGAACTTCAACTGTATTAATGACTCAAAAGGCTTCCTCTCTTTCCCTTATTCCATATGCATTCATGTTGCATATAAGAATATGTGCTACAGATCAATGGCTACAGATCAGAATGGAAGGCTTGATCCATTGAGGATAAGGCCTCTAGGCACAGTTAGAACATTCCTAAACTTAGGAGGATGCGTCACAAAAGTTCTCGTTCACTGCCTGTGTCATCTAGCCACCTATATGGCTTATGCACAGCTTGCTATAGAACTAATTAGTTCAACGCCAAGAGGTTTGGGGACTCTTGTAGAGCATCCAACTCTTGTGAATTTATCCTGGCATGTTTCTTTCTGAGATAGTTTACTGAAGCATGCCTTACAAAATCAAGACCTTTATTTAACTCTGCAACTTTCTAGGCTATGCCGCTTATACATTCTTGCTAAGCAATACTGACTGATTCAGGCTGCCATTCTGAGTAGTGGTCGGTGGGGAAGAAAATGATCTTAATTAACTCTCAAGTATAAAAATAGATTTATCATCATCATTTTGAAGACAAATGATTTTTCTCTAACCAATTGATTTCAGAAAGCCTCTTTTCTGAAAACAAATGTAGTCTGGATTGCTGTGGCATTTTTTTCCACAAAGAGAAACAATCAAGACATTGTCTTTGAAAAAAGACAATTCGTATCAGGTGATATCAAATTAATCTAGCTATAAGAGGTAAGTTACATTTCCACTATTAATATACTTTCCACATGATGTGTATTTTGGAAAGTTTATCACATGAACACAGATGATATTTCATTCAGAAAAAAAGTCAAAGATTATATTGGAAAGTATTTTATATGCCAATTCTGGATTCCACAAGGAATAGAATAACTAAAACCTTTACAATTATGGAGGTGTCTTCATTTGATCATTTGATGCACTTTAACATAATCCCAAAGTTAGAGCTTCAGGTGGAAAAAGATGGAATCTGTATCATTTTAGGGGAAAATAGTATTAAAGAACTCACCAAGACTAAACATTTTCAAAACTGAGTAATTCAATGATACTTACTGAAGTCTTTTGTCTTGTCTTTACACACTTGTTCATACTACACCTAGCACATTTAGCTATCAGATGAGTGTTTCCCATTTCCTTTATGTTGGCCCTCAAAATCAAGTAAGCCTTTCTCTTCTTCCTCCATTCATTCCTACCTTTACCAAAGATTTTATGTTTTACCTTCTTGTGTACACAAATAAGGGGGATAATTAATCTTTTCAAATTATTTTAACTACAAATAATAACTAACCTAGTGTGTTTTTATGTTACTAGATTTAGTCTTTACTTTTCCCTCTAAAGGGCCTACATTATAGGCACATCTATAGTGGTACATATACAACCCACCATTTCTCACAGAGCAAAGTAAAACTAAGAGAAACTTTGAATTCTTGGTAGGCATCCATTCCATGAGAGGCAAATTGTAGCAGATATTATCACTGGTTTTCTCTTCCCATGGACACCTCCGTGATGCAAAACGATATACCATCTGATTCCCCAGTGTTTTCAGACTAGCAAAGCATCAGCTAGATGATGACTCACAATTCAAAACATATGAGGACTTTGCTTCTTGCCACTTAAGTTTCTAAGGCCCAACTGATTTTTTTTCCCGTTACTTCATGTGGTTTTCAAACCTGTTGCTCTTTCTCAAAGTGTTTTCAGTTGAGTTTTTAATAGTATGATAATATAGAGCCCAAGGAATATTACTTACTGTTGAAACATCACATACACTAGCCTACCATCAACAAAACTAAGCAAATTGCTAACCTCTCAAACAGTTTGACAACATGCCAATAGGACTTTTTTCTTTTAGGTTTTTGCCTAGGTTCTTATAATTACTGGATAATGACCTCTCCATACTCACTTTCTTTTGACAGCTTAGTTCTAGCCTCTGGGATTTTAACATCTAATTGGTTTGTCTGCTTAGATTGTGGATACTTGAGTCTTCCTGAACTCAGCAAAGCCAGACGGCCAAAGGGATTAAAAGCATTTTAGGTAATTCTGTCCCCCAGAGCCCTTCTAAAATAGAAGTACCAGAGTCTGGTACTTCCGTCATTCTTCACAAACCTGGTAACTGGATTCAGCGAATACTTTGGTTATCAGAACAGCACTCTATAGAATCACTGCACTCAATAAATGTCCAATAACAATGGTGAAGAGTTAGATGAACTATATTTAAAATATTTCCCCCTTAATTCCCCTCCTAAATCTGGCTTCCATCTTTGCCTCTTTATGGTATCCAATGATCTCAATTCAGCCAAGTTCAAAGGCATTTTCTCTGTCCTTATCTTCCTTGATCTTTCTGATGTATGGGGCACAGCTTTTCATACCTGCCCCTTTGAAGGCTTCTGGCTTTAGTTCCTGAGACATTTCTATTGTCATTTATTTTTCTTCATCATCACCCTGATCTCTTCACTTATTTCTCACATTTCTTTGTCTTCTTTTTTCCTTATACCTTTCCAGTCACTTTTCTTCTAAACATATCTTTGATGAATTACTGTTTTCCTTGTGTCTTCCTGCTTTTTTTTTAATTCTACAGAGATTCTTTTGTTTTCACTAAGTTGTGTAAGTTAATAATTTACAGATACCTCTCTAACATTGATCCATTTCTTTCCGTACATCAAGGACATGTTAAAACTCAAATATACAGTTTCAATATAGAATTGATACAGTACATACATTATCTCATTTTCACTTTTTCAAGTGCTCACCATCTCTTCAAAAGTCACTGCTTCTGAGAAGCTGTACTTGATCACCCTACTTCAAATTCTGTCCCCCTTTTTTTTAATCTGCTTGATTTTTCTTCATAGCATTTGTTATTGCTTTCACTGTAATGTGTATTTATTGTACGTCATCTGAATGCATCACAAAAATATAAGCTTCATGTTTACTGCTATATAGCCAACACATAAAATAGTACATAGCATGAAGTAACTACAAGATAAATATTAGAATGGGCTAATGAATGGGTGAGTGATTAAGTAAATAAATGCATGATTCATTCAGAATCTGTCATTCAGATTCAGAACCTTAGAATCATCCTTGATTTCTTACTACCTCAATGCTCTAGTCTATATCCTGTTGTATTAGGATAATAAGGCTAATTACCAGCCTAAGGCTAGGCTGATGTAATAAATAGACCTAACAATAATTCAGTGGCTTGGGGCTTCCCTGGTGGTGCAGCGGTTGAGAGTCCACCTGCCGATGCGGGGGACACGGGTTCGTGTCCCAGTCTGGGAAGATCCCACATGCCGCGGAGCGGCTGGGCCCGTGAGCCATGGCCGCTGAGCCTGCGCGTCCGGAGCCTGTGCTCCGCAACGGGAGAGGCCACAACAGTGAGAGGCCCGGGTACCGCAAAAATAATAATAATAATAATAATAATAATAATAATAATAATTCAGTGGCTTAACGAAGATTAAAAAAATTACTTCTCACTTATAGTTTGAACTGTTTCAGGCTCCACTGGGCATCTGGGCAGCTCCATTCCGTGAAATTATTTAGAACGTTAGTTATTTCCACCATGTTGATCCACCATACCCGAAGGGCACTTTCCTCATCTGTCCTATTAACACTGGACTCTCCTGGGTTCCAGCCAGTTAGAAGGAAAAAGAGAACATGAATGAAGCACATCCCCAAGCCCAGAATAACCTACATTATTTCTGCTTAGATTCCATTGGCAAGGATGTGATCATGTGCACCCCACACACACCTGCAAGGGAACCTGGGATATAAGCCTATTATACAATAGCTTATGCCAAAAGGGAAAAACAGATTCTGATGAGACAACTGCCATTCTCCTCCACATCAGTCAATTTCTCAGAATATTTTTCAGACCAACTCCTTCCATTCTCTTCCTGCCAAATCTAAAAAAGTCCTTCCCTTGCCTGAACCACTATGATCCTTGACTTGCTGTTTTTCTAGCCTTTAGTCTTTCATCTCACAAGCTTATCTCATTCCGAAATCCAAATGACTTTTCCAAATTATCACTGTCATTTTTAATTTGCTGTCTCAAAATACTGCAGCCAGAAATTCCCACATATGTCAGGTCAGAATTATTCCTCATGGATTTCAGTGCTCATCATCCTCCAACTTTACTAGGGTAAAGGAGAAAAAGATTCTAAAAGATAAAAACATAAAATAAATGAGTCCCGCACATATTACATACTCTAGTCCACATTCATGGATCTGTTTCTCCTAAAGTTTTTTTAGAAAGGAGTCTTAAATTTTCAGTTATGTAACATCACAATATTTTTTTTCTTCAAGGCCCCGGATATAGGTGACTTTCAGATCAGTGTTTGATGACAGAATTGGAAAGTCACAAAATAAAACTGCAACGAGAATTTGCCTTAAAAACAAACCTGTTATCACTAGAACATTAACCTAAGCAATTAAATTCCCTCAAGCAATAGTTTCTCTATAATCCTTTTGTAAAAGCCCATTTTTAAGGCAAAGATTCTCACTGTGTGATCTGGGGACCTCTGAGGAGGTGTCTCTGAAACCTTTTCAGGGGATCTGTGAGGTCAAAACTCCTTTCATAGTAATGCTAAGACATTATTTTACCTTATTACTTTCATTCTCTCATGGGAGGACATGGACTTTTCCAGAGGCTACAGGATATGTGATATGACCACAGTTTGAATGAAGAAGCAGATATGAGGATTAAGCTGTCTTCTATTAAGCCAGATATCTAAAAGATTTGCAAAGATAGAAAACTATACCACTCTCTTCTTAGAGAACAGAACTTATGGTTACCAGGGAGGAAGGGTGGGGGGACAGGATAGTTAGGGAGTTTGGGATTGACATGTACACACCACTATATTTAAAATGGATATCCAACAAGGACCTACTGTATAGCACAGGGAACTCTGCTCAATGTTATGTGGCAGCCTCGATGGGAGGGGAGTTTGGGGGAGACCATTGGATACATGTATATGACTGAGTTGCTTTGCTGTGTACCTGAAACTACCAAAACATTGTTAATCATCTATATACTCCAATATAAAATAAACAGTTAAAAATATTGAGAGATTTTAAAAAAGAAAACTATATCACTCTTCTTATGAGAGTTTTTGCTTTGTAGTCTATACTTATTTTTCATTAAAAAGTAATTTATGTGATCATATGACACATTATTTTAAATAAATAATAAATATTTCAAAATCATCGTTTAAAATTTATATAGTAAACACTGACAAATATAACTTGCATAAACCAAAACTTTTTGAGATCCTCAATAATTCTGAAGAGTTTAAAGGGGTCCTGAAATCAAAAAGTTTGAGAGTCACTTATTTAAGGAGATAAATTACAGTTTTGCTAGTCAATTTCACGCACCCACTTCACCATTCAGCATTTCCCCTCAATTCCTGGAATTAAGGAGAGTGGACCTCACTGAAGATGTTTATAGAATGGTTTCCATTCTCTGATCTAATTCAGTCCTCACTGAAGCCATCAAGGACAAAGTATTGCTTCTTTGATGTTCTGCTCTTACACATATGAGGGAAAGACAAGGGAATTGAGAATTGTGCTGAGAAACAGGTAGAGAGGTCATTAGAAAAACGGGCTCAGGGCGGCTCTCATGCATAACTAATGACTGTAAAGTGCTTTACAGATAGAAAAGTGTCATGTCATGGCAGAAGCAACCACTATGCGTCTCTTGCTTTAGGAGAAACTGCCTCCTTCCCTGATATTCCCTATAAAGATGATTTAAAATATTCTTAGTCTATATAGTGGTTCTAGAAGATTTTAACTTGAATAACCAAAACAACATTCATGATGAACAACATTCATCATTTATATTCTTGGACCATCACTCAATTCTGTAATGTTACAGATTCAATTCTAATACCAGCCACTTAGCCTGGCCCTCGAGAAAACTATGCCACGGCCAAAGGCTGCCATAATACACGTTACAAATGCACACATTTATCCACAAGAATGATTTCATAGAGTCCATCACCACTACAAAATGAAAACAAATAAACAAAGCATTACTCAATTCCAGTAGTTAATTCATTAGAAACAAGTTCCTATATGGTGAGTAAGCAGTATATCACCAGCTTTGGTCCTAGATCTCAATGGTGGAGAAGCTGTATTATTTGCCTGGCCTGGCAGGAATATTTCTGAACAGTCAGTTAACAAATAAGGGTTACTCCTAAAATTCTAAAAGGTCAGGGAAAATATTTTTAGGCCTTTTTAAAAAAAATTAATGCATCTGTTTTTAAAGTCAATTCTAATCCTACCATTTCATATGCTGATTTTCACCTGTGAGACTAATATATTATCTAGGCCTAGGTGTGACTGAAATTATTTATTAGGTTGTTTTGGCCTTGACATACCTGCTATAAAGACACTGCTGGGTGAAATACCTCCAAGCCCTGTTTTGCAAATGACACATAAGGACATTTTCCATTAACATTAATGAGACTTATGAATCCATTGATGGGATAATAGAACTAAAAGGTGAATTTCTATTGGTGATATACAATCCTTCATCCAAGTGTTAAAATTCTGGTAAACAGGGAGAAATTTGGCCATGCATAAAATGCCACAGTGCCTAGTATCTCTGAAGCTGTAAGGACTTCAAGGATATAGCATAGTCTTAAAAATATGAAATGTACTTTGATACAAAAATGAAATTCTAAGTAGTGATCTCTAAAATATTTCCATACATTACTGAAGGAAGTAAATGATTTCAGAATTTATTCAGCATTTTTATTCTCCAGAAACTGGTAATCAGTTTCATTCTCCAGAAACTGACAATAATGTATTTTCCGCACTTAATCGTTTTAGACATCAGCATTCATTGTTAGTGGAAGAAAATGACTGCATTTTATAAATAAAATCACTCATTTTGTTTCATGAATTAAATCTTAAATGTTATTTAGGTTGCCAGACTATTTTTATTTCAAGTATTTCTTCTTGAGAACTTATATCCCACAACAAAAACTCTTGGACAGAATTTTAAATAACTATTATTTATAGTCTGTGAGTTTAAAATGAGATTTTAACTATTTAGCCCACAAGCACTTTCCCCTTTATTGCTTAAAATATACTGTTTCAAAGTATATACGCTCTCTTCCCAAATAAAACTTCTTTTTTCTATTTCCTGCTAGTTCTCCCCCGAAGTCAGATATTCTTTTTCCTTTGCTAAACCTATTTTTAAAGTAAACCTCCTGTATATAATAAAAACAAAGTAATATTTGATCTAATAAGTAATTATTGAAAATTTTAAGGCAAAACATGGTCTTTACTAAGTGTGGGCAGTTTTTATTAATGGTAAAGAAAACTTATTTAAAACTAATTGAGACTATAAGTAATCTAAATTATCAAAATAACTGCAGACCAGAATCTGCACAAGTAGCATTTTGCCAGTCGTGTCTTTACTGTGCTCCGAACAATTCTTTACTGTATGATATTACAGAACTGTGAAAAAAAATAGATGTAACATTTTGAAGAAATTAATTAAAAAGCTATTGGGAAAAAGTAAAATCCTTCATAGCCCCTAAAAGTTCATTCCCACCGTATTTTACCTTATCATATTCAGTGGCCTGTCTAGTATTATCTCCATATACCTGCTAAGTTTAACAAGTTTCAAACAACACATTGTATTTGTGACAGGTCAAAATAAACAGCAACTCATACCCATGAGAAAAAGGAAAGTCAATGCCTGAGTTACAGTTAAGGATTATTTTCTGGAGAAAGAAAAAAAACATTAAGCTCCCTACAGAAATTCTTCGATTTCACGAAACTTGGGTTTTGTCTTTTTTCATTTGACACATTTGTGAGACTGGGACCAGGCAAGGAAGAACACGATGTGAATTCGCATACCTCCAAGGCTGGGAGATGGTGTTGTCTGTATTGCCATCACATGAAGCAAATAACCAAATTTTCTGACCTCCATTGATGGTTAGTTTTCAAACAGAGGCAGTATTATCTGTTCCATGCCAAAGACACACACACATACACACATACATTGTTTGCAAACTAGAAGAATAGTGAGTAACAAGATGTAACTAGAAACTCTCCCTTCTTTTTGAAACAAGAGAAAAACCCCACAGGGAAGGACCAAAATTATAATTAACTGAATGCTACTCAATTAATTTGAAATGCAAGCCACAAAATCCTTGGTTATAAATCCCCAAGCTGGGTTATTCGTCATTCCAAAAAGGGCACTGCAAGCTCTGTCCCAATGGTCCCCTCGCTCCCAAGTGGATGGTAGTGCCAGCCTCTCTGTGGTGGAAGCCAGATGGAGGATCAAGGCAGGCTTCCACGGTTTGCCCAGTGAACTGGTCACGAAAAGAAAGTCACGCCACACCTTGTGCTTGCTGGGAAAGAAAGGACGCTCCGCCGCTCAGGGACACTCTAAGATGGTGACGCATCTTTCTCGGTACACGGTGTGGGGCGAAGGGGGGAGAAGCTTATTACTGAACTAAATGTTTTTACTGATTGCCCTTGAGTCAGAGCCCACTGACCCCGCAGACCGTAAGTGGTTATAGCGCAGACCTGTCATTTCCAGGCAGCAAGAGGAGATACCGGATTAGTCTAGGACACCTCGCGCTGAGCTTTCTCCTACAGCCCGCCACCCCCTAGGCCTCCGAGGCGCGGATAAAGATGCGCGCCGCGCTGGGGTCTCCGGCGAGCCCTGGCCAGGGGCTGCGCGGGGGCGGCATGGGACCGGATGGCCGCGCGGTGGCCCGCGGGGACCGAGCGGACGGCTGCGCTGGCGCGCGTCCCACCCGGTGTCCGAGGCCCGCCGCCACGCAGAACGGCCCGGATCGGGGCCGAGAAAACAAATGACTGCTTTGCGGCACTCCCCATTAAACAATAAAGCGAGCTGTAAAGCCTCAGGTGCCGTGTTTGTTGTGCCGTCTGCGCCGCGCTGTGGCTCCGGCCGGGCCGAGCCGAGCGCAGTGGGCCGGGGAGCGCCTCTTCGGCTGATTCCAGGGAAAGATAAGGAGCCGCCGAGCCACCAGCTCTGTCTAGACTCGCGACCTCACAAGTCAAGCGCCTTGTTTGGATTAGCCCTCCAGATCTGCCAACCTGATCAACCCCTGAAAGAGAAGGGCCCAGCAACACCCTTTTTTCCTCTCCCGGACCACGATTGTCCCTGCTTTAAGGGATCAAGGGCTGACTTGCCTGCGGGAGTCATGGGGCTGGTTAGACCGCTGTCGGGTCCCCCATTCCTATCACCCACCCACCCCAAACCCGAGTGCAGCCCGGCTCTGCCCTGCCCGCTGGACATGGGAAACACTTCAGAGGGGAGACCACTAGGAAGACCGGAAAAATTAGTTGCCAACCCAATCAAGTCCACAAATAACATCACCCTGAAATGAGCACGAACTTTTGCTCAGTGGAAGGGAAAGAGGGTCCTAGGCGTGGAGAGGGCTGAGCGGAGTCTCCCCGTAGGGCTCTCGTAAAGCTCAGGTTAAGGTGCCTTTCTTCCCATCTGGTGAAAAGCAATCTTACCCCCCAACTTTCCCCCCTAGTCTTAGGTGTCCTCTTTTGGAGAAAAAAAAATGTTTTTCTTTTTAGAACGCTTTGCTTATCATTGCTGAGCCCTTTTTCAGAGGCATAATTAAGCAGAAAGATTTGCAAAATAAATGTTAAAAAAACTAAAAAGAATGAAGTACTCTTTAAGTGCGGCTCCGGGAGAGGCTGGCTTCTCCAAGGCATAGAAACTGGCTTCTCGGAGCCAACAGCTTAAGCGCCATAAAAATTAAAGTATGTGATAGTAACAATGCTCACAGCAAACACTCAGCAGCCTTCCCTCCTGCCCCTCCCCCTCCTTCGCTCCCAGTGAACCAACTTCTCTGTCTACACTTCAGAAGTCTCCGGGAGGTGTGGAGAGATCCTCCATCACGACTTGGGACATTGTAAGCTGTGAAGTTTATGTTTGTGGCGCCTGGGCTCAAACAGCCATTCAGTGGCTTGCTCGGTTATCAAGAAAACAACAATCAGAAAAGATCAGTAAACAGAATCGGCTGCCAGCACCCTGAATTAACTACTTACACTTTAGTTTAAAAATACCCACTCACACTGTACAAGTTAATTGTTTTTATTTTAAATAATTAATGAGAATTCAAGATTTGCAGCCATTTTTTGAAAGTAACACTTTTAAAATAAGGGCACAAAAATAATCCCCTCCCCCTTTCTCCCAGCGCCCCCAAAGAAAATTTGACTTGTCTTGTTGTGACATAATCTTTAATTGTTGATTAGCAGCGAGGAAGTAAATAGTCCTTAATGAATAGAACCCAAGCATAATTTGGATTATAAATCTCCTTTACAAAAGTTGACTAAACTGAACTTTACAGATAAGAAAACAAGTACTTTCTGCTTAGTTTACTTGTATTAGAGGTGAGATTAAACTCAAACTGGCTGGGTTCCATCCAAACTTAGCTCTTCTGGTGGTTTGGACCTAGTTTTTACTTTTTGTTTTTCTTCTTTTTGAAGAAAAAGGAAAAGGCTAAGTAAATCCACAGGGGGTTTATAAGAGATATTTCAATGAGATCGATCTTATGGCTTAAAAATTCAAGGTGCTAGAAAAATGCCAAGTACTTTGAGGTACCTCAAAAGCACACTGTGTCTTTCTGGCTTTTAGCCAAAAGGATAAGATAGACCAAAAAGGGGGTCAATAGATAGGTTTAACAACTTGATCAGGGTGAAGAGCAGCAGAGCAACACAAAATCATCTATTTAATCTTGGATTCCAAAAAAGTTGTGAATTGGGAAGTGGGTAGACACACCCACGCAGAATCTCAAATAACCAGAAATGTTATTTCAATGAAGAAAAAAAAGTCTCTTCGAATATGATTCTAACTTAGAAAGGACCTTTTTTTAAAAAATTTTAATGGTAAGAAAAGCCAGGTCCATTTGATGAAAGGAAAAGACAGCGACAGTAAACTGACACAGAGGATGTTATTGCTCTGAACAATAAGGAGAAAAAAATCCTGTCTTTTTAGGAGTATAGATGTTGATATAGATTCCCTGATTTAAGGACAGCGTCCTGGATGTTTTTAGTTGCATTAAATTTTAGCTTGCAGAGCTGGAGGAAATGAGTCATAATGTCCAGAAGGAAGAATTCAGAGTAATAAGGGGAGGGAGGATCAAAGATAATGGCAAACAGGAGGAATTTCATTAGAAGAGCACCGCTCAAAATTCGATCTCCAGAGGTGTGCAGGGAAAAGGAGAGTATGTGCAAAAGATGGTTTGCAAACAAGAAGACATTTCAGCTACACATTTTAGAGCACATGCTGAGGAGTCTAGAAGGGAACACACCTTTCCTATGAATAATACAAGAACTGGAATGCTATCGACCCATCAATCCATTCTCAGCCATCAGGCAACATATATCTTGAATCTAGCAAGGGAACCCAAATCATTCAACACTTCCCTCCCAAATTACTGTACTTAAATTCGAGCTGTGGACTTCAGAACAGACTGACATCTATATATGTAAAACATTATCTCCCCACACACAAACCTAATCTTAGAAATAAATGTCAGGATGAAAAACCACCACAAAGATGTGTGCCTCACTTAAGTACCTCTATTGCATTCAAACCCTAAATAAAGTTTTTTTCCAAGTCCTAATGTTTTCAAAAGTGTCTACTAAAGGCTATGGCTGGGAAAGGGAACTTAATGGTTTTCAAACCAGGGCTTGGGCTATCAGTAACTCCGCACTCCTGATACCAATATCCATGTTGTACCTGCCATCCTTGCACTTATTAGTTAGTCGCCTCAGGTATGACGGTGAGCAAAAAGGAAAATCAAAGACAGGCGAATAGAAACAGTGAATCGGAATCTGAAAAAGTCAAGTCTGGTGCAAGACATTAGAGGAGACGGGACAGAAAAGAAAAAGAAGAAGAAGAAGGAGAAGGAGAAGAAGAAAAAAAAGAAAAAAAGGCCTTTCTTGGAGAAGATCCATGTGAGATAAGACATAACTCCTGTTTTTCTCAACAGATGACTACAAGCCATTATTACTGCGGCCAAATTATTACCCCTCTGTCAAGAATTAGACACAACAATCAAAGTAATCAACGGGCATGTCTAATGCACTGTAACATTTTCAATGCAAAGTTTGTTTTCTCTCTGGCCCCACCACGTTAGAGCCTGTAATTAACCCCTTATGTAGGACAAAGCCAAACAAAAGCCTAATTGAGGCTCTTTCCCGACTTGCGGCAGGTTTGGAGAGGGTGAAAGCGACTTGAGAGCTGGGGAGACGCGGGGCTCCCGGGGCTCCAGCCCGGCCTCCACCCCGCTCGCCGTCAGGGGTCCTAAGGGGCGCACGCCACGAGACACACGATTAGGGTACGTTAGCTTTCGTATTTATTACGAGTTGTCAGATGTTTAAAAAGGCATTACACTGGCGCGTACAAATGCATTCAGTCTGTAGAGAGCCAAAGTATCATGGGGGGAGGGGGAGGGGAGGAGTCAGGTGGAGCCCCAAATCCTTACTCTACACCCACAAACGAACCGAGAAGCCTGATTTCGAAGAGGGCCATTTCTCCTTCCCTGGGTTCCGGTTCTGGCCCAGGAGCCGCTGCTAAACGCCAGCGGGCAAGGTGTTAAGAGCTCACGTCCACGAAACTCCGACCACACGCAACCCGGATTCCTGCCCCTAGAAGGCGGTTCCCCACCTAGTCCTCGCCGCGCCCCTCCACCCTAACCAATCACCCTCGTAAGGTTTTGGGGGTCTGAGTTAAGGGAGAAAGAGAGAAGGGGAGGGGGGTAGGAAACAAGTTGGAGACGTTGGGGAAGGAGAGGCAAGGAAAGACACCCACTGACTGGTCTGGGAACTGGTGAGAAAACTCCCCTCTCTCCGTCTGGTCTTCCTGCGCAAATAAAGCAGCATTTCTCAAACGGCTGACAGCCGCCACTGGTAAATAATGATCATACTTCACTGGCTAGGCAGAAAGCCTCTCTTTTAGCGAGAGCTTATACTTGAAATATGGGTCATTTCAACGATCCTAAGCAGAAGACTTTGGTATAAAGCACTCTAAGGAGATAAACATAGTGACTCAGGATCAAAATCCATTTTAAGCAGGACCCTCTTCCTATTTTGGGTGGGGTGGAGTGGGATGGAGGGTGGGGCAGGAAAAGAGACAGGAGGAAAGAAAGGTGGGAAACAGGACAGAGGAAAGCATCTCATTGTCAAAAACCCAGTAATATTATCACAGCTGAGAGCAAAAGGCTTCCCACCAGTTTTGATCCAACTATTGAAATGCAAACTTGCAAGTTCAACCTTAACTATCTGCAATAAAATATCACACCTATTATATGTCAGTTTACCCCGATTCACATGCAGTCTTTAATTTCAGACATTTTAATGACTTACTTGTAAACATATAAAAGAGGGACCCTGGATCATTGTGTTTATTTATTTATCTATGCCAAACATTTATTGGTGAAATAGTCCTGAAGATATAATTCTACATATGGCGCTTTGATTTCACATAATATTTAAGAAAAAAGACAAAACACATAGAATTAGACATATAATTCAAAGACCACGGTACAACCTTTATCTTTTTTTTTTACTTCAGCAAACAAAACATAATGTCAAATGACATGAAAAGTGGCAAGTCTTCCGACAATAAATAATAAATTACTTTATAATTTTTGCAATGCAAGAGCAAACAAAAAAAAAAAGTTTCCTTTTTTTCCTCTTTATTTCCAGAGAGAGCGAAAACAGTCATTTTAACCAATAACTATACACATCTTTGGGGGAAAAGTTCTTGGACAGACACAAGTCAAACACAATCCCGAGACGCTTGTGGCAAAATAGAGGTAACCTTGTTGCAATGCTTTATAAGTTGGTTTTTAAATCTGAATTCAAAAACCTTTAAAGTCGCTTCAGACTTCTTGATAGAGGATGGATCTCAAAAAAAAAGAGGGGGAGGGGCAAAAGGAAAAAAGAAATCAGCTACAGGACATGCTAGAGACCCAGGATTTCAATTAACCCCTTGTTCAAGTCAACTAAAAACATCGCAAACCAACGCAGCTCCACCTTCCTGAAAGGACTCTTTCAGCCAAAGAGGCCAGTTTCTCTTTCTGCTCATTTGCTGGAGCTCCTGTTTGGCAAGGCAATGACCAATATAGAAACAGCACCATTCAGAATAAGATGGACTAGAAAATCTCTATTTCTGCTTTTCTCTAGATGTGCAGTGAAATGAAAATGCTTTTTTTGAGATCCTTGAATATAAATCCTCTACGTTTTAAAAACGTCTTTTTTTTTTCTTCAGTACTCCTAAGGTCATTGGATAGCATTATGTTGGGTTTGGGTTTTGTTTGTTGTTTTAATTCTAGTAAAATCCCATGATTGTCTTCACAGTGTTGCTACCATATCACCTTGTCATTAAAACAGACTTCGTGCGTTTCATGGAGCATTCATTTCTTGATTCAGTTTTTATTGACTGGGTCGTTAAATACTTTTGTTTCGGAGTTCAACATTATAATTTCCCACTTTCTCCAACAGGGAAAAAAATACATCTGAATGAATGTTCCTCATGCCTCAATTGGACTGGCTACCATGCTGTTAGGTGTATCTGGGAGCTGAGAGGACATCGACGCCACTTCACTGCCAGTGGAATTAGAGCCCGGTCCTCCTTCTGAAAAATTGACCTGCATAGAAGGTTAAGAAATGAATAAAGGAGGCTGTGATCATATTCACAAAAGGATTATAAACTTGTCCTCTGTGTGTGTGTGTGTGTGTGTGTGTGTGTGTGTGTGCAGAGACAGATATATAGATAGAGATATCCGCACATATAATTGAATTTTAACAGGCTTAAAGAAAGCCTACAAGGAAAAGAACTTGGGAAGAAATCCTCTCGCTTTCCCATCTTCCAAGAGATCTCTGTTTTAACTGAAACTGAATTCCCAACATTATGTTGCATTAAATTATTTAAGAAGAAATGTGTTTCCCACTGTAAAATGGCATCGCAACTCTACCATGCATGCTCGAAATAAAATTATCCTGCTGGCTACGTGTTGCCCTGGGAGCAGGCGAGTTCTCAGTCTCTAGGCGTCAAAGCCTCTCTTCTTGAGTTGGAAAATCCATAACACGCCGCTCAGATCGTGTGACGGGAGATTCAGAGGAGGCTCCACAGAACAGTGATTAACTCCTCAGAGGGTTCACAGCGTGGCCTTTCTTCCTTGTTGTTGGTCCTGCTGCCTTTTGGCCTCTTTCTCTCTTTCAATCAGGCTCTTCCTTCCGAGAGGAGACCCATATATTATAACGTCATCCACATTATAAATATCTGGCTCCTTCTCTTAAGCCGAAAGTACTGTGTTGCTGTTGTAAACCTTCTTCTCCACTCTGCTCCCAACACCTCCCCATCCTCGGCTTCCCTTCCACTGCTCTCAGCTGACACTAAAGTTTCAGGAGGTGCAAACACTCGGCTGCCCTGAGCCCTCCCCTTACCTGCCTTCTATGATCCAAATAACTGGTAAGATTAGACTGACATTAAAAATAATTTCTTTTTCCTAATTCCGGGGTCTACCTTCCTTGCTATCTTATTGAACTTTCCCACTGTGAAGCCAAGGGACTTCTCAAATCTGCCTCCTCTAGACTGGCCCACTTTCAAACAGACACCTGGGCCAAGCCCTTTTAACCCCTGCCTGTGGCCCATTACCCAACTGTTGCCACAAAGAAAGAAAATGCCCTCCAGGTAAATGTGAGGGGAAAAAGTTAACCTCAATTCAAGCTTTATTTTCAAAGAAAGGAACAAGTTTTTCGGATGGATCTTGTTTTATAGAACAAGATCCTACAGGGCTGTTTATTACTTAAGAAAAAAAACCGTATGTGTACATATATCATCTCACAAAAGATATATACTTAATAATCTTAGTTATCTTCACCCAGGTGAGTTGAGTTTTCTCTTCTCTGGATGTGTAGAAATATTAACACGGAAACCAGTTTTCACATTATTATCTCTCTGATTGGTAGAACTCAGGTTCCTTTTGCTATACATGCCCCACAGTATGTGACTGTGTAGGATATTTGAACTTACATACTAAAAAAATGTTTAAGCACTCCTACATTTTAGATTAAGATATAGTCCCAGGAAGAGATATAGTCACAAAAGTATCAATCATATCTTTGAATAACTGAACTTTTTATTGATATATTTGAAGAGTGCAGATAGGTGCCTGCTGACCATTGATAATAACACTGATTATGTATTACAACATTGATTATTATTACAATCACCTTGATTTAGGTCCTTAACTATACCATGCTCTAGGAGCTGAGAAGGGAGTGCATTTACCGGCTGCTGATCAAAATGCCAAGGTGATCTCTAATGTCCCTTCTGACGCTACAAGTCGAAGATGTATGATTCTGCAACCCAGGATACCTTCCCACGCGTGTCTATTTAGTTAGGCACCTTGAAGTTAATCCCTCAGAACAGGCCTGATTGATAGAAAATTCAACCTATATGGTCAAACTATGAACTCTCACAGAAAAGACTGACAAGAGGTTTGTTTTCCTTGAGTGCTTCCCTCCTCTCTCCAACACACCCCCTTCGTCTCTCCCCAAGCCTGGGGTCGGGGAGCACCCTCCTCGCTAACCCCCAGAATCTTGCCTTGTGTGACGGTTTAACCAGAATCTCCTTTCTCTGGAGATTCAGCCTCCCCACTCTGGGAGCTGACACTTACCAGTTGCTGAAAAGCCGGCTGATCTATGTCACTCTGCAAGGCGAAGTCACTCAGTACTTTCCAAGGCGGCTGGTAACTTTGCACCTCCACTGGGTTTGCCTGTAAGCCACCGTCGTGTCTCTCTGGACTGGCAGCCACCATGGGAGTTCCTGTCATCCCCTGGATATTCTGTGAATAGGTCCCCCCCCAAGCCCAACATGTTAATGAGCAAACTCCCTCCCTCCATTGTCTGTGCAGGCTAAGCAAATATACCCTGGTATTATCTTATCTATATAGTGGCCTTTATTGACTCAGTTAATCTGCTGCGCATATGGATATTAGCCAGGGTTCAGTTTTGTGTTATTACGTTTTGTTCTTCTGTTTTTGTGGGCTGGACTATTAGGTCTGCTTGGACCTTATTAAGTGAAATTCTGTTTCGACTTTCTTCTTTCCCTTTAAATTCACTGTTAATCCCAATTCCGCCCGTCTGCCTTTCCAGGCCATAGCATCTCAGTGGAAAGCTGAGGCAGGATAGGCCTCCCTTCAGCCTCTAGACACGATGATTTTCTGGGCAGTTTGTTAGTCAGATCTGGGGGTAGATTTTCTGCAGGCAATTCTCTGGGAGCCAACCCCGACTCCCAAGCACTTGGGTCAGGCCACTATTGTGCTATTATGCACTAACCAACTTAGAAAATGCCCTGGCCCAGGCTTGGCCAGTCTGTCAAATTTAATGACAGCACGTTTTATGGCATTTAAAAATAGGGCCTAAGCCGTAAAAAGCAAAAAAAAAAAAAAAATTGCTGGTTGGTGGGGGGAAGAAAGAAACTCTTTAGTTTAACTTAACCAGGAGGCCTGCCAGTTGGGTGCCGCTCTGGGCCAGGGATGATTGTGGGTAATAGTGCCAGGGGCCTGACATCTCTGGAGACCTGGGCTTGACCTGGAGCAGAAGGTGCCCTGTTTTCACGGGTCACCTTGGGGCATTTCGCCCACCTGGGGGCTCTGCTGCAGGCTGCGCACGGGGGACACCGGGATGACCCTGGATTAAAAAGGAAGCCAAGGAGTTGTCCTTTCCTCCTCTCGGCTGCCTGAGGAACTGATGACCGGAACTTTGGCAAAACCAGCGCCAGGCCTCACTGCCCACGGAGGGGGAGACGGCCCTTCCGGATCCGGGATGGGGCGAGGCTGAAGGGCACGAGCCCACCCCCGCGGGCTGGGGCCTCCCGGAGCAGCGCGGGCCGCGGTGTGGGCGCTGGGCCGGGCACCGGTGGGGGGGGCCTCTCCCCGGGGCAGGGGTCGGGGGGAGGGGCCGCCAGTGCCGGGTCCTGCTCCGGAGCCGGAGGGAAACGGCGCCGGCCCACCTGGGCAGCCGGCACGCACGCCTCCTCGGCTTCCCCCTCTCGGCCCCTGCCCGGGCCCCAGGGCCACTCACAGTTTTGTCATTGGGTTGCTGCTGCTGGAGCTGCTTCATCATGATGCTCCGCTTCTTGTCCTTGCACCGCTTGTTCTGAAACCAGACCCGGATCACGCGGGGACTGAGGCCGGTCATCTCCACCAGTTGCTCCTTCATGAGCGCGTCGGGCCGGGGGTTGGCGGCGTAGCAGGTCCGCAAGGTGTGCAGCTGCTTCTCGTTCAACACAGTCCGCACGCGGGTGGTCTTCTCTGGCTGCTTGTGGACGTGGGGCCGCAGGGCCGGCTGCCGGGCGGAGATGGGCTCGGCTGCGGGGCAAGGGGTGCCGTGAGCGGGCCGGGCCGCCCGCCCGCGCCGCTCCCGGACAATGGGCAGCTCTTTGCAGCCTCGACAGACAAAGCAGGGGCGGCAGAGGTGGGGGTAAGGGGCGCGAAAGGGAGAATAAAATCTCGCTCTCTAATCTCAGAGGTCAATGCTCAGTAATCCGGGCCCGGAAAGCAGCCTTCGCCCCTGCTCGTGTCAACATGGAGTCAGCAAAGGGGCGCACGTCTCAGGGCCTGTCCCCCTGCTCACAGCAAGGGCGGCATCGTTCTGCCTTGTTTCTCCTCCCTTTGCGCCTTTTCTAGTACCCGGACTGGGCCCAGGTTACACCGAGTCCACACAGCCCCCCACCCCCAACGCACAGGCGGTACTAGGGAAAGAAACGCAGAACCCCAGTGACAGCCAGAGACACTACCCCAGCGGGATGCCTGCAGCGCAAAGGCTGAGGAGAATTCTGACAGAGAGCTTGAACTTCAGTCCCCAGGGTACAATTATATCAAGGGGATAAAGAAATTCGGGATTTCGGCCATCTCTCCAGGCTTTGATCTTTCTTAGTCTACCTGGATCTACTAAATCTACCTGGATGTTCCTGATGTGATCTGATCCCAAGAAAAGGAAAATCGAAACTCTTTAGAGCTGCCTGGCCTCCAGAGAAAAGACAGCTGGGGAGTGTTCTGGCTCCTGACTCCCTCCCAATACTTCGGCCTCTTCTGTGCTTCCCACAGCAGAGCACAGGTTGCACCGAACAGAATTTGCCACCTCTGGCTTTGCCCCCCTGCAAGCTAAGTCACAAATCCCCCAGGACGGAATTCTTAGAGCTGCCAGAGAACAGAGGAGGAAGAGTTGTAGTTTTCTCACAGCCAGAACTCAGGGCGAATTGACACTTTAAAAATGCACAGGGCAGATCTATCAAGACCAGAAAGCAGGTTTGGAAACGTTGTCTGCCTTCTTACCTGTGGCCCCCCTCCTGGCCAACCTTGCTCTATTTCTACTCTCCTTCCTGGGGCAAGGGCCCTCAGATCTGTTTGTTACAAATCTTGCACTTTCCAGGACCCCCGGGGGTCAGGTCAACACCTATGGGGTCAATTTAGTGTCACAGCAACAGGGCCGAAGATGAAATTCTCACCAAATCAAGTAGAATGAACGGTTTAAAGAGGGAGGCTCCCTTTCAAAGGCAATTACTGCAGATAAGCTTGTGGACAGTTTTAAATTACGGCTCCGTGCGAAGGCTTGCAATTATTAAAACTGTATCTTTTCAGGCCCACTCTCTCACAAAGGGATACAAATAAATTTTTAAAGTATTTTGGAGTGGGGGGGCAGTTTGCAAGGGAAAAGGAATTGAGAGGCTAAATAACTTGAGGCCACCTAAGCTTCCTTCATTGGGTTAAAGGAGGAAGCTCCAGGGGCCCAGAGCTCCACCCCTTTAATTAGGCAGCTGCGGGGAGAATACCTGGCGGGGAGCTGAAGCCCGTTTTCAGTAAGCCGCGTTTTGGAGGCCAAGGTGAACTGGAAGTACTGTTTGGGCGTGTGCAGACACGTGTGCCCAAGCGGTGTACATTCACGGGCACCCACATCTAGACACACAGACGGGTAGCTGTGCTGGGGGGAGTCAAGGGAGACAGTGAGGGCATTGAACCTTGCTGCGAAAGAGTGAAGCGCGGTGCAAACCGCACCCAGAACCCTCCGTCTCCGACCGCAGCAACCGCCGCAAGGGTCCCAGGGTTGCTGCGGCCGCTGGCGCGCTGGCAGGGGTGGCGCTGGCCTCGCCTGGCGCCTGCCTCCCCGAGGAGGGCCTCCCTCCGCGCCCAGAAGTACCTGCCATTTGCAGCGGCCGCGCCGGGTGCAGGGGGCTGAGCGGGTCGCCGGCGCCCAGGCTGGCCCTCTCCACCACGTCGTGATCCGCGCGGCAGAAGAGCCCGTCCTCCCGCAGCGCGAACTCGTCCCCGGGGATGAGCTGGCGGCTGCAGGCCACGCAGCGGAAACACTCGATGTGGTACACCTTGGAGCGGGCGCGCATCACGAAGTCGTTCTTGCTGAAGCCGATGCTGCACTTGGCGCATTTGATCCCGTACAACCTGCGCGGGGGCCGGGCCCGGGGCGGGAGGGAAGCACAGAGAGAGGTGGTCACTTCAGGCGGGCGCTGCCCCCGACCCAAGGTCGCTGGCAACCTCGGCCACAACGCCCTGAGACACTGAAATCAGCATTCGCAGACAAGCTGGGAATGGGAGGATGGAAATGATTAGATTTCTCTCGTTTCCCGCTCCATTTCCCTTTCCTATGAGCTTCTGTGTCTCGATCCGTACCTCTTAGTTGAAAACGCCCAGTCCAAACCATCGAAAAATGTTTGACGTGTTGGAAGCCTGGGCCGCTGCTCCAGCGACCAGTCCAGGGTGACCCTTGCCGCTCTTGGCAGGAAGGGGTCCAGGGGGACTCGGGAGTCACTGGCCCCAAATTTTTGCCTCCCTATCCCCCAATTTCTGCTGCTAGAAACGTCTCTAAAACTGCAACCCAAATCCTCCTTTCAAAAGAAAATGAGGTTATGGAATGAGATTGTCACCCCACTCGGTTTGAAAACACACAAATGCACAGGCAGAAGAACAAAATGAAACCTCTGAGGGTTTCCAGAGCCCTTTCTGCACAAGCCCACTGCACTTTTCCCCAGCTAAAGATCTTTTCCTCAGGCAGCAATGTTAACAGAAAGTTTCCTCTCTCCCTTCCTCCTTTTATTATTATTTTAAAAATCTGCTTTGGTTCCCTCCATCTTTTTCAATTTGCTGAAGCATCTACCTTTATTTCAGTTTGTTTGAGAACCCTGACCAGACAGAAAAATGAAAAGACCCACTCCTAAGGGTCTTCCTCACTGCTGACCGTTCTTTACCAAGAGACAATCCTTGTAGGTTTCATCTAGAGGCTCTGCCCTGGCCCCCTCTCCGCGTTATCACTAATAACCAAAGCAGGAGCGTTCCTACAAACAGAGAGAATGGAGGAGAGGAAAAGACCTACACAAAGGGGGGTAAGAGGGGGAGCCTCGCTCCCCCAAGGGGGGAAAGGGATTCGGAAATCTAAACGGTCTCTCTGTTCTGCTTTTACAACTACAGGATTTCAAAGGGACACACACACTTGCACGCGCATACACACACACAGTTGAAAGAGTGGAGAAGAAAATGTAAAAGCGATTGGTTCCTTCCACTAACGTTTAGCCAGAATTAGGCACAAGCAGGTCTGAATACAATTGAGCAAAACACTATCTCCACAGGAGTAAAGCTACTGCTGGGGTTGAGAAGTGAGCTCTCCCTCTCCAGAATCTCCAGTTCACAAACCAATCAAGTAAACAATTGAAAATGGCTCATTTGTCAGAGGTTAGAAGGTAGATTCAAAAGTTTTCCCTCCCTCCGCCTACTCTATGTGAGATCTTCCACTTCATAGGATGAGGACTTTACCTTGCCTGTGACCAAACAATTTGGAAAATCCCTCCCCCTTCCTCTAGCTCCCCACTTCCCCTCTTTCCTCCCGTTCTCCTCCCCCACCATCAAAGTATTCATAAACTTTTTTTCTGCACTGTTCAGCTTTATTAAAATTACACTCTCCACTTCGTGGTTTTAAAATAAGAAAAAATACTGCACACTAAGTGAGCAGGAAAAAATTGTAACTGCATACTTAAATCACAGCTAAACTTTAAGGTTAAGTTCTAAGCTCCATAAACTCTATGACTTACAGAGCTAATTACTTGTTAACAGCCACTGGAGAACTTATTTTTAAATATAATATTTTGATATTATTCGACATAATAACGAATCGACATAATAACGAAGGTGTTATCTCTTCTGTTTTGTTTTTAAAACAATAATATTTTCTTTGGAAATTCTACTTCCTTCCTAAGGCAGAAAATGAAGTTTCTGACATATGTATACACAAGTCAGAAAATTTGAGATTGGCAAAGCATAAAGTTTAGACGCAGAATAAATTGAAAGAAAAAAATTCAGAAAGTTCCTTATGTGGTTTTATTCTTGACAGTAAGGGCAATTCGCTCATTTTATCAGTTACCAGATTTTAATGTGAGAAAGGAAGCTGTTCAATTATCTAAATATACCAATTGTTCGTAGACAGATGATGGGCAATTTGATCTGCTCTGTCTAATTCATCAGCTCAGATAAGATAAGAAAGAAGACAGTCAGATGTCACCAAAGGGTTAATATTTAAAAAGATTAAATTTCCGGTCTTTTTTACAGAGAATATTTGGGTTGGTTTTTAAATTTTCCAGGCAGGAGTCCTTACCCTAAAAGTAAAAGGGCAATATCTCTATTTGCTCTTTCAAAGTACATCTCTAAATATGCTTAGGTCAAACTATTTCACCTATTGCATTGACATCTCCGAAGAATCTGGAAGTTACTAATAAAATACTTAATTAAAATAAATAAAAAAGAAAAAACATTGCATGATACAATAAAAACCAACCAACCTTTTTTTTTTTTAAGTTTAGAAACCCCAACTTTTCCATCTTGATTTTTTTTGTTTGTTTTGGAAGGGGGAGGGTAACAGAGGAAAATAATTTGAGCATCACAAATTCCAAGAGCAATTATACAAGCTTCAATGCCACATAATTTATGGGAACCACTATCGAGTTTCGCGGGGGTTTTTTTCCCTCTAAAAAGTAAAATGAACAGCATAGGTTAATTTACATATTACACTTACAAGGGTAACTTTTGCACGCTGGAATCCATTAAGGCAAACTTCACCAAAGGACAAAGCCACACAAAATAATAAAGAATGGGGAGAGAGAGGGAAATCTCACAAAATTAAGGAAGCAGTATAAACGGCGTACCTGATATAATCTCTTTTACAGTAGGTTTTCCCATCTCTAACAAAGCACGTACAGCTCTCGTCCAAATACTGATTACACTCCGCACATTTCAAACACGCCGCATGCCATTCCAAATCCGGAGAAACCCTCAGAATATACTGATCGTGAATTTGATTGCCGCAACCAACACATAGGGAAATCAGACGTTTTTCTGAAATGAAAATAAATACATGATTGACTAACCGTTTACTTCCTACAGAGATAAACACACTTTTAGTGTCGTTCTCTTATAGGGCGTACTCTGCGAGTTTTTTTTTTTTTTAAGAGTATTGCACTTTGGGATGGTAATTGGAGTGTGCCATCAAAACCCTGACTCACTTTTAAAAGGAGGTGGAATATATGTAAAATGCAGATTTGAATAGTCTACATTTGTAAGCCTAGCACGCAATCAAACCCGTTCATTTTGTATTTCTTTTTCCTCCCTCCTCCCTCTTTGCCATAATCATTGGGAAAGATTATGGATAAGTCAAGTCAAAGAAAAGGTTTTGACTAGAAGCGTTAAGTGAACGCAGGGATGTCTATATTTTCCATGAAGCACGCTCTTAAATAGCACATAGGACTGGAAATTGTTAGCAAGAGCAGACATCAATACAGTTGTCATTCGTTGTTCTCTTTTGCAAGTCTAATGCTAATTCACATCTCCGGGTATTGTACTTGCAGGCGGACCTTTGCAACAGAATAACCTTCTCGGAGAGCTCAGGATTCCCGAGAAGGAAACCACCGCTTAGCACCAGAAGGCTAGGGTTTTGGAGGGCACGCAGGCGAATTCAAACACAAGGTACGATCAGTTTCCCGAAGATCAGAACCGACAGCAAGCATGCAGGCGTGGCGGCAACAAGAAAAAGCCACCTTCTCTCTCTCTCTCTCTCTCTCTCCAAGCAATGACTCGAACTCCGAAGAGCCCTTGGCACCCTTGCCTGAGAGAGACCCCCGCACAAGAACAGCACACCGAGCCCCACAAGGTAAAATCGCCTCTTACTTTTTGGTGGATCTCCCATGTCTCCCATATCTGTAACAGGGAGTAATGTCCACAGTGAAATGGTGGTTGTACAGTTGGTGACCAGCCCACAGAGAGGATGCTGGAGCTGTGGCTAAGTGGGAAACAGTGGCCCCTAGGGTTGCCAAGGCTGAGAGAGCCGCTGCCCGGCTGCGCCGCGCCCTCGCGGATCGGGGAGTCCAATTTAAGCCGGCGGAGCTGGCGGAGCGGAGGCGCTGCGGCGGCGGCTGACTCGAAGCGGCTCGGGCACCTCTCTTCCTTATCTCTTACTCAAACTTCTCTGCTCCAACTCAGCTCCATCGCCATTGGTCTGACGCAGCGCGCGGGGACGTCAGGCGAGCGCCTCGCCCATTGGCTGCGGGGCGTGCGGCGCAGCTGTTCTGATTATCATATTTCAGCCTCGCTGCTGCCGTGCGCCACTGACCGCTCAGCGAGCCCGCGGGAGAGGATTAGGGCTCCCGAGGCGAGTTGCTCGGGGCTCAGGCCGCTCTCTCCCGATGCTCGGGCTGCCCGGCCGCTCTGGCTTTTGGCTTCCTTCTCCTCCTCCTCCTGCCCCCTCCCTTGCTCCTTCTCGGCCGTGCCGCCAGCGCCCTCGCCTCCTGTCGCGCTGCTCCTCCGCCCTGCGCTCCTGGGGTCCCCGCAGTCCGGCTGGCCGTGTTGCGCGCTGGGCTTCACTTTTCCGCCGCCGGTGGCGAGTGGCTGGTGGGTAGGTCTTCCTGATGAAGAGGTCCTTCCCGGGCTTTAGGAAGAGGGGCGACTTGGAACAGGCCGTTTTCCTCGTTTGGTTTCGCGCTTTGGCGCACAGCTCCGGGCCTGGCCGGGCTTTGCTGCCGGGGCGGGTGAGTTCCCGAACTGGCTGCGCGTAGCGCGCTGGGAGCTGGCTAGGGGAAGACGAACCGGTCATGGGATGAATAGACCCAGAGGAATTGTTCGCTGCTGCTACCCCACTACCCCGTTATCCCTGACTTCAGATCTCCAGAAACGTGGGGGGTGGGGGGAAGGGGCGCTTCGTGCCTAAGCGGAAAATCAGGTTGGAAGCGCACAGGTAAAACCAAGCTGACTCCGCGGACTACTCTCTCCTTCCGACCCGCGAGGTCGGCTTTGCAGTTTAGAATTAGGAAGTGCACTAATCCGAAGCCTAAGTGCAAAGTGATCGGCCAGTAGTTTAAAGTTTGCAAAGTGAATATAGCCTGTCCAGTTCCTCTCTCTTCTGGTTTCCTGCCCTTTGTTTTTAAGCAAACGTGTACAGTTAGCTGGTGGTGTTTGGTAATTGTAAGGACAAGTCTCCACGTCTCTCTAGAGATTTTAAAAATGCGTCAGTCTAAGGGCGTGAGTTAGGGAGAGGTCCAACAGAAGAACAGCGAAATACCTATTTCCCTTCCCTGGGTGTGTTTATCTAATCATTTTCTCTCGGGAAACAACCTGGAGAGAGAAGAGTGTTGGCTGCAAATCGCCGGTAAATAACTGTTTTTAATAATTTCTTACATGTTCCCGTCATATCTTAACCATCTCCCCAAAAGAGTCACAGGAAGGCCACGAAGACTCCCCCCACCGCACTCCTCCAAAAGCTCCTGAATAGCTATTCCTTATCTAATGTGACTGCCAGTTTTATCTAAAAAGGCCCGCAAACGCACGCAGTAGTAGGTTTAATTTCGGTGTTTAATTTCGGTTGCCTTGAGAAAACCTGGTGTGTTAGGAAACTCCGTTCTTTGTATCATTCGCCAGATCTAGCCCTTGATAACAGCCGTGAGCCCTCAGCCGGTCTCAGTGGCTCGGTTTACAGGGATATGCTTCTCCAGAGTGCAGAGAGAAACTAAGATGCTGAATTTCCTCCTGATCTGGCTGGGGCTTTGCCAAGAACATGCATTTGTTTTGTTTTCTCTCAAGGAAAATTTCTAAATGGATCTCATCCCTTCTGTTTTTATTGTATCAATAAGTTATATCAGAGTGCGTGTGTGAAATCGAAAGTTAGAGGTAGGTTGATACATTTACCAGACTGGGGGGGGGGGCGGGGTGGTTTTGGTTTTTGGTCATAGTTTCTAGTCTCGATGGTATTATATGCGTGGAGCCTTTTGTCAGGCTGCTTTTGTAAAACTGATGCTGGTAATGACAACACGAAGCAAATCTTCCCAGCATACGGGTATGTTTCCTGTACAGATAACCAAGCTGACTCTATTTTTTAAAAAGGTACTATATCTCCAGGAAGTAGAGAATTTTAACCAATCATATTCCATCATGCCACCTTTATAACATGGAATTAAACAACGGAAGCTGCCAGAAGCCTGATGACTTATATTTGAGATCCAGAAAGCACCCTCACTATCCATCCTCCTTCAAACCAGCCACACACACACAGTGTGGGATTTTAACTCCCTAAACTCATAAGCTATTCTAAAGAATTATTGCTCCTGATGATAGCAAGTCCAAATAGAAAAGCTGGCATGTGGCTTGGAGGTAAACCGTTAGTAATAGGCAATTTTATCATAATGATGAAGACAAGATGTTTTCTTTTCTTCAGCCCACACTGTTACTGTAAACAAGTATTTTCTTAAGAAGTTTCTAAGCTGTTAGATACCTTCTGTCAAAGGGAGAAATTCGAGGGAACCCAATTATGTTGTTCCATGACGGATGTACTCTGGAGTTCTGTGTGTCTGTAGCTAATACATTTTGCATTAAAATCAAAGTTAGGATAGCAGGCATTATTGTTTCACTTCACCTTGAAGTTCAAGTGCGATCACAGATTATTCCCCTGTTTGTTTAAATGATTTCTATACACACATTTAACGCATCAAATATATCTAAAAAAATTTTGTAATGTTTTTATAGAATACATCAAACTCACATCAAACTGTGATTAGCAATATTTCCGCCCCCCCCCTTATTTGATCACAGGAGCGACCTCTTGTGTTCAAAGGGGGGATTAGACCCTCTCTTGTCAAAAATGGATTCAATTTTGACCTTTGTATATTCTGGTAGGTCAAAAAATCTATCCTTAAAAAGAGCAGTTGTGTGAATCCCGTTGTCAGCTCCTCTACTGGTGAGAGAAGAAAGAATATGAGTTCTTATTAAGTATAGTTCCCATTACCTCCTGGCCATCACAAATACATTTTAGTGTCTTTGAATATAAAAGGGATGCTAAGATTTAGTAAGTTCCACTTGAGTCTGTGGCATCCACCCACATGGACTTGTACACACCTTTCAAAACACAGCTTTTCCACCTAAAATGCCTGGTGGGCTCTTACAGCTGCGCTTTGTGTGTTGTTGCTTTCTTTCTCTGCTTTGATTAAAATTTAAACACTCCACATCAAACAATGCCAAATACAGATTCCTAAACAAATATCATGTTCTCAAGCTACGTTTCAAATATCTAAATAGGCTTTAATTGCAATTGACAAGTAGCATTACATATTTAGGATTTATTTATTTCCCAACAACTTCTGGCAGATATAAGTGGGTTTTAAGTAGGTTCTTTGGGAAATTATGTACGGTAAGGGGGAAAACTTTTCCCTCCCCAACTAACCAAGATTGGGAAGGAGAGGCGGCTTTGATCAGCTTTCCCTGAACTATGGATTTGTTTGGGAACTTATTCCCAGGGAGGTGATGCTCAGTTTAGCCCACATCAGGATCAGTCTTGAGAATAACAATTGGAATGCCACTCTCCACGAGTAAGGTGTTCAGATATAAAAATATATATATAACTGAAGGATTTATATTTTCTGATATCCACAGATACATAATTTGGGGGTCAAAATGAAACATGGACATATTTTATTCACCTCAGAAAATAGGTATGGAATATATGTATATTTATCCCATTCACACTTTTTGTTTTTACTTATCCTATGTAAGATAGGAATAAGAATAAGGCTATACAAACCATCAGTATCTTAAATCACATCCAAGGGTCAGATAAAATTACAGCTGTATAAAGGGAGTCACGATTAACCATTTATATTCCACCCAGAACCGGGTGTGGATGTTTAGAACTAATCTGCCTTTCTTCCAGTTGCTGGTGCTGGCTTAATGAGGATGAATCAAGAGAATCTGCACTCTAATTTCAGAGAAGAATGGAAGGGATATTCTTTATGTACCATTGGGTATGAAATGATTGTCTTTTTTTCTCTCCTTTTACTTTTTTTTAAAAATAATTCTAAGCAAAGATAATAATAAAGGCAGTTAACAACAACAAACGTTTAGTTGTCATTCTTATTGCCAAGGACTCCTGCTGTGATTGTAGTTTTGTTGAGTGTCAGTTGCTTTATTAACCAGTTAAAACAATCTGGGTGAATTAGCAAGAATTTTCTTCTGCATGCAGAGCTTCTTAGCCTGAATTCAGGTAACCGCTGTGTCTGTCACCAGCGGTTCTGCTATTCTCTACTGGCGGACGGCAGCCAGGGAGGCAGCGTTCATGTGCGGTCTCCTGGTCGGTTCCCAGTCAGGATAGAATTCCACACTCCCGGAAGCGGCGAAGCCGCAAACCTCAGATCAGTCTTGAGAATGCGAGTTTCCGCATCTCATTGCCGGTAGGACTTCGACCAAGCGAGGACAGAAATTTGCACCCTCCCTTTAAAATTGTGCTTTTGGAAACATTTATGATTTCACAAAAGCGCTGACTATGTCAGGTTAAACCCTTTTCTTCCTTCTTAAAGTTTTTTTTTTCTTTTTTCTTTTTGAAACCCTATGTGACTAGGAACAGGCAATTTTTAACTGGACTGGAGGTCTGCGTGGACCCCAGGTTGGAGTCAGTGAGTGCAATGTGCTAAGAGGTTCTGACCCAAGGACGCACTGAACCCTACCTCTGGCAAAGCCTTCATTAAATGCATCGGATTCTCTCGGGGGTAATTGGAGTCCTGAGGGGCGAAAAAGCTTCTCTCCCAGGTCCTGGGCGGTTCAGCTGAAAGCTACCACATCTGTACCGAATCTAGCAAAACACCCACGGGTCCACCCGAGCTCTCGGGAAACCCGGAGCAAGTTAACTCGTGTAGTTGATCAAATGACATTCTTTCCGAAAGAAGTGACACCCTTTGCCCCACTGCAATCCTGTCCAACCGGCAGCTCTGAATTTAGCGCCAAAGGATTGATTTCCAACGCGCGATGGAGGTTTACTGGGAACGAGTGGGGGGAAGGGAGGCGAAGGTACCTTGTTGGAGGTCAAGAGGAGGAGGGGCAGCAGAAAATTACCGGCCAAGCGGGGGAGGGAACTGGAAGCCCGGAAATCTACCACTATGCCTCAAATAACCTTCCCTCACGTCTCAGAATTCAGCGCTCGAAAAAAACAGCCTCAGTAAGGTGTCCTCGGCTGGAGTCCTCGGGTAGGTTGCGGAGGTGATGTCAAGAGTTATAGCTACTTTCTACGAATAAAACTGGTGGCTAAAGCGTGTCGGGGCCGTTTACTGTATCTGAGAGGAGCGTGGGTGGAGGCTGTTTTTAAGCGGGGGGGAGGCAATCATTGGTGGCATCTACCGGCAGATTGTGAGCGTAGGAGAGAAGGTGGTTTCGGGGCTGGAGGAAAATCTCCAAACCCCAGTAAATGGCTGGTCTGTTCAGAAGGTACGATGTTAGGGACAATCTTAAAGGTCGACTCCGCGAAGGTGAATGGGAGGATGAGCTCCGGGCGCGTGTACATTTATAGAATTCTCTACGCCTCCAGATCCAAGGTGTTAAGAAAAATCATAAATTCTTTGCGACTTCAGGCTGAGAGGAGAATTTGCTTTGCCCTCCTACCTGCTAAATACCAGCTGAGAAAGGGGCGCAGGAGACGACCCCTTTCAGAAAGAACGTCATTTGATCAACTCAACCGAGTTAATCACTTGCCTCCCGGAAGGGGTCAAGAACGCCATCCCTTCCCCCTGGGGCAGCCGCGCGGCGCGAGGTCGACCGCTCTACCCCAGGTAGCCTCTCATCGAGGGCGCCGGAAACCCTGTCTGACTGTTCTCTGTAGGGCTCAGAGCTTCGCGATCATGTTTCTGGTGTTTCCTAGAACCCCACTCGCCCGCGTTCAAGCAACAAAGGTCGCTAGAAATTTAGCCTGCCCCGAGTCCAAGGATAAGAGGAGCGCGAAACAAAGAGACCCCCCCCCGCGCCCCACATCTCTGTCTCTCGGCCTCCTCCCTTCCGGATTTCCAACTTGCCAAACCCTGTGCTGGAATCCCCCCCCCACTCCCCGCGCCCCGTGTTCTGCGCTTAAGGGCATTTTTCAATTTCATCTTCCCATTGAAAGAAGTGGGAAAATCGAACTGAATCTACACCCCCGGCCCTAATTCCTGCTAGACTTGGGAAAAAACCAACGTCCCGCAGACCTCTTTCCGTCCGGGTTGGCGAGCGCGGCCCCCCGAGAGAGGCCACTCAGTTCCTTAGTGTGAATCTGCTTGTCACGCACCTTTGGGACCAGAGCCCCGGATGGCCTGTCTCTGTCGCGCACTGGTGGGCCCGGGTGGGGACTCGAAAGTAAAAGTGAATCAGGTCGCCTGCCCGCGGTGCCGAGCACTATAAGAGCAGGGGTCTCTGCCTGCCACCTGGGGGCTGCCTGCTGGGAGACCCTGCAACCTCCTAGACCCGAAGAGTGGAGAAGAAAGCAGAATCCGCGGCTGCAGGCTCAGAGACTAACCCTTTGGGAAGGTAAAACTTTCAGTGTTAGGTTGCCCCCTTCTCTGTCCATACCCCAGTCCCCCGGGCTTCCCCCCCACCAGATGAATATACTTGTGGAAATGAAAGAATCAAGGTACCATTTTAATTGCTTCAAACCCTTTGTCAAATCATCTCTTTATGCCAGCTGCCAGGGGCTCAACTTGATCTTGAGCGCCTACATTCCAGAAAATGGTAAGGACATTCCTTCTGCATTTGCCTTGGTGGCAGCGTCCGGAAAGGATGGTATAGCTATTGATACAGAACATTGGAGTGAGTGGTTTAATTCTTAATATCACCACCAAAATATAGATAGCCCCAAGTATTCGCTGGCATTTTTTTCCAGGTTTATTTTATTCACTTTGTGTGGCAAGTGTTTGAATTGGAAAACGAGAGAAACCCCGCAGCGTAGATTCACTTCTGTGCTCTTCTGGCAGGCGGGGGACCCACATGCGCTGATTAGCCGGAGAAGCGGACTCCTTTGTTGATTTAAGAGTTCATCAGGCAAGAGGTAACAATTACCTTGTTGCGTTTTCTCAATTCTCTGTTGTTGACTTGTATCTGGAATGCCTCCATTGTACAAAATTCAATCCAAAAATGAAAAAAAATTAAGGCAAAAAGGTAACAATGGTAAGACAGATCTATTTTAACTGACTTTGTGTGTGGATTGTATATACCTTACAAATGTATGAAAAACATTAAAAGTATATAGCGTATGTTTTATGTATAATTATGTATAATTATGTGCTAATGATAACATTATTTAATATTTTAATATAATTCCAGAAAGAAATGTTTGAAATGCTGTTTCATAGTACACATAACACTCTCCTTCCAAGAAAATAATTAGCAAGCTTCAAAATAATATTCAGGGTGCTTTGTAATACGAACAAAATCTGAAGCTTCATAGACCAAAATCCCATCAAACATCATGGTCCATAACTAGTTTGCTGCAGGTTAATTCTATAAAGAAATACCCTTCTGTTTTGCACAGTCTCATTTTATTTCAGTTGTGCATTTAAAGTATGTATTTTACCACTTACTATTCTGAAATTTCCAATCATATCATATCAACAAGAATTAAAATATGAATAAGTCCTAGATAATGCTTAAGGAATGACTACGATTAACTTTTGTGGTTTGAGAGTATTGTGCTCTTCTTTACTTAAATGTAAATATTAATATATTAATATAACTAGATAGTTCACCATCTCATAATTTACAAGACATTCATATAGTGAAAGAGCAAGCATTACTTTCTGTAATGTCTACTTAGGGTCTATTATCAAAATATAGTAATAAGATTCATATGAGTAACCAAAATGTAGCTATCCACTCTGCTATCAGAGTGTTCAGTCTAGTTATAAAAACATTGAACTATTATATCATGTGTGCTCTCACTTGAATGTAGTTAAATTAATGCTTTGTCATTTTTAAGAATCCTCCCCACACTCCCTAGGTATGTGTAATAGCCTAGGAAGATCACTGCATCAACGGTAATGCTAAATCAGATATTATATTATTACCTATAACTAGCATCCTGCTGACTTTCACTTGAATATCAGGACTCAAATCATGTCTTACTTCAGAATGTGGTACAGTGTGCTGTTTTGTCTTCTTGGCTCAGTGTTACAATTTATTATTCACTCTCCTTTTTATGAGCTGCACAAACCATTGGGGATAGTGATGAGAAGTGCTGGATAAGTTTCATTGGCTTTGGAATCTCCTATGGTTGTTGACAAAATAGAAGTCTTATCTTTTTAGGTCTTGATGGCGTGTTTCTTCCAATCCTGAGATGTTGATTTAGCTGTCCCGAACATCACATGATGTACCTCTCCATAATCCGGTACCCAAGTCATTGCAGATCTGCTGACATGATTTTGGATATGCTGTGCCAGGGCAAGTATATTCTTTTGAATGATGCCAGTAGTGAGGAGGAAACATGAGTACAGCTCTCAAAGTGGAAGAAAAGGTAAGTGGGTAGAACATCACTCCTTTGAATGTGGTGGTGGAGAAAGAATTGAGTGTACATGACTTTATCAACCATCAAAAGAGAGGATGAAAATAGATGTTAGACTAAGAGAAAAGTATTCGATTTTGAGAAGGGTAAGAGAAAGCTTATTGAGGAAAAGGAAAAAGTGGAGTAAATATCAAGAGGAACAAAAGAAAGGAACAGGCCTTGATGACCCAGTTCATCTGGCACCCAGATCTTTACTTGCAATAGATGGAATTTGGGAAAAAAATAGACTTTATAATTATTTTAATCTGGCATTTATACTTTAAAACTCTGATTTAAGGGGGGAGATTTTTTTGTAGACTATTTGGCAATAATTTTAAAAAGTTGTATTGCATCTTTAAATGTCTTATGCTAGAATGCTTACCAAAAGTAAACTCACTATTGTTAAACTGAATCAGCACAGAAAATACAAACTAAAATTATTAGAAATGCCACAGAATGGATTCCTACTTTTTTTTTATGTAACTATTTTCATTTAACAACAAGATTCAGGACTCAGAAAGGAGAAAGGACTAGATCTGAGAAGGAATTTTATAAAATGGCTTCAAAGTTTTCCAGAGTTTTTGTCAGTCATTGCCCTTTCTACAGATTGGATTATACCAGAAAGTGTAATTCACGTATTTGGAACTGCTCACTTAAACCATAATAAAAACAGAAAGATGTTGTGAAAAAACTACCCTATGTTCAAATTCATGCCAGGGGACTTGAAGGGCTGCCAGCAAAATCGTTGCTCTGTTAGCATTTCTGACCTGGCTTCACATTCTCCTAGACTAGTTCTTCTGATGTGAGAAGAATGTAAGCCAAAACCACAAGGGAGCACTCTTCGCACCCATGCCCTTGGGAAGAGCTGGGATGTCCAAAATGTTGGAATGGTCAGATACAGTTGTTCTCAGAATCTATTCCGGAGGTCCTGGGGTCAGAATGTCTGCACATGTGCACAAAGCAACAAGCCCATAACAGCCTGATTGAAGGCAGCAGTGCCCCATAAAATGTCATACCCAGCCAGAATCCAACAACATTTGAAAGGCGTCTGCTATAGAGAAGAAATATGAGACTGACAGCGTCATCTTCAGCAGTGGCAGCAGCAGTGAAGAGAGATGGATGGGGATTAATCATGGTAAAATACTGAGCAGAAGAGACAGCAAATTCTGCCAAGCATGAATACTTCTCTACTCACATGTTTCACAAAGTACACTCTTCAAAGTACAAGCTGATTGGTCAAGGTCAGGTTGATCTTTGCTAGGCTAAAAGAAGCAGCTGCTGAGTGTATCCCATGGCAGATGGACGACACTTAAAGATTTTTAATGTTAAAAAAAAAAAGAAAAATTATTTGTGGTTTAACAGTAGAAATACTTCTGATAACACATGGCAATCAAAATTGCATTCCCTCTCAGCGCTCATGCCGTTCACTTTGGGGAGTAACATGGATTTATAAAGTTTATTGGATGCTATTAGCCTGTGGGTCTTCAGGACTTTTTATGTATATCCCTTATGTTACTAGATTTAGCATGTTGCCTCATTTCATAACCTCTCTTCATTAAGACATCCTTTGTGTAAGTAAAACATTTACATAACGGCCTCTGAAGGACTGAACAGGTAGCTCTAAACGTTAGCTCTAGGCAAGGCTACCAAGACTGAAATAGCACCACAACCCTCCCCCAGTATCTATCAAGGGACACCAAACAACTCTTGTAAGGATTTACTTCTTTGACATTCATAAAAGGCTTTTTAATCTTCAGAGGTTTTTGTTTAGTTTTGTTTGTTGGTTTTTATTTCAAATATGAAAGCTTTCTGTAGGTGATTTTTTCCCCTGTCCCTTTACCCTTTTGCGTTATTTTGAAAGTTTCTATAATAAGCAGGTTGACAACAAGAAAAAAGGAAGGAAGATGTCAAAAAGGAAACAAAGATGGTGGATCTAAAAACGAGTGATATACAATGGAATACAACTCAGCAATGAAAAGGAATGAAATATTGATACATGCTATTACATGGATGAGGCTCAAAATACGTATGCTGAGTGAAAGAAGTAAAACCAACAGATGGACACACTGTATGAATCCATTTATGTAAAATTCTAGGAAATACAAACTAATGTATAGTGACAGAAATTGGATAAGTAGGGGCTTGGGGATGGGACAGGTAATGGAGGGGAGGCAGGGAGGGATTACAAAGGGCCTTTAAGAAAACTTTTGGAGGTGATGTATCTTTTGGAGTTTCATTATCTTGATTGTGGTGATAGTTTCACTGGTGTATATCAAAGCTTACCAAATTATATACTTTAAATATGTGCAGTTTATTGTTCATCAGTTAGACTTCAATAAAGCTCTTAAAAAATCAACCTCAAGAAAGAAGCTTGAAGTATTGTGTTGCCCCATTCTTTATTATTATCATTCCTGTATACTTTTTACAGTGAGGTGATAGGGGAAGGGACAAGTGCACAGCATTGTACATGATGAAATAAGGTGCTTGAAGAGAGAAGGAACTTACCTCAGCCATTGCCCTGATTGGAGCTTTGTCAGCAGTTGATCAGGAACACCACTCTGAATTTTCTATTGCCTAATTCTATCATTTTAAGCACTTTCCCTTCCTCTTGTACTATCACTATTAGGGAGGATCCCAAGATATGCTTTCAAGAAGGTTTCTCAAGTATCCTACTTTCCCCAAAGTCAAATTAATTCTATCATTTTTAGCACTTTGTTGATAATTGTTTATGATACATAACTTTCTACTTTGTTTAAGCATATGTCTTTCCATCATTATCAGAAAGTCTAACAGAGGGTCCACATCCAGTCCATTATTATAAACCACTGGCTATCTACAGATCTTTGGTGAATTATCTAATGGTCTCCCAGCCAGATGAGCCCTGCTGCCTTCGGCTGAACTCCTCCAGATGTCAGTGTGTGGCTCCCCTGAACAGTAATCTTGGCCACTTGGTTCTGTCGCCCAGCGGGTCCTAAAGTCAGCCTGATTTATGTCTGAGCTCTTCACACCCTTCAGGCACTGCCTTCAACTCCTGGCTGCAGCCCATGGCTTTCTAGACAGGCTGCCATGTTCCTCTTTTTGTCCCTGTGGATGGGTCTCTAGCACGTCCCCAGCTCACTTCTTCCTTGTCAACTTAAGTTGCTGTGAGCTGACCTCTATATCTGATCTTCAAGTAATCACATTGGTTCTATCTTTAATCACTCAGACACACACAGGCCCTTCTGTGAGGTGGAAAGAAGGGGAAAGAGAAATGATTTAATGTGACAGTGCTTAAATGTAAGATTTATGTCTCCATGTTTTGGATTTGGGGTTTAAACATTACTCACGAGGGAAGGGATCAGCTAGTTTCTTTGCCTGTAGCTTATATGTGTGGGTCTCTCCACAGGGCAGGACTTGTACATGGGTGAACACATACCTCCCTTAAAGTCAGAGGAGGGTATGAGGCATTTGAGGGCAGAGGAGATGGAGCAAGATGAAGAACACTAGTATTGACTAGAAACCTTTCTTTATACTAGTTTCTCCCATCACCATTCAAAGTTACAAAATATGCAATACAGTATTATTGACTGTAGTCACCATGCTGTACATTATAGGCCCAAGACATTTATTTTAAGACTGGAAGTTTGCACCTTGTGACACCCTTCATCTATTTTGCTCACCCTCCCAGAAAACTTTTGTGGCAGGAAAAAAAGAGCATTTGAAAGGCTGTTGCCAGAACAATTTTTTTCTTCCTTTTCTCTCTGTGGAAGAGACTGCTGTTTGCTCACAATATCCATTCCTCTCCCACCCCGCTTCTTCCTTGCCAATAGAATCCTGTTTGCTGTTTGTTTGTTTGCCTATTGGATATATTCCCAGCTAACTCACTCTATTTCCTAACCTCTCTTGTAGATAGGAGTGGCCAGCAAGGTATAAGTGGAGGTATATGTGTGGGTCTTGTGGGAAAACTATTTAAAGGGTAGCAGACAACTAGCATGCATCTCTCCTGCTCTTATTTCCCCTCTTCTCTTTGATTGGAACTTGGGCATTGTGGCTGGAGCTCCAGCAGCCATATTGTATCTTTGGGATGACCATGAGGAAGAAGCCAGGCACAGTGAGCAGATGGAAGAGTTTCCTGGGTCTCTGATTATTTTCTAGAGCCATGATACCATCTCTGAAATGTTGTGCTAGTTATCTATTGCTGCATAAAAAATGACCACAGATTTATCGGCCTAAAACAACACCTGCTTATTATCTCACAATTTCCTTGGGTCGTGAGTCTGGGCATGGCCTAGGTCCTTGAGCAAAGGACCCACTTAGGGGTCCTTTGCTCAAGGTCTCACAAGGTTGCAGTCAAGGTGTCAGCCAGGCTGCATTCTCATCAGGAGTCTTGACTGAGGGAAGAATCTGCTTCCAAGCTCACTCACGTTGTTGGTAGAATTCATATCCTTGCAGTTGTAGGACTGAGGTGTCCATTTTCATGCTAGCTGTCAGCCAGGGACTACTCTCAACATCTAGTTCAGGACTTTGCCATGTAGCCATCTCCATAGTTCACAACATGTCTGTTAGCTTCCTCGAGGCCAGCAGAAGAATCTCTCTCTTCAGGAAGGGCTCAGTCCTTCTTTTAAGGGCTTTCACCTGATGAAGGGAGATGAAATCTCCCTTGTGATTAACTCAAAAATCAACTGATCCATTGTAAAGCAATTATACCCCAATAAAGATGTTAAAAAAAAAATCAACTGATCTGGGACCTTAATTCCATCTGCAAAGTCCTTTGGCTTTTGCCACATACTGTAACCTAATCACTGGAGTGGTATCCCATAATAGTCACAGGTCCTGTCCACAGTCAAAAAGCACGTATAGCAGGAGGCTGAGAATCTTGGAGGCTGTCTTAGAATTCTGCCCATGGGCTTCCTTTACATTCAGAGGATAAACCCCTCATTTCTTTCACCATAGACACATCTCTAATACTTACAACAAAATACAATTCCTAACTGTTACAGTCTTTGGAAGTGTAAGGGAAAATGTATAAAGAAATAACTGAGTAAAAAAAAGTAATTTCAAAATTAATACAAAAACATATGTTTGTAAATTTTTTTAAAAAGTCAAAAGTGAACACCCTCTTTCAAACACCCCAATACCTCTTCATTCCCTAAGAGTAGAGGCTGTTAGTCACAGTCATTTTTCTGTGCATTTACAGACACACACTCCCATATGCATGTATTACATATATAAAACGTTTAATTATATTTTATACATATATAACACATCTATATTTATTAAAAAATTAATCATGTGATGCATAATATTGTTGTAGGATTTTTATGTATGTTAATGCCTTCCATCCAAAGACCACCAGGAATTCACTTGTAGTGGAACAAGTCGGGTTTATTGTTCATTGCTGCAAGAGAGACTGCACACCATGGAGAACTTGGGAGTATCTTGATAAAAGGGTATTAGAAAGAATTGAGGATTTGTACTTTAGTTGGGTGATTTGGGTGGAGGGTTTAAAGAAATGGGGGTTTGCACACTCTGGATTGGATGCTATCAGAAGGTGGGGATAATTTTGTGATTGAGTATCTTAACAATCTTTTCTAGAAGGAGGGAAGACCAGAAGGAAAATAAAGCTGTCATTGCTGAAGAAGCAGCGCTCACTTAAATGAGCCGGGAGATATTTGATATTTCTGTGGTTTGTACAGTGACTTGCCTTTTGTCTTGTGAGTAGACAAAATTATGAAGTGGTCTTGGTCTCTAGAGTCACAGAGAAACCTCGCTTCATGTTGATATCTGTGAAACTGTTTTGGTGGGTCAAACAGGAGAACACTGAGCCTTAGGTGTGAGGGCCAGGCCAGCTCCTAGCAATACTGAGCCCCAGCTGTGTCAGACTAAGTACACAGATGTCAGGATCTGCTTTTCTCATTCTCCCAGAGAATCTATCTACTGAGAGAAAAAGAAAGATACAAATGAGGTAATATATTGCATTGATTTGGAGATAGAACACTTATAAACTCTCCATCACATGCATAATTATATATGTAGGATCATAATGTAGCTGATAATTCTAGACTTTGAGACATTTCAATATTGTCTGAAAATATCCTATGTTGGTAGGATACACACACACCACACCTACAAGCATATATGAAATACAGGTTTTATATATGTCTCATATATATACTTTTTAAGAGAAAGCATTACTCTAAAGGTATCTATAGACATGTTTATAATATATAATTTGTATATACTTTGTTAAGAGAAAGTATTACTAACTGTCACATCCTGAATCAGTATACTAGTTAGAACTTGTAGGATTTATCTTGATTGGTCTTTGTTTCAAAGTTGTATAAACAACCAACTGCTGCTGCTAATATCAACAACATTTTCTAAAAATATGCAGAGTATGTTGTGTCCTTCTAAATATTTATCTTTTTTAATAATCTCAATAAGCTATATTTTGGGAAACTTTTTGGGTGGGCAAATAAATACTTCCAACTGAAACCAAATGAAGAATAGTTCAATTCTCCTCTAGCATTTATAGCATTCTTCTCTAGTAATCGAAATATCCTTGGTCCAAAATAGATCTGGGCTCTAATGATTTTTCTCTCTAAAGTTGGAGTAAGTGAGATTCTTCCAGAGTCAACCAGCCTGGTTTCTCATTTTTCTGTTAGAGAAAGAGAGCCCTTTGAAGTTCATTCTGAAGTTCCAACTGGAGTCATGTGTATTTTTCACATTCCTAGTCTTTCAAGTAAGTGTTGTAAGCCTTGTCTACAAAGTAGTTACAGAGTTATCTGAAAGGGACTGTGGGTTGCTTCTCTAAATTAGTTAAGATGACTTGTAATTTCTTGGGGGAAAAAGTTAGAAAATGAAAGTTATCTCTGAGTGTTTAGATTGAATTTCAGTATTCAAAGGATGAAATCTTCCACAAATCTATTTAAAGTTGCTGAAAAAGGTGTAATATAAGCACAATACTGTACCTTCTTTCCTTTCCAAAACCCCTGGAAAGGTGCCATAGAACATGTGTTTATGAGTCTCTGCTAGAAGTGAGTAAGCAATTACCATAGATCAGTTTAGCGGCCAAAAGACACCCAGTTCGTTATTCAGTTTCCTGGTCCTTGTTCCCCCCAGGTGTTCTATCTACTTCATATGCCACTTCATATCCAGGTTACCTGGTGAATCAAAGGAAAAGGGAATAGGCTCTGTGGTCTCTTGAGAAGGCAGAATGATGAAGCAAGTTGATTTTTAGCACACCTTCCACTTCTTTTTTTAAAATTTAATTTTAATTTTATATTGGAGTATAGTTGATTTGCAATGTTGTGTTAGTTTCAGGCATACAGCAAAGTGATTCAGTCATATGGGGTGGGCCAGAAGATTTGTTTGTTTTTTTTTTCCATAAGATGGCTCTAGTATCACTTAGTTGTCTTTAACTTCATTCGAAACAATTTTGTTAGATTGTATGTGACAGCTGTCATATCAATGTGAATTTTAAAAAAGACATCAAAATTGGTGAATTTTCGTGTAGCCATTTTAATATTGAAGATGGAAGAAAAAAAGCAACATTTTTGGCATATTATGCTTTATTATTTCAAGACAGGTAAAACACAACTGAAACGCACAAAAAGATTTGTGCAGTGTATGGAGAAGGTGCTGTGACTGGCCAAACGTGTCAAAAGTGGTTTACGAAGTTTCGTGTTGGAGATTTCTCGTTAGATGATGCTCCACGGTCGGGTAGACCAGTTGAAGTTGATAGCAATCAAATCGAAACAATAATTGAGAACAATCAACATTATACCACGTGGGAAATAGCCGACATACTCAAAATATCCAAATCAAGCATTGAAAATCATTTGCACCAGCTTGGTTATGTGAATCGCTTTGATGTTTGGGTTCCACGTAAGCAAAATGAGAAAAACCTTCTTGACCATATTTCCACATGCGATTCTCTACTGAAATGTAATGAAAACGTTCCGTTTTTAAAACAAATTGTGACGGGCGATGAAAAGTGGTTACTGTACAACAATGTGGAATGGAAGAGATCGTGGAGCAAAATGAACCGCCACCAACCACACCAATGGTCAGTCTTCATCCAAAGAAGGTGATGTTGTGTATATGGTGGGCTTGGAAGGGAGTCCTGTATTATGAGCTCCTTCCGTTGAACCAAATGATTAATTCCAACAAGTACTGCTCCCAGTTAGACCAATTGAAAGTGGCACTCGACGAAAAGCGCCCAGAATTAGTCAACAGAAAACACATAATCTTCCATCAGGATAACGCAAGACCGCATGTTTCTTTGATGACTAGGCAAAAACTGTTACAGCTTGGTTGGGAAGTTCTGATTCATTCGCTGTATTCACCAGTTATTGCACCTTCGGATTTCCATTTATTTAGGTCTTTACAAAATTCTCTTAATGGAAAAATTTTCAATCCCCTGGAAGACTGTAAAAGGCACCTGGAACAGTTCTTTGCTCAAAAAGATAAGTTTTGGGAAGATGGAATTATGAAGTTGCCTGAAAAATGGCAGAAGGTAGTGGAACAAAAGGGTGAATACATTGTTAAATAAAGTTCTTGGTGAAAATGAAAAATGTGTCTTTTATTTTTACTAAAAAACCGAAGGCACCTTTTGGCTCACACAATACATGTATGCATATCCATTCTTCCTCATATTCCCTTCTCATATAGGTCATTACAGAATATTAAGTAGAGTTCCCTGTGTTATCCAGTAGGTCCCCGTTGATTATCAATTTTATATATAGTAGTGTGTATATGTTAATCCCAAACTCCTAATTTATGCTTCCCCTACCCCACCGTTCCCCTTTGGTAACCAGAAGTTTGTTTTTGAAGTCTGTTTCTGTTTTGTAAATATCATTTGTATCATTTTTTTTAGATTCCACATATAAGCAATATCATATGATATTTGTCTTTATCTGACTTATTTCACTTAGTATGATAATCTCTAGCTCCATCCATGTTGCTGCAAATGGCATTAACTTCATTCTTTTTTTTTATGGCTAATACTCCATTCTATATATGTACCACATCTTTTTTATCCATTCCTCTGTTGATGGACATTTAGGTTGCTTCCACGTCTTCACTATTGTAAGTATGGAAACATGAAAGACCCCAAATACACAAAGCAATCCTGAGAAAGACAAATGGAGCTGGAGGAATCAGGCTCCCTGACCTTCCACTTCTTATGGGACTGTGGTCTTCATGCCTAAGGAGCCATCCTGCCAAACTCTGAACTCTGTGGGTGTTGTTTGGATACCCATACTGATCCTGACTGAGCTCTAGTGCCCAACATTGTGATCTGGACTATCATGCAGTATGTCCTGTTCTCTCAGCCCTGGCTTGTGCATTCTAGATTTGTTCCCTGTTTTCATGTGGCCAGTCAGGTACCCTCATTGCTCTCAACTGATGTGCCTGATGGGTTGAGGCAGCCCCATATCAGCTGATGTTTGGTTGGTTTTCAAGTACCAACCCAGAAAACCCACTTTGAAGGCATCTGCTTAAGATTTCATAAAGGCATGCATGCATGAAAGTCTATTCACAGGGAAGGTCAAGTGTAACCCTTACTTGCAAGAGATAAATGAGACAGAATCTAATTTTTCTTTCCTACCCCCTGCAATGCATACCCCTATCATTAAAGATTATATTTGAATATCACAAGGTTGATGTGAACAAAATAAGGTAATGAATGTGAAAATAATTTGTAAATAAAAAGCAGTTTTGTTCTATAGGCATTGTAGTTAAGGCAGTATAACTCTCATTATTAGCACTATAGTTATTATCATTGAAGGTATATAGTAGTAGCATTAGGAAGGACCTTGTAGATGTATGTTCCTGTTCAAGTGGCAAAAGACTTCAGAATGGGGAATACACTAAAGACATAATTGCTAGTTAATAGATTGCTGATGATTATAATTTTTCTAGCCATGTAGAAATATATAGCTTTGTTGTTTTCTTAGAGATGCCAGAGGAATATTATATATATATATATACAACATGCAAAAATACTAATATAAGCACATATTTATGAATGTTGTGCATAGATTTTATAAGTACTATCCATGACATAATGTGTAATATATCACACTACTATAATGTAGATTCCATGTATATTACAATATAGTACACATCAAGTTAAAGAGGCACTAATACCTCATACCAAAGACAGACTAATTATCATATATATTAATTACAATTCTATCTTTCTCTTGTAAAGTACAAATTATTTATTACAATATTATGTAAAAATGTTAAGTTGAACTTGGAAGGGCAAGCATTCATCCATACTTGTACACTTCAAGCACGTTATGTTTTACTAACGAGTACCAGTGACTCTAATGAAGGCAGCTTAGGGTAGTTCAAACAAGTAATTAGTGCAGACAATGTACGTATGAATCTTTTCTGCTCTGAATAAGCCTGTAGAGACAGGAGCCTATTTTATAGTTAAATGCAAGTGCTAAAATTATAATCTTAGTGTGCATATTTAGTTAATTTTGTATTTTCACAACCCTTTGATGTGAGGCTTTTTTTTTTTTAGTATGCAATATCTAGAGTGAAGCCTGTTCTTGTATCTTTGTTTCAGTGAGACTATAAAACTGACACTATCGTGTCTCTATATGTAAGACTCTATGGCATTTCCAGGAGCAGTAATGTGTCCGCAGTCATTCTAAGTTCTCTGTTCTCCTTTGTGACATTCATCCGTGAACAATGCGGAAAGAGTTGAGTCGGGGTAGACTCTGTAGCAAAATGGTAACTGAAAACAATTTTAATTGATTTGAGAAATCTCAAGCCCATTTTGGCTTCATTTCCCAGAATCTTTCATCATCTGCCTGTACAGCATAAATTAATCTTGTAGGGCTTGATATTTTCCAAAAGGAGAGAGGATTTCATGATTTCTATGAAATACAGTTATTTGACCAATTTGAGGGGGCTGGTGGAGGGTTCTTTAAATTATGCTATCTTATTTCTTTACCTAATTTGTCTAATTCAATAAAGTGTGAATGTTTGTGATTTAAGCATGCACAGAAGAAAGTTTCTTCTTCTGGCAACTTTGACCAACTCTCACTTAGGCGTAATTAAGTGTATTAATTAAGAGTATATATATATTATTAAGTGTATATATATACATATGTATTAATTATACATATATTATTAAGTATATATATACATTATTAAGTGTATATATATATATATATACACACACACTTAATAATCTAGACATAAAGTGACAAATGCATTTCAGTTATAAGTCATTTTGGACACTTATTTTCCATATTATAGCAAATCTGAAGATTGACTAAATATTTTTGATCAATCCAGATATTTGACATTTCATTTATATAGTTTCTAAAAGCAGCCATGTTAAATAATAGTTTTGATAGATTATAAACAAAATAAATGTGCTCCTGATGGGCACATACATTTTAAAAATTAAATTCTTAAACTCTAGTTACCATTTATTTATTACTGTAATGATCTGTTATGTCTATCTGATTGACCTTCAGTATTGCAATGAACTGTATTACTTCATGAAAAGCATTTCTCTCCACTCTTCTTTGTGCCTTTGTTAAATAGTTTAAAGTGCCTAAAACACTTGAAAGTATTTACTCTCTAAAGGTATGTTTGGTAACACTTTTTGTGGGCTTTTTAAGTGAAGGAGGATTCAGTTTTTCTAAAGTGGGGACAGACATGTTATAACTCGATTCAAAAGATGAACAAACTATAATTTTAATTACTGGTAGATGATTACACTGTCTTAAACTTTCTTATGCTTGATATTCTTTTAGAGCACCTCAAGGAAAATGTAAGACTCAACTAATTGAGTCTTAAATGAATATGAAAATAGATATTCTGTATTGAATCAGACAGTTTACCAGCAGCAAAGAAATGGCACACTCAAAGGGCTTAACCGGAGAATTATTAAGGATTTAGGGAAGTGTGGGCAGGGTTAAGGGAACCAACAGGGGTAGTGAAGCATTTGGGACTAGCCACCGTGGGGAGTGACCAGCCCTAGGCTTAGGATCCTGAAGCTGTGGAAGTAAGGATACCTATTATGAATGGGGGCTGTAGGGAGACACCATCAAAGGCCAAAACTGCAGTGATCTGTGGGCAGGACAGGCATAAGTACTCTAGCGCCTCTCTTCGCCTTCCCCATTCCTGCCAGGGCCTCCATTCACTGATCTCAGCTAGAAGCCAAAGATTAGCCTCCTATGGCACAGACCCACACAGGAAAGGGTGGAAAATGGATCTGGGATGTCAGAAAGCAACAATAAGCAGAGACCCTGTTTAGTTTCTTATTTCTGCTGTAGCAAATGACCACAAACTTAGTGCCTTAAAATTACACAGGTGTATTACCTTATAGTTCTACAGCCAAAGTTCTAAACACAAGGTGTCTACAGGGTTGCATTCCTCTGGAGGCTCTAGAGGAGAATCCGTTTCTTTGCCTTTTCCAGCTTCTAGAGACTACATGCATTCTTTGATTCATCACCCCTTCCTCAAGTCACTCAAACCTCTGCTTCTGTCATTACGTTGCTTTCTGTTACTCTGAGCCTCTTGCCTTTCTCTCCTCAGGAACCCCGTGGTTACTTTGGGCCCACTTGGGTAAACCAGGATAATCTCTTCATTTTAAGATCCTTAACTTAATCCTAGCTGTAAAGTTCCTGTGCAGTATAAGGTAACATAGTCACAGGTTCTAAGAATTAGGACCTGGGCATCTTTGGGGAGCCATTTTTCTGTGTTCAGATTACAGACCCCAACTAGCTATGAATGTGAAAGAAGTTGATGCCTCTGCTATTGGGAGATGAAAACTAGAGACTTTGTTTACACATTGTACAGCTAAGAAAGAATTGCTTTTCATAATCTGAAAAGTATTTTTTGGAGGAATGCAAAAAAAAATGTTAAAGTAATGTTCCATTTAGTGTTAACACTGTTGTATATGTTTAGGCCTTTATGTTTTTAATCTCTTCCAAATTTTCAGCTTCCCAAGTTATCCTCTCCACATCTCATAGCATGAATTACTTTGACAATTTTTAGTTAAAAAAAACTGACTTGGAAAAAAAATAATAGCTAAGTTTTATTGAGTAGTTATGATTTTCTAGCTATTTTCGTATATTATTTCCACAATATCCCTATGAAGAAGATACTATTATTAGCTGGATTTTAGAGATGATGAAACAGAGAAGTAAATGTCTCAGGTAATATAACCAACAAGAGGATATGTTGGCTATCATTTCCCATTTACTTCCCTAGATCAATTTTCTGTTCTCCTCTCCCCTGCTGTGGGAGGCAAAACTATTCAAACTGCATCATCCAGGCTTCCTTTTCTCCTGGCTTCTGGGAGCCTTCAACACAAGGGAGATCTCAGCAGGAGGCTTAAAAGTGAAAGAAGAGGGAAGTGGTGTTATTTTTCCCTACCCTACTGCCACCCTGCTCCCTTCCTGCCTGGCTTGTGGAGAGTCTGTTTCCCATACAGTCGTAGCTCCTGTTGGGTGCTCTTGTTGGTGTTTCACCAAATTCTGGTAATACTGTTTCTTGAGTTCTTGGGGGTAGCAATGGCTTCCCATTTTTGCGAGTCCCTGAGTTATTCAGCATCCCTTGTTGTTCCTTTCGACTTTCCCCTACCTCTGCAAATAATTCCTCCATTCAATGATTTTTATTTAAACCCTTCTGAAGGTGCCGTCTTTTTTTCTCCCTTTGGAAGTTAGCTGCAATTTGATTACAAGGATATTTGACTTAGAGGCTGAGCTCTTAATCATTTCCATGTAGTGACTTTAACAAAAACACATCCCCCAAGCAAGTGAATTTATAACTTGAAATGACTTAGTTGCATTTGGTCAACTGCTTATGTACTTGTTTATAGCAACTAATTTAAAAACAATGACTAACTTACTAAGTTCAACCAGTTTATTGATTTTCAAATGTGGACATAGCATACCTTATGTTGGATATAATGAGTATATTATGTACTAAATCTCTCTGTAAATATAAGGCCAGTTCACCCTTGTTAATTTTCTGCCATCAGCAAGCATTGTTCATAACATCTTTTCTCAGATTTCATGTTTTGCAGTGAGTTTGGGTTCTATTCATTAACATCGGAGACCTATCATGTTCTCCTTCAGAGAAGGAAACTCTTACCATTGCAACATACAATATACTCCTCTTTTACTGGTTTCTTTTCACTACTTCCTAAGTGATCCTGATGGCTGTTTCCTTGACAACAAGGTAGTGTAAGCACTGAAATGATACTGAGTACATGTCAGATGTATTCATAAAATGAGTTGTAGTTGTTCAGAGGAAATATATCAGAGCAACCTTGTCTTCTTTCGTGAGCAAAGATGCTAATGAAGGAGCTTCACGTCGCCAATGATTTCCATGGATCTGAGGGGATAGATACACATATTACTCAACCCTGGACTATCATATTTTTGCATTAGCTTACTACTACTGTTCACTTTTTTCCCCCAGTTATTCTTATGTTGTATATACTGACCAACTAGTTTCTAACTTGAAAGCTAAGCAAACACTTCATCTATTCCTTTTCAACTGTGGGGTACAGTTAAGATATAGCATGATGGTCTCCGGTGGTCTTTGCAACTAGAACATGTAGTTCAAACTGTGTTATAACAGTATAATAATTATTCTGTGACCCAACAGCAGAAGTCTCCATTAGTAGTTGTTCCTGCAAGTCTAAATGACAATGTCTATACTGATAAATGTGTGATGTAACAAGATCCTAAAATGACTTTTGCATTGTAAAAAAAAAGTGTTATTTTTAGTCACCTGGATCTTAAATGTATATTGATGTTTTAAATTATTTGAAAATTGGTAATTCAAACATAGTACATATGGAATCTCCATTAAAAATAATATAATTAATCAACACATTCCTTTTCTTGCTCATGATGGATAATAGAGTAGAGTTTACTCTACTTGAGTAATGATCCTCCTGAAACTAAAACCTGGGATATTGTGGTTGAAAATTAATTTATATATATGATGTAATCTTTGGCTATGATTATGGGATATGGATATTAAGGATTTATAACTTTAGTTCTCTTCAGTATTAAAGTATCTTCCCAACATTTAAGGATGTTTTGAAATGTACCTATCTACGTTCCTACTGGATAAAAATCAGAATAACTCCAGAGAACTTATACTTTCTCATAAATTGAACACATTGATAACATAACTGAGTACACACAATGTAATGGGTATTTCTTTCACAGACCATGAAGGTTATATCTGTTTTAGCCATTAACAAAAGTTTATATAATTTTCAGAAGTACCTAACTCACTTACTATTGTAGATATCAGATTAAGTCCCCTGGGAAGCAGACTTTGAAATGGAAGATTACTATGCAGGAAGTTGACTAGGCTGTTTTTTGAAAAAGGAAGGAAACAGGATTAAGTAGAAGGAGAATTTGGGCTGTGATGCAAATGCAACAAAGGTCTCAGCCAACCTCATGGTTGAAGCTGGGATGGTTCTTCAAGGTTGTCCCAAGTTAAGGTGAGGGAGCCTAGCCTTTATAACCCCATATTTACTAGTCATTGGATGGGGGCTCCTCTGAGAGGCAAGACAGCTCTCTGGCTCTCTGAAGCTTATGGTAATTCTGTGAGGGGCTGAGAACAGATCTGAAAGCCTTCAACAAACTTCCCAGCAGCTGAAGAATAATTTCTTCAGTCCTGAAAAGAGGATTTGAATAGGACAGCACAGCGTCTCTCACAGTCCAACCCTTGAGCTACTTGCCTCCACTTGCTTTAGAGGAGGTCAAGAGCAACTCCTTCAGGGCTCTGATGGGCCTCTTTTCCTCAGCAAAACAAATAAGAGAAAGTTTAGTGGTTGATCTCCAGCCTCTGGTGCTGCAGCTTGTCTAAAGGCTGCAACTGATACTCAGCATCTCCTTCCCCTATTTTCTATTCTAGATTTGCGTCATCCTTGGCAACTCTGCTGGTCTAGATGGCTTATCTGGTGAGGTGGCAAGACCCTGATCTGAGGGGTACAAGGTCCTCTTACCATGCTCTTTTGAGTCTGCCGCTCTTGTCTCACGCACGTCTCATTTGACAACCTGGATGCCAAATATATTCATTCCTTCCTATCCCCATTGTGTAACAGCATCCCTACCTCCTCTTCATGGTCTGGGTTAATTACTTCTGCCAGAATGGCAGTTTCTCTTTTTGCTTGCTGAGTACCTTGGCAAAAGTTGTTCAGAGTGCTTAGGCAACCTATCAAGTTCTCCTTCAGAAAAGGGAGCTCTTACCCCTGCAGCTGTAGCTTAATGGTCAGTGAGACTCTTTCTGTTTTCCCTGGTGACAGAGTTGCAGAGTTGGGAAGCATAAAGTTTTCAAGTGGGTCACTGAGAATGATGGTAGGCAGGGCCGCTCCTGCTTCCATCTTTGGTTTCCAGACCCATATACTCTGTCTACTGGGATCCTTGCACTCTACAGTAGTCATTGATTTAGCATGTACACTGTGTCCAGGAAGGTAACACCTATCGTCCTTGCAGGGTATCATCTTCCAGCTGGAGCCTCAGCTGTGTTTTTAGTAGGCCATTACATTCTCTATGAGGCCATCAACTGCTGTGTGCATGGTATGTGACAGGACTGGTGGACTTCATGGTCATTTGCTCACTATCACAGCCCTTTTGCTGTAAAGTGGGCCCACAGCTCTAATGAAAAGTTATAAAGCATGATGTATCAGTGTATCCAACATTCCATAAGTCCTCGAATGGTGGTGCTAGTTAAAACTCTGTGAACAATAAAGTCACACTCACACTTGGAATACATGTCAGTTACCAACCAAGTGTGTCACTGTCCCTTCCCATAGTAGAAGGGATCAAATATAATAAACTTGCCATCAAATGGCCAATTGGTTTCCTCAAGGAGCTGTGCCATATTAGGTGCTCAGTATTGGTCTCTGTCTCTAGCAGGTTGGGATTCTGCTGTATCAGCTTTAGCAAGTGAGGATTCATGTTGTTTAGCCATTGCTTAGCTACCACCCCTGCTACTCTGGCTACTCCATTTATGTATCCATTGTATCAGCACTGTGGTGGTTAATGACAGACTGGGATTGATGTCAACTGGCTGAATTGTTCTATCAATCTGGTTGTTTAATGTTTTTTCCATGGTGGTTGTTCTCATGATCAACACATTTGGGAGAAGGGAATGAAGCAGAATTGGGATGAATAAGAAGCTGGGCTATGGTATAGTCCCAACAACACTTCAGGTGACCCCATGAAGGCCTTGAAGCTTTAATGGCCTTTCAGAGTTGCCCAGAATTGGGAAAAGAGAGTTTGGCTTTTATAACACTCTATCAACCAGGGCTGTGTGCTGCCCTGGGACGTGGGGTCAGGGGAGGTATACTCTTGGGCAAGGTGACCTTTTTCAGCCCATTTCTCAAGGATGATTATATGATGGAGGAAGAAAACTTTAACCAAGAAGACCTTGAGACTTTAGGAGAATCTCTTCCCACCAAAATTCATCCTGTAGCTTGAACTCCCAATTGACCTGGATTATGTATCGCAATAATTTTTAGGTATATATGAGTATGGAGCCTCATCCACGGAGGACTGGGATCGGACTAAACAGGACTGAGACTTATGCTGTCAGATAGACTACCTTTGGGAATCAAGTCCATCTGAAAAGTTCCCAGCTGCCAGCAGTTAAAGAACAGACCATTAGTTTCCTCCAAGTGGAGGCTAACATATGCAGGGAGCTCTCCCTGGTGCTGCTTAAAAACTTGACCAAAGACTGTCTCCTCTGTTTAATAATCTTTTGAATACTGCTCATCTGATCTGTCTCTAGTATATCTTACTTAAAAGGTGATCTTTTTTGCTTCCTTCCAGCCGCATCAAATCTCTTGAAAAACCACTGTTGCAATTCTTATCTGATCTGATTCTAAACATATACCCAGTTCTAGTTGCTAGCCAGAGCTACCACCCTCTGGCCAGTTCCTCTATCATCAACTCACCCTAAATTATATTGTCAAGTACGAAAAAGTTATCTGTTGAAAACTAAAGTTATATGCATTATTCTTTTGAAAAGCATAACATTCATTTGATGAAAATGCAACATTAGTCAGTAAGGAGATTTGGGCTAGCAAATAAAACTGGAAGATCAAAATGCCTGCTAAACTCTAAGTTAAATAATTGTTCAGAATTTTATACAAAAGGAATAAAAGCCACATAGCAACTTTAGTGAATCAAAATTATGATATGATAGGAGACATTCTCTTCCTTCTTATGTCAGCTTTTTTAATGCCACTCATTACCAATATGGATTTAGCTACCTAGCTTGTCAAGTGAATAGCCATTACGCCATGTGTATCCCTTTAACATCAGACTGGAATATTTTTTCAGAGTGGGTAAACAGTTTTTCTGTCAAAAGTCTTCACGTTTGCTAAACGTCACTGTGAAAATGTTTTCAAACATTCACAAGAATTCTGACTTCCAGATGTGGTGGGAGGGCATGCCAGAGAGAGTGTGAGCATAGTAGCAGAGGTAGGAAAGCACTAGAGCACATTTGGGACATAGTGTGTAGAGATTATGGTTGGACTAGATAGTGAGTAGAGATTATGGTTGGAGTAGAGATTATTGTTGGAACATCAGATATTCAGCACACTGGTGGGGGAGAAGTCAGGGAACATGTAGACACTGATAAGAGTATTGGAGGCCGGGGACTTCCCTGGTTGCACAGTGGTTAGGAGTCTGCCGGTGCGGGGGACGCGGGTTCGAGCCCTGGTCCGGGAAGATCCCACATGCTGCGGAGCGGCTGGGCCCATGCGCCACAACTGCTGAGCCCGAGTGCCGCAACGGCTGAAGCCTGCATGCCTAGAGCCATTGCTCCGCAACAAGAGAAGCCACTGCAATGAGAAGCCCACACACTGCAGCGAAGAGTAGCCCCTGCTCGCGGCAACTAGAGAAAGCCCGCACAGCAACGAAGACCTGACACAGCCAAAAATTTATTAATTAATTTTTTTAAAAAAAGGAGTATTGGAGGCTGCAACGCCTAAGTAAACCAAGTAAACTGATTAACACAGGAGAGAGATACAGCATCAGTAGTGGCAGTGGAGGAAGAGGAGATGCTAGAAGCATAGATATAAGACTTATAATGGCTTAGGTACGCAAATTTGAAGGCATAATCTAGGATTTTGTCAGTAGAGGTAAAAAGAGAAAAAATGGAAAAGACATTTAGGAGTGAGAACTAACAGAACTTGGTGATTAATTTTAAGGTGGAGTGGATTTTCAGGGCAGAATAAGTCAAAGAAGGCCAACATTTTTAACCTGGGTGACTTAACACTACCATATGAGTGTCCATTCATTTAACTAGAACTAGAACGATTATGAAGAATTTGGTTTGGAAGTTATGGTATTTTAAGTGCCAGCAAAGCATCAGGTGGGAAAGTGAACCAAACAGTTGTAAAGACGGGACTAGAGTTGGAGAGGCTGGGTTGAGAGACTAAGATTTTGTTGTGAGCTACATAGAAACAATAGGCAAACTAAATTAAATAAAAATGAAATATGTTGATCTGGTAGTCTGTTTCTTGGATCCATCTGGATCTTGGGATGATGTGTCTGTAGTTTGAAGGAATTTCCACAAGGTGGTGGTGCATTCTTATTAGGTAGCATAGACTTGAGACAAAAACAAGTATTAACAAGAATGCAGAGAACCATTTTTTGCCCCCTCTTTGGCATTCTTCCAGAGCTACTATTTGATGTGTTATATTAAAATGTCCTTTACTGACAAAATACAGCTATTTAATTTATCTTACTATTTTCTAAGGTACATCAAAAGTGTAAACATTACTTGGAATGATAATTAAATCAATAATAAAAATCTAAGATGATTTAGGGCCATCCCCACTTTCCATGTGAAAATAAAACTTGATATATTCTCAAACTCTTGGCATAATTCATTATGTAATCTCTCTTATGTTTCCTTTTATGACAGAACACTCATTTAGTCTTCTTATTTTTCAGATCAATCTTTCTTTTTCCCAGTGGTCTCATATTTTTAAATGTAAATAGTATTTTCTTTCTGGGTTTGAAAGCATTGTTGCACTGACACCCTCAAGAAATTCAAATGCTCTTGACAGCCATATCCCACTCATACTTGCTTATAGGTCCAAATAAGGACATGTTCTCTTCTTATGTGGGTGAGTCATCAGTGAGTCACATAATATTGCAAATATTCTGTGTCTCTAGTTATCTGAACTCTTAAGCATATATTCACTATAAATACTTGCAAAAATTTCGCCACATTCATTATTGAAAACATAGTTTGATGTGCCAGTAAAAACATCTAAATTGCTTTAAGAGTTTGAATGAGAGGATGTACATAGATTGTGTTTCAGTCTTAGCTTTTCTCCTAATATCATCTTTGTCTAAAAGTATTGTGCATTATCTATTTTCTTCTTTACATTACGTAAAAATGTCTTTTAAAAAATTAGGTGAACCTAAAGTCCATGAAAACCCATCCATTGGAAGAAAAATTGTAAGCATTAAATTGAATTGAGAACTGAATTGAGAGAGGAGAGCTTATAAAAGACATAATCTGGTAATGCACTTGTCTTCATTTACCAAGTGTACAATGATTTTCTACATGTGAGAAAGTAAAACAAGAAAAAAAAATTATGAAAAGTATGGTTGGTATTAAAAAACTGGAGAAATAACCACGTGCTGTGTATTGATAACCTCAGTCATTGTGGAATGTCATTAAGAACCATGCTGATACAGCAGAAAGAACTGAACATCTTCAAAGACCTGAAGAAAAAGGAGATGGAAAGGAGAGATATTCACAAGACCTTACCTTATGTAATTTGAAGGTCATAGGTCAAGCTGCTAATACTGAAACAGTAGCGATTCTCCCCATTATATGGCAGAAAACTATTGATAAACAAAGCACATTTTCAATATTAATGAAAATAGATATCACTGGAGATGACTGTCATCATGTAGATTTATTTCAAATTTCTAGGAGGAAACAGTACCACGCACTTGAAGCATCCAAAGATAGGCTAATGTTGCTTTTAGGTGGAATTTGTTAAGCTACAAGTTGTTGGTTTATCATTCCGCAAACCGCATGGCCCTTTAGAGACTGTTGAAGAATGCTTTGCAAAGCAGATGTTTAATGATTATAGACAGTGTTATCTTCATGGTTATTCATAATGGAACACATGAAGAAGGGAAATCTTGCAAACAAGTCTCTTTTGATAATAATGTTCCCAGACATTCCTCTATTGTTATTGATTAGGAACATCCTATCTGAGTAGTCTTTTTTTTTTTTTTTTGGCCTGTAGTGTTATTGATTAGGAAGATTCTATTTAAGTGGTCTTTTTTGCCTCTCAAATATTATGTGTGGTATCTGGTGTGACAGTCCTCCATTAAAGGATTTATGGAATAGTCTTGACATCAAGGAGTTCCTTAAAACTTATCAATCAGGTTTTGACAAACTGTAACACAACATACAAGGAAAAAGTATGGAAGACACTCGTCTCACAGTTCATTGCTCTTTTCCAAAGCTTAAGGAAATGATTGATGCAAAGCAAAAAATCTTAGAGCTTGCAAAGGAGATTAGACTTATTGAAGTAAATAATGAGAATGTTGAAGAACTGTTAGCTTCAAATAGCAAAGAATTTATGAGCAAGGAATTCATTTAACTGGTGCTAAACAATAGACAAAAAGGAAGACCACACATATTGGTACAAGATTTTTAAAATAAATTTAATATCATGTAGACAAACTGATTCTTGTTGCTGGTGATCTTGATATGATAGATCATCCACTTTGGCACCTTGAGGTACTATATTTTCTAGCTGAAACTATGAATGGACAGGCATAGAAGCCTTGGCCTGAGAATGATGTAATTACCTAGAGCTCAGCTCCCACAGGAAAGAAGGTCTGGGTTGTACCACCAGGTTAGTCACTGTGGTGGTTAATTTTATGTGTCCGCTAGACCGGGCCACCCAAATATTTGATCAAGCATGATTCTAGGCATGTCTGTAAGGGCGTTTCTGGATGAGATTAACATTTGAATTGGTAAGCTGCGGAAAGTAGATTGCCCTCCCTAATGTGGGTGGCCCTCGGCCAATCAGTTAAAGGCTTAAATGTAACAAAAAGGCTGACCCTGCCTCCGGTAGGACAGAACTCCCCCTCCCTGACTGCTGCACCTGAGATATTTGTCTTTTTCAGCCTTTGGACTAAAACTGAAAAATCAGCTCTTTGTGGGTGTTGAGCCTCTACTGGTTCTCAGGGCTTCAGACTCAGACTGGAGTTATGTATCAGCTCTCCCAGGTCTCCAGCTTGTCAGTTACAGGACTTGAGACTTTTCAGCCTCCATTATCACATGAACCAGTTCCTTATAATAATTCTCTTTCTTTGACTCCCTTTATATATATACAGTCACCAAGACCTGCAGAGGTTGGAGATGAAAAGATGTAATGACAGTGGAGGTGGGACATAATACCAGTTGTGATCCTGAGAGCAGCTGAGCTGCACTGATGAGGGCAGTCGTTTGTCCCACTCATTTTCATCTTCTAGGAGGAGGACCTATGGCCAGTTCCTGAGGATACCCCTTATTTAAAAGGTTATACAAAGAAAGATCAATCAGTCAAGGAGACTGGGGAATAGCCAGAGAAAATCACTGGTGTGTAGCATCATCAGAGCCAATGAAATAAAACTTTTTCAGGAGAAGTCCAGGAGAAGTCCATGGAACGTATGAGGGGCTGCTACCCAAAAATTCATAGGTAAGTGGATCTGTGCATTGAATGGAGTAGGCAGTGGCAGCTGTGAAAATAACCTTCATGGAACATAGGTCATTGACAGTCTCCAGTTACTACGTCATCAAATCTGCTATGGTGTTCATGCCACAGCCCTCCTCTCCCAGGGTTTCTCCCAGCCAGTGGCTGAGCATGGTGAAGGAACTAGAGCAAAGTCATTTTTGTCCGATCCGGGACTCCTTTATGGGCAACTTTTGCCTAGGGAGTCCCCATCAGCTTAGTCAAGATGTTTTTGGAAATGCAGTGTAGTCTGAAATTCTTTTTAACCAACTCTCCTTTCTTCCTTCCCTCTTTTCAAAGCTGTCATACTTGCATCACAGTCTGAAGGCTCTTCTCTTCCTTCTGTTCCCCCCGCCACCCCACTTTGTCCTTCACAAGCAGTTTTCACAATAAATTTCTTGCACATCTGATCTCTGCTTGGCACTTACTTCTCAGAACTCCCAAACTCACATACTTACAGGCCTGAAATTTAATGCGGACAGCACATCTCATTCCATTTGGCCTCAGCTGGAGCTACACAAAGAGGAGAGACTGGAATTACCTGAAAACTGACTCACGTTTTTGACATTTGAAGTTGGCTCTTGGTTACAACCTTGGCTGGGTCTGTTGACGGGAATGTCTAAATATGGCCTCTCCTTTTGGCGTGGGTTTCCTCCCCACTTGATTCCTGGGCCACGAGTCCTAAGACAGAAAGAGTCAGGCAGAAGCCATATTACTTTTTATGACCTAGCAGCAGAAGTCACCCAGCTGCTTATCTACCACATCCTATTGGTCACACAGAGCCAGCTCTGATTCGACACAGGAGGCAATCACACATGCACATTATATACCAAGAAGTGTGAATCATTGGGGGCCATCTTGGGAGCTGGCTCCCTCAGTCTAAATGTAACACAGAAAATATATAGATCTTAAAAATATTATGTTGTATTAAAACAAAGTAAGAAGCAGAAGGAACTCTGGAGCAAAATATGTTTATAAATTTAAAATACGTGAGCACAAAACCACAATACACATCTTATAAGAATGCATTTAGGGTTTCCCTGGTGGCACAGTGGTTAAGAATCTGCCTGCCAATGCCGGGGACACGGGTTCGAGCCCTGGTCCCGGAAGATCCCACAAGCCATGGAGCAACTAAACCTGTGCGCCACAACTACTGAGCCTGCGCTCTAGAGCCCGCGAGCCACAACTACTGAAGCTCGTGCACCTAGAGCCCGTGCTCTGCAACAAGAGAAGCCACCGCAATGAGAAGCCGTCTCGCTGCAACTAGAGAAAGACTACTTGCAGCAACGAAGACCCAAAACAGCCAAAAATAAAATAAATAAATTTATTAAAAAAAAAAAGAATGCATTTAAACAAAAGGTTATGCCTCAAGCATTTTTAAATGGCTGGTTATAGGAAGAAAAGCAGAATGAGGGTGGGGAATGGCAATACCAAGTCGAAAAACAAAATATATTTTCTTATTCTTAAATGTTTAATTTGAATATAGTTTTCCACTTACATGTAAATATTCATATTTTGAAACTCTGTGCGCATGGCAATATGCAAAACACCATTGGAAGATGGAGGTAGATTACAACTCCCTTAGTTTCCTACGAGCGAAAATTTCAGGCAACATGAAACTCTCCCAAAGGAAGCTTTACTACAGTTAATGGTGTTTGGTCTGGAGCTTTTGATTAAAGTTTCTCATTTACTGAATGACTGGTTTATAATCCACATCAGACTCTTAGGCATGATGATTTCCTGTGTTTTAAGTTCAATTACTTGTATTATACATATGTAAACTTTGAAGATAATATATATTAATGACATACTTTGCATATAAGAAATTCCTATTAATTCATTTAGATACCATTATTCACCATTTGTGTATTTAATTTACAGTTTCATCATTTATTTATTTGAACAAATAAACATTTGGAAATAAATTTTAAAAGATTTGTGGATTATAAGGACATAAATCTTTAAACTTGAATTTTTTTTGATTGAAGTTATTTTTCTTAAAACAAAAAAGTGACAATTTATGTAGAATGATAATATACTTTCTTATCTTTAAAAGATGTAAATGAAAACTTTCCCAATAGCAATATGCTTCTCTTCATTTTAAAAGTATAGTTTCACAGATAATTATAACAAGAGCTATGCCAATTCTTTATACATGTATATATTATCTTAATTCCTCTACCTTTTTAAACCTCTGCATTCAATTCTCTTTAAAAGTTCCTTAGCTTGACAGTTGGCAACTAGTCAATGCTGAACCAACTTCCTGAAAAAAGACGTATTTTGCATGTCCTTGGAGACTGGATAATTAATGTGTAATGTTTTACTTAAAACTCTAAGTTTAAATTAAAATTCTTTGGGGTTTTAATAGAGAAGGCAGCATTTTGTTGCTTTTTTTCACTTAAATGTTATATTTGCCAGCCTGTCTGAGCCAAACCACCTTCATTTATATGTACTTAATATTCTTGTTTTAATGTTGGCATTTGCTCTGAAAACTGTAAGAAAACTTTGTTGGTTTTTTCCTACCCTCCATTACAGTTGTTTCACTTTAGTTTGTGCTAAAGATACTATAAAACAAATAAGATACTTGCTGTCGTTTACTATTTATCCATTTCTAGAAACTAGAAAAGTACTATTTACTATTTCCTCATAACTTCACTTATGAACACTATAAATTAAGCCTTATTTTCAAGAGCTTTTTTTTCTATTCATCAAGGAGTCTAGTTAGCTACATATGTAAATTTTTTTTTTTTTCCTCCATCACCCTGACTTTCTCCCTTTTGTTCCCCAGGCACTGATTCTGTTCTGAGGACCAGTTCTGTGGATGTGCAAGTCCATCAGTGGTAGGACTAAAGTTCCCCACCTGTCTTGTCTCACACTTAAATACACCCTCCATCCCCATTTTTGAGAGGTACCACAGTATTCTGAACTTGAAGTGTTTTCAAATTAATCTTTACATTCAAATAAGCCATGTTAATTTTAGCCATTCTATACTTTCCTTCCTTTTCTGCCTACAGTTCTCAGAATTGGGAAAGAGTTTTAACTTATGATTTGTCATTTACTATTATTCCTTCCCAAGAAAAAGTTTTACTTAAAAAATATCTGTAGTTGATAATTTGTAGTATTCAAAGAGTCTATGTAAAGCCATACATATGAACATTTACTGAACATAAACTGGTACTTGAAGATTCAGTAAATCTTCAAGGTGTTGATTTGTCATGGTTAGTGTGGCTGAATGGTGACCATTTCTGGAATAAACAGGTCAACTAGTTTATAGGAAAATCCAGTCATTTTCAATTTTGGCTTCAACATCTACACTTCAAGCAAGTGGAACCTTTCAAAAAGTATTGGGTTTTGCTATTCTTTTTATTATACTATAGCCAAATGTTTGATAGGAAATAAATGAGAAGCTCTAAATTAATTGTGGTCTCTGCCAGGATTGAATGAAGGTTTTAAGAAAGTGATGTATGTGACAGTATATTTAATGTACATCACTATTGTTCTTTATGACCTGTGTTTTATTTATTTATTTATTTTGCCGGACGCGGGCCACTCACTGTTGTGGCCTCTCCCGTTGCGGAGCACAGGCTCCGGACGCGCAGGCTCAGTGGCCATGGCTCAGCGGCCATGGCTCACGGGCCCAGCCGCTCCGCGGCATGTGGGATCCTCCCGGACCGGGACACGAACCCGTGTCCCCTGCATCAGCAGGCGGACTCTCAACCACTGCGCCACCAGGGAAGCCCTATAACCTGTGTTTTAAAAAAAAGTGTTCACTTTTTCTTAAAGACTATAGGGCTCAGAACACTGATCTAATATACACACTTATTATTGCTATAACAAATAAATAATTAAAACAGAGATAAAGAAAACACTCTATTTTTTCATGAATTTGCACTGTTATTGGGAGGTAAATTTTGTCATCCATAACAGTAAATTGTAACAAAGTAAATACAGGGGAATATCAATTTTAAATAGTAGCTAGTAGTGTAAACCACTTTTGAAAGCAACTATTAAATTTTTCTGAAGTAAAAATAAAATTTTAATTCTTAGTTTCATAAGAATTTATCTTGACTTTTTGCCAATAGATCTTTTTGGTCAGTCATTTATTTATCTAACAAATGTATGTCAACCAGTAAGCTAAAACAGGATGTTTTTATTTAGCATTATTTATTGATCTCAAATAGTTACTTTTAACATTAATTTAAGATCCTAATGCATTATTTATGTTTCGTTTTATTTTTAATACCAAAACTCCTAAAATAACAGTTTTAAATGTATACAAAATATATGGCAATACCATTATGTGAATTTAAACTGCCTGTAACTTTACAGTGTAAATATTTTACTAAATTTTCATGAGTTTTTATACAATTTATATGATACTGTATATGTACTTCAGTAATATTATTATCTAGACGAGACTTTTTAGATTGAATATACATGAGCAAATCCATTTAAGATGCAAATTTGGTTAAAATATTAGTAAACAGCATTTAAGACATTTACACTATACTTTAAAAAAATAACCACATGATTAAATTTGTCTATTTAGAAAGGGAGGGAGAGAGAGACAGAGAGGGAGAGGGACAGGAAGAAAGAATATGAATGTGTGAGTATTTGCAAAGAATTTAAGGTTGTGAATAAATTTAAAACCATTAATTTGAATATTTAAACCTTGTTCAAATAATTTTGAATCTATTATATATGATAACATTGTAATAGTTTATTGAAACAGGTGAGTACCATAGTCCTTCAGTATCTGCAGGTAGGATTGGCTCCAGGACCCCCATGGTTACCAAAATTTACCAATACGTGCAGAAGTCCCTTATATAAAATGGCATAGTGTTTGCATCCAACCTATGCACCTTCTCCCGGATACTTAAATCATCTCTAGTTTACTTATAATACCTCATACAATATAATTGCTATGTTAATAGTTGTCAGAGGTGTGACAAATTCAAGTTTTGCTTTGCGAACTTTCTGGAATTTTTTTTCTGAATATTCTTTTTTTTTTTTAACATCTTTATTGGGGTATAATTGCTTTACAATGGTGTGTTAGTTTCTGCTTTATAACAAAGTGAATCAGTCATACATAAACATATGTTCCCATATGTCTTCCCTCTTGCGTCTCCCTCCCTCCCACCTTCTGAATATTCTTGATCCACTGTGGATTGAATCTGAGGATATGAAACCCTAGGCATGGAGGGCCAACTGTACTCACATTGCATCTTTGATTTTTGGTTTTTTTACATGCACTTTATCATTTACCGTGTGTTTAATTTCTAAAAAAAAAGTGTGCACTCTTGTCTTTTCAATTAAATACAAATCCCTACTTGCCTGTGTCCTCCACAGAGTATATCTTCTACTGGGTACACAATAGCTTAATATATATGCATTAAGTAACTGAGGACTAGTCATATTTATTGATAAGGTCTTTCTTTTATATAAAAATATAATTTGCATAGTGTTGAGTGATTTACAGTTTAATTATAATTTTCTAAAAATAATATTTTCTATATCATGTAGAGTAAATCCTCAATTTTAAGATTACTTTAGGACTGAAGAACAAAATGAATATATTCGCACATGGAATTTATACTGGTACATACATTTTGAATATGAAATTTACTAAATTTAATTGTTACTACTCTGCCTTTATTTATAGAGATTTCAAAATATCTGGAAATTTAAAAAAATGAATTTAGTCTCTTAAAATTTCTCTTAAATATAATGTATAATGTAAGATATGTTCAAAATGTACAGTTTCTATTTACTTTACATGAAATTAATTTTACATAAAATTGATTTTATAGGAAATGGAATTTTTGTAGACTAATTATTGTTATTCTTACTGTATTTTAGGTAGCATTCACTTTTATTTTTCTGGTTGTGAGATTCCTATTTTGTGTTTGTCTATTTATTCTGATTTGGATTCATTGAGTTTCTCAGATCCATGGTTTAATATTATTCACAACAGATGGATTTTCTTTGACCATTATTTACTCAAGGTATCATTCACTTTTAACAATGAAAAATACAGTATTTTCATGTTAATATTAAAAACTAGCTTCGTGAACTGAATTTAATCTTTGCTAAGGATGTAAATTAGCAGACTAGCAAAGGATTTTAAATTTTAGAATATCTTCTTATATCTGCAGGATGGATATGTTAAATATATATACATATATATATTTCTTTGCTTATCTGTGCTATTTTCTGGGTTATTTCTTAATATGTTTCTTCCACTTCACTGATTGTTGTCAACCATGTTTAATCTGCTGACTAACCTGTCTCTTATATTTTTAATTTAAATTACTGTATTTTTTTCTTTCTAGTAGTCCTATTTATGATTCTTTTCTGTGATTCTTTTCTAATCCACCCTGACTTTTTTTGTTATAATCTCTTGTTCTTTAGTCAGACTTTTGATTCTCTCCCTAATTTCTTTAAAGATATCAAGCATTTCTTTCACACTGTTTCTGATCATTATATCTACAGTTTTTGTGGGACTATTTCTACAGTTGCTGTATCTGTTGATGTTCTCTCATTTGTTCTGCAACTTTTCCTTCTGAATTTGTGTTCTTTGGAGTTTTTTGTTTTTTAATTTTATTTATTTTATTTATTTATTTTGGCTGCGTTGGGTCTTTGCTGCTGCATGCGGGCTTTCTCTAGTTGCGGCAAGCGGGTGCCTGGGCTTCTCATTGCGGTGGCTTCTCTTGCTGCGGTGCACGGACTCTAGGCGTGCAGGCTTCAGTAGTTGTGGCTTGTGGGCTTCAGAGCGCAGGCTCAGTAGTTGTGGCACATGGACTTAGTTGCTCTGCGGCATGTGGGATCTTCCCAGACGAGGGCTTGAACCCGTGTCCCCTGCATTGGCAGGCAGATTCTTAACCACTGCGCCACCAGGGAAGCCCCTTCTTTGGAGTTTTATCTGTGAGAATTCCTTGATGCCAGGAGATATATATATATATATATATATATATATATATATATATATTATTCTTTTTGGGCGTGTCGTGGGGCATGTGGGATTGTAGTTCCCTGACCAGGGATTGAACCCGCGCCCCCGCATTGGAAGCTCGGAGTCTTCACCACTGGACCACCAGAGAAGTCTCCAGGATTGGTATTATATCTTCCCAGAAAGCATTTGCACGTGCTTCCTCCATGCACTTGAGGGGCACTGTTGACGCAGGACTACTGTCATCTTAATTTGGGGCTCGGAGTTTTCAGATTCTGAGGATATAAGAACTCTGGAGTCAGGCCTAAATGAAGGCTTTGTTAGTAGGCATTTTCTGGGAAGAATTTTCATTATTTTTCTTCCACTTAGAGCCAAGATCAGACAAACAAGACTTCCCTCCAGTTCCCTCTGTGAGGCAGGTTTTTTCCTAGTTTTCCCAGGGAAGGTATTGCTTTTGGGAATCCTGGCTTTGTGCAGAAGTCTCTGTTTTAATCTCTCCATTCATGAGTCCTGGCTTTGTCTTCTGAGCACTATGGTGCCTATTAAAAATAAAGTTCAGAGACACTAGGGGTCATCACATGCCCCCACAAAATGTTCCAAAACTGACTAGCCCCTTTGAATTTGAGCTTTTTCATTGCTTCTGGTTTTGGAGGACATTCCTAATTTTCCACCTACTACCTCAAGGAATACCTTCCAACAAACTTTTAAAAAGTAGTTCATTCAGAATTTTAGGAGATCTGTATTGATCCACCTTTTGCTAAAAATGGAAAAACCTGAGACAAATATTTTGCAATAATTCATTCACTATTTTCACTAATTCAAAAACAAATCTCTTTTAGCATAAATAATCATTACTAAAATTACTAATAGCACAGACTTCCTTATTATATCAGAATTAATTTTTCTAGGTTATAATTATTATTATTTTTATTACCTCTTTCCTAAAATGCATTTAGCTAAACCAGTGATACTAAATGAAAAAAAAAATGTGAATTCTAAATATTTTATTGTCTAAAGTTTTTTTTTTTAATATTACTTGAGCATAAACCATGCTTATAATTTTGACCTTGTTTTGTAAGGTAAAAGAAGAAAATGATCCCTTTAAGAAGATTCTTGCAAAAGAGTCCTGCAACTTCAAATCAGTTGTCTAGCATTCTCTTTTAATCAGTATTCTTTAATATTTTACTGTCATATTGCAAATTTCCAGATTCTATAGGGTAAAACAAACCCAAGTCCATTCAGTACGTGGTGAAAAGAAACAAAATTGAGCTTTATTGTAACCATGAAACTGTGGCGTTCCATAAATTGCAGATTATAGATGTGTTACAACACTAAGTATCCAATAATCTCTTGTCAGTTTTTTTGAACAGAAAATCTTTTTGCCAGTTAACATTAGATTGAGGCCTTTGTTTTAGGGAGGGGATAAAAAGAGGTTTGAAGATGTTTTTCAGGATTCTGGATTTATAACCCCTTCTCTTTACCAGCTTTACCATGTAATCTTTAATCTCTGGAAAACTTCGATTTAACATGTCATCTAAAAGATATTACTTTCTGATTTGAATGCTGCAGCCAGAACGCCATGCATTTTGTGGTGCCTAGAAAACTACAAATATCTCTATGTATTTAGATGAGAGGCTCCTTTCATATCTGTTTGTCTCTTTGTTTTAACTCTATACCTCAAAACACTAGAAAATATGATAAGGTATTTTTAGCAACTTGAAATTGTATTGAATTATATATGAATACTAAACATAAGAATGTTTTACTTTTTATAATTAGGTATGTATCCTTTTAGGTTTATTTCTTACTATTAAATATGCCTTCTTTAAGGATTCTGATTAAGATTCACAGATGATTGCATTTTGGCTTTTTTTCCAAAGACTTGAATTTAGTAGTCTTTGCTTTATATGATACTTCAGAGAGTTTACATGCTATTCATGTTGGATAACCAACATAATCAATTTCACAATATTCGCTAATTTTCTTCTAAGAATTGGGCTTGAAATTTCATACCTTCAAGATGTGAAACTGCCCATGCTATGAAATAAAATCTCCAGGGTAAAGGAATTTTAAAGTGTTATAAGATTATATTTCATTTTACAATGTCAAAAGAGCCATAGAAAAATTATTCATAACAGCTAACAAGTATGACCTTCAAATTAGTCACATGAAATTCTAGGCATAAACATTAAAATTACCTCACGAGCAACCTTTCCCTGCAAAAAATAAATGCCATAGTCAAATTTCAAAAGCTGCTAAATTACAAAGATCTTTAAAGAACTAGTTATTCCAATTATGTGGAAAGTGATTCTAGAAAAGAAATGAATTGTAACATTTTGAATTAAGGGTTGAGAATGGAATGGTCTCGCTCTTAATTCTTGAATATGGACACTGTAACGATGTTCTTTAAGATGCTTTTTTCTAATAGTGGTTGTGGCTGTGAACCGCAACCTTCTGTTGTCTCTTGCTTGGTTTTCCTTGTTACCAAAATGAATTTTAAGATTGGTAGTCAAAGACTGAGAGTACAGTATTTGGTTAAAGCAACATGAATAGATATGGGAGAGGTTAACCTTGGCAGAAATCTCAGATCTCACTACCGTTACTCCCTTGCCTAAAGAACCCTCCCGAATTTTTTATTCTCCACCTCACATTTAATACTATACTGATACCAAATATCATGGAACTCCACATATAAATCTTATTGTTTCAAACCACTCCGCCTTGCTCACCCTCTTCTGTTTGCTTGCAGTGTCCTTTCCAAAGAGTGACATTGTAACGTAGTAGTCAAGAGTGTGTATTTCGGAGTCAGGCACACAGATTGATTTTTTAAATCTTGACTCTACTCTGGATTCTTTGAAAAGTTACTGAATCTCTGCAAACCTCAGTTACCTTATTCATGAAATGAATTCAAAAGTAATTCCTGTCTTTAGATGAAATTATGAGTGTGAAGGGATTAGTAAGTGTTGATCACATACTAAGGACTCAATAAATAATAGCTTTATAACCAGTTTATTAAGGAGTTATTGGGATATAATATGAGTTTATGTTTTAAAAACTGATGCAAACTGTGTTCTAGTAGATACTCCTTTTCTGGGAATGTAATGGGTTCCCTTAATTGGCCGTTTTAGTCCAATTCTACAGTTTTTCATTGACCTCTGTTTATTCAGTCTCACTTAAGTTCTAAAGACTCAGTACTGTTTGTTTTAAAACTTTAACTTCATAATTGATTCACTCCCCCCGCCCACCCCACCCCCATGCCTTGTACAGGCTAATTCAAGTGAAGGGGTGAGAGTGCTAGTTTGCTTGCGTTCTTTCTCTCATGCACACATACACACACTCACTCACCCCTCTGCCTTGAATTACCTCCTTAACTGTTGGAGACAAAGGAAGGCAAGATTGTAATCTTGTAGTCCCCTGTTTGGTTGGCTCTTCTACCTTGTTGTTTGTGAGCTTGGTGTGGACAGATGTTGTTTCTAACAGGACCCAATGAAGAGGTCCTTCCTAAGAAACTCCCCAACATTTTGTGATTGTCCCCCCACCCCTGCCCCACCCAACCAGCCAGATAACTCAGATTCTTCTGATTCTAATGAATGTGCCTCTCTGTGCCATGCTGTGGCTGTCCCACCTAGAGTACTGCACACAATCTTATCTAACCTCCAGGGCCTCCCACCATCCCTTCCCCTCTCCCCAGTTTTGGGTTTACTATAACCTTCAGGATCCAATATCCTATGATCTGGGCAACTTAGAACTCGAGTGAAGGAGGTGGTGTTGGACTTTTAAATTTTAAAAAGAGGGTAAAGTAATTCAGAACTTGACTTGTCAAGGATAAATAGAAATCTTAAGTGTCTTTTCTGTAAACACTAGTAAAAAGGGTTTAGCCATCTAGGTAGGTGACCTTGATTTGTTCCATCTGCTAGAAGCCCAATTTGAATCCAACCCCCTGTAACTGATGGCTTTTATGTTGTACCTGACACAGGGCTGAAATTTTGAAATGGGAAGTATGGGGCCCCTGTGTTTGTTTGTGTGTTCATATGCATCTATATGTGTGTTGTAGGTGTATGGTATTGTCTAAAATTAATTCGTAAAAGAGCTCTACTTAATTGGCTTTTAAAAAATTAAGCTCTTATATAAATAATCAGAAATAAAAACCAATCCGGCCAGAATGAATTTCAGGTTCATGTCATCTGGAAATATTCAGTGCTAAACTGATAACTGGTATTGAAAGTGGCTTAAGCTTGTTGGTTTGATTAACGTAGACATGTTAGAGTCATCGATGTCAAGTATAATACTTCTGTTGTATCTAGGTTTATTAGACGTCAAATAAGACCTTATTCTATCTGTTACAAATTTGTCAACAAGAAAAGTAACTCAATGTGAAAAAATGTTTTAAGAAAGGTAAGATATGTGTTTCTAGTAAAAGAAGATGTGAAGAATGAAAAATACTGCAAAGAGTTATGCATGATCAGGATTTTCTAAGATTGGATTGAATTTAGTTGGGTAAATGGATTTTGTTAGGAATGGGTTAGAACAGACGGGATTTGATTTCTCCCTCCAAAGTATTCTTTATATGCTGCTTTTGACAACAGATTGACAACAGATTGTGTGAGTTTCTTTGCCTTTAAGTGACTTGTATTTGCTTTTGAGATCTTTTGTAACTTTGGTTAAGGGATAAATATTGTCTCACAGTGACCTATGATCTTATTTGACCAAGTGTTTTAAAACTTTTTGACAAACTTCCCAAATATCAAATTTTAATTAGGTTTCTTTTGATTTCCATTATGAGCATCAATATCATCTTCTTACATTTATATTTCGCTTTATCTGGGTGTAATATTATCTCAGAAGACTTCCCTAAAGCCCAAGTTGGATTAAAAAGGCTCCTTCTCTTTGCTTCTACATCACCCTTGATCTTAGCATTTACCATATGAATTGGGCACTTCTGTATTCTCTAGGTTCTACCTTATAGTTCAGCCTGTGTTCCAGCAGGAATGACAGACAGAGTATTCTTTGGCTGGCTTGGTTTAGGTGTAACTGGTCAGGACATTTACTGCCCCAGGCTTCTCTACGTCTTAGCATGGAATGACTATGGGAATGTGGCAGCTCTTACGCACAGGCAACCTAAATTTTCCTGAAATTAATGTAGTGGAAACACCCTTAACTGATGTGTGACTGGAGATGATAGATAAGTGCTTCTCCCTTTCAACCCTTGGGGCTGACAGTTCTGAAATGCATTTCATAAGGTTCCTCAGATGATCCCAGGATTATTACTCCCTCCATCCTGTATTTCTGCTACTTGGGATCATGTTTCCTTAAAAATTGCTAATATTCAGGCTTTCATCCAAAAATCATCCATGATTTTTGGAGAAAACTTGGCTGAGACAGCATACTATATTGAAATAATTTGATTTTGGAATCGTGTTCCCACCATTACACTGTAAGCTATTTTTATATCCCAGCACTGTACTGACACGTAGCCTGCACTCCATCAATTTTTGTTGAATTAGCGTCATTTACAACTTACTCTTTCAAAAAAAGTTAAATGAATATTGTCACCTTCTAACCTATATAAAGACCAAGTTCAGATGACCATATCTATCCATAGTTGTTGAAAACCTAAATGTCAGATTTCTACAGGCATATTGAATGGAAAGATTTCTTGAAAATCCTTCAACTCTGAATGAATTCAGAATATCTTAACAATGTCAGATGTCTATAATATAGATGTACCCTAGTTAACAAGAACTTATTCCCTACTGTGTTTAGAGCATGGGATTAGACACTTGGAGGTGAAAAAATGGATTCCTTGGTTTGGTGGGCTTGGGGTCCATAAGAAAGGCAAGACTTGCTCCTGTTAAGTTTCTGGGGAGCAATCTGAGTATATACAATATAATGATCAATCAGAAGATACAAAATAATGTGATATTAATTGAAAGCTGTGCATACATTGTTCTAAGGGGATACCAAATCCTAAATTAGTCTGGGATCATCCACTTCATATTACAAATAGTAGCTTGATCAATTGACCTATGTGTTTACCTATATCAACACTCCTGTTAATGTCCCTTTGTAAACTGGACAAAGCCTCCTCTGGTAATTTCAAAGCTAAAAATTATGTTTTTCTAAAATAAAAGTCTCTTCTCTTTAGCACCAAATGATATAATTTTCTGGATAGAAAATCAATACATTAAAAGCATGTCTCTGAAATGAGGCCGACCTATATTCCTAGAGGAGTTGAATACTGGACAAATTGATAAGATTTAATAATTCATCAGATCCAAATGATGAATGGCACATGTTGCTCTCCTAACTCAGTGAATGTGTTGTGCTTGATGTATAAAGAAAATAATCTACTCCTAATATATACGTTTTAAGCACATGCTAAGCACTTAGGAACATACACGAGAATACTATTCTAAAAGAATCTGCTCTTAAAATATGGATTTTAACAGCACACTTCATTCCTCTTATTTGTAAACTGGAAAATGTAGATTTAGTTGAGTGATAGGGCACATGGCAGTTCTGGAGTTTAAGTCTCAAGAATTCTGAAAATGGGAAAACTGTTATGCATTATTGCAGAGAGCGAGTACCATTGTCATGTAAACAAAGGGAAACCTGGTAGTAATTTAAAATGAGTTACATACTTGACAGCTTATTCCTTTGCCAGCTTTTACTGTTCTTTCAGTATTAAAATAAATAATGGATTTTGCTTAATTTGCTTTTCCAAGTGAGATCTCTATTTAATATGGTCTCATGATTACAAATACATACATTTTTCTACATACAAAAATTTTAAATGTGATATTTTATAGCTAATTTAAAAGTGAATTCTATAACGAAGCAGTTAAAGTATGATAATATGGTTTAGGTTATACTTTGGTTGGTGCGCAAATATGTTACCCAGCCTGTATTTACAGGTTTTGTTATTCAAATGAACAATTTGTATACAAGTACCATGTTTTTGTGCCAAGAGAATCCATTTCACTCCTTTGAATCAAGTCTTTCACATTTTACTAATACATTCAACATTCTTTGGAAAAAATACAATGAAATCTTTTAATAATCACCTCTGAAATTGACAAAATTCTTTTAGTAGAGAGAAAAAAGAAAATTAAACTGCAAATATCAGTAATGGATAATGAACTAGGAAGAAATTGTCTATTAAAAAGGTGGTGTTTGGTGAAAGTATCTTTATTAAACTAGATAATTCAATGACTTCATTTCCTCCAGTTTATTTCCTCTGGCTATCTAGAGCTCTATTTTAAGAAAGCTAGAAAGAAGGAAATTTCTCCTGGGTAGAAATCCTAATCCAGTAGAAATGCATAATTATATCTAATTTATAACGACTTCATGGAGATAAGTATATTTTCAATAGTTTATACATATCTTATATCAGTTATAATGTAAAAGGAATATATCATGGCTGTATATATATATATTTTTATATAGCCATGGCTGTATAAAACTCTTAAATGACAGTATTATTCAAATTCCAACACCTATTTTATTTATCTCTAGCATTATTTAACGTCTCTATGTTCTAGGACTATACAACTGGAAACAATAACTGTATTCAATTATCTCACCTTTGAAGCTTGCCCAAAGTACATGAAATAGCATGTCTAACTCATCATGTTTTCTTAGTTAATTAATAAAAGGAAATTTCACACATAGGAACTATAAAGTAGTATAACAGAAGTATGAGTAGATAGCAAAAGATCTATCAATAGTTTGAACTCCTTTATTAATTTAAGATTTATTTAGAAAAAATTCAGTGCTAAGAATTTTGACTATTCAAAAATGCCTATTTGTGACAAATGTAATATATAATTATCATAAATTTTTAAAATTCATGTAGCATTTGCTCCTTATTTTTATTTAATATAGTTTAAAAGCTATGGCTTGGGCTTCCCTGGTGGCGCAGCGGTTGGGAGTGTGACTGCCAATGCAGGGGACACGGGTTCGTGCCCCAGTCCTGGAGGATCCCACATGCCGCGGAGCAGCTGGGCCTGTGAGCCATGGCTGCTGAGCCTGCACGTCCGGAGCCTGTGCTCCGCAACGGGAGAGGCCACAACAGTGAGAGGCCTGCGTACCGCAAAAAAATAAATAAATAAAAATAAATAAAAGCTATGGTTTTAAGACACTTTAAACTAAGTACTCTAAAAAAAGACACATAAACCAAATTCCAAGGGGAAGAAGTCTCCTGCATCATAGGACACACATTTTCTAAATTTATTCTGAAGGTAGAGAATGCATTCAGAACTGGCTCAAACCTTGATTTTTTTAAGTGTTGCAATTTCAATTACAGCATCTTCTGCCACAATTCTCTATCAGCCACTAACTAATTGTATAGCCTTCAACAAGCTACTCAGCCTCTATGCCAGTTTCCTAATCTATACACATAGAGATAGAGAGGTGGGAGTCTTGTACAACTGTACATGCTTTTCTCCCTGCCAAGGAGTCCCAAAACAGAGAAATTGCATGCTGCCCATTATTAGCTTTGAGTCAGACCAGATATGTCAGTTGCTCTTGAGTTCCTAGCCAGGAATCTATTCCCTGGAGAATATGAGGGGAGATTCCATGACCTCTACAAAGGATCACATTCTGCTCCAGTTATGGGGATGTATTTTCCATCTTTTTTACATAACCACTTTAACCTTTCCATTTGTCAGCTACAACTCTGTGCCCACCACCATGATGAATACTAATGTGAAGACAAAATCAAAAGAAGACAATATCCCTACTGTTAAGGAGCTTAAGGTATAGTTGGTAATACCTATAGAGAGCAAAAAACTAGAAATCAAAACAAGAGTGCATGATCACGTGATAGACTGTGTGGAAATGTACCATGTGGGGCATTGGAGTAAAAAGAAAAGATTTCTGAACCTTGGGTTTCTCATCTATGGAAGGTAGAATTAATGTTCACTTCACAAGGTTGTTCTGAAGATTAAAGGTTGTAATTATTGTTATAGCTAAGTCAGGCACAATATATTCCCTTAATAAATATTAGTTGAAATATCATTAAGATTGGATTAATTTAAAAATGTGTTTTCTATACATTCACATGAAGATCCTATTATGTACCAAGTAGTAAGGACACAGTTTTTGATAGTAGCCTTTTATAATGTGTCCAAGAGTTTCTAGGTTCTTCACTAACCTCTTCTGCAATAATGAAATATATGGAATACTTAAATATGCAATCAGTTGGGTTTAAGAAATTTGTGAAGAGGTTCCTTTTATAACCTTAAGTAAATGGTCAGATTATAAGAATAATACAGATATCTAAGGGTGTCCTGAATAGGGCTGTTGGGAGGCAACTGGCCAACAAGCTTGAATAGGTTTATCTTCACTCAAAAAATTACTCCATTGTCTACATAGCACTCTCCTTCTGAATTAGTTAATATTACAAGATATGCCTTGGTAGCCCTTTCTAGACATAATTGAGGACATGTAATGCAAATAAGAATGTAATATGAATACTTCTCTATATGTTCTTTCTGGTAAGTCTTTATTACAACTGTTAGGCAGCTCTATTACTGGCCCAAAGTCAGTTCCAGTTTCCCAAATGCATGTTTTCTATTTTCTATTTTCATCACTGACCTGCTGCAAAGTTGATTTTACACTGAACTCCAGACTGAACACCAGAGAAAATAACACAAAACATTTTGTGAATAGCCTGTACTTTCTTCAGTGGCACTAAAACTTCCAAGTGAAGAGAGCAATGAATCTCTGAAGAATCAAACTGCTAAGTAGAGGATCAAGAACGTCTACACCTACTAAGAAAATATGAGTTTACAAAAGTATACACAAGCATCTGTTAATAGATTGTGCCAATAGGAGTAGAGAGAACTTGTATTCGCCTTGCAGGTTTAGTTTTAGACCATTTATTACTCTTGGATTTCCATGTGACATAATGGCTTCAGGTTAGACTACTTCAAAAATATGTTGGCAACAGGAAGTGATCATGGATGGAAGATTTGAAATTGCTTGCCCCACACTACTTAATAAAGAAGGAAACTCATTTAATATTGAAACTTTCATATTTTAGATATGTAGTATTGTAGTGATTGAGAGAACTGACAGTTGAAATGGGCCTGTGTTAAAATTTCAGTTCTGATATTTGTTAGCTAGGTGACATTGGAAGGCTCTCTGACCTTTCTAAATTCAGAATTCTAGATTTTGATCTTTTTTTTTTTTTTTTGCGGTACGCGGGCCTCTCACTGTTGTGGCCTCTCCCGTTGCGGAGCACAGGCTCCGGACGCGCAGGCTCAGCGGCCATGGCTCACGGGCCCAGCCGCTCCGCAGCATGTGGGATCTTCCCGGACCGGGGCACGAACCCGTGTCCCCTGCATCGGCAGGCGGACCCTCAACCACTGCGCCACCAGGGAAGCCCGTAGATTTTGATCTTTTAAAATAGATTCTTTGTTTGCAAACCAGAAAGAGAAATTCTATTTTACAGGAGTATGAGACTGAAAATAACGAAACATATCTAAAAGTACCTAGTACAAAATTGAGTAGATTTCGGTGTTCAATAGACGGTATTCTTTTGTGAAATGATCTTTGACATCTAGAAAAAGTTTTGGAAGGACTGCTACTCAATTTATTTCACATATAATAAGCCTCTTATAATACATTTTTCCTGCCATTTCTTTTTTTTTTGACAAGAGATTCATTCATGTTTTTAATATTGGTCTGCCATTTCTTCTCGCAGATTATTTCTGAGATTCCTCCCTCTCTCTCTCTCCCTCTTCACACACATACATATGCACACAGTTTTTTATTCTTCATTCTGACTTTCATTATAATGGGATAGGTGTAACAGCTTCCTAATGTCATCCTCTGCTTCTCCAACTCCCCGCCCCCCTGCCCAAATCCATCCTCCACGCTGAATCCTTCAGAGTTTCCTAAAACAAAATTCTCATCTCCTATTTAAAAAACTCACTAACTTCTCATTGCTTAGCAAATAAAATCCACCTTTCTCTTGCCATCTTTCAATGTTCCCAATGATATGGTCACACCTTCCTAATGCCAGGGTCAGCTACAATCAGCCATGGACTTTGCCACCCCTTTTTTTTCAGCTTAATTTTGTGATACTCTTTCTTCTATGAAGCTTAACTTTTCTAGTTTCATCCATGCCATCCTCTGTCTGCTGAAGACATTCCTATAAACTATTCATACTGCCTAGAATGCTCTCTAGTATTCTGGTATTATTATTTTCTTTGAGTCCTTGCTTGGGTTATTAATCAATTAAAACAAGTCAACTTCCAAGTTTGTTTGTTTCACCCTATTTTATATTGGTTTTTCCAAAGCCAAACGTGACATGAAATTTAGTATGCAAGATATATATTAAGGAGTGCCCTTGGAATCAATACCTGCAGAACAAAAGCAAAAGAAGAAGATTGGGCCAAGGGAGAAGTTGAGGTGCGAAGCAGGCCCAACAACAACTTCAGCCGGCCCCACTGGGAGCTCTGGAGCTAAAATGACTCATCACAGTTCCCCTGAGTTAGGCTGAAATAGGCTGGCCTTTATAATCTTGCTTCAATCTATCAGATAATATGGCCCCCTCTCTGAAGGGTGTGAACTTGGCCAAGGTGGCTTTCTGCAGCTGAAGCAATGCATAAAGGGGCAGATAGCTGAAGGATATTTGCTGACAGCACTCTAAGTAGCTCAGGCTACAAGTTCTTTATTGAAGGAGGATCTAAGCAGGGTGTCGCCTTGTGTATCGCTTATGAACCAAAGGTAGCATATTGAGCTAAACAATATGACCTAAGTGTTTTGTGTCTTCTATGGCCAGAATTACTTTACAATGTCGAAAGGGGGGGATCTGTGTCCCATGCCAGAGAATGGAGAACCCTAATCGTCAGTATTCTGTGTGATGAAGCATGAACAGAAGAGTGACCTTTATAGCAGAAAATAACCCTCTATATCTCGTGGACTAGTTGAGGAAGCAGCAAGGTTATCACTGAATAACAAAGACCTTCTGTTCATAGACATATATTTTAATGTGTATTCAAATGCCAGAACAAACCGCACAAAGTTTAAGGACGTATATCAGGTGCATTTTTCCTACTAACTCTTCCTTTGGCCTCTCGGGTCCCAGATAAGACAACTTATCACCTCAGAATATCACACAATCACATTTCTCCCTCCAGAATACTATTGCTAATAACAATTTCAAATAGCTTTTTGAAAGTCGTAACCTCTTCAAGAATACTCATCACATTGATTTCTCGATAGTTTGAATCTCTTTCTTCTCTCTGAGTTCTAATATCTTATGGTGACATTTTCTGTCAGACAGTTAAGTATATTTATCTGGAGCTGAATTCATGCATAGAGCACATCATTCCTCTACCCAAAAACTCCTACTGGCTGTTCATTCATTTTAATACCTCTTTCAAAGTGTATTTTCAAATGCTTTTTAAAAACCTCTCACACTTTATATGTTAGTTTTCTCATTCTGTAATCAAATGGTTGTAGTTGATGCCAATGATTTATCATATTTTGTCATCATGACCTTCTCAATTCAACAAATTCAATAAATGTTTATTACAAGGCACTGTGCTAGGCACACAGGGGCATACAAATATAAACCTAATACAGACCCTGGACATTCATTGAACTGAATTTGTGGAAGCAATTTTTTGAGTTTGTAAGAAAAATAAAATATTATCAAATAGCTATAATTCAAACAAGAAGGCTATTATTGTTGACTAAGGAGTTGCTAAAGGCTTCAGGAAGGAGATGATGTTAATGTTTGGCCTTAAAGATTGGGTGGTGATTAATCAATTAATTAACTTAATTATTTAAATTTCACAGGTAAATATTGTACATCATAACAAAATTAGGAAATATAGAGAAGCTAAAATATCAATAAAATAAAAATTATGCACAGTCTCACTATTCATACTTTTGTTGACTCTTGTATTTGATCTATGCTTGTCTGTCAAAACTGTGTCAGAATATTTTCTCAAATCAGGTGACCTTCATCAGCTTTATTGATAATTTTGTACTAAAACAGGATTCAGTGTTACAGCCATTTTTACTTTTTCTTATTACAATCATGGCTGGTTCCACTTGTTTGAATTCTATACGCAAGATTACTTTTTTATTTCTAGATGGCAACCATCTCAAGTCAGGAGTGAGTGCTGTAATAAGTTTATTACCCTTCAGCCCAGGATCTTGGATATGTGACTTTCTATGACCTTGAACTCAACTCACCAAAAGTTGAGTTTTCTCAACTCAGAGTTGAGTATATAGTTTTCACCTCCAAAGTATATAGTATATGGTGTATATACTATATACTATATAGTTTTCTCCTCCAAAGTATTGTAAGATTTGTTAGAAAAAAATGTAAGGCAATAATAATATGAAATTTTCATATTATACTCTGGGTTGAGAGTCCGCACACAAAGAGAACATAAATAGATAATTTCCCAAAATTCAGACACAGAATGGTGAATAACCATTAATCAGCAATGATGCTCTTTTATCACTTTTCTTGATTTATAGATTTTAGCATTTTTAAAATTCTAAGTTGGAATATTAATATCTGAAACATGCTCAGTGCCTTATAATTTTAGATTGACTCTGCATGTGATTTCTCTTTATCCTCATAATCAGTAGGTAAAAGGATGGTATTCTCTTAATTTTACACGTGAGAAAATGGAGATGCTGAAAGGTCATGTGAAAATTCGTTGTTAAGGAGCAAGTTATGTGTGAAACTTGGACTAGGAATCAGATCTCTAGCTTCATTTTCAGTGTGTTCAGTTTTCTGATGCAAAATCAACCAATTTTCTTCTCACTTTTGAATAATAAGATCTGGTGAATCATCTCAGAAGAGGGGCATTTTTGTAACTCTCACCTGAATAAACTATTGTTTAAATGCTATTAGTTTTTGGCAATAGGCCTGATCTGAAGTGCTGACATATGGGAGTAGAAAACTTTTTTGCTCCTTGCAGAAAACATTTATTTTTCCTGGCAGTATATCTTCAAGGTAGCTGCTGGATGGTGTTAATAAGCTCAGGAGGAAGGATCCAGAAGGGTGGCAAATATAGGTGTGAAATTCAGCTGCTCCTGATGTAAAATAAGATCCATAGGTAGCAAAGAGCCCTGAACTGAGAGAGAGCAGTGTGACTCACAGAGTTTAATCAAACACAACCGAAAAGTTATCTTGGGAGGTTAGGTGAAACACACCAGTTCAACTTCAATGGTTTTTGATGTGACTTTTTCTCATTTTAAAGTATAAAAAACTCAACAAGTTCATAGATGAATTCTCTGGCCATATTTTTGATAATTCCTCCTGAAAAATTATTAAATTCAAACCCCAAAGTTATTATAAAGCATTCAATGTCTTCATGTTAACTACATGGAAAAATATTTTACAAAGGAAAGGGAACAAGTGTTTAGGAAAAATGATATTGCATAGGTCTGAAGTAGCCCAAAATATATTTCTGAAAGGATAAACTACAAGTTCAATTTTAGGATACAGAGGGGTAACAAAGATGATTGAAGAGCTAGAAAATAGGATTTATATGGAAAAGTGTTTGAATAGTTTAACTAGAGAAAGACGTGGCTAAGGGTGACAATACAACTTTTAAGTAGGTTGAATATTTTCATATAATAGTAATCATTAATTTCTCAGTTTTCCTGAATCAATAGTAAACCATATAATTTTAAATGACAGTGTGAGGGTTTCAGTAGGATGTAAGAACATTTTATTTAGCCAGCATGTACCAGGTGCCTAGAATTTGGTAGATTCATTGATAGATACTTGGGTGGTAAATTTGAGTGTTAAGGGTTGAAATGTGTCCCCATAAAGGATATGTTGAAGTCTTAATCTTGGGTACCTGTGAATGTGAACTTATTTGGAAATAGGGTCTTTGCAACTGTCATCAAGTTAAGATGATGTCATTAGGGTGGGCCCTAATCCAATATAAATAATGGCCTTAGAAGAATAGGGGAATCTTGGCACAGACACAGAAAGAGTAGAATGCCACGTGAAGACACAAAGTCATACAGAGAAGGAAGATAATGTAGAGACATCACGTTGTCTACAGGGAGAGAATGGTCATATGCAGAGATTGGAGTTATGTTGCCACAGGCCAAGGAATGCATGTGGTACCAGAAGCTGGAAGAAGCAAGAGAGGATCCTCCTCCAGACACTCCACAGAAAACATGCCCTGGCCCAAACCTCAGTTTCGCACTCCTAGTCTCCAGAACTGTGAGACAATAAATTTCTTTGGTTTTTAAGCACCCAGTTTGTAGTACCTTGTTATGGTAGCCCTAGCGAGCTGACACAATGAGTAAAACACTGTCTCTGGCTCTGAGAAACTCAAAGGCTAATGGGTAAAATGAGATGGTATAATTGCATTGCCATGTGCCTGTGATGCTTCCACACTCTCCTTGAACCCTCTACCTGCAAAATCTTATCTTTCCTCCCAGCTCATCTCAGGTGTTACTTTCTCTGTGAGGTCTTTCTGATTTTCAGAAAATAAAGATTGCTTTCTTAAAATTGTATGTATCTTTTTGAATTCTAAAGATATGTTTTTATGTTTACTCCTCAAATACCTCCCATGAGCCATACCTAGTGCCCGGAATAATGTTTGGCACAATTCACTGAGCAATGAATAAATGATAAAAGTGATATGAGACTGTGGATCACATTCAAGAAATGGAATTCCCTTAGTCTTAGCACTACTTAAGATGGAAAAACGACATGCTTAAATTTTATGTGGTTAAGTTCAATGTGGTTAGTGCTATAATTAACATATGTACAAGACATCATAGGAACACAGAGATATGAATAATTAACTTGGATTAGAGGAGTCGGTGGGGGGAGGCTTAAGATATTTCTGAAGTTCTGAGAAGTATTATAAAATGTTGCACATATAGCTGAAATGTGTAATATAACCCCAGAATTTCCTTTCTGGTTCAATGAATATAAATTTTATTAATGTTTCAACTATGACTTTTGGGGTTAATAACAAAAACCTGAAGCTTAAAGAATACTTCAAGTATCACTTTTCTTTGCCAATCTCCATTTATGCATTCACATTCTGAAAACTGTCATTTGCAATTAAAGGACTGTGACCCTCCTTGTACCCTAGATGAAGAATATGCTGATATATAGGGTTGGTCAATTTCATACAAAATTTTACATTCATAATGAGCTCTAAGCCCCAAAGCTTCACCCGACCTAGAGAAGACTGAGACAATGCTTTCATGTAACCAGCTTTGGACATCAGTTTTCAATTGTCCTTTCTAAATCATAGAGAAATTTTTAGATTACTTATGGAAGAAGAATCTGTTTTATTTTATTGAACTATATATTCTTTTTCAGATTTTTTTCCATTATAGGCTATTACAAGATACTGAATATAGTTCCCTGTGCTATACAGTAAATCCTTGTTGTTTATCTACTTTATATAGTGATATGTATCTGTTAATTCCATACTCCTAATTTATCCCTCCTCCCCTTTCCGCTTTGGTAACCATAGATTTGTTTTCTATGTCTGTATGTTTCTGTTTTGTAAATAAGGTCACTTGTATTATTTTTTTAGATTCCACATATAAGTGATATCATATGATATTTGTCTTTCTCTGTCTGACTTCACTTAATATGGTAATCTCTAAGTCTATCTATGTTGCTGCAAATGGCATTATTTCATTTCTTTTATGGCTGAGTAATATTCTATTGTATATATGAACCACATCTTCTTTATACATTTATCTGTTGATGGATACTTAGGTTGCTTCCATATCTTGGCTATTGTAAATAGTGCTGCTATAAACATTGGGGTGCATGTATCTTTTCAAATTAGTTTTTGTCTTTTCTGAATATATGCCCAGGTGTAGAATTGCTGGATCATATGGTAGTTCTATTTTTAGTTTTTTAAGGAACCTCCTTACTGTTCTCCACAGTGGCTGTATCAATTTACATTCCCACCAACAGTGCAAGAGGGTTCCCTTTTCTCCACACCCTCTCCAGCACTTATTATTTGTAGAATTTTAATGATGGCCATTCTGACCGGTGTGAGGTGATACCTCACTGTAGTTTTGATTTACATTTCTCTAATAATTAGCGATGTTGAGCATCTTTTCATGTGCCTACTGGCCATCTGTATGTAAGAAGAGTCCCTTTTTAAAGTGGTGTTCTGCTAGGCCAGTAATTTAAATTGTAAATTGTACTACCCTAATTCTCATTTTAAAAAGAAGATACCTAGAATGCTCATTAGTCCTTCCAGTGAACTCGTGTTCTCCGTAGCAACCTAGCAAGGTCATTGATAGCCACCATTAATGCACTTTAGACCTTTGATTCTAGCTGGCTAAGCTTGTACCTCAGGTAGGATAAGATGACCATCTTTCTCCTTGATTTTCCTTCTGCATCTGCCAGGAACAGTTTCCACTTCCTACAGAGGTAACACTTATACCTTTGTTCATGTCTTTTTGCTGGACTCTTCCTGCCTCTTGGCATGGACACCCTAGTCGCTACAATGGCCCCTGCTGCCACTTGTGAGAAATGAATATCCAGCCCTTTTCACTTCAGATTTCCACTTTTCCATCTGCTTCTGTTCCTGGGAGAAGACACACACTCACAGACATGCCCCAGAAGATGAAAGTGATTATCTGATGTCAGGCACAAAAGCTACTGGAGCCAAGGTAGGCGAAGAGGCAACAAAATATGAGGAAGGGTGTGTGGGGCGTGGTAGTGACCGAGGGCTTCCTTACTGGCAAATTGTTGGTTATTCTAGATACTACGTAGTTTATGATGTTTGGAATCGTCCAAACCCTTATAGGTTTTTTTTTTTTTTTTGCGGTACGCGGGCCTCTCGCTGTTGTGGCTTCTCCCGTTGCGGAGCACAGGCTCCGGATGCGCAGGCTCAGTGGCCATGGCTCACGGGCCCAGCCGCTCCGCGGCATGTGGAATCTTCCCGGACCGGGGCACGAACCCGTGTCCCCTGCATCGGCAGGCGGACTCTCAACCACTGCGCCACCAGGGAAGCCCAAACCCTTCTAGGTTTTGAGCTCTAGCTAACTTGCTGCTCTTTGAGTTTGTTCGATGCTTCCATTAACTTAAAGAGCAGTTATATCTGGCTTTCTGCTTATATGCTATTTTACAGCCACTTTCCCCCCCGTGTTCTTTTTCTTAATCTAATGTTAAAAATGAATTTTAATTTGAGAAATCAGTCATTGATGGGAGTGGATGAGGGAACAGACATGGGAATGGAAAAAATGGTCCAGATGTGTGACAAGTGGCAGGGAAAAGCCAGACTGAAATTGAAAAGAGGATTCAGATAATCCACAGGATAAATAAGAAATTCAGAATAAGAAAAAATTTAGTCTTTGAAAACACTTCAGTGTTCCGGGAAAAGGATTAATAATACGTTACTGGTATAGAATTTACAGAAGATTTTTCATGGTTATTTCATTTGACATTTAGGATAATACTGTAAGACAGTCATTATTCTCACTTAAACATGAAGAAATCAAGGAGAAGAGAGACTAAGTGATTTGACAAAATTCACGGGACTAAAAATATCCAAGGTCAAGGACTCAAACTCAAGTCATGTGATGTTAAGTTTAGAATGCTTATACCACTCCACCCCAATGATAAAGTAAGAACCATGTGATCATATCTACAGTCTTGAAACTGGAGTGAAAGAATGCATTCTGGCTTTCTAATTACTTGCAGTAGTTTCTTTAGTTTTCAAAGCTGCATACTGTCTACTCCTTGATACTACACCAGCAACCATGGTTATGTTTTAATTAACCCCTTATAGAAGTGAAAGTCACGGCAAGGATAAAAGGTTGGTGGAGGTAGTAGTTATGTAGTGCACCCTACCGGGAAACCAATATGAGTGCCATTTATCCTATGTCTAATGGACTGTTTGTGTGCATGTTTGTATATATGCCTGTATATCCATGCATATGCAGAATTGAAGGAATCACTTTGCTCAAAAATACATAATGGTATTATAGAATCTCTGAGTTGGAAGAAACTTTGGAAGTTATGAAGGAATACAGATTAGAAACATTGCTCACCCCAAAGATATACCATTTTTAAAAGTTTTACTATTGGAAATAACTTTCCTATACTGAATTGAAAATCTATCTTTGTATAACCCAAATGTTCCAGTTTGGTGCTAAAGGATTACATATTCTGTTCTTCAAATACTTGAAGATTGTTATCATTCATTGTCTCTCATAAACCTCGTCTTTTCCAAAATATTCGTAGTTCTTTCAATCATGCCAGATATGAAATAATTGTCCTTTTATATGTGTGCTCTATGTTGTTGAAGCCCCCTTCAAATGTGGCATTTATGTGTTCAATTTGATGCAGACTTCAGTAGAATCATTACTTGCCTTTTCAAAAATGTGTTTACTCCTTGGGCAGCTATGCCTCAATACTAATGCTTATGGATTATGCTTAAGGAAACTCATATCCTTAGCACATGAACTGCCAAGTCATTCCATATTTGTATAGTTGTTTTGAGCTTAAAGCCACTTTCCATTTAATATTTATTAATTCCCATCTTTTTAATTTCAGCTCATTATTTCAATCTGCCCAGATTTTATGGAATTTGGATTCTCTCACCTTGTGAACTAGTTTCCCTACTCACATTTATGTCATCTTCAAAGTTGATGAGAACACATTCTCTATCTTTGTTTTTGTGGTACATGGGGTAATGCTCAAGTGAAGCTTTTCTTGGCTTACCTCAAGAAGTAACCATGTCAGATTGCAATCAATATAGGACTCAAAACTCTCTGGGTAATATAGTTTAACCAACATAAAATCTATCTAATGGCACTGTCTTCTGGACCAAATGCTGTAGTGCTTGTATTTATCTAACACTAACCACTCTCCTTTTCTTTGATAACGTAATGGTCACATTCTTTAAAGCATGGTAGTTTTGTCTAAGAATAGCTTTTCTTAGCAAGAGAGTATGTTTCCCAGGCTTCTTTGAAATTTTGTGAGGTCCTGTGACTATGTGCTGATCAATGGAATGGGAGTAGAAACAATATGTATTTTCCCTTCTCTTCCCACTTACTGGGAGATGGCAACAAATTGAGCAGCTGACTTGGATCTGATGGGAGCTACATGTCAATGAAGGCAGCGTTTCTATATCAGTCTTACATTATCTGTCTTTATACTTTAAGGTCATTTTAATACAGCTGTTTAACTTGTACATATAACAAGAGAGGGAGAAAAATTATCAAATGTCTTATAGGTGTACTCTTTCTTCATCTTCCAATCTAGTCATCTTATTATTCAAGAATAATTTATTCTAATAAGGACTTGTTTTACATGTGGATACTTCAGAAAGAGTTGCCTGTCAGTCATTCATAACTTGATGTTTATGAATATAATCATGATCCAAATAAATACAGTCTTGATATTAGCAGAGCTCAGAGAATAATAAGAAGATAGATCGAAGGTGAGTTGGATGAACACCAGAGATTTAGTTTTCGAGTATGAAGCACTTGGTTAAGAGTAGCCTTAGGTGGAGTTGGTGGCTCTGGACAGTGATAGATGGGCCACTCTTGGGATCTGTGTGACTGAAAGTCAGCAAAGCAAGAGTTCAAAAAAAGAAATATGAGCAGGATCAAAAGCTAACTCTGGCTCCCTTACAATTTTGATCAGCTATCTAGTTGCATGCATTGTGTTTTTGGAACACATCTCAATGCAGGGTGACATAGGTTGCCAGGCTTTGATGAAAGCCATCAAGAAAACCTCACAGGCTAGAAACCTTAGTCTACCCCAGCTCAGCCTAGGCCCTTTATCCAGTAGACACACAGTGCTGTCTACTCCATACCAGCATGTACAGTTTGAATGTGAGGTGAGACAAGGGGAAAGAAAGAAGAAGCAACAACAAAAACAATGAACAGAGGGATGAGATATCCACTAGACACTTGCTACTGGGGAGAAATTCATATTCTCTTATTTTTATGACTCTTCACCTTAATTCTACTCCTCTATATCCTTTTCTCTATTTTAATAAAGGTGAGCATTGCAGATTTCCCCTTTTAGTGACCTAAAAAAGTATCCTGATGAATATTAAGAAAAAGTTATTGCCTGAGGTGGGTGAAATTATTTCGGAGTAAGAAAGCAGACTCTTCCATCCTAGTAGTGACGTGTAATGTATGACTACACTCCAAGTCTCCACTATCAACCCATCATTTTGAAAGAATGAGGGTACATGGTCAAACTATAAGCAAAGTAAATTTGACGTAAAATATATGCTGCTTCCTTTCACCCCCTCAGACCCCGCCCAGGCCCCCACCCCCAATCCTGGCTTGCTCTCCCTCATTTCTGAAAACATCTGTTATTGAAAGAGCTTGCCAAAAATGTCATTGCCAGATTTTGCTGGACATGGGCTCTGATCATTTCCAAATGACAGCAAATCAGCTGTGGGATTTATGCTCTAAGTAATCATTAACCATGGGCCCTGCATTGACTGGGTGGAAAATAGAATGTTCTTAATCTGCCTGATCTGAAAGGTCAAGCTGTGCCACATGCTGCCTGCTCCCAAGGATTCAACACGAGTCACAATGACTGCAACAATAAGACAGTTTTGCCCTGGAAGATAACACACTCCTTTCCCAGTGGTTAGAAGTACAAGCACCCATGTGACTATTCTCCACGTTAGAATTAAGGCATCAACAGTACTTTTTTCATAGACATGAAAATCATGAGAAAAGACTCAGGCATTAGTTTTATGAAATTAAAGAAATGAGGGTTAGTCATTAGTCATTAGCCAGCATTAGTCACTACAGAAGTCACAATTTGCTTTATTTTACTTCTCTTCTAATTGAATGTCTACTTTTATGATATACTCATATATTCAGTCGTAAGAATAAGAGAATATGAATTTCCCCCCAGTAGCAAGTGTCTGGTGGACATCTCACCCCTCTGTTCATTGTTTTTGATGTTGCTTCTTCTTTCCTTTTTTCCCCTTATCTTACCTCACGTTCAAACTGTACATGCTGGTATGGAGTAGACAGCACTGAGTGGAAATATTTTCCAAACTCCCCTCAATATGTTCTTCAAACATTTATTAAACTAATATAATTCAAAATCATAATTTACTTAAAATTTCTATTTTGGTAGCTATTCCCAGGAAAATATCTAAGTGTCTAATTTCTTATCTTGAAATTCAGATATTAACCATTAAAGAGGTAATGAATTGGGACTGGTGGTTTCCCATCAGCATGTAAGGAGTTTGGAAGTGGCCACCCCATCCTAACAACAAGCAAAAAGCTGAACAAACTGAAAAATCAACGGTTCTTTTTAGATCCATCAGAGAAGGAGGTCACAGAGCAAACTACTGCCCCCCAAATTGGAGAGAGGTCAACAGGTGAACACAGGGAATCACAACTTAACTGAGCAGAAATCCCTGAGCAGAAACCTCCATTGGACTGGAGACTTAGGGTGGACAAGTCTGAGGGTTAAGAACTCCAGTGGGACCCAGTCATAGGAGGCCCCACGCTTCAGTGAGTTTTATCTCCAGGGTTCTACCACGTCTTCACATTGAATAACGGAGAAAACTCCTCTCATGTTCTGGCAGAGGGAGGGGAAAGAGAGCCACTTTGAAATACACCAGAGCAGTTTGTTCTTTTTAAAAAAATTTTTTTTTATTGAAGAATAATTGCTTTACAACGTTGTGTTAGTTTCTGCTGTACAATGAAGTGAATCAGCTATATGTATAAGGATAACCCCTCCCGCGTGGCCCTCCCCTCCCATTCCACCCATCTAGTCATCACAGAGCACCGAGCTGAGCTCCCTGTGCTATACAGCAGGTTCCCACTAGCTATCTATTTTACACATTGTAGTGTATTTATGTCAAACCTAATCTCCCAATTCATCCCAGCCACCCCTTCCCACCTGTGTCCACACATCCGTTCTCTACATCTGCGTCTCTATTCCTGCCCTGCAAATAGGTTCATCTGTACTATTTTTCTAGATTCCACGTATGGGAATGTAAATTGATATAGCCACTGTGGAGAACAGTATGGATGTTCCTTAAAAAACTAAAAATAGAACTACCATACACCAGAGGATTTTGTTCTTAATAATGGCTGCCCTCAGGAGAAATTCTTTTACCAAAGTCTAAACTGATGAGGTTTTATCAGAGCCTAAGTTAACTTGGGGAAGGAAAATAACCAACTGCAGTCCCCTCTAGCTATACTGTCCCAACTAAAGAAGGGAAAACCTCAGAATCTCTGGCAAAGTTCACAGTCCAGGGTCCAGGCTCACCAAAAGACTGAGACCTATCATAGTACCAGAGAATACTTCCCCTACCCCTACACCTTACCACACATTAGTAAGGACATATTTACCATTGTTTCTTTTATGCAGTGTATTGTGTCCATCTTTCAACAAAAAATTATAAGACACAATAAAAAGCAATAACACAGTTTGAAGAGAGTAAACAAGCATCAGAGTCAGGTATGACAGGAATGTTGGAATTATCATACTAAAATGTTTTTAAACTATGGTGAGTAAGCTAAGGGCTTTAGCTTATCAATGGAAAAAGTAGACAACATGCAAGAATAGATGGATAATGTAAGTGAAGAGGTAGACATTCTAAGAAAGAATCAAAAAGAAGTGCTAAAAATCATAAATACTGTAACAGAAATGAAGAATACCTTTGATGGCGAGAGAGAGGCATGGACATATATACACTACCAAACATAAGGTAGATAGCTAGTGGGAAGCAGCCGCATGGCACACGGAGATCAGCTTGGTGCTTTGTGACAGCCTGGAGAGGTGGGATAGGGAGGGTGGGAGGGAGGTAGACGCAAGATGGAAGAGATATGGGAACATATGTATATGTATAACTGATTCACTTTGTTATAAAGCAGAAACTAACACACCATTGTAAAGCAATTATACCCCAATAAAGATGATAAAATAAAAAAAAAAGAAAAAAAGAATACCTTTGATGAACTCCTTAGTAGATTGGAAAAGGCTGACGAAAGAATCTCTGAGTTTGGGGATATGACAGTAGAAACTCCCCAAACTGAAAATCAAAGAGAAAAAAGACTGAAAAAAATAACAGAATATCCAAGAACTGTGAGACTACTGCAAAAGGCATAATATATGTGTAATGGAGTATCAGGGAAAGAAAGAGAGAAAGGAACAGAAGTAATATTTGAAGGCATAATAACTGAGAATTTCCTCAAATTAATGCCAGACACCAAACCATAGACACAGGAAGCTCAGAGAATACCAAGCAGAATAAGGGCTAAAAAAACAAACAAACAAAAAAGAACCCCAAGGCATATCACCTTCAGATTTCAGAAAATCAAAGATGAAAAAATCTTGAAAGAAGCCAGAGGGGAAAAATATCTACAGAGGAACAAAGATAAGAATTACATCTGAAGAAACAATACAAGCAAAAAGAGAATAGAGTGAAATGTTTGAAGTGTTGGGAGAAAAAGAACACCAACATAGAATTTTGTACCTCGTGAAATTATCCTTCAAAAGTGAAGGAGAAATAAGAACTTCCTCAAACAATCAAAAATTGAGGGAATTTGTTGCCAGTAGATCTGCCTTGCAAGAAATGTTAAAAAGAAGTTCTTCAGAAGAGAAAGAAAATTATGTCAGGTACTCAGATATACAAAAAGAAGGGAAGGGCATCAAAGAAGGCATGACTGAAGGTAAAACAAAAATCTTTTATTTTTCTTATTCTTGATTGATGTCACAGAACATAGGATATATAAGCATGTATATATGCTTTTGTATGCTTATGCATAAATAAAATGAGTAACAGTAATGAAGTGAAGACTTAGAAATATTTTGTTATTTTAAGGCACTTGCATTACCCATGAAGTGGTGTAATGTTGTTTGAAAGTAGACTTGGATTAATGGTAAATGCATATGGCAACCTCTAGGGCAACCACTGAAAAATATTTTAAAAGAAACATAATTGATATGCCAAGAAAACAGAGAAAATGAATTATAAAATGCTCAATTAATGAGCTATTTGTAATGAGGTGGATAGACCTAGAGTCTGTCATACAGAGTGAAGTAAGTCAGAAAGAGAAAGACAAATACCGTATGCTAACACATATATATGGAATTTAAGAAAAAAAAATGTCATGAAGAACCTAGGGGTAAGACAGGAATAAAGATACAGACCTACTAGAGAATGGACTTGAGGATATGGGGAGGGGGAAGGGTAAGCTGTGACAAAGTGAGAGAGTGGCATGGACATATATACAATACCAAACATAAGGTAGATAGCTAGTGGGAAGCAGCCGCATAGCACACGGAGATCAGCTTGGTGCTTTGTGACAGCCTGGAGGGGTGGGATAGGGAGGGTGGGAGGGAGGGAGACGCAAGAGGGAAGAGATATGGGAACATATGTATATGTATAACTGATTCACTTTGTTATAAAGCAGAAACTAGCACACCATTGTCAAGCAATTATACTCCAATAAAGATGTTAAATAAATAAACTCCATCTCACACACACACACACACAAATGCTCAATTAAAACCACAAAAGGCAGAATGGAGCTTCCCTGGTGGCGCAGTGGTTGAGAGTCCACCTGTCAGTGCAGGGGACGCAGGTTCGTGCCCTGGTCCGGGAAGATCCCACATGCAGCGGAGCGGCTGGGCCCGTGAGCCATGGCTGCTGAGCCTGCACGTCTGGAGCCTGTGCTCTGCAACAGGAGAGACCACAACAGTGAGAGACCTGCGTACCGCAAAAAAACCCCAAAAAAACAAAACAAAAAATACACAAAAGGCAGAAAAGTGTGGAAAACAAAAATAAAAACAAGGAACAAGGGCAAGTAAAAAACACTGATAAATATGGTAAGTATTCATTCAATTATATCAATAATCACTTTAAATGTCAGTGGTCTCAATACACCAATTAAAAGATAGAGATATATGTGGAAACATGCAGATGATGTTATTGTCAAATGTCAATGGGAGGAAGACAGACAAAAAGACCAGAAAGACTTCTTGGGATATCAAACAAGATTTTGTATAAAACAAACAGAAAGAAATCAACACCATGAGTATATATACTAGAGAGATCATCAATAGCCTCACTGATAAGTAGAAATCTGAGAATGATAACTTCGTCAGTAGATTAAAAATAGAGTCTAATTCCCCTCCCTTTGAATGTGGACTTGTCTTAATGACTTTCTTAATTACTAATATAATATGATAGGGTCTTCCAAGTCAAGGCCATAAGAAGCCTTGCACCTTCTGACCAGACATGTTGAAACACTCATTCCTAGAGCTCAGCTTCCAGTAGTACTCTATGAAGAAAATTCCCAGCCTACAGCTCTAAGTTCCCAGCTGCCAGCCAACTGTAACTTTCCAGCCATATGAGAAATGGATCCTCCAGTCCTAGTCAAACCACTTCTGCTGATGCTCACAGAGGAAAGATAAGGCACCCTGCCAACTCCTGCCTAGTTGTAAATTCATGAGCAAAATAAGTCCTTGTTGATGCTTTAAGCCCCAAAATTTTGGAATGGTTTGTTATTTAGCCATAAATAACTGGAATGACTTCTAAGTGAGGTCTCCTATAAGCATAACCTTTTACTTCCAGACTGACCATTATACACATAAAGCTGGAGAAGTCCAGTATACATCCTTGCTTGGACAAATACTGCAGACATTCTCACCTGGGCCAAGTTCACCACATCAACTTCAGTTTTCCAAGAACAATGTGACACCGCCTGCAGAATTAGAACAGGTGTCAATTATTAGATAACCTCAGGAGTCATGCTTCTGGGTTTATGCCACAGTACAAGATACAAATCCCCATTGATAGGAATAATTTGGGAACCTTCAAGTAAGGCAGAGTTATCACTGCCAAAGATATGCCTGCATTGAAGCTAAACCCTAAAGCCTCATTTGCTATGATCTTCAAGTCTTCCACCTCACTTTCAGCCATTACCTTAGGTCCTTTCAAAACCATGTTAAATACTGAGCATTTGATGATCTGCTATTTCATCCACTAGCAAGCTTTTCATGGGGGAAACCAAGAAATAGTACAAAGATGAAGCAACAGAAAGCATCATTTTAGCACCAAACTATTGCACCTAAAAATTGGTTATCTTTTTCCTTGGACCTTTTCCTACTGTGACTCACTAATACTTTTATGTATCCAATATCAGCTCTTCAGATAAGCAGTTCCAAACACAAACTTTCAAGAGCAGTGATTGTGCAAAGCCATATAAAATCCAAATTGTACAAAGGATTTATAAACCTCTCTGCGGTCCAAATAAACTTATTTATTTAAATCATTTGCTCTTTCATGACTAGCATCTTTTCTTTTAAAAAAACTAAATGTTGGTGATTTGGACCCCCTCCGTCAAGAAGAAGAACACCTAGCTTTTTAATTTAGACTCTTGCCTCTACTATCGCTGCCACTTCTTCAATAAGTTGAGATTGAACATTTGGGAAATCAGATCTGATATGGTGATCCAGAGAGGGAGAAGTAACATCTTATCTAAGACACTCCAAAATAATAATAGTGGACAATATAAAGATACAACTCATTAGAAGCCAGAACTTCTTTTAGAAGTTTTACATGATTAACTCAACAAACTATGAGGTTAGTTTTCATTATCAACCCCATTTTATAGATGAGGAAACTGAGGCAGAGAGATACTAACAAAATTGCTCACTGTCACATAGATACTAATTATGGGAGCTGGCACAGGAATGATCAGTTTCGCTTCAGATTCTGTGCTCTTAACCTCTACTCATAGAATCTTGTTGACAGATGAGCATGTGTGTGTGAAGTTTGTATCAGTTTGTGTGTGTGTGCTAGTATCTGAGAAAGAGGCAGAGGGAAACAGGGAAGGATCAGAAGTTTTGTGCAATTATTAAAAAAGGAAGGGAAAGATAAATATCATGTAGACTGAGGGCCACACACCTAGACCTATGATCTCCAATATTTTCTGAATATGACAGAATCTTATAATATAAAAATTATATGTTTTGCTTCCTGAGAAGACGACAGGAAAATACTATCATCAAAAAATAGTTTTTGAGGACTTACTACATACTAGGTGCTCTAGGTATAAAGCAATCTGCAAGTGCTCACTCAAATATGACTTACAAACCCAGCAGAAACCAAACCACACACAAGCTGAATTCCAAAGCCATACAAAATGTGCTGTGTGCCAAGGGAAAGATAGAATTTAGGTGCCGAGAGGCTGCAGCAATTTAGGAAAGGTTTGTAGGGAGGTGGTTCAGGTCGAAGTAACAAAGCCAAGAAATCATTTGGGGATGTTAATTCATCAAGGACCGTGCAGAGTGGTCTTTTTCCAGCCTGGCTTTACTAAAACAAAGCCTGGAGAAGCTAGTGCCTTGTGGAAACAGCCAGCACCAAGGAGAGGGCCAGACAGGCCATCCGTCCAAATGAAAGCCCCTCAACCCCATGGCGTCTTGGCATGGTCCCATAAACAACAGTTGACTATTGCCAGGAAAAAGCGCAGGAAACCCCACCAGACCTCTGTGGAAGATAAGTGGCTTCTTTCCAGGAAAGCTCAGGATATAGTTCTTATTTCACCCCTACATGAGAAACATGAATTCTCTCGGACAGTAATGGTCTCCCTGCTTTTTTAAATCTGCCTGTTTGCAGCTTAAAACTGATAATGAAAACGAAGTTTTCTTGAACTTTCTGTGAATGTAAAGGAATGGAAACAGTTTCATAGAGCATTTCTGTTGATTATAGGATATCTATATCTATTACGGCTTGCTCAATCTTCATGCTTTTTGGTGTAGTTGGCTTTTTAAAAAATTCCTTTCCCATATCATTAGTGAAAAGCACAAGATAAAAGTGTAAAATTTTTAAAAATTACATATTTAAAAAATTAATGCTGAAATAAGACAGTTTCAGAAAGATGAACCTAAAGAGAGAAGGGAGAGGCCTGATAAAAATTAGACACACGCACACACACACACAATGGCACCTTGTTCATCATATACCCAAGCAAAACCATATAAGTTATATTAAAATATTTTTGCTAGATTTGTGGACTTTCTTATAAGTGTATAGTGCATAAAGTGAGAAAAAAAACATAGGTGATTTTAATGAGTTTGGTGAGAATTCAGTGATCATCTCAAAAAGCATAGTGATGTGGGTAGGAATCATGAAAAGTAGTTAAGGGAAGGAGCTGCTGTTTAATCAGCTAATATTCTCTCAGTCTCGATTACTGGGACTCCCTCATGTCTCCTGGCAGGTTTGTTAACCCAAGTTTACAAACCCTGCATATAAAAAACGTGATTTGATTCTTGCTGATGGGAGGGGATGGTGTGTGCAGAAGCAGTAGGAGATTTTCCCCAGTAGTAAATAAATTGGCGATTTTTAAAAAGATTCATGAACTGTTCAATTCCTTCATTTGTAGAGAATGACACATATAGTTTGTCGGAATACACTGTTAATATTGTCAGCAACAAAACTGCAGTCCATAGTTTAACTGTCACTCAGACACTCACCTACTGAATTTTCCAGTGCTGAGGAGATAAAGTTAACCTAGACTGGAAAATGCACTAAGAACCAGGAAAAGAAGTAGATTTGGGTATGTGAAGCACTTTTTAAACCTGATGTATTCTTGCACATTTTCTCTTATGCTGATCTATATGTTTGGAAAGCAGGCATATAGGAAAATACGGCACCGATTAAGCTCTTACCTGCTTACACGCACCATATTTGTACAAGAACAATAATTGCTCCTTGCCATTGACATGCTATATCTGAGTTCTTGAAAGGGTGGAAAATCTTGGCTGGGGATACAAGGTGCTACTCTTGTTCTCTCTCACTCTGATATATATTATATGTTCATAAAGACTCTTGTACAAGTGCTAGCAAGTTTTGAATTAAAGATTTTTTCAGAAAGTAATTCATCATATTACATTTTTAGCACTATTCGTCCTACACCATGGATCAAATGAATTGTGTTCTAGTATACTAAGCAGGTCTTGTAAGTCCTCGCCTAGGAATTGTCCAAATCTCTTGTTCTCTTCAGTAGGTCCATGTTCGTTCCTCAATAAAATTTGACTATGCATTCAGGGCCACATGCTACAGAAAGACAAAATACGTAATACCTTTCTATATATTCTCTAACAAATACTGTGATTAATAAAACCTCTCTATGTCAGAGAAACTGGGTGGTACACTGGAGGCAGATGTATGGTATTAAATGTTTGTTATCCCCAAAACATCTTTATTTTTGTCTCCTTCATTTTAAACGCCCATTCATGTTTTTTAAATGCTAGATGAATAACTAAGTCTTGGGCTTGGAGTTAGAAGAACTGAGTTTGTATTCAGGTGCTGCCTCTTTCTTGACCATCTTACATTGAACACTGGGGATAATTTTAGGGAAGCCATTTAATCTGTCTCAATCTGGGACATTAAGATAATACACTGATTCATTTGCCTTGTGAGATAGCTATAGAGAGATTACCCTTTTCTTATAGGTATCTCTAAATTTCAGGCAATTTTCTTGAAAAATTGACAATTACTGTCAGTGTCACTACTGTCAATTGATGTTTGTTGGGTAATAATTGTTTATATAGTAAGACTATGAAGAGATAACTTTGAGACTTGTTAGAGAGAGAAGATATACACAAAAAAGTCATACTTAAAACATATTTAGATAGATTGAGAATCAAATAATGCAAAGCAATGAGTGACATAGGATTTCAAAGTATCAGACCATTATCCACTCCAGGGCATTCTGGAAAATTCTTATGGGAATCCTGAGAGGTAAATTACACCTTGAAGTAAAGATAGGGCCTGGAAAAATGAAGAGAATAGAAGACATTTTTAACACACCAAAAGGTAGAAACAGAGTCAGAAAGTTGGGGATTTTCTCAGTGTGTGTAATGAACTATGAGGACATCAACTTGACTAGACTATGGATGATTTATATGTGATATTATAAAAAAATGAAGTTGAAAGTAGTACATAGAGTCAGGAATATAGAGGGCCTTAAATGCTGGGCTAGTGACTTACTAAACAATAATAATGGGAATTGCAGACTTTCTGAAGAGGTATACCATGAATAATTAACTCAATCCTCTACAAAGACTCTATTTCCAAATAAGGTCACATTTATAAGTACAAGAGGTTAGGACCTCAACATCTTTTGGGGGGACATAATTCAACCCATGATGACATCCAATTACTTTCCATGTTTACAGAGACAATTGGGAATGAATTACTTCTGATTCCAAAATAATCAACTGGTACAGAAATAAAATTCAGCTTTCCTGTCTTCAACAATTCATTCCTTCACTCAACTTTATTAGCATCCATTTTTTTTATAGATCATTTGCTATTTATTTATTTTTTATTACGTAAAGTTGACTTACAATGTTGTGTTAATTTCTGCTGTACAGCAAAGTGATTCAGTTATGGCATCCATTCTTTTTTTTTAACATCTTTATTGGAATATAATTGCTTTACAATGGTGTGTTAGTTTCTGCTTTATAACAAAGTGAATCAGCTAGACATATACATATATCCCCATATCTCCTCCCTCTTGCGTCTCTCTCCCACCCTCCCTATCCCACCCCTCTAGGTGGTCACAAAGCACCGAGCTGATCTCCCTGTGCTATACAGCATCCATTCTTAAATGGAGTCTCTTCACCCAAGAATTGTTAAGGTACAACAGAAAATCCTCAGGGTGGTACACCAGGTGTAGAACTATTACATGGATGAAAAGCATTTGCTTCCATAGGGTTAAAGGGAGAGCTCCCAGGATGTGAAGATGGGATTTTTATTTTGCAAGGCCAGACACATACAATGCCCTCCACTTGAATTACGCTGCTTTCAGTGTCAAAGATTGATATGAATTATATGTTGTTGTGTCTGACCACAAAAAGCGAAATGACTCCAGCTCCTTGTGCCATACTTGCATGGACATTCTTGATTTTTTCTCACAGCTGTTACAGATAAAAGATACAACATTACAACTGAATGTGCTTCATGATTGCCTTCTATAATAGGTATCTAATAAGTTGATCGGACTTCAGGAGTCAGAAATGACCACCACGGAAAAATGGTTGGCCAGAGTTCTCATCTAAACAATCTAAGTAGTTATGTGTGAGCCTCGGGTATCGAGCATAATAGCCCTGTCTGGACTCAGAACTTTCATAATTGTTTATTGTTATCTTTCCTGTACTAGCTGGTCAAGCAAGTTGTTGATGACCTTGTTAATGGGCACCTCCATAACATAACCAGAACCAGACAAATCTTGGCATTCTTAAAATACTTGCTTTTTAACACTTCAAAGTAATTGGAATAGTTTGGCTTTTATTTGCAAAGAGTAAGTTCTTTGCTGAAAGTCATTGGATAAATACCACCTCATCATTTCCTGTCTATATCAGAGGAAAATCAATAGTAAGTCAACACACATAGGCACCCACTATTTTGCAGGATGCTCTTATAGAAGAAATAGTCAATGAGACAAAGTAGAAAGATTATGAACTTTAGTCTCAGATTAGATCTGGGTTTGAATCCTGGTTCAGGTATTTGGTAAGCTGTGTGATCTCAGAGCCACACTCTAACCATATGAAAAATAAAGAAAATACCTCCATCATAGAATTGTTATGAAGACTAAATGGCGTAAGATATGTACAGATGCTGAAACGGTGATCATCATAGGTAAGAATTCAACAGATGGCAGCTATTAGTTATGATTAGGGTGAATCACATTGAATGTTTTCTTTTAAGTTTGACATGGTAATATTTTTGGAAAAGCATATTTAGAAGCTCTTACTAAATCCATGATTTTTCATGTATTTGTATGGTCATCTTGTTACTGTTATCATATCCATGGCCTGGTTTTCTAAAAGAAGATGACAATGTGTTTTCAGTAAACTTTACACTAGCTCACTTTTGTTGTTTCAGTTGTAGTGTCTTAGGTTGGGTTCCCCAGAATTAGACTCTGAGAAGTGAATTCATGTACAGGAGAGTATTAAGTGCTCCCAGGAGAGAGTGGTAAGGAGCTATGGAACGCAGGACAAGGAAGGAGAGAAAAGAAGCTAAGAAGGGTGCCATGTCGGGCAAAGTTCCATGAAGGGTAACTTTGGGCAGAGCTCTGAAGTGTAATTTGGGCATCAGAGTTGTCCCCACTTAGGCAAGGAAGCTGGGCTTTCCTCCTCCCTCATTGATCAGTCATTGGCTAAGGCAGCAGAAGGCAGTGGTTTAAGGAATGCAAGGGGATCTGGAAGCATGCCTACAGTGGTTCATTGCAAATATATCCTGCAAAATTTAGTGGAAAACTTTTTCTACATATGTTTATACTGTGTATACATTTAAGGAACGCCTAGAGTGTATATATAAACACACATACAGATGGGGACTTCAATTTTTCAATTTCTCTGACTTCTTCAGCTTCTACAATTTCTTCAACTTCAATTTCTACATCAGAAATTAGAAAAACGAAACATGAGGTCATATATTTCCTAGGTCAGATCTGGGAAAAGAAGCCAGAGTTCCTACACAAATAACTCTTCTAACGGCTCTTAAATGTTTCTTTCATCTTCAGCAGGAATTATGACACCATTTAGCACTAGTCATGGAAAAAAAAAACAGACGATATCTAAAAATGCAAAGCAAACCGAGGCAATTTATTAAATGTATGTAGAGATGGTACTAAACTTCTTGTCATCATAACATCATTTTCCCCTTAAGTTTAAATATAAATGACTTGCTGAATTGTCTATCATTTCTAAGTCATATAATTTATAGGAAATATTATAAAAACTGTTATTAATGTAACAATTGAAGTCAAGAAAAAGCTTCACATTTGATAAATCCTTATGACCCATTTATTTTATTTTTGGCAAAAATTAAATTTTTCAGGGACTTTGTTCAAATTTTTGTAAAAACTTGATCTTTTTGTAACATCGCCTCTTAGTTTGTGAAGAACTCATTCTTAATTGCCTTGTGTATTCTGTTCCAAAGATAGAACAACTTACTTACTAAGAGGCTATCCACTTTTACAGAATTGTCAAAAATGATGGTCTACAATCCTACAACATTACAGCTCTTACAAAACAAGAAAAATAGAATGAAAGATGATAAAAACAGCACACAAAGAGAATTTGTAATTTTAAGCAAGATGTGCAGGATTTTATTATCCCTGCAGTTAAGTGTCCCATATTATCCCTCTTCTATTTATTATTTTCTCTTTTTTTTAGGATCACATACATGACTTCCCCCCAGTAATAAACTATTAAGTGCTCTCAACTTCCATCATTCCCTTCTCCAGTTTTTCCTCGTGCTACCATCAGGTTAATCTTTCTAAGCTGGGCTTCAAACATCCTTCCTTTGCACTAAAACCTTCAGTAGCTCCCCACTGCTCACCCTCACCCTCACGTTTAAAGTCTTCTATGATCAAATCTTCTACTCTTTCAGATTTACCTTCCGCTTCTTTCTGTTCCAGTTATTTAAATAACACATGAATATAGTCATCTTTCCCATCTTTCTGCCTTTGCTCTCCCCAAATTGTCTACATTTTGATCACTGCCTGTTAAATTTGTACCCAGCTGGTAACATCCTCCAATGTGATGATTTCTGCATCTGGGGATTTTATTGTCGTTTTTATGATGTTCTGTACTTTCTAAGATTTCTACGAGTTTGTGTTTTTTAATATTTGCCACAGAACAATAAAACTTACAAATAATATCAGTCTTTCAAGAACTTATTGCCACCATCCTACAGCCTTCATTCCTCCTGTCAAACAAATCCTCTTGGTTTGTTTTTTTAACATTGACCCTCAACAGCACCTCTCCCCTCCCCCGCACAGAGTGTGAGGCTCACCGTCCTATGTTGCATTACAGTACATGTATCAATACACTGCATCCTCATCGTGGAAGTTTGTTTCTTCAGGATTTCTCCGCTGCTGTAGGGCTTGATATATTCTAAATGTGGGGCATTTAACTCTCATGCTGGTTTTTAGCTACATGTGGATAAAAGAGAAGATTCTCAGAAGTCTCTTTATTTATATAATTTCCAGAAAATAGCTTTACGCATGTAACTTTTTTCCCCTACTGAAAGCATAAATCAAGCGAGGGATCTCAAGTCTTCTCAAAAGAAAAGCACTAGCGTTGGGCTCAGAGGTCAGACTTCTTACTAGATTCTGCTACTTACTAGCACTGCAATATTGGGCCAATTAGTTAAACTTTTGATACCTCAGATAATTCATATGCAAAAGAAAGATAACATTAGCACCTAATACTCAGTGTTATAATGAGGATCAAGTGAGTTGATACAGTTAAAGCATCTAGACCAGTACCTGTCATGTGGTAAGTTTCCATTATCTGTTATTACTAGGAAATAACTTCACCCTACATCATTGTAGCATGTATTACAGTTTAACAAATGATGGCAAAATATTAATACTGAATCAGAGCTCCTGAGTTACATAATCAAGGCATTCTTATTGTGCCTACATCATGTCAAAAACAACTTGCAAAATTTAATGCTAACATTATATAGAATAAAAAGAGGAAAACAAAACACCTCAGTGTCTTATGGAACTTGACTAAATGACTCCCCATGACCCAATTAAAAAAAATGAACAGTTATGTGCATGTTCTTTTATTCCTCCAGAATTAGAATATCTTTATTATCTTTGCTGATTATAAACATAATAAAAGCTCGTTGTAAAATAATTTAACAATACAAAAGTGTATAAAGAAGTACATAAAAGGGGCTTCCCTGGTGGCGCTAGTGGTTGAGAGTCCACCTGCCGATGCAGGGGACACGGGTTCGTGCCCTGGTCCGGGAAGATCCCACATGCCGCAGAGCAGCTGAGCCCGTGAGCCATGGCCGCTGAGCCTGCGCATCCGGAGCCTGTGCTCCGCAACGGGAGAGGCCACAACAGTGAGAGGCCCGCGTACCGCAAAAAAAAAAAAAAAAAAAAAGTAAATAAAAGTATTCTGTGTCAAACTAAGTGTATATCTGTATACACACACACACACACACAGCATTCTAAACATATTTTTTGTAGCCTATTCCCTATTTTTCTTTCTTTTTTATTAATTGTATATCATTAACATCTTTCTGTGTCAATGTAAATGGGTCTCCCTCATTCTTTTTAATGGCCGTATATTCATTAAATAAATGACTAGTATTGTATTGACAGACATTTAGGACATTACCCAGCTGTTTGTTGTTATAAGCTATGCCATAAACATCATTTCACTTAGGTTTTTTGGTGCATTTTCAATTAATTCCTTGGGATAGATTCTAATACTAGACTTGATGGATCAAAGGGCATGCACGTTTAAAATGTTAAGAGACGAGCCAAATTGACTTCCAGAAAATTGGACCAATTTGCACCCCTAGAAACAGTGTATGGAAGACTCCATTTTCCCACTTTTGATCACATTGGATATTATCATTATTATCCATTTTGCAAATCTGATTATTAGGTAATCTATTTTAATGGATCACCCACATTTTTTCTTTTATGAAATGCCTAATAAATCCTCTGTTCCTTCATCAGAATATTAACCCCAAAGAACACAGACTGAATGTATTAATTTCTCTGGATGTGTTTATTTTAGTAATTAATTCTAATTCCTTCCTTCCATAAACACATGCATTTTAGGGAGTTTTTGCATTTTCTACTTAGTATTCCTAAAACTTTGCTCAAACATTGTGCTGTCTTTTTCCCTCCTGCAACACCATCCCTTAAGTTTCTCACTCTGTCAAGATAATGATACCTTTGACAATGGCAAAGAAATCTGAAGAACAGAGCATTTGCATCTCAGATAAAATATTGCTAATATAAAAGAACTGTTACCTCCTTTCTTTAACAGTCTTGGGGTGTGTGAGGCCAGGATATTGCTAAGGAAATTCTCGTTGAGTCTAATATTTAGAGAATATTCCCGTTTCTATTTGTAATGAGGTACACAAACACAAGTTATGTTAGGATACAAGCTTAAAGGTTAGCAGTGTTTTAAAAACAGTTGTCAGACTCATGTGAAACAGCTGGTGAAATGTGGATTTTTTCCTGAATAGCTCTAACATTAGTACTGCACAAATATTAGGAAATATTATCTTTTTATCCAAGATATGCTCTCTATAGAAGCAAAATAATAATAGATGATCTTTCATTAAGACATACATTTTTAATTCCTCTGTATTTGATTCTTGAATTTGAGTGTAAGGTACTCATTAAAGATGGAAAATTTGAATTGTATTAGTGACTCTATTAGTTATTGACTTTGGGCTTAGGCTAGTTACTAGTTACACACACTCTCTCCATCTCTAAACTCTCTTCATCTCCATAATGAGAGAATTACACTGTATATTATTCAAGGCCTACCCAATTTTACCATGTTACCGTATCATGGTACCATATTAACATGATGGTTTTAGAGGATGTATAGTGTTCAGGAATACAACTGAATGTAATGTAGACTGAAAATAAAAAGCTTGAACTAGAACAGAACAACTATATCTTTATACCTAGCGTAAGCTTTTCTAACATTTGAAATCTTTAATATCGTAATCAAAAATCTTTTTGTTAAAGGGATTGGAGTAGAGAGAGGAAGGTTTTCATGTTCTTTTTTTGAACTTCCCTGAACAGCTTTATTTTTTTCTAAGTATGCACATATATTACTTATTTTTAAATGTCAACTGAGATGATCTAGATGGTAAAATTATAGGGATTTTTTGGTTTTGTTCTTTATACATTTCTATATTCAAAAAAACTAATAAAATACTTAAATCTCTTTACAGAGAGATTTATATACATAAAAAGAGCAGGAACATTCACTGGAGTGGTGTGGTGCCGAGACTTCTAGAATGAAATCCAAGAACCTGGGATTCTCATGTCTCCTCCACTCACCCTGTGACCTCAGGAGGATCCCGTAGCTGCCTTTTTCTTTAACTTGGGAACATCTTTGTTAAGCACCTCTACTATGATGAAGCTTTAAAGCTGTATATTCTTGTGGGGATTTTCAGAGAAGGAATTGCTGCAATAGTATGATAAACCACCAGTTTACATTGTAGCAACTACTTTTTACTAAATCCTTGATCACAGATGGCATTATTTTATCCATTTATTTTTTTGCAGTCTGATAGGTGAAAAGTATTTCTTACTTTATTAGGTGTTTATTTGATTCTGAGTAATGCTGAGGTTGAACACCTTTTTCCTAAGTTTATGGGCCATCTCTCCTTTTGTGTGTCTCTGTGTGTGTGTGATTCTCATGATTATATCCTTTGCCCCTAATCCAAATACCTGAGAACAAGAGAAGGAGGAAATTACAAGAGCCCTATCTCTGAGGTCAAGGAAGGATCTCTTCCCCAAGACTTGAAGGATGAGTAGAGATGACAGCTGTGTAGAAGATGAGAAGAGCTGTAATCTCTCAGATCAAAGTCCACCTTTATATCGTCTGATTTGTGAGGCTGGGACTATAACCCTGAAAACACCATTTTTATTTTGCCGGCTGCCTGCCTGCTAGGTTTTGCCAGTGGGAAAACTGGAAGGAAACTGGAAGACAGGAGTTGGGGAGATAGGATTTGAGCCTTGCTATGTACTGGCTATTACTGTCAGTATCTCCCCAGTGAAATCCCTTCACTCCAGCAGCCACAGTTGGTTTCAATCTCCAGCTGTTTTGTGGCATTCCAAGAACCAGCTTGATCGTGACTCCTCAGAGATACCAGGAGCAGGCTGAACATGCCCCCTTCTCAGAGTGCGCCCTTCTCTGCTCACCCCTGAACCGACTCCTGGTATACCAGTGCTAGTGGGGTAGCATCCCTCCTCACAGATCTGAGTTCATGGGTTTCCCCCTACAAAATCCTAAGTTCTGTGAACTGAGCTCAGTTCAACCCTCTTCCCTTGGTTTTTCCCAAGAAGCTGCTTATAATCTCTGTTTTGCCATTTGACATCTATTTAACCCATTATATTAAATTCTTTCTGTGGAAATACCTAGTGTGATTTTTGTCTTCCTTGCTGGACCCTGAGGAACTTCTGTGGGGAAAGATGAGGTTCATCTTTTACCTACTGAGGTTGAGGGGCTGCAGGGAAACTGTATTTTGCGACCAGTAGGCCGCTGGAAACACTGGACTGTAATTCAAAAATATGTTAAGACTAGAAATATCAGAATGATCTACCTCTGCTTCCTTATCCACGTAAAACTGGGCTTGGTATAAACAATCACTTCTAGCTTTGACTTTTCTGACATGTAGAAATGTGTTGATGCTTTTGTTATAAAAATAGTTTTTGCTGTAAGAGTGACTGAACAGCTGACTTTTGGATGTCTTAAATCATGGAGCAATAGGAAAGTGTAAAAATTCAGAGAAAAATCTAAGCTTCATGCTATCAATTAAGCCAAAAATTTAATGTGATAATGTGGCCTCTGAAGTTTTTAGAGTGGTGATAAAAGTGAAAATGTCCCATTATTTTGAGTGGTATGAGTAAATCGGAGTGAACACGCTAAATGCTATCATATCCCACAACTAAAGAACTTGGAGTGGGTGAGCAATTGCCCATTATCACTCCATGAGAGGCTAGCTTCTTTCTTCCACTAGTTTTCACAAAATGAAATCTGAATACTACTGGAGCATTTTAGACATTAGGCTAAAGCCTTCTTAGATCCTGAGAATGGAAGACCAAGAGGAAGGTTGAAAAAACAAAACACTACAAAAACCACATCATAACTATTATTAAGTCATCAAAAACTTTTCAATATGCTTGAGACCTCTATTCCCCTTAAGTTGCCAACCAATTGAAGTGGCCATCTTAGTTAACAAGCTGATATGAGATGGTAATTTTGAAAAAGATACTGCTTCTGGGAAAGACCTCTGTGTACCTTTGTAAGGTAATAAGTTCGAGGGAAACCTAGCTGAGACACTCCAATGATTTCAAGGCGGTTTAAATGTAATAAAATGGGCATGAAATGCTCTTCATAAGTGCTCTTAAGTCAGGCTTACTCAGTCTGATATTTAGAGGTTTAAAGTAGAAGAGCCTTTTTCAACTACAACAAAACATGAGGCAGGATCAAGAATGGCTTATATAAAACCAGCCTGAGCACTGCTTGAAAGTTTGTAATGTGCTACAATAATGAAGGAGCACACTCTACAGTTATAACGGTTTTTTTCCATTTCTTATTTGTTTGACTCTTTGTGCTTTCAGTCTCCTCCATTGTTTCATAGTCATTTGTTGGGCAGGGAATATTTCAAGTATTTTATTTTGTTTTGAGAAAAAGTCTGTCGGTTTTTCTTTGAGACTCTGAATTCATATGTTGTTTTCCATTGGTTCTGTTTCTTAGTGTGTGATTAGTTCTATTACACATGAGAATAAAAATGTTCAGCTATAGGCAGTATCTATAAATCAGATTTGAAGTGGTTTGACCTTAAACTCTGAGATGCTCTAAGATGTTTTCATTTTATGTATTTTTGATCTTTTTAGTCTGGATTTTTTAATTTAATATTATGAGCTTCTTCCATTTTCCTATTTTTTCTTTAAATTTTACAGGCAAAGTGAACGAACAGAAACTGTAGGAATAACATCCTTGTTTTAAGTATGAAGTGAGTCCATATCTGGTGATATGTGGGCTTATGGACTCCTGAACTATTTCTTCATATCTAATCTTCAGTATATAATCACTGTTTTGCATTTTAATCCTTGACCCAGAAGGAATGTTTTTAAAGGGGCTCCCTTACTCATTTAAAAATATGCAATTAGGGGCTTCCCTGGTTGCACAGTGGTTGAGAGTCCGCCTGCTGATGCAGGGGACACGGGTTCGTGCCTCGGTCCGGGAAGATCCCACATGCCACGGAGCGGCTGGGCCCGTGAGCCATGGCCGCTGAGCCTGCGCGTCCGGAGCCTGTGCTCCGCAACGGGAGAGGCCACAACAGTGAGAGGCCCGCGTACCGCAAAATAAATAAAAAATAATCTTAAAACAATTAATTTGTGACCACCTAGAGGGGTGGGATAGGGAGGGTGGGAGGGAGGCACAAGAGGGTGGAGATATGGGTATATATGTATACGTACAGCTGATTCACTTTGTTATAGGGCAGCAACTAATACAACAATGTAAAGCAATTATACTCCAATAAAGATGTTAAAAAAAAAAAAGACTTTTGTTTAGTTACAGTAATGATTCCCCAATGGGAAGCAACAGAAATATGTGTAAACTAATTCTTTAGCCATAAGATATTTGTCTCAAACAATTCCAGACACAATTTTTAAATTCTCATTCTTTTATTTGCTTTATCTGTTATATTTTTATTCAAGTACTCTGATTCCCATTTTCCACTCATTTTCGTAATGGCTGGCTAACTTTCTCTACTTGAAAATTCTTCTAGAGGTATTATTTCCTTTATTAACTCAATTCTTAAAGATGGAGCTGCTCTAACAAAGTGTTTATGACTAAAGGGGTTTGCAAACTCAAGGCAAGTTTTAAAGATACCCTCTAGCGAAGGCTCCTTCATTTGCCTTTGGGTTTAAGAAATGCAAGCATAAAATACAGTAGTCTCTGGGAGGGAAGTAAGGCTTCTGTTAACCCCAGATTTACAGACCTACTGGCAAAGGTCTAGTCTTCGGAGGATGATCTGGTAGACCCTCATCCTGTGTAGACTTCTTTTCAGTATCTTGGACCTCTAATCAATTCTCAGGTTTCATATGAGGAACACAGTCATTACTTGTCACCAATTGTATTTCTTGAACTAGAATTTTTTTATAGTGATTTTACTCTGATCATTTAGAGAGAGTCTATAATTTTCTATCCTTTGAAGTAGAGACCTGCATTCCAGTTGTTTTATTATATGACTAAGTGGGACATTGGAGACCCTCAGGGGTTCTTAGTTTTCTTACCTGTTTTCTAGACTGAGAAAATTAATGTATACTGCTCACCTTGTTAATGTAAATCTAATGAATTTTTCTGAGTCACGATATTGGAAAGAGCCAAATATATACTCAGTCATTCAGAGGAATAAGGAAGCTTTCTAGTTCCTGAGCCATGAATTTGCCCTTAACATTTTAATTCTTTAATCCATAGAGGAAGCCACGCTGGGTAATTACATAATAGAAAGTTTACCTATAAATCTTCTGAAAAATACATTGCATATATAATAAAGGTATAGTCATATTTTAAAAGTAAAACGAGAACTTATTTTATATATAGCATCCTGTAGCAACATGAGACTTCTAAAAAGAACAATTATATTTATTACTCCCTTATTAATTTTACAGTGGACCTCTGGGTTAAAATAGTCAGATATGGTCAGTAGGACTATCTTAGAAAAACAAAAGGGTAGAGCTTATGTTTTCATCATTTCTATTTCAGGAACCACCAGGATTTCAAAGGCTTATTGTTTAAATCCACTTGCTTTTGTTTCCACAAAATAACGAACATATGTATGAAAACCACTATTTCTCTTCTGCCACTGTGTCCTGAATATAAATGATTATAAGGATGCTTTCTCTTATTTCTTAGATGTTGGCTTATGCTTTTAGAATTAAGAAGGTACTGACATATGAAAATGAAGGGAATACTCTTGGAAACTCCCTTAGAGAATGAAGTTTACTGAAATAACAAAATATAATAGAGAATAAAGATTCTGGTAAAAACTGGTGTAGTTGGCCTTGCTATTAAGAGGAAATCTTAATAGCTAATTGCTATTAAGAGGAAATCTTATTCATATTTCTCAGCTCACAGCATGTAAAAAATTAAGAGTTAAAAGAACTCAGAATGAAAAAAATGTTAAACAATGTATCTTGATTAAACATTCCCTTTCCCTGTAAAACTTGTAAATTAGTCATGGGAACCTCCCAGGTATATCAAACACTCATTCTGAAAGCACACAGTGAGTTTCACTAGAGCTTCCAAAGGGTTTTTATATCTCATTTAAATTTCCTTTACCTACATCTTTCCCCCCATCATTTCTTTTTCTCTCATATGCTCAGCTTGCAATAAAATCATCATAATAAATTGATAAAGTAAATGAACAACTATAACACTGACAGAATACAGTAAACATCTGACAGAGTAAAAATAATTTCTATTGTAGTTTCAGTTTAGAGTCTCTGCATTTATTTTGACCCTCTTGCTGCTCAGAGCGTGGTCCTTGGACCATCAAGCTCGCATCACCTGGGCGCAAGGTGGAAATGTAAAATCTTAGGCTCCATCAGACCTACTACATTGAAATCTGCATTGTAACTGAATCTCCAGGTGTTTCATATGCCCATTAAAATTTGAAACAACCCCACGCAGTCTACCCAGAAAACAATATCAAAACTGCTCGTCCTTATGTGAGCGTAAGACAGAAACTACAGACGATATTTTTTAAATAATTTTATTTCATCAGGTTTTAATGTTTAAATTCAATAACACAACCTTTTAATTATCGCTAAAATGATGCTAGGTAATATAGCCCATTGGACTGAATCATTCAATTTTAATTAAAAAAATTTTCCACTTCCAGATGCTGTCCAAATTCCTGTTTTCTGTTATATATCGGCCACCAGAGTGGCGCTATTGAACTGTCTCACTTATGTTACTCACTCCACTGTGGAGGAGGCTGGAGAATTCGGGGTCTTTTCATCTTCCCACCTCTCCATTGATAAACAATGACTTTTAGATGATCTCCAATTCTCACTTTCCTTTACATTTCTCTAGCCACCAGTCCAGTCTTTTCTTTATCAGAGCTCTTGGCCTCCATCCAGTCTCTACTCCTCTCACTGAGCTTCCTAAAATGGGATTTCCTAAAGTATGTTTACAGGAAGACCTGTTCTATACTATGTTAATGAAAATCACTTCCCCACAGTGTTCTGGGTGGGGTGGGGGGGCAGATGTGTTTAGGAAATGCTTGATAAAGCACAGAGGATTCCTTACCAGCAGGTGGGCCACACTTTGAATAGGGTGCACACTAAAGGCAGTATAGTCCTCAATCTGGGAAAGGTTAGCGATTTTAAAAAACCCCACAAATCCCAAACTAATCCTTGACCCCAGCTTTCATAGGCTTATGGTCCTTTGGTAATCATCAATGGGCTAAATGTATAAAGTATTTCCAAACTTTATTTGACCAGAGACCCTTTTCTTCACATGGCATCTATAGAGACAGGGGGTCTGTAACTATATTTTTAAAATTGCAAGTAGAAAAGCCTGCTTTCCTTGTGTTCTTCTAGTTAGGAATTCAACACAGCTTCCTAGTCTCTATCACATCAAGTTCAAATTTCTGTTGTTTTTCCTTCAAGACTTACCCTATCTGGTTCTGCCCTATTGTCCTACTTACCCCAAATGATGTCCCCAGCTTACAAAACTCATAGTTAGCTGTCAGGAAGCCTTCCCCCGCCCCTTCCCCCCATATCTACATAAACAATACAGAACCCCACCCATGCCTTTGCTCACCACGTTCTGTCTCCCTTTCAAAAGGCCACTCAAATCTGAAGCATAATATTTAAGGCCTATGTAAGTTTCAGACTTTTCTGTCTTAGACTGAGTTCCCCAAAGGTAAACCCAGAAAAGAGGATTTGTGTGAAAGTGATTTATTAGCAAGGTCCATGAAAAAGTAGGCAGCGGAAGAGGAAAGTTGGGCCAGGATGAGAAGGGGCCAAGCAAGGCTGTCATAGGAGTGAAGTCCCATGGGGGTCACTTGGGCGCAGCCTCACAGGGGAGCTCTGGGGACAGTGTCATAACACCTCCAAACTGTCTCATCCACGACACAGGTGTCAGGGTCCCCAAAGTCTGTGCCTGGTTAAGGGGAGGGGTCAAAGTTCACAGACATTTCCAGCTTCCTTCTGACAAAGACACGTGGGTGCTAGCTGCTGGGAATGGAAGCACGTGGAACCCTGAGTGCAACACTGGTAACGTGATGGGGATCAACAGAGCACACAGACGGCATCAGCTCTAGTTTCCCTGCACCCTTCCCTAGCAGTGTAGCTCTCTGTTTATTGCACCTCACAAAACGTGTCTCTAGCATTACTTAGTTTCATACTTACTTGCTCTTATTTTCATATATATCTTTTTTCTAAGTTCAGTTCAGTAAGCTCTTCCCAAGCAATGTTCATGTATGATAATTCTCGTGTAACTTGTACACTCCCAAGCAAACTCATTCATTTATTTAGGAAAAATATTATCAAAAAATAAGGAAACTTTGCTTATCAAGAATGTGAGTATCATACCGATGTGACTCCACCCCTTAATGTCTGATAGGAGAAGTAATGTGGAAGCTGGGTTCCACTTGGATCAAAGTTGAAGGAAAGATTATTTTTTTAGCATTGAGTAGTAATTGAATGGGACTGAAATTATGAAATGAGTTTATTTCTCTTAATGTTTTGCTCATGATAAAATAGAATCTCTTGTTCTGGGTTAGATAAATCAACTAGATTATGAGATAGGTCGATGTGAGGTGAGCTGACAATGCAATTTGGAACGAGAAGATCTGAGTCAGTGGGTCCACATCACCACTTACTTTATAATCCCTGATGGATTTAAAACATTTAGGACTTTATTTTCTTTTCTTTAACATTTGGTTGATGGTAATAATAACTTTTCTCTATCTTTGATTTGAGGGTTAAATGAGATAATAATGTATAATAGGACTTCATAAAGCACTGTGTCCATTTTAGCAATCATAGTAGGTATGTTATGCAAATAAATAGAATAGTTGTACCTTTTACTGAAGAGCAAACAATGTTAGAGTCCAATCAAATTTTTTTCAGAAGCCAGAAAGCACTTATTAAACTCATAATTCTAAGTTGATTTCCATTTGTGTAAGATTTTTATAACTAGAGAATATTTAACATATAACAGCTGAGTGAAAGATGGGTTGCTGCTTAAAAGCTCAGAGTTGGTAATCTAGCAGTTGTTTCAGGCTGCATGTTTCAAATTGTATTGCCTTCCCATATCATTTCTTGTTTTATCATTAAGGTAGCTTTTAGCATGAGAGGCTCAAAATTGCCAATTAATTAAAATCGTTGCTCAGTTGCCTTCAGCTGTGCATATAAGCCTGACCAAGCTCTGCAGCTGGGTGAGTGCAACCCTTGAATATCAATCTCATCTCATAATTTGTTGCACGATGTTATGACTCTCAACTATGCGGTCCAAATGATCCAAAGGCCAGAAAGCCTCTGTTTCCCTCTACTTTGGGGGCATATAGATTTATACCACATTTAATCCCTAGGAGCGCAAATGAATATTTGGGACAAGTATTGTAGACTTTGACTTGCTCTGTTTCATATTGGGAACATCCTTCTCCTCTGGCTGCTTCAGAGAGGACAGCAAAATAATACTGCCGGCAATCCAGCCTTACTGTCTCGCTGCCAAGAGAAAGGAATGCAGCAAAGGCCTCTGAGCAGTTCCTGGGCGCCATGCACAAGTGCTGCAGCCTCTTGGCAGTGGGCTCTAATTCCATGGCAGGCATCAGTGCTGTCCCCTCTCAAGGAAAGCCAGCATTCTTATGCTTTATGAGTGGAAATGAGGCTTCCCCAGTATCCTGAACTTTCTGCCTCTTACGTGGTTGCTTTCAACTTTGGGCCCAGTGAATCTGATAATAATAGTTACTTTTTGGTGAGCATTTACATCATGCCAGAAACAGTGTCATGCTATTTGTTTTTTTCTCATTTGATCCTACATTAATTCTAGAATTAGGTGCAATTTTGATCCCACTTATAGTTATGGAAAATGAGGTTTAGTGATCACAATAATTTCTCATCTTCAGCCAGTTCTCCCTGGAGCAGAACCAGAGAGAATTCTGGGGCAAGTTGTTTATTAAGAAAGTGGGAGGGGCTTCCCTGGTGGCGCAGTGGTTGAGAGTCCGCCTCCGATGCAGGGGACACGGGTTCGCGCCCCGGTCCGGGAAGATCCCACATGCCGCGGAGCGGCTGGGCCCGTGAGCCATGGCCGCTGAGCCTGTGCGTCCAGAGCCTGTGCTCCGCAACGGGAGAGGCCACAACAGTGAGAGGCCCGAAGAAAGTGGGAGAAGCAGGGCCGGGAAGAGAAGGAAGCAGAGTAAGGAAGAAACTTAGCAAAGTCTCCGAGTGTGTCTTTCTTTAGCTTATTAGCACTGGTGAGCTCTGGAGTGTGAGTTAGCCTGGAGGTTACCCAGATCTGAAGCTGGGGAACTCAGGTCTTTATACTCCCTCACTGAGCAGTCCTTTGTGGAGGCTCATTCTGGGGTGATGTAAATTTCGAGGTGCATTTAACTCTGGGCCAGCAGACACAGCCAGCTTCTGAACACCTGGGGTTGGGAGAGGTTGGGGGATTGGGGATGGATGATGCAGTTGCTGGTAATTGGAAGAGGAAGTTCAATAAAGGAGGGCTACAGTGGCCGACATTATCTTATGCAGTGACATAGCTAAAATGCAGCGAAGGTGAGATCTCAACCAAGCTCTCTCTCGGATGCTACAATTTAGGAATTTTCCCTGCTATCCTGAATGTTAGACAAAAGAGGTCTGATGTGTGGGCAATCAGAGTAATGGAGGCTTTGCATAGTGTGTCCCAGGAGGAGTTGTTCACAAAAGTTAACCATAAATACCCTAAAGCAGGGAAGATTAGAGAAAGAAAAGAAAGTGGTTATGAATTCTTTTGTTGGGCCATCAAGCCCTTGGAAGCAGGCATTTTGAACTAGGTTGTTTCCAAGTGCAGAGAGAGAACCAGTGGTGTAAATTACAGGGAAACAGATTGGAGCTTGATATAAGGAAGACTTTCAGGGTAATAAGACTTTTCTAGTAATGGAATCAGCTGTTTCTACAAGGAAAAATTGGCCATACGTCACAGTTTCAAACAGTCCAGAATATCACCTGTCCAAGAGGTCCCATTCCATGGGAGTTGGACTAAGAGGTTGACTTCTAAACTCCTCTGATTTTCTAAAATGAGGACTTCTGTTTGGAGGAGCCATTTGTCTTGTTACCTTGTCATTTCCAGGCATAAAAGTCACGGTGATATTACAAGTACACACCTTTGTTTTAATGCAGAAATTAAGTGCGCCAACTTCCATTTGAAATATGAAATTTAAAAAGAGTCAATTGCCCTGCCTACCCCTCATGACCTTTCCCATCACATCTGTTACTTTGTGATAAGCAAATGATGTACAAATGTCCTTTAAATTGCTTCAGATAAATCTGAACTTCATGAAATGGAAGCTAGGTGATTATAAAATAGAGTTTAAAGAGAACTGAACATCACCACAGAGAACATGGCTACAAAATTGAGTCAAAACAACTCAAAATAACAAATCCGGTACAGACAAGTTCAATAATTAATAATCCCACTTAAGAGGAAACTGTGTGCAGGCTAGCCACAAATATTTTTACCTATGCTTTTAAGTTTTTCAAAGACTGACACGGAAGGTCTTAAATTATTCAAACTCTATGTATTTATTTTTAAAACATTGAAAATCCTGAGAAACACACCTTTGTTCCAAAAAGAGGTTTTCTTTCCCTTTTCAAATAAAGTGTCACATCTAAATAGTCAATTAACATGAACACTAAAGGTAGTTAACCAACTCATCAGAATTAGTTCATATCTTTTAGTGCTCCTTCAGGATAAGCAGAGGCAAGTAGAGAGCTGAACAATTAACTGTGATTTTCGTTAACAGCATCTGTAGGTTCAAAGCTTCTGTGTTTTCCTTAATGAAAATGATTATTAACATTTTCTCAGTGATGGACTTGACTCTAGTCGGAGACATTTGTTTCCTTAATCTCTCCGCCTTTCACTGTTTCATTCTCTCTGCCCCTTTCTCTCTGTTCTTACCTTGCTTTCTAAGTTACTTAAAGAAGAGAAATCCTCCAATAAAAGGGTATCTAATTTTCTTTTCCTTGGCCACAAACATGGGTACATGGGTCAGACGAGGCAGTTAGCGCAACTAGAAGTACCTGAGAGTTGTTTTGTTTTTTTTTTTTCTCATAGGAATATGTACCTTTGAGCAAATCCCCATTTGATAAATGGCAGGCTTGTTCATTGCAGGATTTTTCTCTTCCAAGAAATTGGAAGACTAGACTTCCTACTTTTTGTAAAGCGTGTTATACCTAACTTATTTTTTCATTCGGCATTATGTTTTTTCGATTTATCCATGTTAACAGATACATCTGTAATTAATTTGTTTTGACTGATGTGAAATATTCCCTCGTGTGAATATATCACAATGTATCTGTCCATTTTCAAGGCAATGAAACTTGAGCTTATTTTTAATTTTCTGCTTTTATTGACAAAGCTGCAAAGAACTTTCTTGTGTATGTCTTCTCGTGCACAGGTTGGTTTCCTCAATAGACTTAGGACATGACTTTCTCCATCTGTACTAGATGGTCCCATATTGATCTCTAGTGTGGCTGCATTGATTTACACTTTAGCCCTTGATGTGCAGTAGGGAACAGTGTGTGTGCGTACTGTCCTTTGTGAGTTTCTCCTATAATGTGTATTAGGCAAGGAGATAACACAGAAGGATGGACTTCAAAAGGCAAGACAGATTGCTAAAACTCTCCTATGGGTAATTGTGTGAGTGGTGGAATTAAGTATACAGTCATCCCTCAGTATCCTCCGGAGATTGGTTCCAGGACCCCCTCGGATACCAAAGTCAGCAGATGCTTAAGTCCCTTATATAAAATGATGTAGTATTTGCATATAACCTGTTCACACCCTCTTGTATACTTTAAATCATCTCTAGATTACTTATAATACCTAATACAATGTACACTCTATGTAAATAATTGCTAGCACATGGCAAATTCAAGTTTTGCTTTTTGGAAACTTCTGGTTTTTTGGTTTTTTTTTCTTAATATTTTTGATCTGTGGTTCTTTGAATCCAAAGATGTGAAACCTATGGATATGGAGGGCTAACTATATAACCTAACCGTAAAGATAATTTTGAACATCCATGTTGGTAGGCGTAAAACACAGCAGAAGCCATGAAACTTAGGACAATTCCACAGAGACTGGTAAATAGTGAGCTGAAATCTTCATGTTGGTCTTTGAGAAGTTGTATTAGCCTCTTCCTGAAAGTATTTCTGGTTTTTCTATACAGGTCTATGGCTTATTTATTAATACTTTTACATCTTTTAATATCTTTCTGTGTCAATCAGGCCCTTGCCTAATTTCTTCTACCAAGGTCTTAATTTCATAAGCTCTGTCAAGACCATGGTATTGTAGAACTTTATACTCAGTGGTCAGAATCAACAACACTTTTTCAATTTAATAGATACTTATTGAGCACCTACTAAGTGCTACTTTTCTGGGTCTTGAAGATTTGGCAGTGAGGAAGACAGAGATGCTCTTTGCACATACAGAGCTTACAGTTTAGCAGGGGGAAAAGATAGTCAAAAAGAGAACACAGTAATTTCAGGTAGTATTAAGAGTGTGAAGAAATTAAAATAGTGATATGAGAGTGTCTGAGATCAAAATTAAAATAGTGATATGAGAGTGTCTGGGGCTGGTCGACAACATATTTATTATGAACACCTTCCATGTACCAATGACATGCGTTACTTCTTATCAGTTTTGTAGGGTGCGCGAGGTACCAGGGAATGAAGGCTTTATCTTTTGAACTTGATTTGAGATGACCTAACAGTATTATTCATGTGAAGGCTTTGGGATTATCATTCGATCATACCATGATAACTATTATCACAGTAATTTTATATTTATTATATAAGAGATGATCAGTGTAGACATTTTAAAAAAAGCAATTTATAACCCAGCAGAAGAGATCACATATCATATTCATATCAAAATTTAGTTTTGCATCCTTTAGAGTGTCAGAGCATACCTTCTTAGATTTCACATAAAAACCTCTTACACTTGCCTCACCTCCATTTTAATGTGACTAAAATACATAGATGATATGTCTATAGGGCAAAAATTGGACAATTAAGAATACATTATGTAATATTTATTCATATTTCAGAACAATACAGACATAAGGCATGCCTCTCCTACTTTTCCTAAATAATTTTGCATATTTTAGTTAGAACTCGAGAAGACAGTATAGAAAAAACACGTGGGTCCATGTGTTAAAGAGAAGATGTAGGGAAGGTAGTGGTGATGGCTGGATTCTCTTTCATTCTTAATACTGATAGAAAAACACAGGCTCAAGATAAGTAACCTGAACACAAAATAGTACTTGCTGGCTATCTGGTGGGAGTTGCATTTCCTGAAAACTAGAAGAGTTCAGAAAAAGAACCCACATCACTCTGGGGTTGTCAAGAGAGAATGGCACGAGGAGGTGTGATTTAGGCTTTATTGAGACTGTAAACTTGGCTCAGTGCGGCATTATAATTCTCTATAATTTTAATTCATTTACTCTCTTCTTGCCCCAGATTCCATTCTGAATTAACTGGACTTTCATCTGGCATTTGCTTATTAGGCCTAATTTCTTGCCTGGAATGGCCCTCGATTGCTCTCTCCTGGTCTCTCCCTAGCAGTCTGGTTACTCCTGTGGTGGTGGGCAGGTCTGGAATTCCTCTGCATCCCAAATCATGCTGCCAGGCTTGTGCTAAAATGATTTCTCCCTTCCCTTCTATTACTTGCCACAGTGACAATCAGTGTGTAGCAAAGGAGTCACACAAAGACAAACAAAATCGTAGTGATTTTCTCTAGCTCAGAAAAGAATCTGTTGGCCGCAATCTTCTTTCAGAGTTCCATTCTCAACAGTCACCTTGACAAGGTTTCTTCAATTTCATTTTATTTTGTTTTAACATAAAGTAGGAACAAAATAAAGGGACAAATAAGTTTTACCACATTCACAATTAAGAAGCTCAGCTTAAGAGTAAGAAGGTGAGTTTGGAAATCAATCTAGAAAAAATGAAAAGAAAAGATGATTAGGGTTCCATATAAAAGAAAAGAATGAATGAGATTGTGAGAATAGAATATATAGAATTCTAAATAATGGCAACTGAAAAATATAGGACCTGATGTAGTAGCATCTAATATCGTTCTAAAAGAACTTTGAACACATTTCAGTATTAGATTGTTTTAGGAATTCGCTTTTCAAAGAAAGAAAAAAAGATTCTCATTCATTTATTCAATATATCTATGAAGTCTGGGCAATACAGTCATCACTGCAAAACTGGCATAAAGAGCTGGATGTCTGCCTTCGAACAGTTTGTGGTCTAGAATGGAGACAGACATTCAGACAAACTGACAGTAGAATGTGATCGTTAACTGAGGCAGCCCTGAGGCGGGGGAGAGCCTCACCTTAGGAAGCAGGCTCTACTTACGTCTTCTCTGGGTGATAACATCCTGTCACTAGGGTGGCTTTAGAAACTTTGGACATTAAAAATTTTTTTTTACATTATAACTTACATTTAGAGCTAGGTTCATTAATCCTCAAAACTTTTAATTTACCTTTTCTACAAAAAAAAAAAAAAGGGATCCAGTTACTTTTCTTTTTCTTCACCCTCCTTAATTCCTCTGCTCCTTTTTAAGCTGCCTTCCACCCAATTTTGATTTCTCTTCTTAGACTCAAATCTCTCACGCCTTCCTCCTGGCTTTGTGTTCTAGGCAGCGTGGGGGCAGAGTGCAGACCACGTTTTCTGTTTTGCTTCCCTTCTCTACGCAGATCTAGTGCCCAGCGCGAAGCCGGCTGGGACACGACTTGTCAGCAAAATGCCGGAAGTTTCTAAAGACACCCCAGAGACGGAGTTATTGCAACAACACTATCTTCCTATGGATTTCAGAAGGAAATCAAGGGAACTGATTAAACAGCAGCTCTAGTTTTCCTGCGGAATCACCTCTCTGAGAATCAGTGGGAAGTAAATGAGAGGAAAGAAACCTGCAGGGAAAGTTGTTCTTGATTAGACATCACTCCCAATGACCACTTGAAGGGCAGCCCAGGGCTCAGCGGTGGTACCTTGTGACACAGAGCATGGGAACCGTGTGAACTGGCCCTGAAGGAATTACCAGTTAAAGGAACTGGATTGGGATTCTGTGTTAGCCAGGTCAGGAAGCCTTATGATTTGTTCACAGGTCAATATTTTGGAAGGGGAATAGAGGCTCATCATGTGGGAGAATACTGCTTTCCAAGCAGGAGTCCCTGGAAGTGTACTGAAGATATATATATATTTTTAAATTATTTACTAATTGTTTTCAGTACAAAATTTCTATATATATTAATATTTTTGTATCATATAAACAATGCAGAAATTTACAAAGTACAATGTTAAATTCCCCCTTTATTATTCCCCTCAAAAATAACCTCTATCAACTCATATATATACATATATATATATATAAATACCTGTTTTTCATTACTCCATATATGCCATCCATGTCCAATGGATTTTAAAAGTATATAGAGATGAGATGATACACATTTGTATTGCTAGATTTGTGTTGCTCTGTAATTTTATTTTAAGTTTTCACTTAACATTCTTTGTTTAGATCACCGATTTAGAATTCGATATTTAACTTTACTAGTACAATGTATGATAATTCATACTGAATAAATTCAAAGCAGAGTTATGTAGGCTAAATTCCCCCTTTTTTTTTTTTTTTTTTTTTTGCAGTACGCGGGCCTCTCACTGCTGTGGCCTCTCCCGTTGTGGAGCACAGGCTCTGGACGCGCAGGCTCAGCGGCCATGGCTCACGGGCCCAGCCGCTCCGCGGCATGTGGGATCCTCCCGGACCGGGGCACGAACCCGCGTCCCCTACATCGGCAGGCGGACTCTCAACCACTGCGCCACCAGGGAAGCCCCTAAATTCTCATTTTGCTGGGACTGTTTTCAAAATGCAATTGGGTCTCAAATGGGTAATTCGTTTGGTGTTTACTGTTTGAAATAACTTAAAATATGAACAGGGGATGATTAATCGTGGCATTTGATACAGAGCAAATACTTAATAAATACTTATTCAGTTGTATTCAATTAATTTCCCTTAGTTTGCTATTACAAATGAAAGTAGAGTTCTCTCAGTTAATCTATCTATATATTGCAAGATGTCTTTCAAGGAACTGAGTCTGTCTCAGTTTATCCATCAGTCTACAAATACTTAATTGACTGCTTACTGTGGTCAGTCGACAAAACTCACCCACTATGATGAGTTTTTTCTTTACCAGGAGCTTTGGAGGTGGGGAGTCATTCTCAAATCAGTAATAAGATCAATAATAATAAACTGTTACCTTTGTAGAGTACTTTGCTGTTTTCAAGGCACTTTCACATGCTCATCCCATTTAATACTCATAACTTTGGGAGATGGATATCAACCCCATTTTACAGAGAAAGAAAGTGAGCCTCTGATAGTAATTGATCAGCCCAAGCCACTGAGGACAGAAAAGTGAAAAAGCTGAGACTCAAACTTCCTTACTTCAAATTCAGGCCTCCTCTGGTATTTTTGTTTGTTTGTTTTGTACAAAAGTTCCTGCGCTTGTAGGACAAACCCATTTAACACAACTAATTCACACCTAAAGAACTATTTATATAGAGTGGGAAAGAGGAGGACTGTTGGTATACAAATAACAAATTAGTACATTCTGAGAATATATGCAAATACACTAAATCAACAGCACCTTCTACCCCACCGGTTCTCAATATGTGGTCCCTTGACCAGCATCAGCATGCCCTAGAAACTTGCTAGAAAGCAAGGCTCCGCCCTAGACCTACTAAATTAAGATCTTCTGGGGACCCAGTAATCTGGCTTTAATAAACCCTCCAGGCACAAGAAACATTAAAACTTGAGAACCATAGTTCTATCCTGTAAACTGGCAGAAGATAAATAGCTTGCTATTCAAATCTGAACACCTGTGTGTCTGAACCTTCCTGCTGAAACATATCCTATTGAGGTCAAAAGATATACCTTCTACAGAGATCAAAGGGCAACTTTCTCACTTGAAATATAAGCAGCTCCTCTTTGTGCGTCCGGGTCAGGGCTTACTGCTTCCAGGTAGAGTGGTAAGATTTCACTTCCCTTCATGTATTCTCTATGTTTCTTGTTATTGTGTAAAACTAATTTTCAGAATCCTCCTCAATATATTTCTCTATTAATTCCCAATTCCCACATAGGAATATGAAATAATTTTGTGCTTTTCACAAATTTATTAAACTCTGTATGCTAAAAAAAATAGACAAAAAACAAACAGAATATAAATAGAATTTCCCAAATCTTAAGTACACAATTGGACGATAACGATAACAAGCAACATAGTTATGTTTTGGTGACTGCTGTGGGTTGTTTGTGTCCCCCCAAATTCATATGTTGAAACTCTACCCCAAATATAATGATACTAGAAGGTAGGACCTTTGGAAGTTAATTAGGATTAGGTAAGGTGTCCTTATGTGTGAGATGTGTCCTTATAAAAGCCCCAAGAGAGCTTACTTTCTCTCTCTGGGCTCTGCCACATGAGGATACAAGATATTGACAGTCTGCAACCTGAAAGAGGGTCCCCACCAGAACCTGTGCTGACCCCTTGATCTTGGACTTCCAGCATCCAGAACTGTGAGAAATAAGTTTCTGTTGTTTACAGGTCACCTAGTCCATGGTAATTTGTTACAGCAGCCCCAAGAGATTAAGACAGTGACTGACTAATAAGCACATATTAAAGACAAGTAGAGGAGGAAGTTGAAAAACAAAAGGATCAGAACCATAGGTTACTGTACAGAAACTTGTCTCACTTCATATTATTATTTGAGCTAGGCTTGAACGTGGTTGTCACTGCAACAGAGACCTGAGATTCTACTTACGTCATCCTTGTTTGGCTTAGCATCTATCTCACAGGCTAGGGATTCTTGGATACTCTATCATCAGCCTCCTGTGAAAAACAATGTGAGGGAAAAGAGTTCAGTGATAGCTGTTTCTGTTAAGTCAGAGGAGTTTCAACTTACTGTATGTGAAGATTGTCATCCAAAGAAAATAGTAATTGTTGAGTGAATTAATGAACAAATGTATAAGAAGCAGATTCTGAGTACCATGCATATTTCTTCTATGGAAACGAGCCAGCTAATTATGTGTGCTCTGTAAAAACTTTGATGTATTTTTTAAAAAAATTAATAAACTTTAATTTTTAAAGACGATTTAGGTTCATAGCAAAGTTGAGTGGAAAGTACAGAGAGTTACCGTATACTTCCTGTTCCCATACATACACAAACTGCCCCACTATTGATCTCGACCACAGTGTGACAATCACTGAGCCTACAGGATCCATGGCTTACATTAAGGTTCACTCTTGGTGTACATTCTGTGAGTTTGGACAAATGTATAATGTGGATCCATCACGGTAATATCATATAGAACAGTTTACTGCCCTAAAACTCCACTGTGCTCTGCCTATTCACCCCTCCCTACAGCCCCCCCACCTCGCAACCCCTGGCAACCACTGACGTTTTTATTGTCTTCATAGTGTTACCTTTTCAAGAATGTCACATAGTTGGAATCATTTGAGGAAATAATTTGAGGAAATTCTCAGTCAGTATTGCTCCAAATATCACTTCTGTTCCTTTCTTTCTGGTATTCCTATTACATGTATGTTATGCCTTTTGGTGTAGTTGTCCCACAATTCTTAAATATTCTGTCCTGTTCGTTTCAGAGTTTTTTCTCTTTGATTTTTACTTTGGGGAGTTTCTATTGTTATATCCTCAAGCTCAGAGATTCTTCCCTCAGTCATGTCTAGACTGCTAATGAGCCCATCAAAGGCATTCTTTATTTCTGTTACTGCATTTTTCATTTCTAGCATTTCTTGTTGATTCTTTCTTAGAATTCCCATCTCTTTGCTTACATTATCATCTGTTCTTCAATGTTGTCTGCTTTTTCCATTAAAGCCCTTAGCTTATTAAGCATAGTTAATGATGTATGGAATAGTATCATAGTTAATCATAGTTATCATATCATAGTTAATGATGTATGGAATAGTATGATAATTCCAACATTCCTATCATGTCTGACTCTGATTCTGACGCTTGTTTAGTCTCTTCAAACCGTATTATTGCTTTTTATTGTGCCTTGTAATTTTTTGTTGAAAGGTGGACATGATGTACTGGATAAAAGGCACTGCAGTAAATAGGCCATTAATAATGTGACAGTGAGGTGTAGGGAGAGAGGAAGTATTCTATAGTCACGTGATTAGGTCTCAGTCTTTTAGTGAGCCTGTGCCCCTGGACTATGAACTGTGCCAGTGCCTCTCAGTCCCTCCCCACCCCTCCCTTAGATGGGAGTGAATAGCTAGAGAGGGCTAGATTTGGGTAATTCCCTTCACCCACAGGAAAGGCTTGACAGAGCAGGAATTGGGTATTTCTCTTCCTCCAGCTAGGTTGGGCTCTGAAAGGAACCCCAATAGTTAACACTTTGGTAAAATAGTTTCTCCTGAGGGCAGGCCTCCTTAAGAAGAACAGAATGCTCTGCTGTATTTCAAAGTGGTTTCTTTTCTACTTCACCAGCTGGATGCAGAAGATTTTTCTCAGATATTCAGTAATTCAGTTCAGGTTTTCCTACTCTGGCATCAGTTCCTATAGAAATTTCTGCTCTAGTGAGTTGTTAATCTCTGTATCCCCCTGTCTGTTTCTCCAATTTGGGGGGCAGTAGTTTGTCCTGTGACCTCAGTTCCCAGATGGATCTAAAAAGAGTTGATTTTTCAGTTTGTTCACCTCCTTACTTGTTGTTAGAATGAAGTGGTGACTTCTAACTCATTACATGCCTGACCAGAAAGCCTGTGCTTTCTTTTCAGATGAATAAAATACAAGCTAACATTGAATTGTTTGCTTTTCCTTTACATTGAACAGTATTCTACTAAGAGAGCAGGTGACATAAAGCTGTATATCTGAGTAAAATTATAACAATGGAAAATCTGTGCCATATAACATAGCATAATATAATCATGTTGCTACTTGGAAAAAGATTAATCACTAATTGCAGTACAATTTAATTAAAAAGAAAGTGGGAACTAGATGAAAAAAATTAGGGATGTTCAGTAAGCTAGTGATCAAAGCTCAACATTAAATTAAAATGTTTTCTATGAAAATCTGAATCTGCTTATGCAGATTATCCCACTGAATTATTCCACCATCTGCAGAATTTGTGCCTTTTTGTTTGACTTATTTATTATAAGTAGCTTATCAGCAATAGCACCCACTATTAACATAAATAAGAGATTTTTAGATGATGATAGGAAAGTCATACCCTGTTAGAAAAATTAAGGAAACCAGCACTATGTTTTCATGCCATGTATTACAGTATCAATGAGAATGTGCCCTTAAGAAATCCAGCTGTATTCCAAAGAGAAAAAAAAATTATTAATTGTATCAGAGAGAATGTTCAGACTTGAATATGCTCTTTGTTGATCTAGTTATAATTTTAATGCAGTATGTACATAAAGATGGAAGCCTGTTTAATGAACAGTCTGTACTGTGGTCAGACATACTATTATTGAGAAAATTTTTGAATCATATTTACACTTAAAACCTAGTACAAGTATGTCTTTTAAGATCTAGTATTCACAATATGATGCCTATATTGTGCATCAGCAGACATACTAGTCTTCAGCTTTTCTTAAATTATAATGAATTATTCAAGGAAGATATGGGCAAGCTTTCATAAATGGAGTACCTACTGTTGATCCCTGTGATCTATGTCTCTTCAGTTTGAGGAAATAACATGAGTGCACAAGAGGCATCAGGAAGATTTTTGTCTAGGTATCTGTTTGTCTTAGCCATCTATTTAGCTAGGCAGCTAGTTATCTAACATCTATCTTTGCATCTACATATGAGATATCAAAGTGAAATTTACTCTTTGAGATTCCAAATTTCCTTCTACCAGGATTGAACTTGGAAGTTCACACTTTAATGTAAATTACCTTTGGTGAAGTGAATCTTGGGATCCATATGGGGGAAAAGTCCAAAGGAATAACCAGAATTTCACGTGAAGCCATAGAAAACTAGAGGGCAGGAGAGAAGACTACCGCATGTAGAAACATTGCAGAAAAGAATCTGGAGTACGACGATAATGAAATTTTCTAAATTTGCATTTTCTTCAGGTTCCTGAGCGAAGCAAGTCCTTTCTTGGGAACACCAAAATTTCCTCCATGTGCTGCCTTTAGTGCGATCCCTATTTATGGCTGCTATCTCTTCTAGATTAACAAGAAGGATTATGGACTGGAGTTTTCAAAAGGAAAATGATGGTTTTTAAATGGCTGACTGTTGCAGATATTGCTGGAAGGGAAGCTAGAGTCTATTTGATTATTGGAGAATGGAGACTCTTGTCACCCTTCAATGGAAGGCCCAGAGGCCATCTTAGAGAGATCAAGTAATGTGCTTTGGGAAGCTCTGCTATGAGCCTCTGCTACATTAATGAGTCCGAGGTTTCTGGAGGAGATCTAAATTTGCAATAGCTCTGGTAGGCCCCCGTAATCAGAAGTGGGGAGATTAGGAAGTTTGTGTGAGACTTATGACTGCTGTTACATATTTTGTCAATAAATGTGTTTCATTGGTAGCAGCAAATGGAAATGACTTCACATAAGGAAGTCTTGTAGAACAGTCATTAAACATGGACATAAAATCTTGTGCTGTAGAGATCAGTTCAGGAGAGTTCATCATATCAGAAGAATGGGAAACAACAAAAATTAAACAGGATGGGGGAAACAATACCTCATGAATTCTTAGAGTTTGTTGACCTTTCCAAAGTTCAAATAGAGTAGAGAACAAATCAAATTATTGTTTTTTAATTGAATTTTTTAAAAATTGAATTTGAAATGATACAGTTACCCTGTCTACCAGTGAACATCACCAAGTAAGCATTTTAAAGTCTCCCCCACAACTGTCCTCCTTTCTAGGTCAGAGTCTCCCAAAGGGCCAAAAAAGCTGCAGAGCTCTTCATTGAGCTTTGAAACAACTGAAGAGAGTTCTCTGAGTCTGAGTCTGAGGAGCCTTTCTGAGCCATGCGGAACACGCACGGACTGTTGGTAATGAGAGATGCAAACACCACATGCTGCAGAGGCTTGGGGCTTGTCACATATGCAACGGTGGAGGAGGTGCATGCAGCCACACATGCAAAGTCACACATGGTGGGTGGAAGAGTTATGGAACCAAAGAGGGCTGTCACAAAAGAAGATTCTCAAAGACCTGGTGCCAAATTAACTGTGAAAAAGGTTTTGTTGGTGCATTAAAGAAGACGCTAAAGAACATCACCTGAGAGATGTTTTTTTTCATTGACGTATAGTTGATTTACAATGTTGTGTTAGTTTCAGGTGTACAGCAAAGGGATTCAGATATATATATATATAATCTTTTTCAGATTCTTTTCCCTTATAGGTTATTACAAAATATTGGATATAGTTCCCTGTGCTATACAGTAGGTCCTTGTTGGTTATCTATTTTCTGTATAGTAGTGTGTATTTGTTAATCCCAAATTGCTAATTTATCCCTCCCTACTTCCCCTTTGGTAACCATGAGTTTGTTTTCTATGTTTGTGTGTCTGTTTTTGTTTTGTAAATAAGTTCATTTGGGGCTTCCCTGGTGGCGCAGTGGTTGAGAGTCCGCCTGCCAATGCAGGGGACACGGCTTCGTGCCCCGGTCTGGGAAGATCCCACATGCCGCAGAGTGGCTGGGCCCGTGAGCCATGGCTGCTGAGCCTGCGCATCCGGAGCCTGTGCTCCACAACGGGAGAGGCCACAACAGCGAGAGGCCCGTGTACTGCAAAAAAAAAAAAAAAAAAAAAAAAGTTCATTTGTATTTTTTTTTTTAGATTCCACATATAAGCAATATCATATATTTGTCTTTCTCTATCTGAGTTACTTCACTTCGCCTGATAATCTCTAGTTCCACCCATGTTTCTGCAAATGGCACTATTTCATTCTTTTTTATGGCTGAGTAATATTCCATTGTGTATATATACCACATCTTCTTTATCCATTCATCTGTTGATGGACATTTTGGTTGCTTCCATGTCTTGGCTATTGTAAATAGCACTGCAATGAACATTGGTGTGCATGTATCTTTTCAAATTAGAGTTTTCTCCAGATATACGCCCAGGAATGGGATTGCAGGATCATATGGTAGTTCTCTTTTTAGTTTTTTAAGGAACTTCTATACTGGTCTCCATAGTGGCTGTACCAATTTACATTCCCACCAACAGTGTAGGAGGGTTCCTTTTTCTCCATACCCTCTCCGATATTTATTACTTGTAGACTTGGTGTGAAGTAATACCTTCTTGTAGTTTTGATTTGCATTTCTCTAATAATTAGTGATGTTGAGAGTTTTTTCATGTGCCTGTTGTCAATCTGTGTGTCTCCTTTGGAGAAATGTCTATTTACATCTTCTGTCCATTTTTCTATTGGGTTGTTTGTTTTTTTGATATTAAGCTGTATGAGCTGTTTGTATATTTTGGAAATTAATCCTTTGTCATTCCCACTGTTTGCAAATATTTCCTTCCGGTCACAGGTTGTCTTTTCGTTTTGTTTATGGTTTCCTTTGCTGTGCAAAATATTTTAGTAGTGGAAATAAAAACAAAAATAAACAAATGAGATTCTTTTGAACAGTATGAGAAAATTGAAGTGATTGAAATCTTAACTGAGGCAGTGGCAAGAAGAGAGGCTACAACAAAGACCTACTGTATAGCACAGGGAACTCTGCTCAATATTATGTAACAACCTAATTGGGAAAAGAACTTAAAAAAGAATAGATACATGTGTATGTATAACTGAATCACTTTACCATACACCTGAAACTAACACGTTAATCAACTATTCTCCAATGTAAAATAAAAAGTAAAAAAAATAAAATAAAATACAGAAAAGACCATTAAAAAATAGATGACACTTTTTTTTACTAATAAAATTCTGTAAGAGTAGAAACATTTCCAAATATCTTTTTCAAAATGCTGTGTCCATTGCAGGATTTACTTTTTGTGTGTGTGTGTGTGGTACGCGGGCCTCTCACTGTTGTGGCCTCTCCCGTTGTGGAGCACAGGCTCTGGACGCGCTGGCTCAACAGCCATGGCTCATCGGCTCAGCTGCTCCGCAAGCATGTGGGATCTTCCCGGACCGGGGTACAAACCCGTGTTCCCTGCATCGGCAGGCGGACTCTCAACCACTGCACCACCAGGGAAGCCCCAGAATTTACTTTTGAAAAGTAATTACTCGTACACGTTGGAACACCCAACTTCAAATCCAGCAGATTACATGTGTTTATGTTTTTAAAAAATCTTGGGAGGACACTATGGGCAGTCATTGTAATCACACTAAGTTTGGCAAATTTTACATATTTAAAAGAAATATATTCTATCTTTATGTTCAACAATTCTTTTAAGAACTTTGTCATGAACTAACAAGCAAAACTTTGAGAGCCAAAGACTTTCTTGATTATTCCTACCTCATTTAAAAAAAATAAAGAGAGAGAGAGGCTTTGCTTTGGTAAGGTTTTTCTTTTGCGGTACGCGGGCCTCTCACTGTTGTGGCCTCTCCTGTTGTGGAGTCCAGGCTCCGGACGTGCAGGCTCAGCGGCCATGGCTCACGGACCCAGCCGCCCTGCGGCATGTGGGATCTTCCCGTACCGGGGCACGAATCCGCGTCCCCTGCATTGGCAGGCGGACTCTCAACCACTACGCCACCAGGGAAGCCCATAACTTTTGATGACCATGAATCCGTAGACAAGACTGTCATTTGGAAATACCATACCATGAATGGCCACAGCTGAAGTGGCAACAGACGGCTAGTGCTTCATCCAGCCAAAGAGGTTGAAATGGTTCTGGAAACTTTGGTGGTGATCATGGAGGTGGTTTTGGTGGGAATGACAACTTTGGTCATGGAGGAAATTTTACAGCAGTGGCTTTGGTGACAGATAGATATGGTGGCAGTGGGGATGGCTATAATGGATTTAGTAATGATGGAAGCAGTTTTGGAGGTGGCAGAAGCTACAATGACTTTGCAGTTGCACTAATCAGTCTTCAAATTTTGGACCCATGAAAGGAAGAAACTTTGGAGGTGGAAGTTCTGGCCTCTATGGTGGTAGAGGCCAATACTTTGCCAAACCATGAAACCAAGGTGGCTCTGGCAGTTTCAGCAGCAGCTGTAACTATGGCAGTGTCAGAAGGTTTTAATTACTGCCAGGAAACAAAGCTTAGCAGGGAGAGGAGAGCCAGAGAAGTGGCAGGAGAGCCACATGTTACAACAGATTTGGGAACTCAGCCAAGCACAGTGGTGGCCAGGCCTAGCTGCTACAAAGAAGACATGTTTTAGACAATACATGTGTATGGGTGAAAAAACTCGAGGATTGTACCTGTGACTAATTGTATACAGGTTATTTTAGTTTCTGTTCTGTGGAAAGTGTAAAGCATTCCAACAAAAGGTTTAATGTAGTTTTTAATTTTTTTTTATTTTGCACCCACACTGTTGATTGCTAAATGTAATAGTCTGATCATGACACTGAATAAATGTCTTAAAAAATGATGCCATTCAATTTTTTTTTTAATTCCAAATGTTTGGTCATTAAACCCAAACTAGTGTTCCTTTGATTCCTGAACTCTCCAGGAGGATTGTGAAGAAGGGCACGTGTCTGCTGACCAGAGGGTAGAAAATTTGGATCATCAGGATGATTTGGACTGCTGTTCATATATGGTCATATCAGACACAGTACCACACACAGAAAGAGGTTTGTAAGCAGACTGTGTCAGCAATACTATTCTTGGATGCAAAGGATTATAAGCTTAGCACAAAGTAAATAGTTTTGCTTACATCTATGGAAGGCTGGACAAAGGCTGAAGACAGTATGGGCAAAGAGCTAAATTAACACCTCAGTGCAAAACAAGAGGGTTCTATATGTTGAAGGATAAAAGGGGATTTTGGATCTCTATACTTGAATTCTTCCAGAAATCAAGAACCACATTATGTTTGTCCATACACTGCTAATGTATACATCCACACTTGCTAACATAAACAGCATCAGGTGACCTGTACACAGAAAATAAAATGCACCTTTGGGGTCTTTTTTTTGTTTTTTTTTTAATCTTTATTGGAGTATAATTGCTTTGCATTGTTGTGTTAGTTACTGCTTATGATAAAGTGAATCAGCTATATATATACATATATCCCCATATCCCCTCCCTCTTGCAGCTCCCTCCCACCCTCCCTATCCCACCCCGCTAGGTGGTCGCAAAGCTCCGAGCTGATCTCCCTGAAAATGTACCTTTGGTTTTAAAGTGGACTCTACAAATGTATAAAAACATGCAATTTTCAAGAACAGTGCATAAGAAAACTGACTTCTTTTCTTCTCTGATTTAGATTGTAAAACATTACTTTAATATTTAAATAATGGCTATTTCAACTGTAGTAATGAAATAGTACTCTTTTGTCTTCCTCTAATTTTCCAGACATATCAAATGGCAATTTTATTGCTTAATTTTGAACATCCTGAAGTTCTTAAGAACCAATTGGAAGAACCTTACTTGAGTCTGGGTGAGGAAGTCTCTCATTTTCAGAATTCAGTGACCCAAACAGGCTGTGGGAATGTTGTTTTATTAGCTTAACACCTTAGAGATGTGTTTCTCTGAGAACATGATTTTGAAGAGTACTAAATTTAGCAAAACTTTCCAGTGAATTTCACCAAATGAGAAATTACACATTAACATGTATGTGAAACGTAATACTTGAGAATAATAATCTTTCTGTAAATAGTACGTTAAATCTCTCACATCAGAATTGCTGTTATGAACTCTGAGGTGTATTAGCTCTTTTTGGCATCTGATGCACTGGAATAAATTACATAGTAATTTTACTATGTAAATTTACTATGTAAATTACTATGTAATTTCCTATATAACTAAAAGAGTTAATAGTCTTCCTAGTAAGCTAATTATAAACACCTCAAATTTGTTTATTCATCTATATACATTGATATTAAAGTGTGCTAGTTTTCTAAAAAATAGTTTCTTATAATAAAGACTTTTTTTAATCTGTAAGAAAATAGGTTTCTTGAGTAGATCATTCATTGGACAAGCAAAAGCTGAAAGAAAACAAAACATTAAACTTACATGGAAAAACAAATGAACTATAAATGGATTCCTGGAAATGCCTTAATAATCTGACTGAAGCAACATAGGAAATATGTTTTAGTTTCCCAACTGGGACTGGATTTTATGTTCCTTATCAAAGTAAACCTTCAAAGATTAAACAAAATAAATATTTTCAGTGCTACTGTTTACTGAAAGGTTTTCGCTGTATAGAGTGACAACACTGGATATTAAAGTGGACAAGAGACTTTCTACCGCTGTTGTATTCCAGAATCTCACTCCTTTCTAGTCCTGTTACATAGACTGACCTGTTATCCTACAGACACGTAGGTCTGTCTCACACATGAAAAATCATTTAATCATACTTTAATATTGTATCTTCTTTCTTTGGAAAATGTTTAAGTGAAATAAGAATATGTATCTGTTGCTCCTAGATTTGGAGCTAATATTATATCTCTGTACTCTGCAAGTAAATTCATATTTTTTGGAGGAGATAGCTTAGAATAGTGGGAGGACAGGTAAAGGAGCATATTGCTTGTCTGTGTGCGCCGAATGGTAGTCTCAGGTCTTAAATCTTTCATTCATAGTGCTACAAACTGACTGTCATGGTCCATTCACGATATCTACTCTAAAGAGTAGCTAAGGAGTAAAGGAATGATTTCACTCTCAAAATTTCTCAAGATGAGGATTTTAAAAGACAGGCAAGGTAATCTGAGAAAATTAAGGATGCTTTGGATATAAAAATACGTTTTGCTCTGATTTTCTTTATCAGATGGGAGCACGTTACAAATAATGCCCAACACTTTCTTCCATCCTTCTGACCTAGAGGCAAATACACACTGAAGGAAGGATTAGCCTATGAATTTTAAAGAGATCCTCTTTAGAGCGTTCTGTAATGGGAAAATTTGGCTCAATGTTATAGCACATCAACTACGTCCTTTGAAATTAGCTCTTATTGCAAAAGTACTTTTTAGTTTTCTTTAGTATAAATACAATATTTTTCTTTCTAGGAAATAATATCTTAATCACCAGTCGTAAAATTTTGAATTATTATACGCTGCTGGCCCTTTATTATGAGAAATAATATTTATGAGTTTATGGAGTTAAGATATATTACATATACATATTATAACTTAAATCTCTCTATAATTACATTTCAATCAAAAATAAAAATACCATACATTTACTTTTCTTCCTAGAATAACTAAAACAAGGAATCATAAATGATTTCAAATTTAGAGATGAAAGGAATAGGTCCCATTTAAAATTTTTGTTTTACTTGAAAAGTCTTAATTATCCTCATTGATAGTAATGACTAGGTCATAATGACTTTGAACCATTAAAAAAGAAGACTACCATAAAAATAATGACTGTTGTATCCCTGATTTCATAATTTAAAATCTTAAGACCTTAAACATTTGAAGAGTATCTTCACACTTTACCAAAATGAAGTAAACTGTTTTCCAATTTCTCTATTATCAGAAATATAATGATAAATCTCAGAGCATTAAACACATGTAAGACAGGCACTTTGGTTTTAGCTATTTGAAATATTTAACTTTAATATTTCAGAAGGAAGGTTGGGGCTTGAAATCAGAACTGATTATGAGTCCCCTAAATATTGCCAACTACCTCTGAAATTCAGCCTATTCGTTTATGAAATAGGATACACTTTACTTAACTCTTAGGGCTATAGGATATACTTTACTTATCTCTTGTGACAATTAAAAGGAAGATATATGGAAAAACAACATGTAAGTTATAAGTGCTATGAAATAATATTATGGTAGTTTTCAAGTCATCTGTAGGTTTGAGTGGCCTTTGGAGACTTTAGAAAAAACAACATATCAGTTCCCCAAGCATTAAATTTCTGACTGTAAATTTCCAGTGTGTCTGGAAATAAAGCCATCTATATTTTTTAAAACTCGACAGAGGATTCCAACATCCAACCCAAACTTCTGTATTTTTGTTATTGCTATCATTATTATTTTTGTTATTCTCATAAAGCTGAGGTATTTTACTATCTTCCCAAAGTCTTTTTTTTTAAACTCCACCACAGGCAGAGAAAATGAGAGTTCCAGATCTCCTAAAACACTTGCTCTGCACACCATCCTTACCAAAATCAAGACAGAGATTTGTTGATGTTCTATCAACTTTTATGATGTGGTCTTTTCAGAATGAAAGTTCACTTCAGTATAATGACAATGAAGCAAAATTCAAATGTTCAAAATTCCAAGAGAATCTTAACATCAACATTGCTTCAAATGTTGTCAATTAAGGATTTTTGGGGGGGATGGAGTAGGACATTATAGTGGATAAATATTTTCAGTGCTAAATAAGAAAGGTAAATGAGATACAATCCCCATTATGAAGAAATGGAGTCTTTTGGGGGAGGTGGACAAACAAACAGATCATTATAAGTTGCTGTTATAAGTGCTATAAACTAGAAAAGCATAGCTCGTTATTGTTGGACATAAGAATGCCTGCTAATTTTTGTTGATATTGAGGTGATCAGAACAAACTCTTAGGGGGAGGTAGTTTTGAAACTTTATTCTTAAATGAATAAAGTTTAATTATTTGAAACAGAGCTGTCCAGATGAAAGGGGTAGAGAGAGAACAAAAGCAGTCCAACAGGAGAGAACTGTAATTGTAAAGTCATAGAGGAGGAAAAAGAAAACGACCTTGGTGATTTGGGGGTGGAGAGAATTTTAATATAACTTGAGTATAATGTGAAGAGGGAAGAATGTAGGGCAAGACTGAGAAGGGTCTTATATGGCATGCTAAGTAACTTGGGCTCATTCCCGGAAGCTGTAATAATCCATTGAATGATTTAAAGATATGTGTGTCTTATTTATGCTGAAAAGGAACACATCCATTAATCGAGTTCTTTCATCATTAATCATGCTGAGAGAAGTTGCTGAATTTAATAAAGGTCATTTAATGGCAGGGAAAAAGTGATACTTTGGGGAAAAAAAAGACCATGGCTCATACAAATTTCCTATATAACATTGTCATTTTGCGGTTGGCAAATAATGGAGCACTTCTACTCCCAGATGCACGTGTAGCTGCAATTAATGCAAGTAGGTCATCAATGTAAGATAAGAAGAAATATCTTATTCTCTTTCCCTTAACTATCTATCCAAAATGCAAACAGATCTCTTAGTTGCTGAATTTAGAGTTGCTCTTTCTCTATTTGAAACAATTGGAAATACCGTATAAGGTTTATTATTCCCTACCTTAAAAACAACCAAAACCAACCAAACAAACAAAAAACCTTTGGGACTAACAAAATAAACTAGAAATCAACTGACATCTTTGGTTCTATTGCAAGAAAACTCAATATGTAGTTGAACTTTGAGTTTAAAAATTAATAAATGCCTTAATCAATGTACTGCAAAACAATACTGGACTAAAACAGTGGCTGGTAATTTTCATATTCAATTTCATATGTTTAAATGTTCCTAATATGTTTATTAATATCAGCATTTAGTTTTTTATCCCCTAGAGTGTCAGAGCATACCTTCTTAGAATTCACATAAAAATCTCTTATACTTGCCTCACCTCCATTTTAATGTGGCTAAAATGCATAAGTGATATGTCTATAGGGCAAAAATTGGACCATTAAGAATATATATGTAATATTTATTAATATTTCAGAACAATACAGACTCATAAGGCACACCTCTCATACTTTTCCTAAATAAATTATTTTGCATATTCTAGATATAAAAAACAACCAGAGTTAGAACTCAAGAAGACAGTATAAAAACAAAACATGTGGGTCAGTGTGTTAAAGAGAAGAAGTAGTGGAGGTAGTGGTGATGGTTTTTTCGTTCTTAATACCGATAGAAAAACACAGGTTCAAGATAGGTATAAAGATAATCTTTAATGGAAAGGAAATGATATATGTAACTTCCAAATTGTCAGAGAAAAGGAAGAATTAAGAAATTGGATTCTATAGCTGACGACAGAAAATTGAGTAAAAGGAAACAGAAAAACCACATAAAATATACACAGCAGAACTAATATAAAAAATGGGCCAAATGTCAGTTATCATAATAAATATTAATGGATTAAACTCTAATATGAAATTGCCAACATAAGATTTTATTAAGAAGTATAAATTGCTATGGGTTGTTAAGAGAGACACACCAAAATTAAAGTGGCAAGAAAAATTGAAAAATAAGGATAAGCAAGAAGATATAAAAGGCAAAGAAAATCTTTTTTAAAAAATCATGGATGGCTATTGACAAAAGAATGACAGAAACATTAAAATTCAAAGCAAAAAGCAACCATCCATCTTTATTATTCCTTGTCCTGGCAAATTACACTTTCTATGTCCAGTTGGCCATGCCTTAAACATTGGAGTTGTCCTTGATTCCTCTTCCTCACTATTCACATGAAACTGATCATAAAGTTCCAAGAATTCTACTTTCTGAATGCCTCTAGATTTAGTCTACTTCTGTCCACCTCTATTGTCCCCATGTAATCTAGACCATTGCCACCTTTCATTCTGGACTATTAAATAGTTTGTAACTTATGTCATTATGTGTATTCTTGGTTACTTTCCATCCATTTTCTTTGCTGTAACCTGGGAACGCTTTCTAAAACTTAGATGTAATTATGCTACTTCCATTCTTAATGCTTGTCAATGATTTCCCATTGTCATTTGGATAGAGTCTGATATCAAGCTCCCTTTCAAAACTTATAAGACTCAGATCTGACTCCTGTGTACATTTTGTAGTAAGGATTATAAGTCTATTTTGATACACTGAGAGCTCTGTGAGCTTAAATCCCTGGCATCTGAAATATTCCCAGAACATACTCAATGTTAGAAGTCAACACTAGAAAACCGTAGTGGGATCTCATCCAGGAGAAGGAAACTTGAACATCTAAAAACTTCATACTGTTTAAAGATGTGTCAAAACTCCATTCCTCCTTACTCTGATACTGTCATTCATCCCCGCAGTTAGCAGAATGCTTGGTATGTACTGGACCATGAGTAAATATATAATGAATGAGTAAATGCATATGGTAAGTGCTAAAAGCTTCATGGAAGCCTGGAGCCTTTATGGAGCTCATTACACTGAGTTCAAGGACAGACACACTCCACAAAATTCACAGAATCAAAGTCTACTAGATCAATCAATGCTAGAAAAATATTAAATTTTTTCTATCAATTTCCTTAATTGTATATAACAGAATATAGCAGTAGGTTAGCATATCTGTGAAATTGTGAAATCTAATAATCATATAGACTGTCGTATTAAAGAGTACTTCACTGAAGAAAATGCACAGGTAAATTTTTGTGATCCTATCCAGCAAAATTCTGCATCCTAACTGTGGGAAGTCTGCATTTTCAGTGAAAAACTTTACAAAAAGAATTAGTGTAAAGAGTATGTAGGATATGGATGTCCATATCAGAGAACAGGTTGTAGATAGCACTGATAGATTTCCCCTTATGATGATTTTTCAACTTGAAGTGGTTAATCAAATGTGATGTAATGACTGGGGTAATTGGTTCCCATATAATGTGACTTTTGGGAGTGTGCTGGATATTTTCTGTTTGTTGTTCCAGATCTATTCTCCACTCTATTCTGTGCCCCAAAGGTTGAACTTTATAACCCTCATGAGTTTGGGTCCTTCTGGCCCAGGATGAGGGGAGGAAAGAGAGAAATGTCAGGGAAGTTATTCTTCTAGCTCCTTCCTTGCTTGTCCTCAATTTGTCAGTGATCTTATTCTCCTGTAGGGCACAGTTTCTGTTAGGTGTCCCTTCCTACGTTATAACTACAGCTATAGCTCTTGCCAGGTTATGTTAACTGCTCCCCCCCCACACACTTGTACTTACAGGGTTAAAGGTGGGTAAGCCTCCCTGATTGCTATCTCTGGGTGCTGCATTACTTCTTGTTGGTTTTCCTGTAGACCTCAGATCTTTGCAAATAGTTTCTTTATTAAAATCTCCATGATAACCTCCTTTGAGTTTGTATTAAATTGAGGACTATTAACTTGAGAGAAATACCTCAAAGTATCATAAAGTAATTTGTACCTCTCTATTTTGTCTCAGTGAATTCATGCTACAAGCAACCATAGCCCCAAACCATTTTTGCTTCTAGGAACTAAGCTTAATATTTTCCACTGAGATTTGCTAGAGTAAAATTTTGCTGTTCATGTAAGTTGCTTATAAAAGGATTTAACTTTAAGTCCTTTTGAATGTCTTTATAGATTCCTTGGAGTTCTGAAAAAGATCCTTGAAGGATTTTCTTGGCTTTCCATTTGTTTGTATCAAAATAAAATTCAGAGAAATAACCCCTATTTGCTCAGCCATGGGGCAGTCAGGGCACATTTCAACATGTCTGTGATCAGCTGCAGAATCAGAAAGAGTATCTCTGACATGCCCTCTCTGCCTCAACTGCCATAAAAACTGCTTTTTCATTCTATTTATCCTAAAACTCAGGGGCAGCAATACTGAGAGACAGTGCAAGAGCAATAATACCTTTAAACTTTTTCTAGGACAGTTAAAGATTCAGATTATCATTAGCACACAGCAATGTATTGGCATTAGATGCTTAAAGGGAGTTAGAGGAAGAAAATACTTTCACCAGTTGAGTCGATCACAGAATTCTTCATAAAATAGGAAACATTTGTGTTAAGTCATTAAAGATGTATATATTATGACTATTACTATTATTAATTTTATTGCTTTTTATTTATAAGGTAAGAGGCATTATTGAAAGCACAACTTATAAACAAGGGCATTAGAGTGAGTAAATATAAATAAATATAAGAAGCATTCAGGGGATAAACTTGAGTAAACTAGTTGAAGTAGAGGCTCATTTTAAAAGATTAGTCAAAGATATTTGATAAGATAGACTGGAATCAAATTAATAGGTATAGTAATGGAATATTTTTGAGTCAGAGCGTGACAAGAACATTGGTGGCACTGTGGGAGTTTACTCTGAAAGCATCGTGCAAAATGGATTAAGGAGGGCTTCCCTGGTGGCGCAGTGGTTGAGAGTCCGCCTGCCGATGCACAGGACGCGGGTTGGTGCACCGGTCCGGGAAGATCCCACATGCCGCGGAGCGGCTGGGCCCGTGAGCCATGGCCGCTGAGCCTGCGCGTCCGGAGCCTGTGCTGCAATAGTCTGTGTATGAGGTAATGTAGGTCTGAATTGTCTAGGCGCAGTAAGAGGTTGAATGGGAAGAAAGCATCAAATAAGAAACAGCTTATAAAAGAATTAATAAAATTCAGGCAGATGCAGTTGGTTTTAATTTCAACCCCCTCAATACTTGAGTTAAGCCATGTAGATTTTTCATTACTGTGTTAACTTATTTTCAGTATAGATGATGTTACTCTTTCCTAAACTATGTTTTGTGAATGTAATATTCTGGAGCCATTTGCAAATTCCACAAGATATTAGAAAAAAAATCAACAAAAAATGATTACATAATTTGTCTTGCCTGAAATCTTTCATTTCTTTCAGGAAGAGTATAAGCTAATTACACGGGCCACACAAATATTGATTGTTCAATTGTGTGAATAAAAGCTGCAGTTACTATAGGGCTTGCAAAGAGACAAAAATACATCACTAAACTCAAAGGAGTGACAATGACTTTACCCCCTTTTAACCCTATGATGTACATATACTTCTACATTAGTCCTTACTGTTAAGAACAAGGCAATAAATAAATAAATACAGAAATAAACAAATAAGCTTATATAATGGTTTTATATAAAGAGATCAAAATTCTTTCTCAAAGAAGTAGAAGGGATGTGTATATTTTGAGGGCAAGAAGCCTATAATTTTGACTTTATTAGTTCCCCAATTACACTGCAATAGTTATTTGTAAATTGTCGTAAAATAATAATTCTTTTATAAACTAGATAAACTAATACCTAGTAAAACCACATTAGATTTGTTTATTTTAAATTTTAATCAAAGATACCTCTGCAAAGTCAGGGAAGACCTGGTTGAAACTGTACTAAAACACAGAAACAGACTTCTTATAATATCTAATATTCCAGCTGCAATGCTGAAAGTAAATAAGAAATTTAAAACAAATCAACATATGTGCTAGATTTCTTAGGGTCAGATCTTGTACCTGTGAATACTCTCATTTTCCTAAGAACCCTTCATTTTATAATTGACAGAAGAACAGTTAACACCCAGAGAAAAATAGTTCATTGACATTGGGCTAAGGTCATACCTCAAATTTCAAATTTCAAATTTTTCATCACCCATCAGTACTCAAACCTTCTCGGACAGCTCTGGCAAAGCTTGCTGAAGTAACATGACAAACGACCAGGACTGTAGTTTGTGCTTCCTGTATCCTGGAAAGTGCTTCCTCTTTATAAAAATGGATTTGGAAGACTTCCCAGATTGTGCTTTTCTGCACTCTAAAGCATGAAGGCTGTATCAGACTGCTGGATGGGATAACAGAGTGTATTCATAGCAAGCTGAATATGTCTTCCCGCTGCCCTTCCCCTCTCTCCTCTCGATGCTTATAAATCATTTTGCAAGATGATTATTAATGAGCATCTATTTTTAAGATAAATCTGGAATTTTACACAGTTGTTGATTTGCTAATGTAAGGCTCAATAGAGGACAAGTGAGATGCCATATTTATTTTTAAAATGAATAGCTTTCTTTATCTTTGTTCTGGGAAATATTTGCAGATAGTATCCCTAAAGTGTAGTTTCTCTATGACAATGTATCTACTAAATGGAAAGAGCCTCTCATGGCATCATATGTCTGGATGACTGAGATATTTTCAAATGATATGTTACTGGATTACTTAAAGCAATGGTTTAAAAAATTGTTTTTGCTTTTTAAAATATCTATTTCTAAGTTGTATAACTCTAAGTTATCTTGCACCTTTTTTTTTTGTCCTGACAGGAATAATAATTCACCATTTTCTTGTATCATTAAAAGAACATCACTATGAAAGAAACCTAAATGATTGTAGACACATTGTTAGGTATATTCTTTTATTGTGCACTGAAGAGTGACTCTGCATCAGTTGCTATATATTCTAGGAGGGCTCAATGGTGTGTGTTTGGGGGGGTATAGCAGTGAAAGATATAACCTAGCACTATAATTTGGGGAAAAAGTTAGAGTTTACTCTGTAGAAGATCGGTCCATGTTATTGTAGGGCCCCTCACAAAATATCAATAATGGAATCCATCATGGCGGAGTTTGACAGGACCTAGTGATGTTCAAGAATCCCAAGGCACAGTAAAAAGGGCAAGGCTTCAGTTCTGAAGAGGATGGAGAAATTCAAGTAGTGAACCAATGCAGAATATGGGCTGAGTCACCCAAGCCCAAATTCCATCCTAAGCCATGACTTAGAGGCCACTTGGACATGCTCAATCCCAAGTCTGGTTGGCAGTACAGTGGATTTAGGGAAGTTGGGGAACCTAGATCCTGGGGTTGGAATAACAGGACTAAAAGTCAAGCCCTAACCTGTAGTAGGTGTGTTTACTGATGCCCCTTGTATACATTAGATTTGGCTTAGCCATTGAGGTCTCTTAACAAGATGTAGCTATAAGAAGCTAAAGAAAACAAAGACAGCAGAAAAAAAAAGTTGGAACAACAAACATTAATACCTACTGTGTGATTTAGTGGCTACTATAGTGGCTGGGTTCAAAACAACACTTAGAAGACATAATTTCCTTCATTTAGCAATTTTGTTGGGAAATCCAACTTCTAAACAAATCAACCAATCTGAAAGAAGTGAAACATTTCAAATGGTAATCCAGTTTTACACATTAAAGGTACATATTTGAGAGACAAATTTTAAAAATTGTGTTTAGAATTTTAATGAGATTATTCTTGCCATTGCCATTTTCAACCTCAAAATCACAAGGCTTTGTAAAAGTCTCATGGACTCTCATGCAGTGAACCTGGGAACACATCCTAGCTTTAACCTTCTAGAAGTGTCTGGTTTGGTGAGAATTTTGAAAAATGTCTGGGAAAGAATTCTGAGGTAGATTTGAAAGAATATGACGGATAGTAAATACATAGGATGGATGATCTAGTCAAAGGGAATATTATTTGTAAAGTTCAAGATATATTTGTGATCCTTTTGTGAGATAGAAGAATATGACATTGGTGATGCTGCACTAGGGGAGTCTTTAATTAACTGTATCAGACCATAATAATTGTCAGTGAGTTTTAAAATCAATGATTATTTTCCAGATTCATTAGGAATATGGTCAAAAATACGAGTTGAACATATGGGATATAGTTTGGTTGCATTCAGTAGTCACCAAGCTTAAATGCCATACTCTGTTCTTAGAAGAATATGTTGATAGAGCATTTTATAAGAGCATCTTAATAAAATCATCAATTCATGTCATTTTAAATTCTGAAATGTATCTATACACAAAAATTAACTTGTTAGATTCAAATGACAATGCCAAATAGCTAGACTGTACTGACAACAATTAATAAGATAATTAAAATTTTATCAAAATGACCAAATTTGATTTTTAAAACTTGGCTTCAGCAAGTAATCTGTCATTGAATCTCAATGCCTTGAATTAACTACCCACATAATTTTACAATTAGAATGAAAAATATTCATCTAGCCCTTTTATGTTAAGTAAGAGAAGGAAAACCCAGAGATGTGAGCTTCTGTATGTAGAAAATAACAGAATTAAGACTAGAATGTAGATTCTTAGCCTCAAGCCCTTTCTTCTCCATCAACCACATCATTTCTCTTCTTTCCACCAAAGAGCTCAATGTCCCAGAATGCTATAACTGTTTGCTTTAATCCACTGCTGACATGGGTCAAAGGTGTTTTTCTTGTTTGTCTTCTATCTCATTTCCCACCAGTGCTCATATATGGTCATTATTTCCTCTTATCTTTCCCAAACATAGGCCACTAATCAAAGTAAGCTACCCTCAGTGCCACTATCTGTAGAATGGGGTGCTTTTATAAATACCTTACAATCCCCTAGGTTATCAAAGTGAGATACTTAAGTTGTAAAGATCCTTATATGAAAGGCAAAACAAGAAAAATCTTAATTATTTTTAAACATTTTTTATTTTAAAATACACATAACATAAAATGTGCCATTTTAACCATTTTAAGTGTACAATTCAGTACCATTAATTATATTCACAATGTTGTACAACTGTCACTACTAATTCTAAAACCCTTTCATCACCCCAAACAGAAATTCTCTACTTATTAAGCCATAATTTCCCATTCTCCTCTTTCCCTAGCCCTTAGTAACCTCTAATTTGTCTATTCAATATATTTCATATAAGTGGAATCATTTAATATGTGTCCTTTTGTGTCTGGCTTATTTCATTAGTATAATGTTTTCAAGTTCCATCCATGCTGTAGCATGTATCAGAACTTCATTCCTTTTTATGGCTGAATAATATTTCATTTTATCTCTATACTACATTTTGTTTATATATTGATTTGTTCATGGACTCTTCATAATTTTCTAAACTAGAAATGTCATTTTCTAATATTACATTTGTCTAAAGCCCATAGAAAAGTTAAGGTCCATTTGGTGTAGCTTTATGTCTGAACTTTGGAAAGATACATGCTAAAAATGAAGTTATTACCACTGTCAATAATATGCAATTGGAAATAACTTCACAGTTTCCATTAGCTGAGTCACAAAATTGGGCTACTACTAATTCATTAATATTATCTAAATAGGTTTTATTTTGCATGTTAAAATGTATGCTATTTAAATGAATTTTTATGCTAGTTTAGAATTATAGCCATATAAAGACAATACCTATTCTCTTTAAACATATTAGGGTCACAAATACCTGTGAAATACGTCATAAAAATCTTTAATGCAAAGGCACGCACACACAATTTCTCAGATGATACTATGGTTCATGGAACTCCAAGCCCAGCCCTTCCAATTATTGAATTCCAGAGTAAAAAATTCTAATCTTGATGGATATTTAACCCAAAATTCTGTGAGGTACAGATAGGAGTTGCAAATCACCCCTCAACTCATTCTTCTTCTTAATGCGTACTCTCACCTTTGTAGTGCCAACAGAACTCTCACAGCTTAAAATTCATGACTCATTATGTTCTAATTGTCCTATTGTGGTTGTTTTGTTTTCCCTCTTAAACTGCAAACATTTATGGTAATCAGCCAGGCTTATATTCCACTAAATTTTTCATACTCTCTAGCACACATTCTTCTTTCAATAAAAGTTCTTATTTATTTTACATTTACTAGATAGTTTAAGATGGAGATGTAATACGCCTTTTGTGTTTTCAGTAAATGCCTTTGCTTTTTTAACAATGATACTTTAGCACCATACTTTATGCATAAAAGACAGTTCATAATTAGTTTTGTTAGTTTGATTTTTATTTTAGATTCTTTCTAAAAAATCTTTATTTTTCTTGGTGTTGTGAAAAGATGGCTTTCTATAATTTGAAAGGGAGTGAAGAAGTCATGTGCCGTATTTCTTCCATAATTCTTGTTTCGGAAGAATTACACTTGAACCATTAAGTATTACTTAGCTGATATTTTTCAATATGGGTCCACTAAATATTTCTAATATTGTTAAACATTTTAAAGTACTTCCAAAGTGTGCAAGAAAGTGGTTTCAATACTTTCAGAGAAAGTTAATTCACAAAGGAAGCTTGTGTTTTATGAGGCTTTCCTGAATTACAGAAATTAAAGAGGGAAGGACCCATTAGGTCATTCAGTTCATTCCCTTAAGAGTGCAGAATTGTTCCCTGAAGAATATGCACTAGGGCTTTTCTGGAAAGGAAATATTAAAACTCAACTGCAATTGAGATAGTAAATTTGTAATTTATGCACAATAAAGGTTTTTCTCCACAGATATTCATACTACTGCATATTTTAAAATCTGGCTAAAGCATTAATAAAGTGATTAGCAAAAGTCAAGGAGGCCATTTGTTAGTGTACTTCCTGATGAAATAAAAAGCTCCTTGGCAATTAGTTTGGAAGGAAATGAAACTGAACCCCTAATTCCTCCTCCTTATGCCACCCATCTAAGGCTTTTCCTCTTTGTTCCCCAAAATACAGTTTCAGTGTTCTGTAATTAAGGGGTAATGGTTCCTGCTTGGGAAGCATCATAGATAGAAATTTTCTATTCATTTTTCTTGTTCAAGCATAGTTTTTATGAAAGCCTGTTAGAAAGATAGTGTTCAAAATATTAATTTGACCAATCCATAAGGTCAATTTTTACAAGGATCAAAGTTGTTCATTCTCTTAGGATATCAAAAATATCTTAGCATCAAAAATACTTTCTCATCAAACTACCATGGCACCTGAAAATGTAACCATAGCATTTATTTCTTAAGTTAACTTTTCCCAGCATATTTTTCATAGAACACTAGTCGAGATAATGGTTCTATGAAGAAATTTGGGAAATGGCGAATATTTTCTTTCCTCTCTTAGAGATGCATGATGTCTGACAGTGACTTAAAGACTGAAAAACCCACAATAAAGAGAGCTGCTTAACTTTGAGAAGCCAAATATTTAACCCTCAAACTTTTTTTTAAAGTTTGTGACCATCTATTAATAATCATGGAATATACTTTTGGAAATTCTGGCTTAGAATTATCTAGATTCTTCCTTCAAATTATAAATACCAGTGTTTGTCTCTCAGAGGTTTAATCTGTAGTATAAATCAGTGTCTCTTTGAGGTTTTTTAGTAGGTGGTATTCTAGAAGAAAGAACTGAGGGAATAGCAGGGCAATAAAAGGACTAGTTTGGTGGCATAAGCATTGTCCATAAATTCCATATTCACTTGTTCATCTTTCATCTATCCTTAACCATGTGGTTAGCAGGAGCCTTTACTTGGGGAGCTAGTGATCATCTTAGGCAATGCCATTGATAATTGTTCTGTTTTTTTGCCAAACCACCTTGGCTCTATAACTTCCTGACTTCCTTAGGATAAAATGGTTCCATAAGATTTCTGTTTACATGGCAGATTTCTTGGTTTTGGTTTAGTCTTCAAACTATGACTAAACTGGAATCAACACAGTAGGTCTATTTCCCAAAGCTGAACTCTGGTGTTCTGCTTTCAGCTTGGGGCAGAACAGGACTCAGAAGAAGGAAACAACTAATTCTCTTTCTTCGCCCAGATCCACAGTAGCCTTTTTTTTCCACACAATATGATAACATTTCTGGTTCTCAGTTTCATTATGTGAAAATTAAGCATGGCGGGGGGTGTGGGTGAAAAAAGATGACATTTTTGACTCCTTTCAAATTCATCTATGACTAAGACCTACACAGATAAATTATAGGAAACAAGTACAAGAAGATATAAATTCTTGGTACTAAAAGATAGTAAAAATCATAAGAACAATACTATAACTAGTTGTGTGATATTATAAAAAATACTCAATTTCTTGTGCATTAATGTCCTCAGCTATACAATAAGGAATTAGCTAGTAATTAGCAAGAATATTTCCTGTTCCTAGAATCAATAAATTACTCTGTCTGGTTCAGAAATTGAATTTTACCTGTTTCTGGCCAAGATGGAGAAGCAGTGACTAGAGTTACCTTCTAGACTGAAATAACAACAACAAAAAGACAAAACATGAAATAAAACAGTGATTTTTAAGACACTGGCCATTACACAACAAGACATAGTAATTTCTAAGAGACAGGGAGTAAGGTGAACCGTATGGCTGTCCCAGCTTTCTGCCTTGAGAGAGTATCTCAGCTGTACCACAGGAAAGGGAAAACCATTTGGAGTCTGGAGATCTCCCCAAATTGAGGAGACATAGCAGAGGATCTGGGAAGACCAAGGTGGCAAGTACTGGAGAGGAAAACACCACATAGAAAGAGAAACTCAGAGATCTACAGAAAGCCACCTAAATATTCAGCAGACATGCATGTGAAAAAACTACCTGAGGCTATGGAAAGAACCACCTAAAATGAGTAAAGGGAACGGTACCTACTGCTCACATGGGGCCTGGGAGAGTGACTCTTTCTACCATCCATGCTGGAAATACTCATAATTCAAGGGGCATTGGGTAGAGTACTTAGTAAAATCTTGCTTGGAAGTAAAGAATAATTAGCCCTAGAATGGGCACTGAGCCAAGCTCACCTAAAAACATCATAAAACAAGACCCAAAATAATTGAACTATTTCAAGTAACAGCATCCCAAAACGAAGTTCAAGAATATTTACTGGAATGCAAAATATTCCTCACCTAACAATGTCTGGCATTCAATCAAAGATATTCAGAAATGCAGAAAGCAGGAAAATAGGGCCCATGGTGAGGAGAATAATCAACCAATGGAAGCTGACCCAGAGCTGACAGAGATGCTGTAATTAGCAGAAAAGGACATTAAAACAGTTATTTTAGCTGTATTCTATATGTTCAAAAGTTAAGTAGAGATTATGGAAGATATAAAAAGACCCAAATCAAATTTCTGAGATAAAAACTACAATGTGTGAGATAAAAAAATAAATTGGATGGGATTAACAGCAGTTTAGATATTACAGAAGAAAAGATTAATGAACTTGAAAACATGGCTATAGAAATGATTCAAAATAAAACAAGGAGGAAAAGAGAATAAATTTTAAAAATGAACAGAGCCTCAAAGTCCTGGAAGATACTTCAAGCCACCTAATACACACATGCTTGGAATCCCTGAAGAAAAGGAGTGGGATGAAAAAAAATTGAAATAATAGTGGCCAAAACTGTTCTAAATCTAATGAAAACAATAAATCCATATATCTAAGAAGCTCAGTGAACTCCAAGCACAAGAAATGTGAAGAAAACTATACCTTATAATCAAAGTACTCATAAACAGTGATACAGAGAACATCTTAAAAGCAGTCAGAGGGGGAAAAAATTACATACAGAGGAACAAACACAAGAATGAGAGCAGAGTCCTCATCAGAAACAACTCAAGTGAGAAAATAGTGGAACAACATCTCGGAAGTACTGGAAAAAAATCTGTCAACCTAGAGTTCTATACTCAGCAGCAAAAATATCTTTCAAATACTAAGGCAAAATAAAGACATATGAAAGCTGAAAGAATTTTGATCACCAGAAAATCTGTACTACAAAGAATGTTCAAGGAAGTCCTTCAAGCAGGAGAAAAATGATACGAAATGAAATATAACTGAATGACACTAGATGAAACCCTTTGTGGATCTACACAAAAAAATATTGGAAATCAGAGCCAGATATGTATATTTTCTTATTATTAAAATGACTTTATTTTCTTATTATTTAAATGACTTTAAAGTATAAATTGACTGTTTAAACAAAGATAATATATTTTGAAGTTTAAAATACAGGTAAAAATACAGTGTATGACAGTAAGAGCGTAAAGGCTGGGAGAGGAGAAATGAAAGTATACTATACATGAAGTGGGATAATATCACTTGATGGCAGAGACAGTGATAAGTTACTGTTTTACCATACAGCCTAACAAAATTAACGAACAAAGTGTTATAATTAATAAATGAACAAAGGAGATAAAATGGCATCATCAAGATACCCAGTCTAAAGGAAGCCAGAAAAAGAGAAAAAAGGAAATAAGGAAAAGATGGGACATATTAAAATTTATATAAGCCTAACTATACTAATAATCACATTAACTGTAAATGGTCAAAACAATTGAATGGCAGATATTGTTGGATTAAATTAAAAAAATCAAGACCCAACCATATGCTGTCTATAAGAAATATACTTAAAATATAAAGAAACAAATAGATTAATAGAAGGAAAATAATGATACCAATGCCCACACCAATCAAATGAAAGCTAGACTGGTTATATTAGTATAGGACAAAGTAGATTTTAGACCAAAGAATATTTCCAATGTTAAGATAGTCATTTCATAATGAAAAGGGGATCAATTCATAACAATCACAAATAATTACTAAACAAGAGAGCTTCAGAACACATGCAGTAAAAACTGATAGAACTGCAAGAAGAAATAAATCCATAATTATAGTAATAGATTTCAACTTGTCTCTCTGAATAATTGATAGAACAAGTACACAGAAAGTCAAGTGTATGGTAAATTTGAAGAACACTACCAACCAACTTAATCTAATTAATATTTATAAAACAGTGCACCCAATAACAATAAAATACACATTTTTTTCAAGTGCACATAGAATATTTACAAAGAAATTGAATTTTAAGAAATTCAGACTTAGATCCCATTTATTATTAAGGTATTTTATTCTTTACTTTTAAATCTTTGTAGCATTTCTTTAAAAAATTAATTTACAAGCATTTATTCTACTTTGCTTATTGTAGAAATGAACTCTTATAAACCACATTTTCTTTGGGAATTTTAAATGTAACATCCATAAAATATAGATATATATCTAATTAAAGAGATACATTTGGTATTTCAAATATGTGTCTGGCCTAAAGAAAAATGCTTCATACCATACTAAAACAGCAATTAATATAGAATACTATCACCCAGTAAAATCACTCAGTAGGTTGGAGCATGTTTATCTTTACCAAATATTAAAGATGTTACTAATTTAGGAATTAAGAACACCTTCAAAAAGACACTATTTTACAAATGTCCTCAATTTATTCATTTTAATTAATGTTTTTTGCTTTAAAAAAAAACCGCTTAGAATATCTCTCTACATTCTTTTGTCAAATACTGACTGCTGTTTTCAAGAGGCCTACTCAGTAGTCCAAGATTTAATAGCATCTGCTTATCTACCACAAATGTTAAACAGGGATAAGATTGGCAATAGCTTGAAAGAAACAAGTGGAGTAGGGGAGTGAACAAATTTAGGATGGGGGCTGGCTTTAATGTTACAAACCAACTTAAAAGCAAACTTTCAGTATTGTTCAGAGGCAAGCTCCTTCAGTAAATTCTGCCAGTTCAGCCAGGAGCAGGATGGCCTGTTTTTTATCCTTCCCCCTCCCGCCCACGTTCAAAATAGAGAATCACTTGTACAACGCAGTGTATGTGGATAGGAACAGTACGTGGTTCAAGACACAACACACCGTCTACACACTTATGGGCATCAGTTTTATCTCAGTCCTCACCAAAGCATGATGATATAATTTTCCATCTCTATTTAAAGGCAAGAAGATTGAGGTGCATAGAAACTCTACAATTTATGTCCGTTCAGAAATTAGCAAGAAGCAGAGCCGTTTTTCAACCCAGATCCCTAGTGATAAAAATGTATAAATAAATTAACATAGCTAAAGTACTTATTAGAATACATGGGTCACAGAAGACATTTTTATAAATATTATTTCTCATATCAGTATCTAGACCTTTAATTCCTTGATTTTGGTACCTCTGTGTTAATATATAAAACTCTACAAAGAGATGTTTCAGATTATTCAAGGCATCTAAATATGGTAATGGACCTAAATGCCTGTGGGGAAGGTATCAACTTGTAAGAAAAACATAAAGGTAATTTGGAGCCATTCTTTGTAGAAAATTTCTCAGGTTAAATGTTATTTATTAGTGAATCAGTCTTAAGAATGATCTGTAATATGGAGATTTGTATTATGGTTGGAGTTTTATGACATTGATAAAGAACTATTGTCTTAATTTTTTAATCTTTGTGTAATTATGGGATTGTTGGAAGACTGATCTTTTTTTTTTTTTTTTTTTTTTGCGGTGCGCGGGCCTCTCACTGTTGTGGCCTCTCCCGTTGCCGAGCACAGGCTCCGGACGTGCAGGCTCAGTGGCCATGGCTCACGGGCCCAGCTGCTCCGCGGCATGTGGGATCTTCCCGGACCGGGGCGCGAACCCGCGTTCCCTGCATCGGCAGGCAGACTCTCAACCACTGCGCCACCAGGGAAGCCCAAGACTGATCATTTTTAATCAATCAGGCTTGATTTAGAGAATTCTTTTGATCATATATTAAGTCTAGAAACAATGTTTACATTTCTCTCACCCACTTTCCAAAGACGTTTGTTAGCTGATGATCAACAAAAGTATACGACATACATCATGAATATTTGAAATTTTAGTACCTGAGCCTCTTTCTTATTTGTGTTGGCAATTCTGATTTTCTTCCTTTGATAAGTGTGTCATCAATTTATTATGATAATTAATGAAGATGCCCCAGGAAAAAAACTGCTTCCCTTAAGTAGATGCTTTTTAAATACTAATAAATAACTTTGCTATTTAAAATTTTCATAACAAATTTATCACATGCAAAAATGCACCATAAATTATAGATACCCATCATTAGTAATGTATAGACTATCCAGTGTCAGACATATTAAATAGAAAGTACCTTAAAATAGCCCTAGTTTCTGTGTTTGTATTGTTCACTGTTTGTAGGCATATTAAACATCTCTGTTTCAGTTCAGTAATGCCCTACTTACTCTGAGTATTTTTTATACAGTTAGTAAGCAACTTGTAATCACTATCACTCTTAAATAGCATTACAAGGATAAGAGGCTATTAGTTTTGGTCAAGTGAAGCTGGGTTGCAATGGGTTAACTGGGATCATTACCTCAGAGACTGTTCATATCCTCAGACTTCACAGCCCTAGCAGAGGCTAGCTCTGTAATAAGTCTCACATTACATGCGGATTAGATTTGTAGAAATCCTGTAACTCAATAGGTACCTGCCTATTCTCTCCTGGCGTCAGCCTGCCTGCACTGCTTTGCTCTGTAGACATACCTGGCATTCCACCCATGCCTCTCACTTACTAAGTGAACTGGAGTCTGCCTACCAAAACATTGGGGGTATTGTCATGAAGGAGAAAAACCCCTGACAGACAAGCAAAGTGTGAAGTTGGGCTTGCAGTGATGCCTTGTTACCTTCCTCTGAAGTGTACATGCTGCTCTAACTTCCTCATACCCCACAGCTCTGTTGGAGAGCTGCTATTTCCAGGTATTTGTAAGCAGAATGCAGTCACCCTCCAACAGGAGGATGGCGTTCTGGCTGCCTTTTCCTCCTCTCTTCTCTCCCCCGCCCGCCTCTGGCCTCCTTGACCACAAGGCTTACCCACCCTGATCCTCTCTGCTTTCCCTCCCAACAGTGTACCTTGGCAAACATGTTTACACTCAAAGGTGGGAAAACAAAACCCAGCACAGAGCACAACAGAAAACAGGCTTGGCACCAAATCCTAGAGCAGTCCTTCCTGCATTTAAATTGTTGATTAAAAAACGCACTGGGAAAATATAAATTTTAATTTAATTTCTGGGAGCTGTGCCAGATGCCATAAGCACTGCTATTTAACACGTAGCTCTAGTTCTCAGCACAAATCATTCATTAAATAATTAGCATATTACCTTGTTAAGAATCTTTCAAACTAAGGTAAGGTTTTCCTTCAGGAAGCACATCAGATTGTTTAGCATCTTTTTCTAATTAAGCATTAATCCCTCCCAGGAAGAATGAGTCACTCAAGCAAGTGAACTTTCAAAGATAAGGGATTTCTCCTTTGTAAACTGCAATTAACAGCTTTTAACAGGCAGCTTTGCTTCGGTTTTCCCAGCGGTTGAAGTGATTCCGATGAGTTTTTTCTTTTTGCTCGTTATGCAGCTAAACAAACTCAGGAAATGGAGGCATTTATGACAAATCCAGAGGTGAGCTGAGTAGTAAGACACCCAAACCACACCAAACCAAACAGAACCTTGAATTGCGTTACAATCCCATATACCATCTTTCTTAAAGGAGATTTTTCCCTCTATGGGGATACAACGTGGCATTCTGTGTGACAGCTTGGATGCAGGCTACCTTTCATAGGTGCAAAACTTCCCCTGGCAGTCAAACTGTGACAGGTGCCCTAAGTGTAAGTACACTTTTTAAATACAAAAATTCATTTTACAGTTGTATTTAAAAGAAGCTTTGAAGTCTTCAAGTCCTACAATTTTGTACCATTCAAATACTTATTTCCAATTTTTAGTAACAAAAGCAAAGATTAAATCTTCATCCTTCCATGTAGATATATGAATGGGGGATTTATGCTCTCTCTGATGTAGCTGGTAATTATAGAGTAGTAGTCAGTCTGTTCCAAGTGGGTTCTTACTATTATTTATTGGGTTTTTTTATTATTCTTATGAGGGAAAACCATAAGCTGTTTCTTTCCTGAAAGTTTTCAGGCTTCACCATTTTCAAAAAGGGATATGTGAAAAAAGGGGTGCAGAACTTGTGCTATTCAAAAAAGGGAAAGCAATACTGATTTTTTTATGCATGTTAAAAATAAACATTTTGTTATTAGGTCTACTTCAGTTGCCTGAAGGAGCAGTTTTACCTGTGAAATTCATACGGTCGTAGATCTGTAAGGGACCTCAAAAACAATCCAATCTAACTTCCTCACTTCATAGAAAATTAAACTGAAACTAGAGAGGCAAGGTGACTTACCTAGGGTTACACACTGCTTCATGGCAAAGCCAGGACTAGAACTAGGTATGTTAACACCCAATTCAGGAAGTTCTGCTGTTTGGCACACTATGATGTTTGGGAAGAAGTCTCACTCCAGCTGTAGCAAGGCATCGCTTCCTCAGTTAATGATGGGGAATAATTCTTAGCGGTAACAGGCTTTCCTCCTGCTGATATTTCCATTGAAGAACTGCAGGTGTAATTCAAGGAGAAAGGGGAACCTGCAGCAGGTCCTTTTTAAAATGACAGTCACATAGATAGAGTGAAAATAAACAAACTGATAAATCAGCAAACTCTATCTTAAAAAGCAGAACATGGCTGGATTTCAGGTTGCTTTTGTCACTGATGGAGGGAGCAGAAGTTCCTATTTAAGCTTCATGATTACAGAAGCTGGTCAAATACTTTCAGTGTACTTTGAAGGCAGAAAAGCTTTTGTGTATCTTGAAAAATTACCTATATATTGAAGACCAACTTTTGTTCTCAATAACTTTACACCTTATTACGGGGATAAGATAAGCACAAAAAAGCAAAAAAACCCAACTTATACCAGAAGTGCAAAGGAATACAGTGATGTTGGAATTAATTTAATGATATTTAGCATTGTATATGTAAAGTTGATGGTTTATAAGTTGTTGTATTATATTAGTCAAGCTTTTGTATTTGCTTCCTGCATTTAAATTGTTGATTAAAAAACGCACTGGGAAAATATAAATTTTAACACATACACACACCTACATTTAAATAGATATACCAAAATCCTTGGTATGGTCAGAAAACAACCATGTTAACTATTCTTATTTATTCAGCCAGTATTTTTTGAGATAGCTGCTGTGTAGGAAACCCAAAATGTATGTAACATGATCAAATTTCTTTAGAAGTTTATAATCTATCTTGAGGAAATTAAAAATATAGGAAAAGAGCTAGTAACATTATAAAGATAATGTTTAATAAAATGCCAAAATGAGAGCTTCAGACAATAAGTTACATTAGGCATTTAGAGGAATGAAAGACAATTAGAGCTGTTTTAGTTAGGAGAAACCTTACTAAGAAATTGAGAATTAAGTTGGGCCTTGAATATTGCGTCAGATTAGATATTATTTAGTTTCACTACGCAAGAGGGAGGAGGTATGGGGATATATGTATATGTATAGCTGATTCACTTTGTTATAAAGCAGAAACTAACACACCATTGTAAAGCAATTATACTCCAATAAAGATGTTAAAAAAAAAAAGAAGTTTGGGGATAGCATTTATGGAAGGAATTAAAGACAGATCTCTATAAATTCACACACAGTTTTATATACATGGTAGATAGATTGCAGTTATATTATGTGTTAACTCTTTTATCAGTAATCCATAAGTTTCCTAGTCCTTCAAATCCTCCAAGTGCAATTTAAGTCCCAAGTTCTTCATAAAGTCATTCAAAACAATTAGTAATGTTCCCTTCCTTTTCTAAACACACTTAATACTCAGTGTGTAGACTAGTTTTTACACAGGGATGTATCAGAAATATTCTGAAAAGAGAATTCTTCAGGATCTCGGGTAGGTATATTCCTAAGTGTCTCATAAAATTTTTGGAGACAAGATAGAGAAATGTGAAGAGGACAACAGTACAGAGAAATGGATCCATAGTGGAATGAATCATGGGATAAAATTGAGAGCAATATTACTGAATTGCATGTTTTGTTTAAATATGAATCAATATTTAATTTATTCCATAACAGATTTCACACAAGAAGTAATCTCAATATATATTTCATCAAAGGGAATCTTAATATCTATGTGTTCAAAAGGAATTCACCATCACCTGCAGTTTCTACAACTTTTACATTGACATTGACACCAACTATTTATCCACTCCACAAATCAAACATAAACTTCCTAACGAGTATGTTGCCATCAGAGTTTCCGCCTTTGGAGACTGTACATCAGCTTTAACACCGTTGACATTATTCAAAGTATTTATCATCTTTTGGATCAGACTTCAGAGTAGATTCTTACCCATTGATGTAGGATCTTTATTCTTCATAGGTAAGACTAGATTTTTGGAAATAGCCAAACGTTTGAAAAAAGTTGGGTAAAATAGAGAATTGAGGCTATAAAGTAACAGGAATTAATTTGGAGTGTTTCTCCTAAGGTTCTATGAAAGCAACTCAGGTAAGAGCAATATTTTGAGTGCTGGCAATGTAATTTCACCAGCTTCCTCAGGTGACTGCTTTAGGGGAGTGTGAACTGTAGTTAAGAGCATGGACATCGAAGCTGGAGATACCTGGGTTGCTTGACGTTAATTAGCAGAAGTTTCTTCATTTTTAAATGAGGATAATAATTCCTACCTTAAAGGGTTAGTTATTGTTAATTATATTATTGAAACATGACATAGGTTGATGGAGTTTTAAAATATCTATTACTCTACAACCTTGCCTCATATTTTTTCTCCATCCTATTTACTTTTGTGTGTGATAATCATAAATTGCGTTACCATGTTCAACAAATTTACTTAAAATTCAGAGTATTTCACCAGGGTTTTATTTTTATGGCAAACCTGTTATTAGAGAATGATATTAGCCTAATAAGTCATAGTTAACAAAATGCCAGGTGATTCTGTGAAATACTAATCAGACTAAATTGCAGATGTTAATGAAGAGCCTTTTATGATTCCAAGGTAGGAGAGTCTGTGAGAAAAGATGAAATATTAAACATACATGATTGAATAAAATTTCTTCATTGAGCAAATGATAATCTCACACAGGTACATTAATTGGTTCAGGCTGTAACCAAGGTTATAAGAAAACAGGTGTAGATGGATGTTTTAGAAAAAAAGGTAAATGTGTCATATGGTCAGTCAGTTAATCATTAATATTTACAGAGGGCCCACACCTTCATGCATGAATGGTTCGCACCCTTTAATATTCATCCCTGGTAGGACTGAAAGAGGATAATGATATATTTTTTTAAAAAATCTGTGGACTGAAACACTAAAATACTTTTATAGTTCACCTAACACTTGAAATGGACTTCATTTCAGAAATTAAGGACTCTATTATAGGTTTAATTTCCAATAGCACTCTGCTTGTAAAAATAGTCACACTTTATGTTTCTAATATGTTGGTAATGTTGGGTTTTCTCCCCCCAGTATTCTCTTATTCCATTTTTTTTTAATTTTGCAAATTTACTGAATTTTTCATCATTAAAATAATATTATCACACTATAGAAAATATATGCATAACTCTATCACTCTTGGTATTTTACAGTTCTGGTTTTAATTTATGAAATTATGTTATTTAACTTAACTTTAATCACAGTGTAAATATACTTTTTTTTTTTTTTGGCTGCATTGGGTCTTTGTTGCTGCACATGGGCTTTCTCTAGTTGTGGCAAGCAGGGGCTACTCTTCATTGCAGTGTGCGGGCTTCTCATTGCAGTGGCTTGTTTTGTTGTGGAGCATGGGCTGTAGGTGTGTGGGCTTCAGTAGTTGTGGCACGTGGGCTCAGTAGTTGTGGCTTTTGGGCTCAGTAGTTGTGGCTTGTAGGCTCTAGAGTGCAGGCTCGGTAGTTGTGGTGCATGGGCTTATTTGCTCTGTGACATGTGGGATCTTCAAGAACCAGGGCTTGAACCCGTGTCCCCAGCATTGGCAGGCGGATTCCTAACCACTGCACCACGAGGGAAGCCCTGTAAATATACTTTTGTATCCTCTTTTTTGTCTCATCTTGGTAAAAACTATATTGTATCCTCAATCAAACACTGTAATGCCTTTGAGAGTTTCCATTAAATAAACACAGAATTTAAAATTATCCCCATGAAACTTGTAGTGCTGGCATATCTTCACCGGGCCTGAGATGGGCTTCATTATGTATTACAAGATTCATTTACAGAGAAAGAATTCTGGTGGACTTTGTGGCCTGAGATTGAATTCTGGCTTGGCCACTGGGTCAATTTGGGCAAGTTGTTTAAACTGTTTAACCCTCAGTGTCCTCCTCTGTAAATGGGAAAGTATTTTCTCATAGAGTTCTTCTGGGAATTAAATTTAAAAATTCATATAAAAAGCTCTTAGTATAATGTAGTAAGCTCTCAACCAGTGTGAACAGACCCGCAGTCAGGTCTCCCATTTTATTGCCCAATCCAGGGTTCCTCCTTCTATATCATGCTGAGAACCTGGGAGCGAACACAATGATGAATATATGCCTTAATCCCCGTAGCTCCTATACATCAGTTCCTGGGCTGTGGACTATCACAATCAATATTGCATGATTACAACTCACATTCTCTCAGAATACTTCAGCAGCTTTCACTGTGCAGGGTTGCATTTTTTTTTCCAATGCTAAACATGATTGACAAAGAAATATAAGAGGACCACTCAATGAAATCTCAACACAAAGTGTTCAAGTTTGAAATGCTAAGATCCCCAGAACACTGAGCTCCATCATTTACAGACATCCAAGTAGATTCAAAGTACATAATTTGCTTCTTATCCCTTAAGAAGACCAAGCTTCCAATCCCCCATCCTGTATCACACATATATAGTCATAAATGCTGGTTTAAAAAAAGAAAAAAACACCATTGGCTTAGCATTTCTAAGATGAGATGGACCTTTTGAGGCTCTTCATTATTTCAGTTTGTCTGTAGGTTGAAATAGAGGATTGAATTTGCAAAATGGAGTGAGATTATGATGCATTAATCTTATTCCAAATGTTAATTTATGGGCTTCATAAGATCTACTTTGCTGTAGAGCTTAGAAAATGTTTTTTCTCAGTAGCTCAGTGGCTCAATTTCCATGGCAGGGCCACTCCAAGAAAATTGAGTAGTTATCAGAATGAGAATTTTTGTTCCGTGTTGTCTGAGTATCTGGTGATAAATTTCATCCTACTTCATTCAGAGAACTGTAATTTAAACACACACACACACAGATAGAGTGCACTTGTGAAATAAAACCAAAAATCTCTATATTAGCAGCCCAAATCTATTTTTTATCAGTCTAGGACTTTGTATATACATTGTAATTGTAAATGTGAAAATAAATGCCATCACATTTACTAAATTAGCATCTTTTAAGAAAAGGACTTAATAATCATAATAAGAACAAACTATAGTGAAAGGTACACTGGATTGGAAGTCTAGTGTTCAGAGCACAAGTTAGCCCCTATCACTATTCCATGGTGAAATTAGACCCGGTTTGCAAGATTATTTGGACCACAAGGTTATCAACTTATCTTGGTTTGACTTCACTGTCCTAATTTTAAAACTGAAAGTCCTGCATCTGAGGAAGCCTTTCTGTCCCAGACAATCTGGAACAATTGGCCACCCTATAAAGGGTGGGAACATTAAGAGAGCATTAGCTTGGGGAGGGAGAAAGGGAATGACTTAAACAGTGACAGACTGCAATACTGGGAACACTCAGGTCATTTTGGACTTCTGGAAGACTTGAGTTACCCTGAAGAGGAGGTATTGCCTAAGGAGTGTTGCTGGACTTAAAGGCTGTGCAACACCTACAATTCTGGAACTGGACTTTCTGGACTCCTAGTTCATTTAAAACCATAGCAGAAGATGTTAGCTTGTAAAAAGATACATATCTGTCAGCTCATACCTTTCTGCTGTTAGGATTACATGGTTACACATCCCTTTCTATGCTTCACCTGCTACCTTTGCCTCTTTGGTTTCAACTAATCCTGACCTTGACCCATTCCTGTCTTTGATCTTCTCCCTATTGCCCTTCAGGCAGCCAATGTAAACTTCCCCTACTTGCATTCCAGCTGACCTGACCGCATTTTAACTTAGTTTTCCACACTTAGACATTCTGTTTCCATATCTGCTTTTGGGACTAAGCCTATATCAAGGCTTCTGATTGCTGTATCCAACATTTGCTTTTAGGATTTCCCATGTGGAAGATAGAGGCTCTGGCCCCATTTATATTTTGAAACAGCAAACACATTTATTGAAAAGGAGGTCATGCAATCATTTTCCTTTTTGCATCATTTTTTTCTTCAGAGGCTAAATTACTTTAAATAGCTTTGTCTTCATTATGTTTTGCTTCCTGAGTGCAGAAAAATCCTTCCCTATATCATACACAATGTCATGTATCAATCTAATTCACAATGTCTTGGTTAGTTTAGTCATTACTGTGGACTTGATGAACCTTTGAATTTATAAGGTAGGAAGGCTGCAAGTCATCTTTTTATTTTAATTTATTTCTTAGACCACTTTTATTCCACAAACATTTCTTACTGCCTATTATGTGCTATACTCTTAAGGGTCAAAAGGACCTCTGAAAAGACTGGAAGAAACAATGTGAGCCTTAGCCATTCCAAGGCCATAGTATAGAACCTATAACATACTAGGTACTAAAGTATATAACCAAGGACATGTAAGATTGCTACTTCATAAAAATATTGTTGTTTTCATGATTTTTGTGGTATTTGTCAGCTTTTTATCCTTTTTAACTTGTGACTTCTTTCATAGTCTAATTACATATTAGTTCTTGTACCTAACTTTGTACTAGTAAATTATTTTTCTGTTTCTGAAACAGTGCCCTCCAAATTATGCACACTTCATGCACCACAATTCTTAGATCTATCTGTGCTCATTAAGAAAAAAAAGTCAGCAAGTACTACCTACTTCTAAGCTCAAAATTTTCTGTCCTAAAAAAAACAACAACTGTATTGAGATATCCTTTGGTTTCTACCACAGACGCTGCTAGTTACACAAAGAATCTGATTTGTCAGAAATTAAAAATCTATTTAGACAGGAGCAATTATAAGGATTCATCATACTTTCATGGCATATGAGATAGATATTTGTGTGGATTGAAAAGAAAATCCTTGTTAACTTCTCAAGTATTTCTGACTAACTGTTGGTATGGCTTTACTTGGGAGAGAGCTTTCTTGTGGTCATGAAAATTTTTTGTAGTTTCACCCATTCTTCTAGCAGTGGTTTAAAGAGATTGGTGAAACCAAATGGGAAAGAAGATAAAAGAGAGGGGTTTTAGCTTGTTCCCAACACTACAAGTTTGTTAAGTTACAAACCACGTGCTCTATGCATACTTCCTATAATCTCTTACTTAATGTTTTGTGACAGATTTAATATAGCAAAATTAGACATGCTGCCACAGTTCTTCTGACAACTAACCTGGTTTCCATGCACTAATACCACTGGCTTCTTGCCCAGTACAAATACACTTGAATAAAAGGTCAAGGAACACACCAAGGAAAACCAGAGAGCGTAAAAATAAGAAGTAGATTTCAGCGTGAAAACACTAAATACTTCTGAAGAATCTTTAGACACTTCTCAGCACTGACTGTCTTGGAAGGAAGGAAAATGACTGTGTACTTTTTACAGGTATTTAAACACTGTCAGATGTAAGGTAAATCATTGAAAATAATCTTAAATTTAAAATAATATTGCATAACTTTTTAAAATTTCATATCCAGTTAGAGTCCTTGGAATAAATTTAGATGAAATGGTTTCATAATAAATCCATTGCTTTCTACATAAAGTTGGAAAGGTGCATAAAGAAGAAACATATGCAGTCATTTTCTTTTTACTTGCATCAAAATAGTTTAATCATTTTGTAGTTTACACTAGATAATTCATGGGGCATAATTACTCAAGAAGACAAACAGTAGATTTAAAACCATTGCTTTCTCTTTGGTTCACAATCTTAGCGATAAGCGTTATCTATAAAATATTAGTAAATGCCAAGTACCAATATAGCATCACCACCTTAGGATCTAGTAGGGAAAAGTAAATACAGACTAAAGAATATTAGAAAAAAAGTCAAATTCTTGACAATTTATCCATTTGCACCACTGTTAAAAAATCCCAATGCCATATTCTTATCAGACAAGGCAATGGAGGAAAGGGGAAAATGGGACAACAATCTTATAAAATCCAACATTCAGAGGGTTACAATTACTATTAGTACTTCTTCTCCTTTATGTCCACTTATGTAAATCGTTACATTTTGGATTTACTGACTGCATCATATACTGAGCCATATTTTATATTCATACCATGTATCTGCTCCCTATTTGTATTTTCAGTGTTAGCTTTGAACACTATTTTTCATCTGATTTTTTGTGTCCCTTTGCCTTTTAATAAATCATTTCTGAGCCAATGATTCATTTAGTGAATTAGGAAAATAATACATCTTAATAGTAAATTAAAAGGAACAATTTTAATAAAATTTAAACAACCACAAATGATATAAAAATATATTAGTTTAAATGATAGTTACTCATTTAATTACATGTTAGCCAAGATGAACTTACCTGCAGTTTTGAAACAGAAACTCAATCTTTAGGAACATAACAATTTTTTTAAGATGTAACATGATTTGGGGGGCAATCATAATAAAAATACATCACACATATCAGATTAGAAAATTTAAAAGTCTAGCAATAGCAATTGTTGCTGAGATTATGAAAAATGGGAAATATTATATGTTTGATGGGAATGTAAATTGATGCCATCCTTTTGGAAAATAGTTTGTCAGTTTCTAGGAAACCTGTACTGTGCATGATCTATTTACCTAGCAATTCTACTGTACTTATACTCATTCTTAATTATTACACATGAGCACAAGAAGACACGTATCAAGATGTTTATTGTGATGTTGATTGTCATTGTGAAAAAATAGAAACATCCCATTTATTGAGATATGATGAAGTGACCCAAAACCCAGCAAATCTCAACAAATATCAGTGAATTAAAAAGTAGACTGGCTTGTAATTCAGATATTTGAAGTTATCAGACATGGAATTAAAATAGCTATGATTAGTATGCTGAAGAAAATAGATGCCAAAGAGGAAAATCTTACCAGAGCCCTGGAGTCTATACAAAAACCATATAAGAGAGAAATTCTAGATATTTGAAAAAAATAATATCTAAAATTAAGAACTCAGTGGATGGGTATAACAGTAAATTAGATAGACCAGAAGCAAGACTTAGTAAACGAAAAAGTTAAGTTAGCTGAAATTATACAGGATCAAGCTAGAGAGAAAGAAGGATGAAAAATGTACGAAAGAACACAAAAGGTATGTGAAGTCAGGTGAAAAATTGTAGTAATGTACTTATAATTGAAGTCTCAGGAAGAGAAATAAAAAAGAGAATGGGACAGAGCTTTTCAGGACTGATGAAATTATGAAGTGACATATTCAAGAAATTCTGTAGTCACAAGGCAGGAAACACACACTCAGGCATATTTGGCAAACTGCTGAACACCAGAATCTAACAGAAAATTTAAAGGTGGACAGAGGAAAAAAGACACTTTAACTTCAGGTGATCACAAGATTGACAGTTGGTTTCTCAACAGAAATGATGGAATCCGGAGTACAACGGAATGACTTTTTATTTTTATTTTTTTTGCGGTACACGGGCCTCTCACCGCTGTGGCCTCTCCCGCTGCGGAGCACAGACTCCGGACGCGCAGGCCCAGCGGCCACGGCTCACGGGCCCAGCCGCTCTGCGGCACGTGGGATCTCCCCGGACAGGGGCACGAACCCGTGTCCCCCGCATTGGCAGGCGGACTCCCAACCACTGTGCCACCAGGGAAGCCCTGGAATGACATTTTTAAGGTGAAGGAAGGAAGGAAGAAAGGAAGGGAGGGAAGGAGGGAAGGGGAGAGAAAGAAAGAAAAAGAAAGAAGGAAACAAGGAAGGAAGGAAGGAAGGAAGGAAGGAAGGAAGGAAGGAAGAGAGGAAGAAAGAAAGAAAAAAAAGAGGGAAGGAAGGAAGGAAGGAAGGAAGAAAGCAAGCTGCCTATTTATGATTTTAAATCCAGTGAAGGGCTTCCCTGGTGGCGCAGTGGTTGAGAGTCCGCCTGCCGATGCAGGGGACACGGGTTCGTGCCCCGGTCTGGGAAGATCCCACATGCCGCGGAGCGGCTAGGCCCATGAGCCATGGCCGCTGAGCCTGCACGTCCGGAGCCTGTTTTCCGCAATGGGAGAGGCCACAGCAGTGAGAGGCCTGCGTACCACAACAACAACAACAAAAAATCCAGTGAAAATATATCTCCAAAATTAAAGTGAAATAAAGACGTTTGAGAAAAAAACAATAAAAATGAAATAATATATTACCAACAATAGAAGAACTAGTAAAGGGAGCTCTTCAGAAAGAAGGAAAGTGATCAAAGATGGGGGCACAGATATTCAGAAAATATAATAAGGAGCATTTTAAAGTAGTAAATACATATTCATCTTTTTAAATTATATAGAATAGGAACCAAAATTGATATCCTGGATGATAAATCAAATCTCAACAAATATCAAATGATTAAAAATCCTGCAAAGTACCTTCTCTGACCATAGAGGAGTTAAACTAGAATAAGAATTCGAACATAGCTCAAAATACCCAAATATTAAGAAATTAAGCAACACGATTATGAGTTACCTGTAGGACAAAGAAGAAAATTCAATTTTATAAAATACTTTGGGCTGGATGAGAAAGAAAATATCACATATAGAATTTTAGGGAATGCAGGTAAAATAGGGCTTAGAGATATATAGGGTTAAATATTAAAATAATAAGAAAGGCTGAACATCAATCATATAAGGATATATATGAAGAATTTATGGGTATAAAATCACATTAATCCTAAATAAATTAGAAATCAGATGAACAAAAAAATAATTAAATAGAAAACAAACATAATACTGAAAATCAACAAAGACAAATATGTGTTCTTTGAAAAGACTAAAAATCCTGACAACCATTTTTTAAAAATTGAAGTAAAGCTGATTTACAATGTTGTGTTAGTTTCAGGTGTACAGCACAGTGATTCAGTTATATATTCTTTTTCATATTATTTTCCCTTATAGGTTATTATAAATAACCTGTATAAATAACCTATATTATAAATAAAATATTGAGTAGAGTTCCCTGGGCTATACAGTAGGTCTTTGTTGGTTATCTATTTTATATATAACAGTGTTTATGTGTTAACCCCAACTTCCTAATTTATCCCTCCCTCCCTTTCCCCTTCGATAACCATAAGGTTATTTTCTACGTCTGTAAGTCTATTTCTGTTTTGTAAATAAGTTCATTTGTAATTTTTTTAGATTCCACATGTAAGCAATATCATATGATATTTGTCTTTTTCTGTCTTGCTTTATTTCACTTAGTATGATAATCTCTAGGTCCCTCCATGTTGCTGCAAATGGCATTATTTCATTCTTTTTGAGGGCTGAGTAGTATTGCACTGTGTGTGTGTGTGTGTGTGTGTGTGTGTGTGTGTGTGTGTGTATCACATCTTCTTTATCCATTCATCTGTCAATGGACATTTAGGTTGCTTCCATGTCTTGTCTATTGTAAATAGTGCTGCAATGAACAGTGGGGTGCATGTATCTTTTTGAATTATAGTGTTCTCTGATATTCTGTTACACTTCTAATAGAACAGATCAAACCTCTACCACCTCCCTTACACCACACACAAATTACTAACATCAGGAATGAAACAGTGGATGTCACTACATAACTTCCAGATAATAACAGGTCAAAGAACAGGTTTAAGCAAATAGCTTTGAAATTTTAGACGAAATGAAAAAATTCCTGGAAAAAATAACACCTTAGAATAAGTAACGCACACAACATAGAAAATCCATACGGTGCAATATTATCACAAAAATTGAGAATTTGTCATAGAGAAAACTCCAGGCCTGGTTGAGTTCCCAGGTGAATTCTTGCAACTAGATACTGAAAATATAACACCAAGCTAACCAACCATTTTTTCCCAGGGGATATACAAGGATGAAATAAAGTATAAAAACTTTTCCAGATAATAGAAAAAGAGTAAACACTTCCCAACTAGTTTTATGAATCTGGTACAACCTTGATACCAATATGTGAAAAGACTATTGAAAGGGGAGAAAAATTTTAGGTCAACCTCTCTTTATGACCATAAATGCAAATTATAAAAATATTAGCCTACTATATTAAGCAATATATTAAAAAGAACATAAAGAAATAATAAAGTAGAATTTACTCCAAAAATCCAAGTATGGCTATATATTCACAATTTATCAATTTAATTCAACACATTAACATAAGAAAAATATATGAATAACTCAATAAATGCAGAAAAAACACTTGATAAAAGTCAACACCCATTTATGATAAAAAGTCTAAGCAATTTAGGAATAGAAGAAATGACCTTAATTTATCAATATTATATTATATAGTATGTAGCAGACTTCATATTTAATAAAAGAGTAAAAGGCTTCTGCCAGCATTTGGACACAAGGCAAGGGGGAGACTTTTATTCAGCTGTACCGTGGAAGTCCTAGCCAGTGCAAGAGGACAGGAAAAATGAGCAACATATATAGTGATGTAAAGGAAGATAGGAAACTATCATTATATGCAGTTAACATGACTGTGTACTTAAAAATGCAAAATAATCTACAGATGTGGCCTACAGTCAATAATCTACAGACAAGATCTATAGATTAAAAGAAATTTCACTCAAATTTTCAGCTGGTTGTCCTAGTGAAAACTGATAAGTTTAAAACTTATGTGTAATTTGAGGACTACAAAAAGTAACACAATCTTGAAGGAAAACAGAGTAGCAGATACTAAGACATTCTAAACTCAGAAATTAAGACAGCATGAAATTGGTGCCCAGGAAAGCAATCAGATCTATGGAACAGAATGGAGTCCAGAAACAAACTGACATGTATTGTTAAATGATATATGGCAAATGCACTTCTCTAGTGCCAGAAGGGAAGGATGAACTTTTCAATGAATGTTGTTTTTGATATTAAATGAAAAAAAACTTGATTCTTACTTCACACCATACACACACAAAACGCACAGACACACACAAATTCAAAGATGATTGTATATCTAAATTTGAAACCTAAAAGAATAAAGTCTCCAAAAGCTTAAATAGGAGAATAACTTCATCACTTTACAGACAGCAAATAGGACAGAAAACTTTAATTATAAAGGAGAGATCAGTTATTAGACTTTCTTGAAAATCAAGAGCGTCTTTTTACCCAAAGGCACCACTAAAACAAGCTACAGAGTGGGAGAAAATATGTGTAATATATATATTTAATAAAGGCCCTGAATCTAGAATATATAAAGAATTCTTCAAATCAATAAACACACTACAGAGCCACCTCACTCCCTACCCACTTTGGGCAAATTACTTGAATGAGCATTTAGTAAAAGTGGGTATTCAAATGGTGAATAAACATGGATACAATTGAATACTATATAGCAATACAAATGTATGAACTATCATTACACAAAACAATATGGATTAATCTCGCAAACACAATGTTAAGCAAAAGAAACTAGCAACAAAAGGTACATGCTACATAATTTCAGTTATATAAAGTTCAAAACAAAACTAATCTGAAGTGATAGAAATCATTAGAGTTGTTATTCCTGGGGAGATAATAGTGGTTTCTCTGATGACCATTTTTAAAAAATTCATCATACTGTTCATCTAGGAAATATGTACTTTTCTCTATTATATGCATAAATATTTTACTTTAGAATGCTTAAAAACCAAGGCAAAAAGATGAGGTGTCTGGAAATAAAAGTACACCTTTAAGACAAAATTTCTAAGGAGGGGAATTATCTCATAATCAGAAAATTGAAATAAACAAAGATGTAGCTGAAAGGAAGAATGTTGAAGTCAAAGGGCAAGAAATGTGGTTGTCGATTCATTTTAAAGAACACATTTGTGGAAGAATCCCTGAAAAAAGAAAAATTAGAAGATTCAGTTCTGAGACAAACTGGTAAATACAGCATCCGCAAGTTCCTAGGTAGGATGATTATTTGTGCATGTATTCCAGCAACCCAGTGGAGTGCCTTACAAGTGGTGGCTGTTCAATTCTTGTTTAATTACCAGTAGAGCAGTTTTTGTTTGAAAGGCAAGCATGGAGCCAAGTGGGGGAGGAAGGCAACTCCTAACCACATCTCCCACATTCCTGGACCTTGACCTCCAACTTTAACATTTAAGCTAGTTCTACTCTAGACAGAGGAGCAAGTTTTAAGAGGCTAAGGAAAATACAGGACTTGCATCACTTTAGTTTTTTTCTCCTCTGAATAATCATTATTACATTGTGGATCATCTGTTTTTATTTTTCAATAATCTCTTTAAAATATTTTTAATTGCATCAGATTTAGATAATATGTTTTACAAAGAAGAATTATCAACATTAAATTCCTATATTATGAATGAGCAATGGCCATATTATGTATTTAGGTACAACAACTTAACCCTGTGAGTTTGAAGAAAATGGATAATGGACACACAGTTAACATCATATATCCTCCTTTTCCCATAATTCTTTAAGCATTTAAACATGAACTCGTAAAGTGTGTATGTATATTCAAACATTGAGAAAACATAAATTTAGTCAACCACTTGGTTATTGTGGTGGGAGTTTTATTAATTTGTTGTGTAGACCATACTCAACCATTTCTTCCATACCATCTATTGTTTGACTATAAGTTGATTTCTCCATATTTGCCAGGACACTACAGCCATTCTGCTTTCAAATGAGAGGAGTTAGTATCAGTGTTTTAGGCTGATTCAGTTTTCTGAATGTGGTTTTAGACCAATAAATGTTCACTCCCTTTTTTTATGCACACTTTCTAATTTACTTTTAATCACCAAAGTTGATATAGTCATTATAAAAATACAGAAGTAGGTAAAATAAGAAGTGAGGTTTTCCTTCTCTTTATTCCCTTAAATCCCTCAGAGGTAATAATTACTTCCAGCCTGGAGTATATTTTTGTTAGGAACATTTCTGACAAAAGATAACCCTCAGTATGAAAATAAGTACAAAGTTTAAAGTCCAATGTGAAACAATATTAGGTCATCAGTTTTATCAGTACATATTTTAAGATGGGGAATCTGAAATTCAGACCTGAGCCTTTTCTGTGTAGTTGAGTAACCAAGAATGAGAATTGGGAATATGGACAATTTGAAAAAGAATCAAAAATTGCAAACAAAAATAATGTTAACATTCATAGATCTTTGCTGAAATGCTTCAGTGGCCCAGTCTTCATATTTTCCTCAAACAATGCTTCTCTATCTTCTTAAACTTCAACAGAACATCGGTCTTGATTGATGACTTCCTCAGACAGCTCCTCTATAAATCTTAAACTTTGCATTTTCTTTTTCACTGCACTGTAAGCTCGTTTAGGCAAAGACTTTGAATTATTATTCATTGTTATCCCCAGTGCTTAGCATTATGTCTGGCACTTGGTAGGGGTTAGATTAATAAATCCAGTCCTTGTAAAAAAAAAATAGGAGAGATCTTGGGACTCAATTACAAATAATCTTGAGCTGTATGTAAGAGTAAGATAATTAAATCACTGCTGTGTGGCTGTCCATGCTCTCACTTTTTCCTTCAACAAACATCCTCAGAACTTACATGCGTAAAAGACTTGCCAAGAAGCAAATCAGGGCCTAGAAAAGAGAGTTAATTTAAATAACTAGTATTAAATGTGATCAAACTATCTTGCACGTGCAACGTTCTTTGAACATGCCAGAATTCCTGTCTGTGAATTATGGGAGTAGTATTTTTAGATTAATTTTCGGTTTAAACTCAATTTTCAATTTGTGGTCTCTATGGACAAATCATGTCAGAGAATATCAGTGCAACTGCTCAGATGTGACCTTCACATCAGACTTCTGGCCTTCTCAATCTCATTTTGGATATTAAAAATATGTATGCTATTTTCTTGTTCATTTACTTTATTCATTTTAACATCCAAATTTAGAAAGAACGCATGTATTTGCAAGTGGCTTTAATAAAATTATTGGTTCTCTCTGAAGATGTGTGTTGTTTACCTCCAGTGTTCCAAATCTTAATGAAAATGTCCTGCACACTCTCTATATTTTGGATTTATTAATAGCAGTAAATGGACTCCAAAGCAATTCTACAAATGTGTGAAGTGACACATTAGTAACTTGGCATGTCTTTCTGACATAGGCTTAACTGGCTGAAAAGTTAAATGTTCAGTCAAATCACCCCAAAAATAAACTCTGTACTATTTTTTACACTGAACTGATTTTACCTGAACTCAGAGTCAATTGGTTATAAGTTTTGTGTTTTTTTAACATCTTTATTGGAGTATAATTGCTTTACAATGATGTGTTAGTTTCTGCTTTATAACAAAGTGAATCAGTTATATACATATACATATGTTCCCATATCTCTTCCCTCTTGCGTCTCCTTTCCTCCCACCCTCCGGTTGTAAGTTTTTAGGGAATAAAACAGATCATCTTATAAGCTTAAAGAACAAATTATAGTTAGTTCATTAATTTGCATTCAATTCATCAAATAGTTATTGAGAAAATCCTTCAACAGAAGTTCAACAAGCCCAAATGGTACAGAGGGAGGAATATAAGTAAAGGCAGGAGAACACTGAAAATACATGGAGCAGCCTGTGGTCTAACATTGGATGCCAGAGAGGAGGTAGAAGGTATGTTGGGTTATGTCATACAGGGCTTTTAACTGATAAGAGTTTGTTCTCATTTCTTAAGCAATTTAAAACCATGGAAAATCTTTGTATAGAGGAATGATGCCCTTAGAGACATTGTTTAAGAAAATTAATCTGCAAATAGTATTAAAATCATTGGTGTTGGAGAAACTGGGGTAAAGAAGATCTAGAAGGGATAATTATAACCAATTCAATACACATTTTATTCAATTTCTATTGGATTTGTGCCTAATTGTATTTCTGATGAACCACAGGAATATGCTTCTAAAAACAGAATATTTCAGATTCATGTTAAACTCAAATCGACTCAGCTTCTACTATATCCACATACATTATCTCATTAAACCCGTAATAGGGATTTTGCTGATGAGGAGAATTAGGAAAGATAACTTTTTCAAGATCACACAGACAATAAGCCGTGAATGTTTAGAGAAAAAGAGAGTGAAATTAAATCAGCATTTTCAGGGAAAATAATCCAAGAGAAATATACTACATAGACCAGAGGTACAGAAAGACTGCAAATAAAGAGGCCACTGCAATCATATCTATTTGTTAATGACAGACATGAATTAATATACATTTGCTGGTCTTAGAGTACTTAAGCTAAACCTTCCAATTCTCTTGGTAGTAAAGAAATTTAAGAATAAATTCCGCACATTTCAGCCACTTTATTTTCTAGGTGTTTGTTTCTGTCATTGTATGTTTATTTGCTTGTTTAATTTGCGGCAAGGGGAGAAGGGTGCCTTTAAAGAATTTTCTAGGTTGCTGACTGACCTATTGCTTACTTCAAGTACCCTTTAGTGAGGAATAACATTGTGATGTTCTCTCTTCCCTTTTACAATATGCAGAAATACACATGTGGTATTTCTTTCTAAAATATAAACACTCTCTCTTAGAGTCATACTTTTGAAATGGTTTCCATAAATTAAAAAAATGAATCCAGGTGAAATATTAGGAAGTCAGATATTCCAGCCATGCTGAGTAGTCTTGTGTTACACCTCTGGAAGTCACTATTTATCAATTAAAATTTTACATTTAAAAATAGAAGAATGGATTCTGACTTAATTACCCTTCTAAATCAAGCAGGTAAAGCTTAAACACTTTGCCATTTATTGTATAGGTGAATTTTTTTCACCAATGCCTACTACAAGTTTTGATCAACTAAACTACACATTTTTCTTACCTTGGGTTAAATCATACTTCTACTTTGCTTTCAACAAGAATGCTTATTTATAAATCAGAACTAATCCAAGGAAAATGATGACATAAATAAATGTTGGTGGGAGGGAGCTAATTGGGTAGGAAATAGTACCCTGAAAGTTATAGCACTTTGGAATATGAAAGATGGATTCAGTGCAATATTTATGCTTTAGTCCTCTCCCCGCCCTAAATCACATTTCTTGTTCAAGGGTGCCTATTGGCCAAAGGAAAGTTTAGTGAATCAGGCCTTAAATTACTGCACCCAGTAATTGTTGACATATGTGTACTTTACAGTGCTAATTTATTTCACCATGAACCCAGTGTTTATGAACACACAAAAGCAGATTTATAGTATGTGAGATTAAGAACATTTTTATTCTTTACTTTTAGATTCTTAAGTTAGACAGATTTAAAAATGTAAAATACATTTATTTGAAAATGACGTGAATCTGCCCACATGAAACACAGTGAATTGTAAAACGTTATTTCTTGAGGAATTGAGAAAAAATAATTTCATTTAAAGGACATTATACCATATGTTTGAAATGTTCAGGTGATTTGAAGATCTTAGATCTAAGGTCATGTTAACAGATAAGATCTTGAGGAATCACAGGATTAAGTTATGTTTTGAGTAATGAGGCTATCTCACATTTACTGAGCCCTCATGCTTTGCCTGGCACTGTGCTAAGCCTTTCACAGAGATTATCTCATTTAGTCATCATAACAACCATCTGAAGTGGGCACTATTAATGTTCCCATAGAATAGATGAAACACTCCGAGTCAGAGAAACTGACTTCCCCAATGTCACACGGTTAATATGTGGGTAATCCAGGATTCAGCCCCAGCTAGTCTGTCTCCAAAGACCAACTGAAGTCCCCACTCTCCATTGCTAGAATCAGGTCTGCTCTTTCCAGTGAGTATATGAGAGCTTCCCCCTCGATTGGTTTTTCCTAGAATACAGTAACTTATTTCCACATCCATAAATATACACTGAGACAGGATAAAATTCAAGTTAGACTAAATTATAAGAGATACAACTCACGTGAGCAAAGATCAATGAAAATATTTATTAACTTGTCACAAGGCCTGTTTCTCCCTTGATTTTATCCTTTTCCTCCTTATCTTTCTTCACCTTGATTTTCCTATCACTCTAAATGGATAACTTAATAAAGTAATGAGAATTTAATGAACGTTTACTGTATATGCAGGTCTGTGTATTGGATACCAAGAGAATCATACAGTTTACAGACGATGTCTGATCCTTACCCCAAGAGCATATAGTCTACATTTTTTAATGTAGCAAGACATAAAGCCACAAAAGACAATGGGCAATGATTAAATGATAAATTATGTGAAGGAGATAATAAATGCACAAAAGTTCAGTTTTTGTTCTTTTTTTTTTTGGAAAATGATCTTATGTAACTATCAGAGGGTATAAAATATTTGAATAGATGGAGAGGAAAGGTAGTGGAGAAAAGAAACTGTTGGAGGTTAAAAGAGCAATAGAAATAATGGTATGGCAGTAGCTGTAACTACTTGTGAGACACTAAGGAGATTCACATGACCAGAGTAAATAGTCCATTTTGAGGAAGTTGTTGAGAACTAATTCAAACAGTAGGGTTAAATTGAAGAGGGATTTGGAAACTTTTTTAAAAAGTGATTTAACTTCATGTAAAATATAGCTGTGATTGCAGAACAGGCTAATCTCTTATATTACGCTCTCCTAATTTTTTGGCCAATCTTTTCATCCTTTTGAGCTAATCTTTCCTTTGAGGATTTAGCAGATATATATGGGGATAAACCAGGGTTCCTCAGTCTCAGCACTACTGGTATTTTGGGCTGGGTGACGGTTGCAGGATGTTTAGCACATGCCTGGCCTCTATCCACAAAATGCCAGTAGGACCCCCTTCCCTAGTGGTGACGAGCAAAAGTGTCTCCAGACATCATTGTCATCAAATGTCCCCTGGAGGATCAACATCACCCATGTGGAGAACCACTAGGACCAACCTAACCTCTTTGGACTCAAATGCCTAATACATTCCTACTTCTGTCAGGGATTTTCAAGGTGCGTAAATGGCATTGTCTATTTTGGCAATGTGGAATCACTTCAGAATGTTCTTATCTGGATTTCAAAATACAGATTAAAAATTGATGCTATATAGTTTGGTATCATAAATTATGAACTTAAGAAAAAACTAGCCATTATACGGTTTCTACTGTTGTTGGAAATCCATTATTAATCATAAAAAGTCAGCTAATACTACTAGCCCCGCTATTTCCCGGTCATTTAAAAAAAATTTTATTTTATTCTATATTAATTTTTCCTTGTTCTGCTTCTCCATAACAAGCTTTTGGTTGAGTCCTTTTTATGTGCTCTCTCTCTCTCTCCTCAACCAAACTGTAAACCGCTTGAAAGCATTTTCACTTTGACACACATTTCCAAAAAGCATGCTTCAAAAAGGGTCAATAAATGCTATTTGATTAAAATGAAATTATACTGTTTTATGTGATAGCATTTCTATTCATATCTATATGTAACATGTACACACCTAAAATATGAAATAATTAGTTATTTAAAAGTATTTTTAAATGTATGGAAAAGTATTGTTTTGTATTATGGTACTTTTAGTAATAAATAGATGATGATGATCCACTCACTGAGAATTAGTAGTAGTTAAGAAACAGTTTCTTTCTGAATTTCTAAATATTTTTAAATTTTTAGTTCAAACTCTTTTGAATGAATATAGAAAATATAAGTACAAAATGAGATTTTTGTTTCTTTGTTCTTGGAAATTTTCTTTGCACTCTCTTAGATATTCAAGCCAAAACATGTCATTCAAAAACCTAGATAGTCTATACAAACAATAAGGAAAATTATAGCCTCTAAAAACTTAATAAAAATAGAATCATCGTAGTTAAGTGAATACATCAGAGTTAAGTGATATATATGGTGTTGAGAATTAATTTTGTACATATAAGAAGATAGACTTTGTTCTCTATAATTTATGGGAGTAAATACAACACATAAACTTCATCTTTTTCATTTGCCAGCTGGTGCTACCATCTGCGTACCCAGGTACGTGGAGAATGTGGGTGAAGGTCCAGGAGCGTCCTCTCAGAAACCCACCTGCCTGTTTGGCCATCTGCTACAGAAATTACAGTCAGTACTCAGTTGGTCTGCAACAGTCCCCAGGCCTGGCCCATCACAGCCATCCTCTGGGGCACTATCAGGACAAGTGCTGGTGTTATTACTCTTCCAGGATGCTTCCTCCTTCTGTCCCACATTCCTATTTAGATTCTTTTTTGTTTTCTATTCCCCCATCTATGAGACCTTCCCATCTATGCCATGGGATGTCAAATGGCCAGGCTTACATCTAAGACCAAGGTTTTTCCTATTATTTCTGTTGCTTTCTTTAATTAAAAAAAAATTAGAGTCCTTGAATTCTGGTCTAACTTCATGAATGAACTTGGAGTTCTTCTTACCCTTTCTTGGATTCTTTTTGTAGGTAAGAAAATGTAATATCTCTCAAATGGATAAAAAATCCTAACAAAAGTATCCTTCAAATGGAAATTATTTGTCAAATCTTTTACGGGGAATATAGTGTCTAGGACCGAGGAAGGGTGTTTCATCGTCAAAGCACTTTATAATTGAGCATTTAGAGCACTTGGGGTTTTTTTCATCCTGTTCCGGGAGGTCAAATTGCAAAAGCCATTTAATCCAGTTATTTGACTTTCTTTCTCATCAATAGTGGAAGCAAATTGTTGGCATAAATGACTTTTCTTAACAGACAGGTTACTGACCTTTTTGCCAAGAATATGTCCATCTAGAAAAATTCATTTTATAGACACTTTAATGGGTTTTGCTGTAATTCACCAAGTTGTGGGAGAACCTGTCCCTATACCTACACACCTTAGGAACGCTGAAACCTGATCCATTTATCGTCGTTATTGGCCTTATTGCCATACCAAGGTACTGCTATGCAGTCATTATATCTTTTACGCTTCTGGAACAATCGATCTTCAGGCAAGCGGTGCAGAAAGCACTCCTACTCCCTTAAATATAAAAGGGCTACAACATCTTCAGCTGCCAGCAATTTTAAGCTTGCCATTTCTCTGAATCTGAGGGGAAGTGCTTTAAGCAAATTAAATGACTCATTATCATTCCCTGAGTCATGATTGTATTTATCAGCAATGTGTAAGGCAAAGGAAGACATGGTTCTTTCCCCAAATTCCCAATTATGTTATTTGTGCACTTATAGAACAGTTCTCTAAATATATCATTGTACTGAAGCAACTGTTGTATGGCAAGTTACATGAACCAGGAAGGAAGAAAAATTTCCACCCAAGTACATTGGCACAAGGGCTTCTATAGCCTCTGTTTCCTGAAAGCAGGAAACAACTCTAACACATAGAGAAATCTAAATGGCCATTAATGGGGAAATACGGAAGTAAATTGTGATATATTCATATAATACTATTAGTCATTTAAAATTAAGTGTAGTACAAAGATAATGGCATAGGGCAATACTTATGGTATAAAATTATTTTAGAAATTCAGGACATAGTGTATTTTCCCTGATTGATCTTAATTGTTTAAAAGTACATGCATAGAAAATAAATGGAAAATAAATTCAAGAAAATGTTATCAAGGGCCATCTCTGGATATTGGGATACTGTGTGTGATATTACTTATATTTGTATCTTTCAAAATTTCTACTAATGATTATTTACTAATTCAATTATTGGAAAGGAAAAGAAAACCTTTATTAGAAGATATTTTGGTAAAGAAACACTGTGAATAGTAAAATGTCCTGCAATTTTAAATACAGAACATATTACAAATTAATTTAAGGTGCTTTGGGGGAGTAGAGGAGAGTATCATTTAAGGGAAGAAAGTCTTCTTAAGACTGAAAAAAGGTCAGTTATGTAATAGCAGATGTGTAACCACTGAGTAGCCCTAGGAATTTTTGACATCTGTCTTGAGCTGACTCTTGTAAGGAAAAAGATCTAGGTGAAACACAAAATGAATTCCCTACAGGAGAAAGGCATTGAGAACTTATGGAGATCTGAGCACATGTATTTATCAATCTTTTAAAGCAAAACACCAAAACCCCTTTTGATCAATGTAAAAATTTTCTGCATCTGTATATCTAACTTAAATGCATTTAATCTGACCAATTCAGTTTGTTTTAGTTCAGTCTAATAAATATCTATTGAAACACATATCTGCTTGACTCTGTACTAGGTAGTATAAACACCAGGAGAGTAAGAGAGGAAAAGAGGTCTTCACAGAGCTTACATACTAGCCATGCATGCAATCTCATTCTGTATGGTTCTGTCAGGAGAGAGGAAGTTCCGGAGGGAGTACAGGATTCTCAGAGGAACCCAGAGACCTGACACCTGGCCTGGAAGCAGCTGGTCCTGGAATAACTACAAGAAGTGAAGTAGGAATTAGATAATGACTGCATATGTGTACGTGTGTATGCACTTATACATGTGTTGGGGACCAGGAGGCTTGGGAATTGGGTTGAGGTACATGACTATAGGCAAAGTGAAGAGAGAGATGGCATGGAGCTTTAGGAAAAGGTAAACAAGTTTGGTTTGGTTCAAGCTAAGAGTCTGAATTAGCAACTAAAAAGAGAAGAGATTAAAGAAGTAGAAAGAATGCCTATACAGTTTAAGAATTAGAGTTCATCTTCCAGGAGATGGGAAGATATTTAAGGATTTCGATGAGAAAATAATTGGCTGAGATCTGGTTGAAGAAGCCTACCCTGACTGCAAATGTTTTGCTTTCTGTATATTATTTTAGGAAAATAAAGGGTTTTCCTTCTAAATATGTAATTATGTTAAATTTTTTATGTTTTTCAAGTTAATCCTGCCTCATATTCTAATACTCTTCCCTGAGAGCTGGGTTTACTCTCTTAAAGTAGAGCTTAGAATTACTGATTTTTTTTTTTTTTTGGCCAATAATTTGAAATACCATTTATTATATGTTAAATTCACATGCAGTGTAGTCTAGTTTTAATACATGTAAAAAAAATCAACTTATCCATTTGTTTTCCTCTTACTCTCCCAAACCTTAACTTTATGTTGTAGAATCTGATAGTTCTAATAATCTCATTTTTTAAATTATGAATAAAATCATTTTATGTTTACTATGCTGACACCAATTCTCAGACACCAACTACCAAGAGTTAGTGCAGACCCCACAAGCCCTTCACAAGAATGCCCCCATTTCAGATGTCAGCAGCAAATTTTGGGTTTCCTCAAGCCTCTGACCTGCCTGACCATTTACAAATTGAGGGCTTCCAATACTTTTTTTTTCTTTTAACATCTTTATTGGAGTATAATTGCTTTACAATGTTGTGTCAGTTTCTGCTGTAAAACAGAGTGAATCAGCTATATGTATACATATATCCCCATATCCCCTCCCTCTTGCATCTCCTTCTCACCCTCCCTATCCCACCCCTCTAGGTGGCCACAAAGCACCAAGCTGATCTCCTTATGCTATGCAGCTGCTTCCCACTAGCTATCTATTTTACCTTTGGTAATGTATAGATGTCAATGCTACTCTCTAACTTTGTCCCAGCTTACCCTTCCCACTCCCCGTGTCCTCAAGTCCATTCTCTATGTCTGCGTCTTTATTCCCGTCCTGCCCCTAGGTTCATCAGGACCATCCCTTTCTTTTAGATTCCATATATATGTGTTAGCATATCGTATTTGTTTTTCTCTTTCTGACTTACTTCACTCTATATGACAGACTCTAGGTCCATCCATCTCACTACAAATAACTCAGTTTTGTCTCCTTTCATGGCTGAGTAATATTCCATTGTATATATGTGTCACATCTTCTTTATCCATTCATCTGTCGATGGACACTTAGGTTGCTTCCATGTCCTGGCTATTGTAAATAGTGCTGCAATGAACATTGTGGTACATGACTCTTTTTGAATTATGGTTTTCTCAGGGTATATGCCCAGTAGTGGGATTACTGGGTCATATGGTAGTTCTATTTTTAAGAATTACTGATCTCAAATGAGAAAAACTAGAGAAACCTCAAATATTATGCCTAGGCATAGGGATCAGGGTCTGCATTTCTGAATTGAAATTGATGCATTTCAGCATCTCTGAGCCAGTTGAAAACACTTTCATTTTAAAGAAGAGTTAGAGAAATCTTTTATTCTTGAATAACACAAGAGTGATATAAAGGACTGTTCTCCACACACACACCCTTCCTTTTCCATCTCCCTCCCTTTCTTCCTCTCTCTTTTCCATTTTTCTTTCTTTTTTTCCTTTTTCCCTTCTTGTTTCCCTCCATCCCTTCTTTCCTCCTTTACTTCTTTTAATATTACTAAGTTTATCACTAGAAGAGATTTTTATGATATGGAATTTATAATCTGAGTATTTAACTGGGAAGATAAAAAGATAAATGGAAAAAAATTAATTAAGAAAACAAGTGAGGCAATACAGCATTAAGTACCAAAGTGAGTGATATAAATTTTAAGTTCTCTAATTTTCCAAGAGGAAAAGATGTTTGTGAGTGACTTGGAATTGCTGGGAAAGGTTAGATTTGACTTGATTTGATTTGACTAGATTTGACTAAACTGGGACTATATTTGAACCTAGAAATTTTTTAATAGATTTGTAATATGAAAAAGCCTTCCCAAGTGAGAAGCAACCATTTGCAAAGGCTGTTATTATTGTTAATAATTAGATTTTAATCTTGAAATTAAAAAGCTTGGAGACAGGAGACACATAAACTTCTCAAATTTGTTACTAGCAATGATTAGAAGGAGAAGCTATTCTTTTTGGAGTCTACTTTTTGCTAAATAGAAACTTTGAATGAAATTAGATGAGCAGTTTGGTTTGAAAATGTTTTCATTAATTGGAAAATAAAATTGAAATTCTTCGTCTCATGTACAATTTTAACTTCAGTCATGTATTCAGTGGAGATACTTATTTCATTAACTTGTGATGTTTTATAATATTTTGCATGAGAAGGTTTGCTAATTTTTTTCTTTAAACACTATTCATAATCTTAGCATCATTAAATAAGAAAAAGCTTTTCTTCTGGTACTTAATAATGTTTTTAGATACTCTATGGCCTTAGAAGTCCAAAATATTCAAATTCAAAAGTTGTGCATCTGAAACATTATGAATGAAATTATTGACTAGTCTGTGTTCTATTTTCAGGGCCTCTTAATATCTTGATGCTGTTTTAATGATGACACCCTTTGAGAGTGTTAACAGCTTTATGCTGACTTTTCCAGTTTTCAGAGTACTTTTTTATCCTTAAGTGGATACTACCACTTTTTGCAATAACTGATCATCAAGCCTTGACATTTATTCATAGATACAATTCTCAACATTAATAAGTTCATTTGAAAACTTCAGATAAAATTATTTAAATGTACTCTACCTACGGCAGGATTTCTCAACCCCAGCATTACTGACTTTGGGGGCTGGAGCTATCTTGTGCACCATAGAATATTTATCAGCTGAGCTCTATCCACTAGTAGTCAGCAACATGCTCCTATTTTGAACAATCAACAGTGTCTCTGGACATTGGAAAATGTCCCCTTGGGGAGCAAAATCGCCCCCAGTTGAGAACCACTGATTTAGCATTACCCTTGCAGAACCGTTGGAAACTCCAACTTGGCAATTTATGACAGCAGCTTTGATCTAACCTATTGGTTTCACGAGGCATGGTACCTATGGACATTAAAGCCTGATATTAAGTTTCTATTTTTTGATGGCATGAGCAATAAAAATTCATGAACTTAGATTTAGTCAGTTTTGCATTTCCTTTCTTTTGTACCATGATTGAACTTAAGAAAATACACGACAATCTAAGCCTTCTAAGTATGAACCTTGAGTGACCAGAGAGGTAAGAATACAGAGTTTTGCAAGCTTCCTTATATTATCCTTTCTATACTGTTATAATAACTTAGTTTTTACAAATATTTTAATTAATTAACTCTTTATTCATTTAGTCTCAGTGCAAGGTAGAGCTGCTTGATTAGGAGTTTGTTACTCGGTTCTATTTTTTGCTTCCAATTGAAAGACATTTTTATCCAGAGACTTTTAAAGCAAGTCTACCTAAAAGTTGTGTTTCATATGTTTAACATAACATATTTAGAAAATATAACTGGGATGGTTCAAATACCACAAAAATAATTAAAGCTGAATGTATTGATATATCTCATAACTGTACTAGATATTTTAGGGAAGGTTCAAATTCACTGTTACAAAGCTTTAAATACTGTGCAGAAATAGCACTATGAAGCTTTTTAATTTTGAGATTCAGATAATATATGGTTCTTTATTTATATACACCAGAAGCAATTTATGTGCTAATATTCTCACTTCTGATCAGACATACTTCAGAATATGTTTAATTGTTTATATATCAGTGACATCTTTTTCTCCCTTAGGCAGAATTTCTCTTTATTCCAGAATTCACTACCACCAGGCAACCTACACATTGATATTTCTTAATGCAATGGGAATATTTTTTGTTTGAAAAATAATTTTTATGTTCTCTTTGTTCTGTAAGAAATTTCTGTGTCTCTAAGCATATAGTTAAGAGGAAAAAGACATGCTTGCATAGTTTCCTTTCCATAATGGATACACAGTTTATTCTAATTCTGTTCTTCTTAAATGTTTATGTGCAATTTCTTTCTAATGCAAGGAATTTCAGTATATCCAAATATTCAACACAATATATACATCTATATTTATATGTCAAACATAAACCAAGCTATCAAAAGATAATTAGGTGAGACATGCACGTTTTGTCATAATTAATATTCTGTCAATAGGCTAGATAAGAAAACTCCAAGGGTTAATGTTTTGCTGGGCTGCCAGATACTGTTGCCAGTGAATTTTTCTAGCTCACTCCATTAATCCAGTCAGCACAATGGATCAGGCTAGAGATGTGTCTCCATAAATCACTCTGAAGTGCTGGGGGTAGGAGTATCTAATTAATCAGCACTGTCATTATGTTTGACTTGTAGCTGCCTTACTGTGTTTGGGATGGAGATTCAGTGTGTTTAACCCACATGCTCTTAAACAGATCTCCAGTGGTGTGTAAATTTTAACCCATTTTCAGAAAAAAGTCAACCAGTGTGATTAAACCATATTTTTCAACAGCAATATATCTTTTAAAGATATGACCTCTCGTTACTTTCAGTTAATTCTTCCTGTACTATAGTAGATCTGCATTTGCAGTGTTAAAAACAAGATATATTTGAATATTATTTTGTATGTTAATATCATGGTCAGGACAAAAATATATCTTAAAATATTTTCTTTTTTTTTCTTTTTTTTTTGTGGTACGCGGGTCTCTCACTGTTGTGGCCTCTCCCGTTGCAGAGCACAGACTCCAGATGCGCAGGCTCAGTAGCTGTGGCTCACGGGCCTCGCCGCTCCGCGGCACATGGGATCTTCCCGGACCGGGACACGAACCCGTGTCCCCTGTATCAACAGGCGGACTCTCAACCACTGTGCCACCAGAGAAGCCCCCCTCTGTTCCTTATAATTAAAGTTGGTGCTGCTACTCCTCATCATGAAAGGATTGAGTTACTTTTCTGTTTTCAGTGGTCAGAAAAGACCTACTAATAGTTCTCCATCCTACTGTGATTAGAAGCACAGGTTTGCACGTTAAATGGGATGACAAGTTTATTTGTGATTCTATGACAGAGGAAGTCTGTCTGATGAATCGGGGGATATTAATCGAGTCCTACACTAACTGACTGCTCTAACTCTCTGGCCTTGCAGTAAGATGTTAGAAACTGAGAAGTAACTTAACAAATATTCATCTAATAGTGTCACAGTGGTCAGAATAACAAATTCCATAAAATAATTTGCTCAAGTCATGGAAAGAAAGGCTCTATCCCCCGGTGTTCCTGTTTCTGCAAATGTAAGTTTTCTGGTGGCTTTCTACTAAATCATTTGTACTTCTCAGCCCAAATCTGCAAAATGAGCAAGCTTACTTTGGACTTTTAAGAATCATCAAAGGGCTTCCCTGGTGGCGCAGTGGTTGAGAGTCCGCCTGCCGATGCAGGGGACACGGGCTCGTACCCCGGTCCGTGAAGATCCCACATGCCATGGAGCGGGTGGGCCCGTGAACCATGGCCACTGAGCCTGCGCGTCCGGAGCCTGTGCTCCGCAACGGGAGAGGCCACAACAGTGAGAGGCCTGCGTACCACAAAAAAAAAAAAAAAAATCATCAAAAATGTCACGGAAAACAATCCTAAATATATACACTTTATTATGGCTACTAATCTTTGGGTAAAAAGAGCTTTTGGAGATAAAAATTCTTGCAGAGTGTCACACACAGAAGCAAATGTGATATTTAAATTTTAAACTGTATTATAACATTATGTTAGTGGTGGCTTTTAAAATACTGTTTTGTGGGAGGAAGCTGAATAACTCATCCATTGTGCACTTGAACAAGTTTCTGACTATAGTTTGTGGGATCTCAGTCATTAATATTTCACTTTGTTTCCAGATACATGTTATTTTGAACGTACAATATACGCAGGGTACTCTGCTAGTCCCTGAGTAGATAAATGAATAAGACTCACCCAGGTTGCATTTTGTAATAATTTTCATATATATATATGAGAAAATGTAATTTTTAAAATTTCTTTGTTTTCAAATAACATGATTATTTATGAGAGACATGTGGGTGTTTCTCAAAGAAAAGGATAATTTGATTAGGATTTAACTTCAGTTTTGCTCATTTTTACTGAGATTTCACATCTTGGCATCAAAGGAAATGTATTTTATATAAAACATCTGCTTGATATGATCATTTTGATATGATATGATCTAATAGGCTAGGAAATGTTTGGTTCTATCAAGTAAAGTATTTATACAGTTAAAATAGTTTAACCTTTGTGTAGAGTTTCTTATTCTCCCAGTAAGTAGTTTGGAGACATTACCTGTGTGATGCACACAGTGGGGAAAGAGGAAACAGGCTCTGTTAGAGCCATGAGATTAGCTGGTAGGTAAAACATATGTAACCATAAACATGATAATCATACAATATAATATAGCACAAGGGCTAAGTGATTACTAAAAAGCAGGGCATCAGGGATGAGGAAATTAGAAAGGCTGACTGAGGCAGGTTCCTAGGTGGTTTGAAGTGAGAAGGTCATTTTGAGTATAAGAAATAGTGATAGTGTTCACAGAAATAATGAAGTAGGAATATTCAGAGCATTACAAGTAGAACAGTCCAGCTTGAGTGATGAGTGGGAGACAATGACAGAAAGTGAGGTTGAAGGGAAATTATCAAGAGCCCTGAATTCTGCCAAAGCAGTTCAGAACTACCTTATTAGCCATGGGTAGCCATGGGATACTTCTGATGACATTAGTAATAAAAATGAACAATTTTTTTTTTTAAGGCTATCTGAGTGTTGGAGGTATGAACGCAAGGAGATCATTTAGGAGGCTGCTGAAAGAGAATTTTAGAGGGCAAGTGATAATGACCTGGAATAGAGTAGTGACAGTTGGAACTGGCAAGCACGGAAGGGCTTAAAAGCAGTCGTGTAGGACTTATGTATAGCTCTTCTAACTAATGGACTGTTACCAAGTCCTGTAGCAGTTACAAAGGAGGGAGGGTCTAAAATTAACTATAAGCATTTAGGTGATTGAAAATCTGACAGTGACAATATTGAATAAAATAAGGAATCATAAGAAGAAATAAAAAAAAACAGGTTTTATTTTAGGCATGGTGATTTAAAAGTGATATTGGGGAATACATGAATTTTTCTTTACCATAGTCGTATGAATACATACACACACAGTGAATGAAGTGAATTTGGGAAAATTACCTCATTATTTTGATCAACGTGGAAATCTAATATGGATTTCAATTTTTAATTAAATTTTTGGAATTAAATGATTTAATTTGCTGTCTATAGCAGAAACCATATTTCTCAGTTATTTATCCACTATGCTTTCCCGTACAGAATCAATCTGTGTGTGTATGTAATTTTTGCCTTGAAAATAAAAGTTTAATAGTCATAAGCATATTTTTTCACTTTTTAAATATGTATTACAATTGAAAATAAACATAGTATATAGTAAATATCATAAAACACCACTTCTGATATATTACATTGTTTTTAACTTTACAGAACATTTATTGGCTTAAGGATTAAACAATTTTAAATTCATGTTTACCAGAAAGGATTATTATATAAGATGTATTATTAGAATATCAAATTTAGTTTATGACCCTAGAAAAATCCTTTCTTCCATGCAGAATAAGACAAACTGGCATTAACCAGTTGTATTGCTTTTTGCAGGAAGATGGCCATGATGGACCTTAATTGCACAAATAAGGGTATTCTAAAGACTCTTAAACACACACACACACACACACACACACACACACACACACAGAGATATCATTAGGATCAAACATTGCTGATTATCTGTCAAAAGCATTATACTGAACTGACTTGTTCAGAAAGATTTTGAAATAATTTTCAAATGATTTACTTCATAACCATCTGAGCTGCAGGACAGATGTCCCTTATATTTTATAGGTACTATATGCTTTAGGCAAACAATCCTCTAAAGTCACAGGCTGTTACCATTTGTGGCAGGGAAAGCTCTTGGGTGGTCCTCAGGGGAAACCTTAGGCAAACAGTATTTCTGTAATCCAATCTGTATAGCAAATCATCATAGAACCAAGAAAAGAGAGAAAAGGTGGAAATCTCCACCTAGGCCAACATGTGGGAAAGAAATCAAATGCATTACTAGTGATACTCTGTTTAAAATAGAGGAACGGCTGTATAACTCTATTTCACTGTATCCACCTTATGAAAAAATGCCCTGTTTTCTTCCATATTTTGAGAGGATAAATACATTACAAAAGCCCAATTCTTAAAAGATATTCCAACTGAAGTGGCATTCCCTAGGTACAATGAAAGAGTAAATTATCAGAATCCCTCCTGAAGATTAAGTTATCCCAGGAATTTTCCTTCTTTGTTCTCCAGTTCGAACAGCTTACCTAAAGTGAGTTTCCTCAAGGCTTGGATCTACTTAAAAGTTCAGAGGAGGTGGCAATATGCTATTCCAGGTAGAGGCAGCACAGTGAGCCCCTCAACAGCATTGAGAATTAACCGTATTCATGTCAGGCTGCCTGTTCAATGTTTATTTGAAGTACTAAAAATTTCCTAGTAATTCCAGTAATTTTATGTATTCATTCATCCACTCCTTTATTAATTTGCTCATATAATAATTCATTCAACCAATCTTCACAATGACCCAGATATTTTTTTTATTAGTCACTGTGGATAAAATGATAAGTAAAAAGGGGGACATGATCTCGTCTCTCATGGAGTTTACAGTCGCATAGAAGAAGACATTAATGGATAAAATAATCTCAATAAGAACTCACAATTGTTAGCTGAAATTATGGAAGTTCAGATAGAGAGAATGTAGATATATCATGACCTGTTTCACAAACACAGTTGTCCTAATTGCTAATATATCTGGCGATGCCAAATATATTTATACCCCATGAGAAGTGAATGTTATTATTTATATCTAATTATTTGTTTACGAAGAGAGATATGTAACAATTACAGAGACAATATAATTTTCCTCAAGTTATGTTTGTGTATATATGTTTACGGATGAACTTTAATCCAAATTTGACCCTTAGGAAGAAATATTAAATATGAATTTATGGGAAAAGAAATGATTTTTTTCTCATTGAGAGAACATTATTAATAAAAATTGTTATTAAAAATAGCCACTTGAGAGTAGTTTCTTTCCAAATCCTTATAGATAACTTGTAAATATGAATATTTTTCCATAAATTTTATAAATTGCAAGAACAATGTAGAATATTTAAATATCAAGGAAATCAGTGAGATGAGAGGCAATTTCATCTATTTTCTCAAGCATCACAATAACACAGACATATAAATATGCTTAGTGAAAATTCTGGGTTAGGTTCAATAATGTACAAAGCTATCAAGAATAAGAAAGATACTATTTCTTTTACACATCAAGTTTTCTCACATACTGTTGAGTTCATTCCCACCAACCTGAAGCTCTTTCAAGAAAATGGCAGCAGAAATGTCATCTCTTCCCTGACATCTGGACACACACACACATCAGTGGCAGGCGCACCAACCATAAGGGCATAAAACTAGCCTAGAGGTCTGGACGCATCATCTGGTACCTGTTATAAGTCAACATAGATCCTTTGCTAAGTGGTTCCACAGATTGCACCAAGCAAGGAGCAAGCCCCAGGAGAAAAGCCAAAGGCAATATTGCTCTGAAGGGCTGTAAAATTGTGGCAGTAGTCTCAGTTAGTGACATTGATGATACTGATGACAATTAGGAGAGAGGGTTTAGAATGTGAATGGGGAGCAATTCAGCTGCTGCAATATCCATCAGCAGACTGTTGCCTAAGGCAAAAGGACCCTGTTGTCCTTTGTTTTTCTGTTCTTACTGGAAGACTGAGGGGAGGTGGGGGCAGGAAATGTGAATTTATGAAATTCATAATAAAAAGTTTATGCAAAAAATTCTTGTCAAACAATTTAAAATGAGCACTTTTAAAAAATGGAATTGGTTGCTGCTTCTAGCTTTAATAAATGTGAGCTATCCCACTCATATCACTGGGATAGGTCTTAATTTTAAAAGAATATTGGAAGAAAAAAGGTTTATAGCTGTTCAGAGGAAATCATCAGATTAATACTGCTAAATGTTCAACTATTTCCTCCTTGCCCTAACTTGCCTTCATAATAATCCCCAACAATGTGATGGTACCTAGCCATTGTTTAGACCCTTGTTACAATTTTGGTTGTCACTTGAACCACACTGAGCAAACTTCGTTTTAGGTTTGACATACAGCTTATTGTAGTTTAATGTAAATGAACGAGAATTTCACAGCTCACCAATTTTTTGAAATTCAATGTTTATTTTGTATAGGCTAAGGAAGCTGGTGTCTTTTATCTTCGTGGAGAATAATGATTTTATGGAAGGAGTCCTATGATTAGATTTGTTACGTAAACAGAGATACGTACCCTGAGATGTATCAAAAAGCTGAAAAATTTCCAACTCTAGGATATATAAAATTCAGAATGTAGCAAAAGGCAAGATTTCACTTACGTGTTATCTCTGAAAAGGAAAATACAGAATTCGAGTAGCAGGTTGCCTTTCGTCCTAGAAAAAAGAAATATGTTTTGTCTTTATGTTATGTCCTAGAAAGAAGAAATACTATTCAAGTCTAATAGTGATTTTTCATCACATACCACATATTTCTTGTAATTGTATTCTATAGAAGTGCCATAAGAAATATAATTTCTCATGTTAATTGAGTAATTCTGCTTTGGGTCTCAGAACAAAAGCAAGAATTCCAAAATACATGGAGAATATTGATCAGTGCTAAGTGTTTTTAGAATCGTTTTCCTCAGGTTTCAACAGATATATGATTTTCAAAGACAAAAGTTATTTGATATATTCTCTTTAACATATCATACAGACGTTTTGTTAGACTATTTGTAAAACAAAGCTTAAGCAATTTATTTTAAAATGTTATCCTAGCTTTCATGCCAGATGGCAAGATCTGAATTAGAGGATGACAAGTTTTTCGATTTTGCAGAGAATACATTTTATTTCACACTATTGACTTTATTATGTTTTAGTTCTTTATTGTCTGAGCTGATAACCTCATACATGAAGAGCTTAAATATAATGCAATAGAAATAAGATAACTGACCCAATTAAAAATTCTGTTAGATTTGTAATGATTTTTATTATTGTTACTCCATACTTATGGCTAATTATGTTTACAAGGGAAATAACAAAAACAACCTATCACCAAGAATTCTAAAATCATACAAACTTGCACCTGAGAAGAACTTTCAGTGGGGAAACAAAATCAGGCCAACCTCAATCATGCCTTATTAAATTACAGCTGGTCCAAAACTGTTTGATATTCAAGCAGCTAATTAACAATGGAGATGGCTAATTCAAACTCTGGGCTTTCATCTCTGGGTTCACCCAATATTTATTAGGTTTATTTAAAAAAGAATGGAGAGGAAAATCATCCTGAAAGCTGGAGGAGACAGTCTGAACAGTAGTTTACTTATAATTTACAGACTTGTGGTACTTAATATATAATGCAATAATCTTCCCTGTGCCATTTGTCATTTGGACGCGGCCACAGATTATAGCTTAGGGCACTGCATCTGTGCACAGATCTGGCAGGAAATGGTCTAAAATCTTGAACAGCTGAGCATGATGTTTCCATATAGTTGGAAAATTCAACCTCTGCTCCAGAGGTCACTGCATGCTTCTGTCCTGACAGCCCAAATTGTTAAGCATGTGACTAATATGCATACAGAACACAGGCTGCCTGACGTCTGCTACAAGCTTGATGGCTGGTTAGCGGCTAGTCTTAATTTTATGTGACAATCCTATGTAGGAAGTGCTGTGTGGGTGACTAAATGGGGCATATTGATGTCCCACTGGGTGTAGCCCCTGTTGTTTTGACAAATTCTCCGTAGCATTTATCAATCAGGCCTTCAATGGGGAGTGTGCTGAATATCTAATTCAGACATGCTAGTCAGGGCTAATAGAGCAAGATAGCATGTTATTCAATTTGTACTTGTTAGCGATGTCCCACTGTCACTGGGCAATTTACCTTCACACTTCACAAATGAAAAGAGAAATTTGCTGGGCTTCAAACACTTACATGAGTTACAAGCAAAATTTTAATTAGCATGTCATTACAGCAATAATTTATTGCTTCTTTGTAGTTTTCCTAGCATACAGATTGTGCTTTTCCTATTTTAGAAGGGATGTCCTCAAGGCTAATGAAGCAGGTAATAATAAGGACAGCTAACAAGCTTTACTCAAAGATGCATATTGATATTTTCTGTTTGTGAAGTTTTAAATAATTATTTATGCATGGAGATCAAATGGATCTTTACAATTTTTCTTTCTGTGATTCTCTCAGTGTTTTTACCAGTTCTGTTTTAATGTTGTGTTTGTTTATGTGGATAGGTTCTTCCATGCTTCGGTTTATTCCGAAATATCACACATGTGGGCAAACTAAAGGAGGCACACTTACCATTGTTAAAAGCACTTGATGTAAGTGAGGGGGACTTCTGGGGTTCTTCCAGCAGGAGCACTTGTGAATACACAAGGTAAACAAAACAGCATCCATTGTTTTCTACCAACTGTTTACGGAGAGTTGTCTAGAAGCACAATCTTTAATCAGCTGGCAAATAAAACATGTTACGAAAGGAGGGTAAAGGGGAGAAGCTGGGACTGTTCTTCATGGGTGGCCTCGGTCTGGCATCTTTAGAATACAAAAGTGAAAGAGTGACCTATATTATCCAAGGCAGAGAGAAACAAAGGAGATAAGCTGAATATACAAAAATGGCATTTATAAATGGATTAAAATATAAGTGAAATCAAGACTTTGATCACAGTGTTGGTATATTTGGAAGGGTTATCATGGTCAAAACCTCCTTGCTTGAAAGGTGCAATCAGACCTCTTAGACAATTAATAGTTCCTCAGAGTAGGAAGGTGAGTCAAGGAAAATAAACATAGCCGACTGTTATTTTGCATATATTATCCAATCTAAAAGAGCATGGCTTGATGAGTAAATTTCCCTATTTATTTCCAAATGTATAGAAATATAACTTTATGACTACTGAATTCTGTATTACCAGTTCTACAGAATATGGCTTTAGGACCGTCTTGCACCAAACTTACCATCAAACAGAATGGGGTCTTGGGCTGCATTTCTTCTCTACTTAAAATGGCAGGGTTGTGTCTTACCTTGATAGGCCATTGACTAACTAGCATGGGGCATAGCATCTAGCAAGAGCGTAAAAGATGGCTATTGAAAGAATGAACAAATCAGTGATCAAACAAATGAGCCAAAGGAAAGAATATACGAATAAATTCATAGCTCCAACTTTTTCCTTTATCCAGAAGAATAGTTAAAAGTGTATTTGTATCTGCCGGAAATCAGAACACTCTTTATGTAAATCTAATATTTTGGGAGGTGGAAAAAGTATTTACAACAAAGACGTTTGCTGGTATTGTGAGCAGTGTCTGCATATTCATCTTACATTAATCTTTCTTAGTATGTATTTCAGACGATCAGCTTTTTTTAAAAAAGTCATTTTCTGGGGCCAAATATACATACAATCTGTAAAAGACTTTGTCGCAATATTGATAGTGAGACTAATCACATGATCACTGTATTTAATATTTTTAAAATATATATTGTATGTTTTGGGGGGGAGATTCTGGAATATTGTTAGCATTGCCCTTCTGATTTCAGATTGTTGCGTAAGTGTGTGTGTGTTGTGTATGTGTGTCTTCCACTGGAAAAATCTTGCCCTGCTTAAAAAGAATACTTTTGAATAATAACAGCAACATAGTCTTTATTAATACAATCCTTCACGGAGAGAATCTTGAAGTGTTAGAATGAAAACATGACACCTAACATGGATAATTAAATATCAGTAGTTAAGTAACTCTAGTATGTATTCCAGTTTTAGAGATGGAGGCTAAATAAGCATGTCACTTTTATATATGAAGTAAATTTCATGTGACATGATATAGTAAGAATAATATACATTTTTAAATCAACTGATGACACTGCATTTCCAGTATTTTTTTAGATTAATAAGTAGGTAGATGGGCTCATACATACATAACACATTCAAAATCACATGTGCTCATACTGGAGCAGTATTTAAGACTATATCATCTTCTCCCGACACACTTTTCTACTCCAAATACCTTTGACATCACAAAACTAACATTTAAAAAAAATTTGTTTGGGGGTTCTTTTTCACTTCACTTTCCCTACTGTGTCTTAAAGAAGGCAAAATTGTAGTAGTGTGTTTTTAGAATTTGGGATGTTTTTAGAATTTGAGATGCAGTAGTGTGTTTTTAGAATTTGGGATGAGTAGTGTGTTTTTAGAATTTGGGATTCATTTTTTAGAATTTGGGATGAATTAGGGACTTCAGTGGTTCTAGGTTTTAACTAGGAATGCAATATATATTTTTAGATTACTGTAATCATAATACTGCCAGGTGCTACGGTGGTCAGAGACAAATATGACCATGGGATCAGACCTATAAATATATTACGATGCCAAATAAAAGTGTCTTAATGAGGAACTAAGCATGCATTAAGAGTCAGAGGAGAGGAATCCCACATCTAGTTGAGAATATCAGACACAGTTTCATGGAGAAAATGGTTTTTGAGATGCGCCTTTATGAATAGGTAGAATTTCAAGAGATAGAGATGTGGGTATCAGAGAAGAATATATCAAGCAAAGGGATCAACAATAAAGGCCCACAAACAAAAAAGCAACCAGTAAACCCAAATGCAGGCAATGTAGTGCAAAGTTGTAGCATAGTAGTCTAGTTTAACTGAGTGTAGAGTATGTAAAGAGGGTAACTACAATGTGTAAGGCAGCGAAGATTCTGGGGCCAGATCGTGAAGGACCTAATTCCTGCGTCTCATGAATGCTCCTAATTTAATATGCAGTAGAGAAACTTTAAAGAATTTTGAGCAGGGGAGTGCAATGACTGAAGATGAACTACAGGAGGTTGGAACCGGGCAGCAATGTGTAGGATGGATTTGGAAAGGAATTGCTAGAGACCTCAGAGCAGTTAGGACTCTATTGAAATATGCAGATGAGAATTTTGTTAAGAATCCAGTGTCAGGAAAGAGATAAGATAAAACTATTTTTGAATAATGAATTCATGAATTTCAGCTACTTCATTGTACTTCAATCAAATTCAATTTATAGTAAACAGTACAAATACAGTGGTTGCATCAGAAATAAGCATGCAGAATATTTGAAAGAAATTATCAGTATTTCTTGGTTTGGCGGTACGCGGGCCTCTCACTGTTGTGACCTCTCCCGCTGCGGAGCATAGGCTGCGGACGCGCAGGCTCAGCGGCCATGGTTCAAGGGCCCAGCCGCCCCGCGGCATGTAGGATCTTGCCGGACCGGGGCACGAACCCGTGTCCCCTGCATCGGCAGGCGGACTCTCAACCACTGCGCCACCAGGGAAGCCCTTGGCAACTCTTTTTTGCAGTCTATTTAAATAAATACATAAACAATAAAAAATCTGGAAAGTACAGATGTCTGAATATATATACTCAGAGATAAAGATAAAAAGATAAAGGGGGAGGAGAGACAGAGAGACAAAGAGACAGAGAGAGAGAACACTGTACGATTGGGATCAAATTTGATGAAAATATTGAATTCTTTTTTGCCAGAGCAAAAAGCTCAATTTCCTTTTTGGGAAACTGACTTCATCAGCATGTTCTCTTTGTTGTTTCTGGCCCAAAATTCAGGAATCAGATTTTTAAATTATACTTTCTTTTCTTTATTTAAATCTATTGTAGTTCAGGGGAAGTTCCTCTCAAATCGGAAGAAGTTATCTGTGTCTCCAAAGTTTGTATGAAAATTGAGATGACATCCTCCAAGTTCTTGGCTACTGATCCATTACCTTTAAGTTCTTTTGAGTAATAACCAGATAGTATATAAACACAAAGCAAAATGCTGACCTTTTTTATTCTACAGATATTAAAAGCAAACTCTACTAGTGGTTTTTACAATTAAACAGTATTTTTATCTTTTATTCTTGAAATGCAAACTGGCTCTCCAGTTTTCAATGCTTCAGTATATTTTTGTCTACACATTGTCTGGATTTAGTATATGTAAATATTATTTTGTTTAAAAAGACTGAACATCTGAACATTCCATGAAGAATTATTTTGTTTCTGTTTTTTTTTAATAAATGTATTTATTTTATTTGTTGTTTTTGGCTGCGTTGGGTCTTTGTTGCTGCACGCGGGCTTTCTCTAGTTGTAGAGAGCAGGGGCTACTCTTCATTGCGGTGCGTGGGCTTCTCATTGAGGTGGCTTCTCTTGCCATGGAGCACAGGCTCTAGGTGCGCAGGCTTCAGTAGTTGTGGCACGCAGGCTCAGAAGTTGTAGCATGCGGGCTCTAGAGCGCAGGCTCAGTAGTTGTGGCACACGGGCTTAGCACACGGGCTTAATTGCTCCGTGGCATGTGGGATCTTCCCGGACCAGGGATCAAACCCGTGTCCCCTGCATTGGCAGGAGGATTCTTAACCACTCCGTCACCAGGGAAGTCCCTGTTTCTGTTTTAAATATTTACTATTTTCTATATAATATTTCATTCTCTTTCTAAGGGACTCAATGTAAATATTGTAATTAGTGCCTTCTAATGGAAATTCAGGCATACAACAATGAAATTGTTTTCTGAAAGTCTTAAAATATTAAAAACTGAAATAAAAATGAGTCCAATCTTTATACAAGCATTTGCTTCAAACTAATTATGTTTTTAATTTTCCTTTTCAATTTGTAATAGACAGATCCTGCTTAAACCAAATTTCAATCAAACTGGCAAGTTTTCCTTCCTTAAAAATTGCTAAATGGGGAATTGTAGCCATGGTTCTAAAGCAGCTATTGTTGTTTTTAAAATGACCCATTTATTTTTGTAAATCAGTTGGACTGAGATCTTCTAAGGAGTTTGAAGCATCTTCCTTCACATTCTTAAAAAATGCCACTTCTTTTCCTAATACATTATGTATTTATTACTCTATCTTCACTCATAGGGAAACCGAGGTAGGTATTCACTAACATGCTGTAAACATAATTTTAATGGGAAGATTAGCAAAAATAAATGCAAAAAACAAGACAGTCATATATATTTCCAAAGAAAAAGAAGCATAACGATATCAAATTTATTTCACACAGAATCAATACAACATGATAACTAATTTCTTTATGGTGAAATAAATGTTTATCTTACTTCTGAACAACTAGTTTGATCATGTTGTTGCATTAATATTCTTCACTCATATTTAGATATACGTAATGCTTTGAACTTAAATATTTTTCAAATAAGCAAGAAGTAAGAAAATAGATATAAAAAATCATATGATAAAGAAACCAAATGGAGATGTAGATCAATTACCTACATCTTCCTAACCTTCATATCTAATCCATTAGGTCCTGTGGATTTTACCTTTTAACTATTTCTTAGTATATCCAAAATGCTCCGTGGCCATCTCTACCACCCAAATCCAAGGTGCTAAACCCCTCTCCTGGGTCACCATGGAATATACTCTTTCAAATTTTAAATATGTTTTCTACAATGTAGCCAAAGTAATCTTTATAAAGTGCATGTCTGGTTGTGTCACAACTCAGCTGAATGAACACTGTTCAATTTCCTATTGCTTTTAGGATACTGACAAGACAAACTCCTTAATACGATTCCATCTTATTGATCTGACCCATCCCCACCTCTGTCTTCTGGGCCCCAAGGTTCTTTTTCAGTTTTTATCATTCACTGTGCTTACCCCAGGACCTTTTCACATGAAATTTTATCCATTTGGAATGCCTTTTTCTCTCCTATGGTTTAGCCAATTTTTACTTATCCTTCTACAACTCTTATGTATCCTTCCTGAGCTCTCAGCATGGTCCAGTACTCCTTGGCACACTCAGAGCACCTCATGTGTAATTTCACGTTTATTTTTGTGGTTATTTGATAAATTAGTCTCTGCCTTCTTGACCAAGTTATAATTTCTACAACAACAGAACTCTTTATATATATATATTTTTTAAATTTATTTATTTATTTATTTATTCTTGGCTGCATTGGGTCTTCCTTGCTATGTGCTGGCTTTCTCTAGCTGCGGCCAGCAGGGGTTACTCTTTGTTGCAGAGCGCAGGCTTCTCATTGTGGTGGCTTCTCGTTGCAGAGCACGGGCTCTAGGCGTGCAGGCTTCAGTAAGTGTGGCGCGAGAGCTCTAGAGCACAGGGCTCAGTAGTTGTGGTGCACGGGCTTAGTTGCTCCACGGCATATGGGATCTTCCCGGACCAGAGATTGAACCCGTGTCCCCTGCATTGGCAGACAGATTCTTAACCACTGTGCCAACAGGGAAGTCCCAAGGCTCTTGTCTGTTTTGTTTGTTTCTGTATAGCCTGGCATATTGCAAGCAGTAGATAAACATTTTCTGAATAAATAAATGAGAGTAAACATACTGTGAATCCAGCCAGAGTCATCTAAAGAGCTAACTATAAAAGTAGTATGAAGTCCTTTAGACCTCTCCTCTATGTGCCTCTCTGGTCTTGGTCATTCCTACCCTCACCCTGTACACTTTATCCCCTAGGAGGTACTTACAGTTCTCAGAAGGGTCTGCCCTTTCCTACTTGCAGGCTTTTGTACAGGTTGTTCACTTTTTTTTGAACATTTCCTTGTGCTCAGTATCCATACACCTGCCTCCACCCCCATTTTTAATTTAAATCTCTGCTGAGGAAACACTTCCTTCCCTGCCCCCAATGAGTGGATTAGGAGCCACATTATATTGTCCCAGTCTGCCCCTGTATAAGACCACATACCTCACAGAATGTACTTGTCTGTCTAGAGTATAGCATGAGGGGTGAGGGGTAAGGGCTATTAAGAGTCCATAATCTCTATCAACTCCTCCCCCAAATTATGCTAAATTATTTAAATAAAACCTAGATTCTAGTTATGACATAATTTCAAGACAGATTCACTAAAGCCTGTTCTTCCTCAGACTTCCTTTTCCAGCTCCATCTTCACCAATGGAGAAATGAAGAACTAGGAGAAATGCTCAGGAAAATTAAATGTGTATATACTGTAATTACCAGGATCTTAAAGTTGGATGTGGCCGTAATCATCAAAGGGGCACTTATAGTTCTCCAAGGTGTTCCATCACACAGATATAAATATAATTTGGTTATGAAGTGTATCTACTGAATATCTCTTGAATACCAACAAGGTATGAGCCATAACATTTATTACCAATATTTAAATATTGTTAAATTTTGAAAATGAGATATATTTAAGTCAAAATGCAAGCATACTTATAAAAACTATTCAAAACAGAAGCAAGATGAGCCACTTTTAGAGTCCTGGAGGCGATCATGATGCTCTTGGATCTGATTTTTATTGCTAAGAAAAACAGTGATAAAGTCCTAAAGAAAGAGGTCAATGGTATTATTCATGTATTTGGTCTTCCAGTCACCAAAATGAATATCTTTACATACAAAGCACTACTCTTGGTGTTCTAGATGATGCAGAGGTGAATAATATATGGTTATTGTCCTCTAGAGTCTAATAAACACTTTGGGGAGAAAAGACCTACAGTATGTGAAAAAAGCAACCATTAGAGTTTTCTGGCAGCAAGCAACACAAACTGACTCAGGCCAACTTAAGCTAAAAAACTCTTTTTGGAAGGGTGTTGGAGTAACCTAGAAACCTGAAGGAAAAATCCTACAGCCAGGCCTCATAGTGGATAGAAACAGAGCAACTTCAAAGTTCTAACAGCCATGATATAATATCAATAGATAACACTTATTTAGCCCATTCTCTGTGCCTGGCCTTGTCTAAGTGTTCTACACATATAAACATCTTTAATCCACACCGCAGTGTGATAAGGTAGTTACTACTACTAGTAGTAGTAGTAGTAGCCGTAGTAGTATTGGGTTGGCCAAAAAGTTCGTTCGGGTTTTTCGTAATCCCGAATGAACTTTTGGGCCAACAGATTATTATTATTATTATTATTATTATTATTATGATTTTAGTAGATGAAGAAATTGAGGCACAGAGAAGTTAAGCAGCTTACCCAGTCTCACCACTGTCTTCAGCGTGCCACTGAAATATTGACACTGAGTTATGAAATGTTTTCATTTTTGTGACATTTTCCTCAAGATTCAGATACAGAGCACCTAACTGGGGTCATGTCCTGGATTTTAGACAAGGGATGGATAGTTTCTTAAGGAGGTAATGTTACTAGAAGAAATTACACAGGCAAAAATAACAGATGTCCGCTGAATTGTAGAGATAATAAAACTAGGCTACAGTGAGGGTGGACATTTTTACGTACCCGTTGAGTTACAAGCTTTGAAGTTTAAAGATACCACCTCCTGTTGCAACAAAAGGAGAGGCTAGAACTGAAATCCTCAGATGAGAAATTCAGTCTGGGAATGCTGACGGGTACCTAAAGATTTCTGGGAGTACCTTCTTTGTTAGGGTCTTGGCAGGACTTCTTAAATAACAGGGTTAAAATGGTCCTAAATGGAGCACACATGGGTCTTCCTCTACCAATGTGGTAGAATTCCTTAATCCAACAGGATCCTTGATCTGATCGTATCTCATCTCCACCCTATCACCATGGTTCTCCCACTCACACCCTTCAATCCTGGCCTCCCTCCTGGAAGAAAGAGCAGTCAACTTCAACAAGCCATTTCTTCTTTTGTTCATTCAGCAAGTATCTGTTAAATGCATTTTACGTGAATATGACACACCAAGCAGACAGTCCAGGGGGGGGATACAGAATTGTACAAAGGCCATTATGAAACAGTGTGTCACCTGCTCTCATGGGGGACATAGTGGGTGCTATGGGAGCACATAAGAGGGGCATCTAAGAGAACCCTGGGGGAATTAGAGAGGGCTTACTGAAGGAAGTGATTTTTAAAAGGAGAGCCTGAAGAAGAAAAAAAGGAGCTGGAGGGAAGAAGTGTACCAAGCAGAGGCAATATCTGTGGTGAAAGTCAAAGGATTTGTGACCTGTAGTGAGAGAAAGGGAGATGAGAAAGACACTACCTGATGCTTGGGACAGAAAATAAAACAGGTCCAGAAGTAATCAGAATATCAGCTGGATTAAGATAAGCGCCAGAGAGAATTCAAGGAGGGTGAGACTCAATCTCAGCAGTGAGAATCGCAGACTTTGGGAGAGGGAGGATTTTAGATGAGTCTCGGAGCATGAATAGTTTCAATCAGCAGAAGCAGAGGAAAGTGCGCATGTGCAGGAGGAAAGCCTGAGGTAGGCCAGGGCGAACACTCTTTGCCCCGTTTGCTTTGTGCAGTATTTTTCCTGCCTAGACTGTCTCCCAGCCTCACATTCCCTTGTTTCTCTCTTATTCATTCTTCGAAATTCATATGGTTACATCCTCCGTGAAGATATCCAGACCAGCAGAGATAGAAACAGGTGTTTTTCCTCCGTGCTGTTGCAGCTATTGTTCCATTCATTTTTGTATCCTCCAGGACTGAGCACAGTTCTGAGAACATTTAGTGGTCTTGATGAGTCACTTGGTTTATTAATGAGCAAACCTAGGGGGAGAGTCTGGTACAGTGGTTATGAGTGTGGTCCTGGCGTCAGACTATTTGGATTCAAGTTCCAGTTGGGTTACTTTCCACATGTGTACTTGGATCCATGATTTCCACCTCAGCTGCTTTATTTGTAAGAGGAAGATAATAATAAAATCTCCTCTAGCCTTCTTGGGAGAAAAAAATGTGAGGTATTGAGCAGAGCGCCTGCACCCAGTGACCAAGCAACACGTGTTACATGCTGATAGTGTTGATATTATAATATCATCTCTCTCTCTCTGTGTACATGAATGGCAAAAATATGGGGAAAATACACAAACATTGGAAATTGGATGAAAAAGCCTCAGACAAAGGGCAGAATGTTTCTTAACTTAGTCAAGAAGGGATGACAATGAAGGTAGAGTAGTAGAGTCAGGCCTGTATGGCAGTCTGCTGTGTTTATTGACAGCTTGCTTAGACAAGTCTGCTCTTAGTACCAGAAGCTAATGTGCTTCCTGGATGTAGAGGACCAGTTTTGTTATATATATATAGTATTTGGCAAAGGTTACATATATATATAGCCTTCCAGAAGGTTAGTTACAGAGGATGTCTGCAGGCACCTTCCCGCCCAGTCCCGACCGCGCCCCGCGCTTCCTGGGGGTTGTTGCCGCCGCTGCAGTTGAAAAGCAGATGGAGAAGGGAGGCTCCAGTGGCTCCTGGGGCCGCTGGTTGGTCCTGCTCTGCCCTCAGCTGGACCTGGAGAAGGAAGCGCCCCGGCGACGCCACATGCACCACGCCTCTCATTAAAAAGCCCCAAGGACAAGGTCGTCAGCATTTTCTAATACGGTCATGGGAAGAGTCAGGGAAACACACGCAAAGGTTTTATATATATATATATATATATATATATATATATATATATATATATATATATAAAATATTTTGCAAAGGTTTATGTATATAGTATTTTGCAAAGGTTATATATATATATAGTATTTTGCAAATGTTCTCTAGCCTTGACTGAGCCAGAGAACCTTTGTGAAATAAAATCCATGCATATATATAAAATCATTGGCATTCCCCTGTTTTCTTCTAAACTGTGATCTTCTGCAGCCTTCTGCCCCCCTCATTGTGTGTTCACATGTTGCTTCAGGCCATCCTGAGTTCTCTACGCTGGCATTCCACTTGGACCACCTTTCGCCAGGTTTCTTACATCTGCTCCTTTCTCTGCTCCCTTCTCCAAAACATCTAATGGAACTCCATTCCCGTAGGTGGGCTCATTCACCCCTAAGTAGTAAAGAACAATATAATTAAATGAAATATCTTGTTCATCCATTCAAATATTTATTCAAATATTTATGGAGACTTTATATTTGTTCCAGGCAAGGGAAATTGAGAGCCTTACTCTAACAGACATTTTTATTTCAAAAGATGTAGCCGATTCATCAACTTATATTAGGTAGCATTTCAGAGAGTGTGGGAGAGATGTTGGGAAGCCTCTGTAACAATGGATAATCATCTACTCTTGCATCCAGGTGTGACCCCAGTGATAATTTCCAGATTTCCTGACTACTTCTAATGATGGTCAGAATAACAGGAAGGGAAAGAGAACTTGCAAATATATTAGTACTGTAGACATATCATACAGCTACTACCTATCACATGTTTAATTCTCGGCATATAGTGGTTACCAGCACAGGCTCAGGACTCAGACATCTTTGGGTTCAAACCCCAGCTTTCATTCTTATTAGCAATGTGACCTTGGTAAATTACACCATTCTCTAGGTTCTGTTCCCTTATTTGTACAATGAAGCTGCGGGATTGTTAAAGATTAAATGACTTTGTTTAAATCGTTCTCAATATGCAGTGTTTGTTTTGGTAAAATAAGTAAATATGTCATTGAAATCTAGAATGACCCTATCGATGCTAATTTCTCCTGTATCATGTGGATGCATGTGTGTTTCTGACATACATGCCTACACTTAACATCCACACACACTCCCTAGAGTGCCAAAACCAAGAAATGAACCATCTCACAAAACCCTATTCCCCACTCGCATATTCATCTGTACTTACAGACATCTACATTTTATTCTTTTCCCTCTTTCTTAATGCAAAGAAACAACAGCCCATTCCATACTGACTGCCTTCCAGTGTAATCTCAGAACCAAGTGCTACTTGAGAAATTGTTACAGAGCTGAAAGTTGAAGTAATAGACAACTATAATCCATTTTAGGGGTGAATAGGAGGATACCCAGGAGCTTTTTTTCCCTGAAGATGAACATTTGTCATTGACCTACCGTATTTCTCTTTCAGATAGCTAGGGTCACCTGGGTGTCTGAGGTGGTGGAGACATAAGAATAAAAGATAATTATGAGATTATTTCATCAGTCTTCTAGCTTTCATTCTAGTATTTTCATCTCCCTTTGGATTAGTGAGAATTTGCTTGTCTTCATTCTTCAGTTTAGCATGAAGCCATATTTTATCTCGTTTCTAGCTACCATACCAAACTAAGAAGTGTTGGCCATAGCAACAAAATGTTCATGTAACTTTGCCAAACAATGTTTAAATGATGAATTCAAGGAAAAATTCACACCACCCATGATTTGGCATTCTGCACACAGAAAAAAAACAGTTGACTTGATTTTTCACTTTTCCTCTAGACTCTAAATGTGAAAAATTTCTAAATGTGAAAATTTCTAAATGTGAAAATTCCTCTAAATGTGAAATTTCTGGATATTAGCATTGACTATGGCAAAATCATATGCACAAAAATCTTCTCATGAATTTTCTAGACAAATTTTGGAAATTCAAGATTAACGAATAGTTTCATGCATGTTTAAGAACCAGAAAATCTGGTAAAGAAGTAGTTTATTTGAACTCAAACTACATAATTGGCTTAGAGACATTCATGTATGTCCCATCCTGTGTTCATTAAATGCATTTGAAAATCCCATTGAAAGGGAAGGGAGGTCTGCAGGAGCAGGTCCTGGTTGTGAAGTGATAGTTTTCTCCAAAGCACATTTGAATCTCAGGAGGGACCATTGTGTTGGACAGAATCTGTATGCTGCAAAGCTAAAATTGTGTTCCACTGTAGTGTGAAGGTCATCAGTTTCCTTTTATCTGAGCTTTTCCCTTACAACTATCCTTAAATGAGAGTTTGTAAATAATGAATAACGTTCCTAAAGTATTATAAATTTGATATTATGATCTGTTTTCAAATTTCAGCTTTGAATATTTTTTGAAAATATTAGCTGCTGAATAACAAATACTCAAAACTATTCATTAGTCCGTTGATTTAGTGAGCTATATTAAGTTTGAATTCTCAAATATTATACATATAATATTTATATAAATTTTATAAACTATATTTATATATTTATATAAATATATTTATATATTTTGTATATAGATATTATATATACATAAATAGGATAACAGTTATGGCTTTCGTTATTGTTTTGGGTTTTCTACATATTTTTATTTTTTTGTTCAACATTTCCTTAAATAAGTTATTTTCACGAATTATGTGTATGATTTTTTTTTTTTTTTTTTTTTTTTTTTTGCGCTACGCGGGCCTCTCACTGTTGTGGCCTCTCCCGTTGCGGAGCACAGGCTCCGGACGCGCAGGCCCAGCGGCCATGGCTCACGGGCCCAGCCGCTCCGCGGCATGCGGGATCCTCCCGGACCGGGGCACGAACCCGTGTCCCCTGCATCGGCAGGCGGACTCCCAACCACTGCGCCACCAGGGAAGCCCTATGTGTATGATTTTTATTGGAAACCGAGAATACAAAATGAATATTGTAAAATTCTATCCTGTTGTATAAAGTGAGCTACCAAAAAAAGTATAACGAACAGTTAAATTTTAAGAGCTATTCCTTTGGTATATAATAATGAATTTATTAATGGGGTTATTACAGATTCCATTATTTCAAAGGCAATATGATATGCTTGAAATTTGGAAAAAAAATTTAGGTAGTAAAATGCTGATAAGAAGATAGTTTCTATAATGAAACTAACCTTCTATATTTCTTTTCTTTTAAAATGCCTTTAAAGCATACATAGTTGGGTTCTCACATTTCATATCAAGGATGCCTTTAGATATTCTAGAATTTCACAATGCCAATGTCCTTAAAAAATGAAGTCTCAAATATTTTTGATATTAAGATGTAGAGGTACACAATGCTAGCAGGTTAAGTGAGTCACACAGAAGATTGTGAAACTGGCCGAATTTCATTGCCATTTTTTTTCTTCAGAATCCTATGAAAGGATTTAAAGGTGGCTAAAGACATATTCTTATACCTATGTAGAGCTTTCTTTTTTTTAATGTAACAAAGTTGGGCCATTTTTCTCATTGTCTGGGTGTAATTCTAGACTTTTTGTTGTTGTTGAAGTATGGTTGGTTGACAATATTTTGTTAGTTTCAGGTGTACAGCAAAGTGATTCAGTAATACACACACACACACACACACACACACACACACACATATATATATATACACACACACACACATATATTCTTTTTCAGATTCTTTTCCATTATAGGTTATTGCAAGATATTGTAAGATAGTTCCTTGTGCTATATAGTAGATCCTTGTTGTTTATCTATTTTATATATAGTGGTGTGTATCTGCTAATTCCAAGCCTAATGTATCCCTCCTCCTTCACCTTTCCCCTTTTGTAATCATAATCTTGTTTTGTATATCTGTGAGTCTGTTTCTGTTTTGTAATTAAGTTCATTTGTATCACTTTATTAGATTCCACATATGTGACATCATATTTGTCTTTTCTTTCTCTGTCTGACTGACTTCACTTAGTATGATAATATCTATGTCCATCCATGTTGTTGCAAATGGCAGTATTTCATTCTTTTTTATGACTGAGTAATATTCCATTATATATGTGTGTGTGTGCATATGTGGTTATATATATATATATATATATATATATATATATATATATATATACACCACATTTTCTTTATCCAGTCACCTGTCGATGGACACTTAGATTCCATGTCTTGGTTATTGTAAATAGTGCTGCTATGAACATTGGTGTGTACGTATCTTTTCAAATTAGAGTTTTCATCTTTTCTGGAGATATGCCCAAGAGTGGGATTGCAGGATCATATGGTCACTCTATTTTAGTTTTTTAAGGAACCTCCATACTGTTCTCCATAATGACTGCACCAGTTTACATTCCCACCAACAGTGTAGGAGGGATCCTTTTTCTCCACACCCTCTCAAGCATTTATTATTTGTAGACTTTCTGATGATAGCCATTCTGATTGACATGAGGTAATACCTCATTGTAGTTTGATTTGCATTTCTCTAATAATTATCAGTGTTGAGCATCTTTTCATGTGCCTGTTGGCCATCTATATGTCTTCTTTGGAGAAGTGTCTATTTAGGTTTTCTGCCCATTTTTTGATTGGGTTGTTTGTTTTTTTGATATTGAGCTGTATGAGCTGTCTGTATATTTTGGAAATTAATCCCTTGTTGGTCACATCATCTGCAAATATTTTCTCCTGTTCCATAGGTTGTCTTTTTGTTTTGTTTATGGTTTCCTTTGCTGTGCAAAAGCTTATAAGTTCGATTAGGTCCCATTTGTTTATTTTTGCTTTTGTCTAGACTTTTATAAGTTCAGTTGTTATTCACACTTCACAGAATATTGATAACGTGCTCTAATACATATATGTATAGGGAATTGTGCAGATGGGTCAAAATTGTGAAGTTTATGAACTAATTATATAAAGGTTTTATGATGTAATAGGAAGAGCCCTCAATAAGAAATCACAAGAATTTTGACCTCTTAAGTGAGCTACTTAGTCTCTCTATTAACCCTTAGTTTTTCTTATTTATGAAATGGGAACCTAAAGGAAATGGAAATGGGCAAAGAATTGTTGAGAGAAACATATCCATTAAATTTATATGTATACAGAAACCAGTTTTTGAAATCCTATTTATTTTGAAGATTATATGCAAATATCTTTATTTTTTTCTTGCCAACTAGAATGTCTTGGTCCGTTTTGCATGTTTCATATTTGTGGTTTTGATTCAGTAATTTAAAGAGATAGGACTTCCATACAAAAGACGTGTAAAAGTTGCTACAGGGAGAATTGATACACACAACTTGAGTAACACTGATAACTTAGCACTATTGTTCTTTCTTTGACTTGGGTGAGAAATTGATATGAAATAGCAAAGAAGATTCTTCTCTCCCTCCTTTGAAGTCCCTTCAGTCTCCCATGACAAGTCACTTAACGATTTGGGGGAATGTTGATTTGAAATTACCCATACCCTTCATATGGACACTGAACTCAAGGGGGTAGGATTTAGACAGTTATAAGAATGTTAGGTTGAGTGTGCTTTAAAGAGACAAACTTTCCTTTTAAGAAAAACTTGGTATGAAAGTAAACATGAGTCCCTGACTTTGAGAAACCTTATTTATGTTTTCATTTCCCATAAATTATTATAAAAATGCCAAGCATTTGACAATGATATGCACTGCTTTGATGCCAAGGAAATTTGGAAGCCTCAGAATACAAACAATATGAACAGATTTAATATATTTAATAATCTCATCTAAAACAAAGTTTTCAATAACAGAGCTTCACTAAGCCTCATTCATATAAACTGATATATATTGGGTGTCAGAAACTTAAGGGAAACCAAAAATCCTAAATTTGACATTTGTTCATTCTAAGAAATGCATTTCTTTTAAAAAATGGTAGTACAAGGCTAATTGTCATTTTCATCTATCATTTATGTTTTTCCTTTTGAATTTTCAATTCTCAAGTTCAGAGGCTGTTGATTTGGTGGAGAGTTGGAACAAACACCTAATTAAAAAAAAATAAAAGTCAGCAACACCAGAAAAGCATTGTCACCAAACAATAAATAACGCTCCATCTAAAATTCGCTTAAAGATGAATCCATTTCGGGAGTGGCAGCGCACCTGCGGCACAAACCTTAAATGAAAAATAAAGACAAGTGGGTTGTAGGGTGCCTTTCCCTCTTCAAAATAAAATTCTTTACAACATACGAGACAAATGGCACAAAAGTGAAAGGGCAGTGATGCAGACTGGATAGGCTTACAGCGTAATTGAATTAAGGCTTGTGTGCCACATATGACCACAAAGCGGGCCTAAAGGCTCGGGCCTGCTGAATGGAGGTGGCTGGGCCGACAATAAAGACCCTTTAAACTGGTTAAATGCATCATAAGCGTGTGTGCAGAGAGCTTTCCAGCTAACAGGTGGCTGAGTAAACCTCAGCTGGTGCTACACAGGGCTGTCGCATTGACCTTCTTTAGGATAATTTCAGCCCCCTTTAAAAAAAATTTGTTACTGTACTTGCTGTGGTGGAAACAATTTAGAGATGAATAATTTCTTTTGGTCTCCAGAGGCGCCGGTGGCTCTCTCTCTCTCCCCCTCCCCTCCCTTTTTTTCTTGAACTCTCTCTCTCTCTCCCCCTCTTTTGCTCCGTCTTGAAACTGAATTAACATAAAGGAACAGTGACAACAGCAAGCTGAAAAGCATAGCTGGTGGGAGGATTAAGTATATCATTGAAAGGAATTATGTTGTAAATGACTGGGAGGGGTCGGGGCTTCTGTTCCTTGGTCCCATCTGGTCCTTAAAGAATACCTTGTTGTAATTACCCCCAGATGGTTTGTGCTCACTGGGATCTGGACAGCCAGGTGCCACTGTGCCCTGCTGGGTGTGATATTCATTGCTACATGCAGTGACAAAAATGGACTTTATTGAAACCTAATTTCTTCCAGAGTATTACACAAATAAGAAATGAACCTAGCTCATTGAGAGAGAGCTTTGTTTATTTCCAAGCCGAAACAGTCTCACCTAAGATAAGGCTGCCTGGTTATTTTACAACTCTCCTAAAAAGAAGCAAAAACAATTCACAATGTGTGCTGGATTTAATTCAGTCTTTTAAAATAATGGAAGTGGTCAACATCAATGGCAGGTTTTTATTTCTTGGTGCTAGGTAGTTTTAAAAATAATAGCTAGGATATTCAAGACCATGTTTTGATCATTTTATTATTGAAACTAACAGTAAATAAAGTGAATTACAGTATATCCAAGTCTAAGCACATTTTGATATCAGTGAGCAAATATTTATATAACTCAAAACTTAATCACATATTACTCACTATAAAACATATCTCACCACTTAATTTAAGAAACACGTTTGAATATTTTTGTGTTGTACTATAGCATCAATATTATCACAGAAAAATAACAAGGAAACTAAATATTTTTAAAAGTTAGCTGTCTTGATATATACAAAGATGGAATTTTTAAAAATTATGCTTACTTTAACTTTCTATCAGGAAATTTCACTTTTAATTTTTAAATATATCTTTAAAGCAGAAATAACTTGAAAATGAAAGTTAAAGTCATAATTGTATAATTCAGTTATATTTATTTTATTCTAATTATATTGCAATAAGTCTAATAATCTTATTTGATAAATTATATAACAGAATATCTTTTAGGTCTGACTAATTTTAAAAACAAAATATTTATCTATTCCATGTCTTACTATAATTTTGCATGTATTAACATTGTAGCAAAGTAACTCAAATTCATTACTTTAAATCATAAATTTTTCAATGTAGAATTTGGAAATTTTTAATACGAAAATCAAATGGGAATTAGAGTGAAGAGCAGAAAATGAATACACTTGATATTCTTTTTTTCTTTACAATCGTAAATTTTACACAGTATTAAGAAAATATAAACAGTTGATATAATATTACAAATGTTAATCTTGAGAATATTTTCCTTTAACATATATGAGCCATGTGCTTACTACGAAAGTGTTAGCAAAAAAGAAAACAAAATAAAATGCTTCTTGCTGCATATTTAAGAGGGAGTTAAATCCCAGACAATCAAATAGAGGGAAATGATTTTAAAAATTGGCAACTTAACGTGCTAGGAGCAATTGCTCTGCAACACTGAACTTTGACAACTGAGAAGAATAGGCTCTCTGTACTTTGTAAATAAAATTTTAAGGTAAAACTACAGTCCCAGTGTTCTGTTCAAACTCTATTGGGGGGCAGCATAATTTTGTTAGTACCTACAATATACATACAATACCTAGGAAGACCTTGACCTGAGGTGAAAAGACTCTGGAACAGGGTCCAGGAGACCTGAACTCTAGTTCCAGCCTGATGCTCATAGCTTTGTGATCCTATAAGCTGTAGTTTCCTCCCTTGCAAAATGATTGTAAAACAGCTTGATTACAAGATCAGACTTGTGTTTTTAAAGATATATGCATTTGATGATATGATCAGAGGTACAAGAACGAGCATGGGGACCACAGTGGTCCAAACGTTCGTGATTAAGGCTTGAAAGCTGACAGGTTAGATGGAATGGAGAAGAGAGAGCAGGAAGACGTTTAAAATTGGGGAGAAAGAAGAGTGGGAATTGAGAGTTTTAATTATGAAATAAATGGAGTTTTTAAATAATTCATCAATTTTTTTCACTTTTGATACATTTGGTACATTTCTTTAGATGTTGGGCTTTTTCTAAAATAGAAGATTTCTCTTGCTCTTTTTTTCCATTTTTCTCTATTTCATTCTCTTTACTGAGTGAATTATTTTCGTGGAAAGTTGCTTCCTTGATACTTTAGTCATTTGGAAACTGGAATTTGAGAAGATTAGCATAGAAGCAAAAGAAATGCCTATGCTTCTATTCCTGACATAACACTCAGGTTTCAGGATAAACTTGCTTAAATTTTGAACAATTACCTGTGCAGAATAATGGTTTGGGGCCTCTTTGTTAAAATATTAAAGGAGGAAGTTACTCTTTAGCAAGTTGGTGTAGTTCATTAATTGAATGATATCAATGTACTGGGAGTATCAGCAGAAATTCTGTTAGAGTTTCAAAATCATCAGTTTCTAATAAGAGATAATCTGATATTATCCTTCTGTGGAATTCATAAATCTTGGAATTATTTAGGGTCTTTCAGTTGTTCAACTCAACTTTTTATCTCTTACAATGATTTCTTATATACATTATACTTGATAAGTGCTTATCTAGATTTTTTATACACTTTCAATGATAGAAAACTTTTCATATTTCCAAAGCAACCAATTTCAATGTAGAGAAGCTCTAATAAGTGGTTCTTATTTTGATTTGAAATATGCCTTCTTGTAGTTCAGTTTCTTGCTATCTTAAGAACAATTCCGTGTTACAATAGGAAGAAACACCATTGGTAACCAAGCCAAGATTAGACATCCTAGAATGCAAGTTTTTATTCCAGCCCTTTCCAGATATCTTAGCATTTCTGTCTGACAGTCTTTTTTTTGGCGGTACGCGGGCCTCTCACTGCTGTGGCCTCTCCCGCCGCGGAGCACAGGCTCCGGACGCGCAGGCCCAGACGCCATGGCCCACAGGCCCAGCCGCTCCGCGGCACGTGGGATCCTCCCAGACCGGGGCACGAACCCGCGTCCCCTGCATCAGCAGGCGGACTCTCAACCACTGCGCCACCAGGGAAACCCTGTCTGACAATCTTGATATGCCCTCTATTAATCTTTTTCCCAGAATATCTTCTTCCTCTAAAACATGGGAAGAGGAAAAGGAGAGAGAGATCAGTGAGCAGAAACATGCTTTCCTTGATTAAAATATGAATTTAGACTTTGACTTTGGCTTGTCTGGATTCTTTGCTAAAATACAAAATTTTCTAAAATGTCAAACGTTTTCCTCTAAGCATGGAGAGGAAGATTGGACACTAGATCCACAGTGCAGACACCTATTTCCTCATGAGCTACAATTCTGAATACCCACTCTAACACTCTAGTGATTTGCAAAAATAGAAAAGGAAAACTTTACCGACATAGTTGTCACTGCCTTCTAACTGGTCTTTCTGTTTCAAATTTTATCCTCTTCCAGGCCTGTCTTTTTTCCTGGAATTAATTTTTTTTAAATACGAATTTTACTTCCCTGTTCCGGTCTCACTGTATGTAAGTGCAGGCTCTTAAAAGGGGCTTACAAAGCCCTTTGGCATCTGGTTCCTTCCTGTCTCTTTAACCTCATCTCTTTCAGCCTCCCTCCACACCTCAGTCTGCAGCAGCACAGAAAACAATTTTAGACCACTCTGCCTTCATATGGGAGTTGTTACCCCCATTTTAAGTCTGATGAGTTCCTGTTCTCCCCTCAAAAACCAGCTAAAGTGCTCACTTCAGCAGCACATAGACTAAAATCAGAACCACGCAGAGAAGATTAGCATGGACCCCGGGCAGAGATGACATGCAAATTTGTGAAGCGTTCCATGTTTTCAAACTGTATGATTCCACTTTCAGGAGGAACATGGAGTAGTCAGATTCATAGGGACAGAAAGTAGAATGGTGGTTAGGCTGGAGGGGGGATGGGTAGTTATTGTTTAATAGGTAGAGTATCAGTTTTGCAAGATGAAGCATCCTGTGAAGGGATGGTGGTAATGGTAGCATCACAATGTGAATATACTTAATGCCACTAAACTGTACACTTTATATTGGTTAAGAAGGTAAATTTTATCTTATGTGTATTTTGCCACAATTTTTATAAAACAGCTAAAATTCCAGGCTCCTTTTCTCTGCACCCATCCCATTCCCAGGGGGAGTTAGGCATTTTCATTATTTAACCAGTAGACTGAAATAGCTGCACCTAAGTGATTGTCAAGAACACTAACCTTGAACACACTGCTGCTTAATACTCATCAAATACATGGTTGAACAACATAAATTTGCAAAGGATTGCCTTTGTGAAATACAGTGCACATATTTCTACAGACACAAAAAAATTCATCCTTGGAATAAACCGCACAAGCCGGTCTCCACACATCTGGACCATACAGTCTATTCTCTTGTAAAACTGCTTTTATGAAACATAATTTGGCATTATGTCATCATTGGCCTATGTTTAGAGTCACTGTAGGAAACAGTCAGCCTATGAAATCCATTTAGTGTACAGGTGTGTTTAGGGTGGTATACTGTTCTTTTTCTTTTATTTTTCTTTCTTTCTTTTATTTTTTACTATCTATGAGGAAAAACTCTTTCGTTTTGGCACCAGAAATAGGTTTTCTTTGTAGGTAATACGAATAGAGTGATTGATTTTCTCATTTTTGTCTCCTTTCCAGAAAGCCTAGAGGCCAACCAGTGGCTTGTTCTAGCATTTTCTAGACCTTAACTATGCTATTCTGTGTAGCGATTTGCTGTAGACTTCAAATTATCCATTAAAATTTATTTTTTTCTCTGAATCCACTTCATTATTCGTGTTGCCTTTTATCTCATGTTGTTTTGAACTTTAAATCCATTCTTAAATAAATGAGGAATAAATGAACAATTAACTAATAAATTCACCCTCTCCTCTAATTCCTACTGGATATTGCATATATTTTTATTATTGCTTGCATATATTCTATTATTTATTTGTATTTCATGTTTGTCATTTACAGTGGACAGTACACTCTTTTAATGCATGATACATATCTTAATATTATTTCAACACAATTAGAATGTCTAGCTAATAATATGTGTATAAATAAGTCTACCAGATTGAACTGAAAAGAAATGAGAAATTCAATAACTTTGGAAAACAGAATGTAATTTATTAATCTTTTTAACACACAACATGTCCTTTTTTTGTAAGCAAATTATAGTTTGGGGGAGTGCTAATAGTAAAAGCTAAAAACTCAGATAAATGGCTGAAAGAATTCCCAGTCTTAAATGAATTCTTGTTTATTTCTTGTGATATTAACATTCAGCCAAGTATTCAACTCAGTTCTTTCTCTTCTGTCTGTGCGTGTGTGTGTGCGCGTGTGTGTATGTGTGTGTGTGTGTGTGTGTGTGTGTGTGTGTGGTGTAGCAGACTACAGGTATAGTAAGACTTATTGCTGGGTAAACATCTCTCTCTATATATATAGAGAGAGAGACACAACTAATAGCAATATATATTCATTATATGTGTATATACATATATACGTATATGTATTACATGCATGTGATACACAATAATAAATATATATACAATTTTGTTCTGTATAAATATATAGGCATATATACTAGTTTTATATATGCACATAATATAAAACCATAGGATATATACAAAACATAAGTCTATATATACAAACATGCATAGGTGAATACAAAAACATATGATGATATGTATATATATGTATATAGTCACAGTTATTTATGTAGATGCACAGGTATATTTAACCCCAAAACAGGTCTTACTAGTTCTATTTACTGAAATCAAATTCTCTACTCTTTTTCCACGACACAACGTTCTTTTGTTTTCTGACTTTTTGTAGTCCTATTTGTTCCTAATAGTGCTCCTTTCTTTTTTTTTTTTTTTTTTTTTTTTGCGGTACGCGGGCCTCTCACTGTTGTGGCCTCTCCCGTTGCGGAGCACAGGCTCCGGACGCGCAGGCCCAGCTGCCATGGCTCACGGGCCTGGCCGCTCCGCGGCATGTGGGATGTGGGATTTTCCCGTACCGGGGCACGAACCCGTGTCCCCTGCATCGGCAGGCGGACTCTCAACCACTTGCGCCACCAGGGAAGCCCTCCTTTCTTGACCTCCATAGTAAACGTGTTCCTGTGATCACTTTTCTGCTTACTCTGCAGTCTACCTCTGATCAGTTGTATCCCTGTTGATGGTTTTATCTACAAAATTCCAGCATCAGGCACATATCCAACTCACCCTTGGACATGTCCACACAGGCAGCATGATTTCTCCACCTGAACTCATCATTTTCCACCCTTGGCACTCCATGGGATTGCTCCTCCTCTTAAGCCCCTGCTCTTCATGGTTGACATCTCCAGGTTCCTGTCACCCAAGCCTGACCACTGAAAGTGACTACTGTCTCATTCTCCTCTCTGACTGTTCTTCCCCACAACTAGCCTATCACCAGCTCCTTTTCGTTTCACCTCCTAAAGATATTTCAAATCCTCTCTTCCAAGTCATTCCACCAACCTCAACTCCTGCAGAATTTTAGGTGAGAAACAGGATTATTTCAATAACCTCCGAAAATTCATCCTTTTTATTTTGACTGCTGAGATTTAAAAGGCAAATATTACCCTGCATCCTATCTGCTTAAATGTTTTCTTGACTCTGTACTGCTCACCGATTCATGGTTTCCTGTAGTTGCTGCCTGAGGGGTAAACCTCCAACTCTGCGTTAGCCATTTGCGTTTCTTTGCACACACTACAATGCTTCAAGTCTTCAAAACTTTGCTAGCACCATTCTCTTTACCTGAGGGATCACTTCTTTCCTTCTTCAACCTTCCAGGTAATAGAAAGAATATAGGTTTTAAGATCAAACAAATCCAGGTTTAGGTTTCAGCTCCACTACAGACGTTCCTGAAACTTAAATGACAAGAACAAGTCAAAACACTACTGATACTTCTTTGCATGAGAATCATTCCCAAGCCAACTTGTTTAATTAATTTGTAAAAAAAATTTTTTTTTACTTTAGCAGGAATTTTAAACTCCACTAAGTACCTGCTTATGGTTTTGAACCTTCATCGACTAATCTTTTATAGACAGTAACAGATTTATATTCTGAATGAATTGAAGGACTTGCAAAGTTTGTTAACATCAGCTATTACAGAAAATTCCACATAAATTATAAAGGATTAGACTTTTCTTCCATATTTTTAATAAACGTGATCAAAATAAACATTCTCTCTCGGGTATTAAGTAAGCAAATATTTTTACCCTTTGTCACATAGGTTAAAGTGCTGGCTCTCTGTGTGTGAGTGTGTGTGTATTTAGTTGAGTCTGATGGCAGATTTCCAAATTTATATCTTGCTTGTAAATGTTTTCATTAGGGAATAGAAAAAGCAGTTTTATTCTTATTGGCAGGTGTATTCCACATATATGTTTATTCTAGAATTTGCAAACTGTGTTGCTGTCCTTTCAATCTGAAAATTGCAACCATATGTTTTAAAGGAATTCTGGCACTAGAGTGATCACTTCTAGTGAAATTTAGTAGGTAGAAAAACAGTGTAGATATCACTATGGCAATAAAGGAATTGTTATCACAGACAATGCTACACAGATATGGAGGACCAGAAGAAGCAGTATAGCACAGTCCAAGAGATACTCATTACCCACCTGTTGCAGGAGCCCAGACTCTGAGAATTCTCCACCCATTTCAGTTGGAAAACTTGAACCTTATGAAGAGTAGCAGTTCTCTTGAAATCTACTTTTGAAATTCTTGTCTCCTCTCAGAACCAAGAAGAGAATGAGATAGACACAGAAGGAGTTCTCATAGGTCAAAAGCAACCTTTGATAACACAATGGTCATAGTCAACTAAAGTCTGGTGTTAACTCAAAGGGTTTGAACTGCGTGGGTTCACTTATATGCTAATTTTTTTCACGAAGTATGTACCGCGGTACTACATAATCTGTAGTTGGTTGAATCCAGGGCTGTGGAACCACATATAATGAGGGCCGGCTGTAAAACCTAACTCGGATTTCCGACTGTGCAGAGGGTGGGCACCCCTAACCCCCTTGTTCAGAGGTCAACAATATAGCAGAAGTCTCTACACAAAGTAAAAATATTTTCTGTCACTTTTGACTATATATTGCTAGTGATTTTTACTTATTTATTTTAATTATTTATTTATTTGTTTTGGGGGGTAGATTTGATTTGTTTATCATTGAAGTATAACTGACCGACAACACTATGTTAGTTCCAGATGCACAACAAAGTGATTCAGTAGTTCTATACATTAAAAATGATCACTACAATAAGTGTAGTTGCCATCTGTCACCATACAAAGTCATTACAGTGTCATTGACTATATTCCCCACACTGTACATTTCATCTCCATGACTCTTTATTTGTAATTGGAAGTTTGAACCTCTTAATCTCCCTCACCTATTTCACTCATTCCCCTACCTACCTTCCCTCTGTATCTATGAGTCTCTTCCTGTTTTGTTATGTTTGTTCATTTTTTTTGTTTTTTAGATTCCACATATGAGTGAAATCACACAGTTTTTATCTTTTTCTGTGACTTATTTCACTTCACATAATACCCTCTAGGTCCATCCACGTTGTCGGAATGGCAAGATTTCATTCTTTTTCATGGCTGAGTGATATTTTATTGTACGTATATGTGTGTGTGTGTGTGTGTGTGTGTGTGTACCACATCTTCCTTGTCCATTCATCTATCAGCAGACACTTAGGTTGCTTCCATGTCTTGGTGGTTGTAAATAATGCTGTAATGAACATGAACAACCTTAGGGATGCATTCAGAAAAAAATGTGTATACCATTTCACATTTCAAAAAAGGAACATGTTATCCTTAGTATATTATATTATATTATATCTAAAGTTGGAGCAATTACTCCACTTTTACTTGTAAGCAATTTTTCTCAAATTCTCCAGAAACATTTTACATAGATATAAAATAGTATCTTCTCAGCCACAAAACTAAGTTGACTTCAAGTTACAAAGATTTGAGGTACTCAGTAATTTTTGTTTTGGGGAAAGAAAGGGTAGTAAGAGCAAATGGGGTGTTTTGGAAAGTACAAAATCAAAATATAAAATATAAATTCCTTATGTGACCTCTCACATCTTAACCTCCAAGTTCTTTTGGTTTCTTTAAAGAAAAAAGGAGGGAGTGAATGGAGAGAGAGAGAGAGAAAGAGGGGGGCAGGAAGAAGAAGAGGTGGATGAAGATGGAGAGGGAAAGAAAGAGAAAAAGAAGAGAGGGGGGAGAGAGAGAGAGAGAGAGAGGGGGAGAGAGAGAGAGAGAGAGAGACTGGACTAAAGCAAGAATTGTAGTGGCCTAGGGGCACCTCCAAATAGAAAAAATTCTTCTGTATGCAGCCTTTCAGGGTTTCGTAAGTTTTTGTTTTGCTCTGCTGACCTCCCCTGGCCACGTGAAAATACACTTTCAAGTTCCACCTTATCCAGCCTCCTTTCCCCCAGAACTTCTTGGCTGCAGCTCTGCCTCTGTGTCCTCAAGCACTTCCTCCAAGAAAACACTTGAGACTCTTAGAGCCAGGTGTTGACTGGCAGCACTGCTGGAACCTGACACCGCGATTTGACTTCCCCTTAAGAGGGCAGGTAAATTACCATTTTTTTTCTTTTTTTACATCTTTTTTGGAGTATAATTGCTTTACAATGGTGTGTCAGTTTCTGCTTTATAACAAAGTGAATCAGTTATACACATACATATGTTCCCATATCTCTTCCCTCTTGTGTCTCCCTCCCTCCCACCCTCCCTATCCCACCCCTCTAGGTGGTGACAAAGCACTGAGCTGATCTCCCTGTGCTATGCGGCTGCTTCCCACTAGCTATCTACCTTACGTTTGGTAGTGTATATATGTCCATGCCACTCTCTCGCTTTGTCACAGCTTACCCTTCTCCCTCCCTGTATCCTCAAGTCCATTCTCTAGTAGGTCTGTGTCTTTATTCCCGTCTTACCCCTAGGTTCTTCGTGACATTTTTTTTTTCTTAGATTCCATATATATGTGTTAGCATACGGTATTTGTCTTTCTCTTTCTGACTTACTTCACTCTTATGATAGACTCTAGGTCCATCCACCTCACTACAAATAACTCAATTTCGTTTCTGGCTGAGTAATATTCCATTGTATATATGTGCCACATCTTCTTCATCCATGCATCCGATGATGGACACTTAGGTTTCTTCCATCTCCTGGCTATTGTAAATAGAGCTTCAATGAATATTTTGGTACATGACTCTTTTTGAATTATGGTTTTCTCGGGGTATATGCCCAGGAGTGGGATTGCTGGGTCATATGGTAGTTCTATTTGTAATTTTTTAAGGAATGTCCATACTGTTCTCCATAGTGGCTGTACCAATTCACATTCCCACCAGCAGTGCAAGAGTGTTCCCTTTTCTCCACACCCTCTCCAGCATTTATTGTTTCTAGATTTTTTTGATGATGGCCATTCTGACCAGTGTGAGGTGATACCTCATTGTAGATTTGATTTGCATTTCTCTAATGATTAATGATGTTGATTTACCATTGCAACAAAAAGAATAAAATATCTAGGAATAAACCTACCTAAATTACCATTTTTGATGCATAATGTTTTGCAGGTTGCTTCTTAGGATTCTAATACCTCTGGCAGTCCTTTGGCCCCAAATTATCAGAATTCAGCATTGGAGTCGCAGTTGGGTTTTTCTTTTTTTAACATTACAAAGTGGAAAAATGTAAAATTTGATGTAAAAACACTGTCACTCAATATTGCAATGTTAATTTTTGTCACTTTAAACTCTGATTATAGAGACAGACACACACACACAGATGCATACACATGCACACATATATACACTGAATGTTCTATTTTATATAAAACAATATAGTATAAATGAAGGTCCCCTTTGCTGCTTTCCTTAAATCCATTACTTACTCCTTCCCTCCCCTAACCAATGCCAAGATATTGATTAGATTTCTTGAGTCAATCTATGTTCTAATGTTTTTACAAACATATGTATCTCCACCATCAATATATTGTATTGTTTTGTGTGTTTTTAAGCTCTTCTTTTACATGAAAGTCTTTGTATAATTCAGCAAATTGCCTGATGGTATATACTTTTGTAACTCTCTTGATATATACAAGTTAAGTTACCACTGCTGGGCATGATATAAATATATCACAATTTATTTAACCCATTTTCCTATTGACAGTCATTTATGTTGTCATTGTTCCTCCATTACAAACAATTTTTTCACAGACTGTTCTGGTACACAGGATTAAGAGTATGTTTACTGGCTGGGCCATAGGATATGCACATACTCAGCTTCAATAGATAGTGTCAAGGTATTTTCTAAAGTGGCTGTACCAATGTATAACCCATAGGCAGAGTATGCCTATTTCCATTGTTCCATACCCTTATCAGTGCTTGACTTTGTCAGGCTTAACTTTTCTTTTCACCAATATGATTGCTATGGAATGATATTGCAGTATAGTTTTACATTATTTATTTATTTATTTTTGACTATGTTGGGTCTTCGTTGCTGAGCATGGGCTTTCTCTAGTTGCAGCGAGGGGGGCTACTCTTCATTGCGGTGTGCGTGCTTCTCATTGTGGTGGCTTCTCTGGTTGTGGAGCATGGGCTCTAGGTGTGCAGCCTTCAGTAGTTGTGACACGAGAGCTCAGTAGATGTGGCTCACAGGCTCTAGAGCACAGGCTCAGTAGTTGTGGCACATGGGCTTAGTTGCTCTGCGGCATGTGGGATCTTCCCAGACCAGGGCTTGAACCTGCATCTCCTGCACTGGCAGGCAGATTCTTAACCACTGCACCACCAGAGAAGTCGCATAGTTTTATTTTTTTTTAATTATATTGAAGTATAGTTGATTTTCAATGTTGTGGTAATTTCTTCTGTACAGCAAAGTGACTCAGTCATATATATATATACGTATTATTTTTCATATTCTGTTTAATTTTAATTTGCAGTTCCCTGATTGTCATTAGTTAGATCCAGTGTCCTTCATTTCTTTTTTGCTCATTCAAATTTTTCTCCCTTAAATTAGAGGGTACTGTTCATGACCCTTGCTCATTTTTCTCTTAGGATGCTTTCTTTTTTTCATCCTTCCTCTCTCCCTACCCTCCCTCCCTTTTTCCTTTCTTTCTCCTTTTCCTTCCTTTCCTCCCTCTCTCCATCCCTCTGCCCCTTTCTCCCACACCCTCCTCTCTTTCTTTTTAATCATCAGGGATTTGTCATAATAGCCCTTATAAATTCTTCTCTCAGTATGAGACCTGTTTTAAATTTTATTTATAGTTTTATTTGTCATATAGAAGTTCAAATTTTGATATGAGCAAATATAATAACCTACTTATTTAGGAGTCATCCTCCTGTGTATTTCTTAAGAAATCCTTTCTTATCCCAAGTTTCAGAACATGTTCTTCCAAATATTTATCTAATATATTTTTAAGATTCTTTTCACATTTTGAAATTTAGTCCATCTGGAATTTATTTTATTTTATAATTTTATGTAAGGATCATATTTACTTCTTCTCATGTAGAAAGCCAGTTTTTCCAGCATTATTTATTGAGTCCATCTTTTCCCCACAGAGTTGTGTTTCTATTGTACTTCTATGGTATAAAATTTTGTATATATGTTTGAGTCTGTCCCTCAACTCTTTATTTTTTATATAGATCTTCTTATCTATCCCAGCATAAAACTCACATTGTTTTAATTAAGCATTTATTTATAACAGGCCTTAATATCTATATGACAGATCCCCTGTCTTTATTCCTTTTTTTTAGACTTTTCTTGGTTATCTTAACTGTTTACCCTTTAATAAGAATATTAGACTCTGTTCAGTTTCAGTAAAAACCACATTGAAGTTTTGATTAAAATTGTATTGAACATTTGTAATAATGTTGGGAACTTCATCTATGAAAATAGTTTGTCTTTGTCTATTTATTCAGATCTATTTTATTTCCTTCAATAACATTTTGCCATTTTTTCAATACAAGTCTTGGGCCTCTTTTGTTGTATTTATTCCAAGGGACCATACAGGTTTTGTTGCTATTCTGAATAGAAAGCCCTTTTTTATTGCATTTTTCTATTGGTTATCACTTTATATAAGAACATTTTGGGTTCCCTTGATCTATGGTGATCTTGTTTTATTAGCTTATAGATTATTTTAGATGTTCTATGGTAGGAAATTATAATGCCAGCAAGTAATAACAGCTTTGTTTCTTCCTATTCAAATCTTACATATGTTATTTCTTTATCTTCTCTTCATCTTTGCTTAGAACCCTGTTTTAACAGTGAAGAGCAGCCATTTTGTAGCCATTCCCTTCTTGTTTCTGACTTTAATGGAGATATTTCCAATATTTTGCCAAACTTGGAAGTCAGATGAAGAATTTTTGTTAAATACCTTTTATCTAGTTAAAGACGTACTTCTGTTACTAATTTGATAGTAGATTAGTAATACTCTACAAAATCAATGTTGGATTTTATTAATTGCTTTGTTGGTGTCTAGCAAGAAGGTTTTATGATTTTTCTCCAATTTCTTCTTATGAAAATTTTCAAAGATACAGACAAGCTGAAAGAATCTGTAGCATCTTCTATCAGAGCCTGCCTGTTTCCCTTTACCAGGCTGGAGCAACTGTACTCAACTTTTGAAATTCTCATAGATCAAGCCCTCACCCAGAAACCCGGGAAAATTTCTCTACTGCTCAGGAGATTGGTATTAACTCCACAATATGAACAAGTACTGAGTAAAATGGTAGTGGGTTTTTATTTTTCTTGTAAAATGGATCTAATACCTATTCATGAGTGTGTTGAGAGGATTAAATAAGACAATGCATATAAAGTTGGTACCATGCCTCTAGCATGAAGTAAAGTTTCAACAGGTAGCAGCCATTTTTTGCTGTTACTGTATTAATGTCCTTCAGAAGCTGCTGCCCCACCCTCAAGGTCACCTCACGACTAGATACTGGTTTGGAAAGCAAGTGTGAAACTTAAAATTTAAAATGTACATAGCAAGATTTTGTATTTACAAACAAGAAAATTATAAGAAGTAGTCAACAAATACAATTCAACTAGGAATGTTCCCCAATGATAAAAGACAAGCATTATTAATGACCCTTTATATACTACCATCAGGCAAATGGAATGTTTAATATAAATGAATTTTCCAAATACCAAAATCCTACTGCTTAAATAACCATTTTGATGGATATATTTCTCAAATATATTTGTTTCCCTCCTTCCTAATCAGTATACCATATCTAAATCCTTTTTACTTGAATGATACCAAATTATCGGTAATTAGATTAGCCATTGTCCTCGATTTGTAGGTTTGTCCATAGGAATATAAAGGGTTTGGGAGCTATTTCCATTCACAAGATGACTTCTTGTTTTTTAAGACAATCTGTTAAAACTGTTTTGGGAAGTGGGGTGACAATAGAAATGAAATGTGTTGGAAAAATGTCCACTAGAGAGAGCATAATCACATTGCTTAAGATTGAGCATAATTAAATCTGACAAGTGTTCCATCTTGAAAACTGGACAACTCCTGGAATTTTCCAGTATTTCTTTCTTCTGCATGCAATAACTAGGTCCCATTCCCAGAGATTTAGTATCAGTAGCTGCATCTGTAACAAGAAACCTAGGTGACTGATATAGATGGTGTGACATTCTAAGCAGCATTCTCCATGCTTTCTAGAAGAGTCACTGAAATGATCCAAGGCTGGCATCCTTCCTGTGATGCTATATTTAGGGAGGACCTTGTATCTATGGAGTGTGGCAGAACCAAGGGAGAAAGTGAGGCACTGTGGGAAGAACAATAGATAGGGAAACATGTTCTAATCCTGGTTCAGCTGGTAACTGATTGGATGACCTTAGGTATATTATTTCACAACTGGGACTTAACGTCTTCATCTGTAACATAAAGGAATTAAAGAAACTGCTAGAGAGTCCTTAAAACCTCTTTCATCAAAATTCTAAACAGGCTACCAATGAATTGAGCTTTTACGCATCTTGTAACCAGTAGTAATTAGTAATATGATCAAATTACATTATTTATTCTTCACACAGTATCCAAATGATTTTGTAACATAGAAATCAGATCCTATTTCTGATTAACCCACAATGACTAACCATCAGTCTAAACTCCTCACCGTCGTCTGCAAGCCACCTGCCTAAGTTCCAGACTCACCTTGTTCCATTCTCCCTGGCCTTCACTTGCTATCCTGATCTTCAGCTACAACGAACCTTCCTTTCATGTTCTACTTTTCCACTTTAAGAAGGTGGAATTTGCTGAACTCTTAGAATACCATACTCTCAGTCTTCCCCATGGCTCTGTTTCATGCCAGTCAAGTCTCATCTCAAACGTCAAGCTGTCAAGAGGGTCTTCCTGACCCAGCTGACTACAGTAATGCAACCTGCCCCCTGGCACTCTACCACGTTTGTCAGCATTGCTTTTCTTAAGGCACTTGTCACTTATCACAATATGGCACTGTGCAGTTACTTATTTACTTCTGTCCCATCAGACTCCCTTGTTCAGACATAAGCTCCATGACAAATCACTTTGCTGTACACCTGAAACTAACACAATATTGTAAATCAACTATACTCCAATATTAAAAAAAATTAAAAATAAAAAAAGGAGTAAATTCCATGAGAGCAGTGGCTTTGTCCCCTTGGCCCAAAAGACAAGCTGAGTGAAGGCACCAAAACAGTGTTTTGTTTGAAGTGTGACACTTTCTAGGTCTCCTTTACCTCAAATCTTTATTTATTTTTAAATAAATAAAATTATTTAGCCCTTGATTTCTCAAACTTCTTTTGAGCAAAAACAATAACAATGATTCTGAGGTAGATATGAAATATGGCTACCAAGTATTTCTGTGCTTAATTCTGACCAATGATCAAAAATGCAAAGATGACTGCTAGTAACTGGAAACATCAGCATCTATCCTTTCAAATATCCTTCAATAATCAACATTGCATCATGGTATGTTTTAATAGAATTATCTCTTTTCCTGAGGAGAAATGCAGGTCTTAAAAATATCGGTCGTACTCATTTTAATCTGAACTTCCTGAAATCTAAAGGAAAGTTATCCTTCTAGTGATGAAGTTTGGGTACTAAGTCTAACACTCACTCTGGCATCTGGACCTTTCCAACCTCCCACTTGAGGTATGTTTCTCTTTCATCCTCACACTCTCCCTTGTCACCAATTTCTTTGCTGTCTCTTAATTTGAAAAACTTTCACTTGACTCTGCTGCCCCCTCTAGATATTACGTATTTCTCTCTTATCTTTCTTTGTCAAAGTGAGTGGTCCGCTTTTATAGCCTACAGTTACTTTTTAAGTCCTTGCAATCTGGCTTTGACCTTCACACCCTTATAGAACCATGCTCTAGAAGGGCTGCTGTGATTGATCCTCTTCTGGCCACTCATTATTTTTTCTCAATCCTGATTCTCCGCCAAACTCTCTAGCATTCAACATTATCAAACTATAAAACTATATGTTATACAGTTGTCATTTCTTATAATCCTCACAATAACCTTTTTTTTCACAATAACCTTTTAAAGTTTGTGTTATTAATCCTGTTTATTCACTTCTGAAAAGTGTAGTTCAGAGGATTTAAATGACAGCCCAAAAGAAGCAGAGCCACATTTGAATTCAGCTTTTTCTACTAGGTCACATTAATTTTCAAAAGCAAAGAAGCATAGCTTCTCTACAAAAGCAAAGAGTAGGGGAGATTTGGTGTGTATATTACATTCTGATTATCTTATTTTTATACAGGTAGAAGTCAACCTAAACACACACTGGATATAAGTACTGATGATAATCTTTGTTAACATGTATTAGACATATTAAATTATCTATGCTAGAAAACGATTGAAAAAATATATACTAATAAATTTTTGAGTGGATAGATTTGGAGAAGGTAGGTCTATGGGTAGCCTTCTTTCAGACTTTCTACGTTTTCTAATTTTTATATCCTATTATTTTTAATAAGCACTTTATACTAATAAGGAAATGAGAAAATAAGACTCATTCTTTCATTCAAATATATTATTGAAATTTCACTTAAAAACTAGATTCTAGACTCTGGGGATACAATGATGAATAAGACACACCTAATCACAATCTTCATGGAGCTAGTGAAGGATCCAAAGTACTGTGGCACAGCAAGAGGAGAACCAAATCCAGCCTTCATTTATGCAGGAAGGCTTCCTGGAAGAAGTGCTATCTAAATTTAGACTTGACAACTTGGGGGAAGTTAACCAGGCAAAAGGAATACCTTAGGCATAGGAAACAAAAATAAGGCCAGGTCATATGGTGTTAAAAGTTTTGTTAAAAACTTGACTATTATTTTGAAGATTGATTTAATTGGGCATAGGGTTAGGGATGATTAAGGGTCATGATCAGATTTGATTTTAGAAAGATCACTCAGGTGCACAGAATTGATACTAACCTCAGTTGTACAAAGACTTGTGGAAGTCTTATATACGTCAGTATTGGGAGCTAAACTGATTCAACTCTCGAAACAAGGTCTGTGCATTGTGTGTGTGTTTATATACATACACATATATATATGTAAATACTGGATTATTTTAGTATGCAGTCAGAATGGAGAAACACTTGATTAGAAAGAGTTCTGTGCTGGAATCAACTCATAAACTCAAGAGACTCAAAGATTAGTGTCACTTCTCAACTCAATATTCACTGGTATCACGTTGGTTGCTTAAAATTAGTCGTGCTGTGACTATTTACCTCATGGAAATTGACAAATACTTCAAATCAGGGATTTTATTCTTTCTTCAGAGAAGTGATTGCAAAACATTTACCTGCACACCACTGGTAGAAAATGGAGGAAAGACAAATGTAAAAAACCAGTTGGATCTGATGGTAAAAATTCAGACAAGAGATAGATTTGTGAAATATTTAGGTTGCAGAAACACAGAATTTGGTGATTGATGGGATATTGGATTAAGGGAATGGAAGAAGTTAAAAATTACTCTCACACTTCTGACTTGGATAACTGGATCCATGGTGTTATCATTATCACGATGGCAAACACATGAACGAAGTTTGTTTAGCTGGAAATAGAGGGACTAGAAAGAGAAATTTTAGCATATTATGTCCAAGGTGCCTGTGAGGTATCTACTTGGAAATGTTCACTAGCCAGTTCAGGAAAGAGAGGTTGGGGCTAGAGGTCATGATCTGAGCCTCATCTTCTTACAAATTATGCTTGATGTGATGGCAGTATAAGAAATCACCCAGGAAGAATGCACAGAGTAAGAGAAAGAAGTGGCCCAGAAAGCCTTGGAGAACCAGCGTTAAGGGCCAATCATAGGAAGAGGAGGCAACAGAGACGATTAAGAGAGGTGGTTAGAAAGAGAGGAGGGAAGGCAGAATGGAGCAGTGTCACAAAAACTAGGGAAACAGTAATCCAAGAAGGAAGTGGGAGCTCTATAAATGCTGCTGCGATGCAAAGTAAGTTAAGGACTAGATGCTAGATTGCAGTGGGTTAGGAGTTGAAGGAATGATCAATTCTTTCAAGTCTAACTAAATGGAAATAGCACTGTACTGTAATAGGTTTATAATACTTTTCACACAACACATAAAAAACAAACACAAAAAATAAATAAAACATTTTTAATCTTACAGTACAGTGCCTTGAAAAGTACAGTACAACAGCTGGCATACAGGGGTTGGCATCGAGTGAACAGGCAAGAAGAGTTACTGACTGGAGGAGGGAGAGGAGGTGGGAGATGGTAGAGCTGAAGGACCATCAGCAATAGGAGACAGAGGGTGAGCTGCAATTTCACTCCTTCCTGATGTTAATGGCACAGGTTCTGGTTCCTTGCTGTATCACAATTCTGTAAAATTAGCCTCACCTCTTACCTAAATTTTAACCTTCCATTTTGATTCAGGGTGCCAGTCCCTCAGCTTGAATGCATTCTGGTGAGAGAAGAAAACCATGTTAGAAGAGTAACAAACTAGTCCTTGGGAGCAGATGAGACTAAAAAGTGACACAAGACTTAATTAAAGCAAGGGGATATGAGGTAGTATAATTGGGGTTAGGGGCGAATGAAGGTATCATGAAGGTGCTGTCAGGAGAAAGACAATGCCAAAACTGGGAGAAAAAGATGAAATAGGTTTTAAGTTAACTTAATAGTAGATTGGGAATAAATGTATCAACTAACAGCATAATTGTGTTCAAATTCTATGATCTAATCTTGTCTGATTTTTAAAACATAATAATGTTTATTTTTTTCATCTTTGGATACCTGTTCCTTTCTTCTGCTACTGAAATATATTAGAGATTATACACTGTGGCTCTGATATTGCATTTGCAGTTTACTTTATGACTCTAGATGTAAGGGTTTCAGTTTGCTTTTCAGAAAGAATTTAAGGGGGATGATTGCAATATATCTGAGAATTAACAATAATTTTAAAGGACTGGACATCCTCTTACTGCCTTATTATGTAGCTTAGACTTGACTCCATTTGTTCCAAAATATCTGTTCTATATTCACATCAATACATCATGGACAGGATTGGCTGTAGCACCCTACCTACTTTGTGATTTGAATAAATGTTCCCCTGAGTGCCATCAACAAACAATGTCTATAAAATGTAATAAATATAAAATACTTTGTAATTTGGTGAATTATATTGTGCCATGAAGAAAGAGATGCAGGCAAAGTAATGTTTCCAGGGACGAGGAATCCAGAAATGAAAGTGTTAGGGAGCACAAACGGTACATGTGAAAAATAATCTCAGATCTTAGGTTGAGTCATTTAAATAGCAAAATCCCCATAGTAAAGAAGGGCAGCAGATCAGTGGCTTTATAAAAATTGACATTGAGATGACCAACTTTCTTTGCCCTAATTCCAAATTCACAAGCATGGCCAGAAACTATGATGTAGATTGTGGCATACACTCCGGCACAAGGAAGGATGCTCATTTTCTGAAGATAAGATAACTTTGGCCCCACTTGTAAATTAATACACTGGCACTGTGGTTTTATATGTTAACCTTCTATTATATTGGCTAATATACACTGTTGGTAAGAGCTGGAGTTAAAAAAAGAAGCAGATGGTTCTAATGAAAAGACTTAAATGGAGAAAAGTGAGCAGAGTTTGTGAGCAGAGATTAGGGAAGACAAGAAACAGCAAGGTGCCCCAACTAACAACTATGTGAAGCCCTCACCAGATCTAGTGTTGAAGGGGCCAGGAGAGGAGAGCGCATTGCATGCCGTAGGGCCACTGGCAGGAGTTGTGCTCATGATGGCACCAGTTATTGCCAGGCCAGGGCACTGAAGCAGGGAGGAATGGGGAAGAAATGCCCCAACCTCAGTGTCCCCTACTCCTCCACTGCCTTTCCAAGGTGGAGCCAGCTGGGAAAGGAGGCTGTGGGAACAGGCTGTAGAGATGGATTACATTTTTTAAAAAAAATCATTTGGACAGTGACTGGAAGGTGCCTCAGCACTCAAGCAGATTTTTGTGTGGACATAAGTTTTCAACTTATTTGAGTAAATACCAACAAGTGCAATTGCTGAATTGTATGGCAAATCTATAGTGAGAAGCCAGACTATAACCAAAACACTGCTAAGGAAGCTCGGAATCTAATAAGAGAAGATAGATAGTCTGAGGAAGTGTCCTTGAACCATAAGCCATGTGGCTGACAAGGTCTTGGTGCTCGGGCCGGGTGTGAGGCATGAGCCTCTGAGGTGGGAGAGCTGAGTTCAGGACACTGGACCACCAGAGACCTCCTGGCCCCACATAATATCAATCGGTGAGAGCTTTCCCAGAGATCTCTGTCTCAACAATAAGACCCAGTTCCACTCAATGACCAGCAAGCTCCAGTGCTGGACACCCTATGCCAAACAACTAGCACGACAGTAACATGACTCCACCTATTAGCAAAGAGGCTGCCTAAAACCATACTAAGTTCACAGACACCCCAAAACACGCCAATGGACGTGGTCCTGCCCACCAGAAAGACAAGATCCAGCCTCATCCACCAGAACACAGGCACCAGTATCCTCCACCAGGAAGCCTACACAAACAACTGAACCAAACTTACCCACTGGGTGCAGATACCAAAAACAACTGGAACTATGAACCTGCAGCTGGTGAAAAGGAGACCCCAAACACGGTAAGTTAAGCAAAACGAGAAGACAGAGAAACACACAGCAGATGAAGGAGCAAGGCAAAAACCCACCAGACCAAATAAATGAAGAGGAAATATGCAGTCTACCTGAAAAAGAATTCAGAGTAATGATAGTAAAGGTGATCCAAAATCTTGGAAATAGAATGGAAACGTTTAACAAGGACCTAGAAGAACTAAACAGCAAACAAACAATGATGAACAACACAATAAATGAAATTAAAAATTCTCTAGAAGGAATCAGTACAAGAAAGACTGAGGCAAAAGAACGGATAAGTCACTGGGAAGATAAAATAGTGGAAATAACTACCGCAGAGCAGAATAAAGAAAAAAGAATGAAAAGAATTGAGGACAGGCTCAGAGACTTCTGGGACAACATTAAAGTCACCAACATTCGAATTATAGGGGTCCCAGAAGAAGAAAAGAAAAAGAAAGGGACTGAGAAAATATTTGAAGAGATTATAGTTGAAAAGTTCCCTAATATGGGAAAGGAACTAGTCAGTCAAGTCCAGGAAGTGCAGAGAATCCCATACAGGGTAAATCCAAGGAGAAACATGCCAAGACACATATTTTTTTTTTTAATTTATTTATTCTTGGCTGCATTGGGTCTTCGTTGCTACACACAGGGGCTACTCTTAGTTGCAGTGAGCAGGCTTCTCATTGCAGTGGCCTCTTCCCCTGCGGAGCATGGGCTCTAGGCACGCAGACCTCAGCAGTTGTAGCATGTGGGCTTAGCAGTTGTGGCACACGGGCTCAGCTGCTCCGCGGCATGTGGGATCTTCCTGGACCAGGGCTTGAACCCATGTCCCCTGCATTAGCAGGTGGATTCCCAACCACTGTGCCACCAGGGAAGCCCCCAAGACACATATGAATCAAACTATCAAAACTTAAATACAAAGAAAAAATAAAAGCAGCAAGGGAAAAACAACAAATAACATACAAGGGAATCCCCATAAGATTAACAGCTGACCTTTCAGCAGAAACTCTGCAAGCCAGAAGGGAGAGGCAGGACATGTTTAAAGTGATGAAAGGGAAAAATCTACAATCAAGACTACTCTACACAGCATTCAGATTTGACAGAGAAATTAAAACCTTTACAGACAAGCAAAAGCTAAGAGAATTCAGCACCACTAAACCAGCTTTACAACAAATGCTAAAGGAACTTCTCTAGGCAGGAAACACAAGAGAAGGAAGAGTACAATAACAACAGTACAATAACAAACCCAAAACAATTAAGAAAATGGTAATAGGAACATACACATTGATAATTACCTTAAATATAAATGGATTAAATGCTCCAACCAAAAGACATAGACTGGCTAAACGGATACAAAAACAAGACCCATATATATGCTGTCTACAAGAGACCCACTTCAGACATAGGGACACATACAGACTGAAAGTGAGGGGATGGAAAAAGATATTTCATGCAAATGGAAATCAAAAGAAAGCTGGAGTAGCAATTCTCATATCAGAAAAAATAGACTTTAAAATAAAGACTATTACAAGAGACAAAGAAGGACACTACATAATGATTAAGGGATCAATCCAAGAAGAAGATATAACAATTGTGAATATTTATGCACGCAAAATAGGGGCACCTCAATACATAAGGCAAATGGTAACAGCCATAAAAAGGGAAATCAACAGTAAAACAATAATACTAGAGGACTTTAACACCCCACTTTCACCAATGAACAGGTCAACCAAAATTAAAATAAACAAGGAAACACAAGCTTTAAATAATACTTTAAACAAGATGAACTTAATTGACATTTATAGGGCACCCCACCCCAAAACAACAGAATACACTTTCTTCGCAAGTGCTCATGGAACATTCTCCAGGATAGATCATATCTTGGGTCACAAATCAAGCCTTGGTAAATTTAAGAAAGCTGAAACCGTATCAAGTACCTTTTCTGACCACAATGTTATGAGACTAGATATCAATTACAGGAAAAAATCTGTAAAAATACAAACACATGGAGGCTAAACAATACGCTACTAAATAAGCAAGAGATCACTGAAGAAATCAAAGAGGAAAGCAAAAAATACCTAGAAACAAATGACAGTGAAAACATGACAGCCCAAAACGTATGGGATGCAGCAAAAGCAGTTCTAAGAGGGAAGTTTATAGCAATATCCTCCTACCTCAAGAAACATCCCAAATAAACAACCTAACCTTACACCTAAAGCAATTAGAGAAAGAAGAACAAAAAAACCCAAAAGTTAGCAGAAGGAAAGAAATCATAAAGATCAGAGCAGAAATAAATGAAAAAGAAACGAAGGAAACAATAGCAAAGATCAATAAAACTAAAAGCTGGCTCTTTGAGAAGATAAACAAAATTGATAAACCATTAGCCAGACTCAAAAAAAAAGGGAGAAGACTCAAATCAACAGAATTAGAAATGAAAAAGAAGTAACAACTGACACTGCAGAAATACAAAGGATCATGAGAGATTACTACAAGCAATTACATGCCAGTAAAATGGACAACCAGGTAGAAATTGACAAATTCTTAGAAAAGCACAACCTTCTGAGACTGAACCAGGAAGAGATATAAACAGACAAATCACAAGCACTGAAATTGAAACTGTGAAAAAAATCTTCCAACACACAAAAGCCCAGGACCAGATGGCTTCACAGGCGAATTTTATCAAACATTTAAAAAAGAGCTAACACCTATCCTTCTCAAACTCTTCCAAAATATAGCAGAAGGAGGAACACTCCCAAAATCATTCTACGAGGTCACCATCACACTGATAAGAAAACCCGAGAAAGATGTTACAAAAAAAGAAAACTACAGGTCAATATCACTGATAAACATAGATGCAAAAATCCTCAACAAAATACTAGCAAATAGAATCCAACAGCATGTTAAAAGGATCATTGGGCTTCCCTGGTGGCTCAGTGGTTGAGAGTCTGCCTTCCGATAAAGGGGACACGGGTTTGTGCCCCAGTCCGGGAAGATCCCACATGCTGCGGAGCAGCTTGGCCCGCAGCATGTGGCTGCTGAGCCATGGCTCAGCATGGCTGCTGAGCCTGCGCGTCCAGAGCCTGTGCTCTGCAACGGGAGAGGTCACAACAATGAAGGGCCCACATACCGCAAAAAAAAAAAAAAAAAAAAAAAGGATCATACACCATGATCAAATGGGGTTTATCCCAGGAATGCAAGGATTCTTCAATATATGCAAATCAATCAGTGTGATATACCATATTACTAAACTGAAGGATAAAAACCGTATGATAATCTCCATAGATGCAGAAAAAACTTTCAACAACGATCTATGATAAAAACTCTCCATAAAGTAGGCATAGAGGGAAGTTACCTCAACATAATAAAGGCCATATATGACAAACCCACAGCCAACATCATTCTCAATGGTGAAAAACTGAAACCATTTCCACTAAGATCAGGAACAAGACAAAGTTGCCCACTCTCACCACTATTATTCAACATAGTTTTGGAAGTTTTAGCCACAGCAATCAGAGAAGAAAAAGAAATAAAAGGAATCCAAATTGGAAAAGAAGAAGTAAAACTGTCACTGTTTGCAGATGACATGATAGTATACATAGAGAATCCTAAATATGCTACCAGAAAACTACTACAGATAATCGATGAATCTGGTAAAGTAGCAGGATACAAAATTAATGCACAGAAATCTCTTGCATTCCTATACACTAATGATGAGAAATCTGAAAGAGAAATTAAGGAAACACTCTCATTTACCACTACAACAAAAAGAATAAAATACCTAGGAATAAACCTACCTAAGGAGAAAAAATATGTGTATGCAGAAAACTATAAGACACTGGTGAAAGAAATTAAAGATGATAAAAACAGATGGAAAGATATACCATGTTTTTAGATTGGAAGAATCAACATTGTGAAAATGACTATACTACCCAAAGCAATCTACAGATTCAATGCAATCCCTATCAAACTACCAATGGCATTTTTCACAGAACTAGAACAAAAAATTTCACAATTTGTATGGAAACACAAAGACCCCAAATAGCCAAAGCAATCTTGAGAAAGAAAAACAGAGATGGAGGAATCAGGCTCCCTGACTTCAGACTATACTACAAACCTACAGTAATCAAGACAGTATGGAACTGGCACAAAAACAGAAATATAGATCAATGGAACAGGATAGGAAGCCCAGAGATAAACCCATGCACATATGGTCACCTTATCTTTGATAAAGGAGGCAAGAATATACAATGGAGAAAGAAAACCTCTTCAATAAGTGGTGCTGGGAAAACTGGACAGCTACATGTTAAAGAATGAAATTAGAACCCTCCCTAACACCATACACAAAAATAAACTCAAAATGGATTAAAAACTTAAATGTAAGATCAGACACTATAAAACTCTTAGAGGAAAACATAGGCAGAACACTCTATGCATAAATCACAGCAAGATCGTTTTTGACCCACCTCCTAGAGAAATGGAAATAAAAACTACAAAAAAATGGGACCTAATGAAACTTAAATGCTTTTGCACAGCAAAGGAAACCATAAGCAAGATGAAAAGACAATCTTCAGAATGGGAGAAAATATTTGCAAATGAAGCAACTGACAAAGGGTTAATCTCCAAAATATACAAGCAGCTCAGGCAGCTCAATATCAAAAAAAACAAACAATCCTATCCAAAAATGGGCAGAAGACCTAAATAGACATTTCTTCAAAGAAGATATACAGATGGCCAACAAACACATGAAAGGATGCTCAATATTACTAATCATTAGAGAAATGCAAATCAGAACTAAAATGAGGTATCACCTCACACTGGTCAGAATGGCCATCATCAAAAATATCTACAAACAAGAAATGCTGGAGAGGGTGTGGAGAAAAGGAAACCCTCTTGCACTGTTGGTGGGAATGTAAATTGTTACAGCCACTATGGAGAACAGTATGGACGTTCCTTAAAAATCTAAAAATAGAACTACCATTCAACCTAGCAATCCCACTACTGGGCATATACCCTGAGAAAACCATAATTCAAAAAGAGTCATGTACCAAAATGATTATTGCAGCTCTATTTACAATAGCCAGGAGATGGAAGCCACCTAAGTGTCCATTGACAGATGAATGGATAAAGAAGATGTAGTACACATATACAATGGAATATTACTCAGCCATAAAAAGAAACGAAATTGAGTTATTTGTAGTGAGGTGGATGGACTTAGAGTCTGTCTTACAGAGTGAAGTAAGTCAGAAAGAGAAAAACAAATACCGTATGCTAACACATATATATGGAATCTAAAAAAAAAAAAAAGGTTCTGAAGAACCTAGCGACAGGACAGGAATAGAGACGCAGACATAGAGAATGGACTTGAGGACACTGGGAGGGGGGAAGGGTAAGCTGGGATGAAGTGAGAGAGTGGCATGGACATATATACACTACTAAATGTAAAATAGATAGCTAGTGGGAAGCAGCCACATAGTACAGGGAGATCAGCTCGGTACTCTGTGACCACCTAGAGTGGTGGGACAGGGAGGGTGGGAGGGAGATGCAAGAGGGAAGGGATATGGGGATATAAGGATACGTATAGCTGATTCACTTTGTTATACAGCAGCAACTAACACAACAATGTAAAGCAATTATACTCCAATAAAGATGTTAAAAGAAAAATGCAAAAATAAATGAAGCGAAATCCAATCTTCTTTCCCCTATACCAGACTTCATTTTTGAACATTTTTCTGGATGAAAGAACATTTTGATTATATAATTTACTCTAAAATTTTATTTTTAGAAAAGTTTAAGTTTATGGATTTAGCACATTAATTTATCAATCAACATACAACACAAAGCATTAGTAATCAAGTATTCTATTAAAAATGCTCTTACTTTAGAACAGCTAAAAATTATTGCTTCAAAATTAATGTTCCAAAAGAGTAGTACCCATACTTATGAAAACTATTCCTTTAATAAATAACGTTGTACCTTGTAACTTAAGACATAATTTCAAACATAACAAATAAAAACCTTCACTAATATTGCATGGTATTTTAAAATACTCTGCAATCTATTATGCACAGGGTCAAAACAATGAAAAAGATTAATTTTTAATCTGGGAAAAATGAAAATTGAATCTGTTGATGAAAATAAAGCAATATATCATTCTTTGCTAAATATAGTTATAATGTTTTCTTGTGTTTCTATTCTCCTTTGTATAGTAGAATTCATTTTTTAGGAGACCAGAAAAAGAGAAATAATATTTTCTAAAATTATGATATACTTAATGTCTTTTTCAATTTTAGTTATCTTTTAATATAAAGATATTTAATGGAAAAATGACTTTGAAAAAAAGTTTCTAAATAAATAGGGATACTTTTGCCCTTTCATGAATGTGACTAAACCAACACCAAAGAAATGATGACAGATACATTACTCATGTCTTTTCTTTAGACATCGATTTTCGAAAATCTGTTTTGGACTTTAGCTATCAAATATGCTACTGAATTGTCAATTAAATATATTCCTAGTCAATATTGAATTTTAAATGAATGCTTTTCCAAGTGAAAATTAGCTACTTTAACAGTATCAAATTCATATCCAATTTTTTACCTCCTCTTTTATTTTAACCCCACCCTCCTTTATATTGGTGGAAAGTTTTCTCAAATATAAATCTTTTCTCTATCTGAGTACCAAATCATATTTCTATACTTTTATTAATAAATGGGATATGGTAGAGCATGATTCACCTCCAACTTCTTACCAGTGTGACTGCATCATTGTCATTCTTGATGAAGTGCCAACCAGTGCTCCAAACCTGTGGGCATGGCAGTTGCCAGCCACACTTGTCCTAATACCCAGCCCTTTCTCGCAAATGTAACTGTGGTCTTGCCTTGTGTCACTCTTAGGAAGTGTGCCAGAAATGTCTGCTCTGTTTCGAGAAATTTGTTTTGAATTCCAAAATGGTCTTAATTTTCATTTGGATCCTTTAATCCTAAAGCTAACAATGTTTTTTTTTTGAAGCCTCAAAAGTCGTGATTGTATTCATTTTGCAGTTATCATTGCCTGTAGTATTTTCAGGAAACATTGCTACAGCCTTATTCACCTCAATATTTGATTTTTCTAGGGACTTCCCTGATTGTCCAGTGGCTAATGCTCTGCGTTTCCAAGGCAGGGCACCTGGGTTTGATCCCTGATCAGGGAACTAGATCCTGCATGCTGCAACTGAAAGATCCCACATGCCGCAGCTAAAAGATCCTGCATGCCTCAACAAAGATCCCTACATGCGGCAACAAAGATTCCACATGCCACAATTAAGACTTGGTGCAGCCAGACAAATAAATAAATAAATACTTTAAAATATATATTTGGTTGTTCTACCAATCAAATTTCTTGAGTCTATGAATTTTCTTCTCCTCTAATGTATCTCAACTAAGTGTCAGTTTATCTATTCTAGATTTGTGATAGCTCACAGTTGTGAATCAGAGTATCCAAGGTCTCTTTTTTATTCTCTTTGTTTGCTAAGAAACTTTCACCATCTAATTATATCAGTTTAGTGTCCTGATATGTATTATTCTGAACTAAGAATGCTGCACTGAAAGCAAGAAAAAACATGATGAATGTAGGCAAGTCCTGAATTCTTAATCTTGCTCCAGTTTTTTCCCTCCATTTCTGTGAGAAAGTTCCTCATGCATATCTTCATGATAGTGTACCTATTTGATTCACACTTCAGCTGTCTAAACCCACAAATAATTTCTTCTTTCTTATTTGAGCATTCTTATCAGTAGCCCCCAAACTCCCAGTCCTTTGGGCTCACTATGTAGAATGAGATTTGACTGCAGTCTTTTTTTTTGCCCTCAGAGTCATCAGATGTTTCTAAATCTTCTGAGTCCAAAATTCTCTGAGATTCAGCTGATTCACCACTTCCTCAACTACTGCTCTAATCCAAGAGTGTGTCCTTGTGCATCTGCAACAAGAGCTGCTAAGCCACTCTTCTTTTTCTTATTTTGCCTCAGTTATAAACACAACTTGAAATAGATTTGACTTTGTTAGTCTCAGCACTAGCTATGAAACCTTCTCTCATAAAACTGCAGAAGTTCAGCCAGTTTCTTATATTTTCCAACACAGCACACTCATTCTCATCCAATGATCATGTAATTCTTCTATGGTTTCTTTCTATTGTCTCTTTTCTCTATGCTGTTAGTCATCAATTTCAATCCCAACTCATCGCTTCCTAAGTGTTACCATGACATGATGATCTTGATTTATCTTTAATTTCCTCATTATTCTATAGAATTGGGGCTATATCATTATGTACTCATTTTCTTCTCAACCTATCTATCAGGGACTAAAATTTAATTTATTTCCTTTATTAGAGTCTTCCTTAGAGGAGAAATATGGGCTGAGGATGAATTATAGAAGTCATTAGGATGAAGATACATTTAAATTCATGAAAATGGGTAAAATCTCCAAGAAAAATATGCAGAAAAAAATAATAAGAAAGCTCAATAGTGAGCACTAAGGAATTCAAACATTTAGAAGAAAAAAGAAAAAGAAGAGAAAGAAAGAGGGAAAAAGGGAGTAGCTTCTGAGTTGAGGAAAACCAGGAAAGCATTGTCATGAAAGTTCAAAGAGGGCAGTATTTCAAGAAGGAGGCAGTGGTTGACTCTGGTGAAGATTGTTGAAAGTTTAAGTAATATAAATCAGAAAGTGGTTTATTAAAATAGGTCATTGGATGTCATTGTGATCTTGATAAGGACAATTTCAGTGGAATTATAGGGTGAAAAATCACTCTGTAGTGGGTTGAGGTATGGGAGGTAAAGACATGTAAACAACTAATGTATACAACTTTTATAAAAGTTTAACTTTGAAGGGGTACAGAGAAATGGGATGATAGGTGAGGAAAAGGGATGCATTTTTATTTATGACGGGAGATTCTAGACTGTTTATATGCTGATGGGAATGATCTAGTAGAAGGGATGAAAAGAGATAACTAAAAAAGCAAGAGTCATGAGTACTATGAGAAGAGGGACTGGGGTCCAGAGAAGGAGTGTGGGAGTTTGCATTTGATGCTGGGGGAAGGGGAGGGAGATCTTCCTCCACTGAAATAAGAGGGAAACAAAAGAAGATAGATTTCAGTATAGTTGGGATTTTAGATCTGGTGGAGAAAACATGAGATATTACCTATCACATGCCTTCTGTTTTCTCAATAAAATATGAAATTAAGTCATAAGCTTATCATGAGTAGAATAGGGATGAGGAATGTTTGAAGAGAGGGGAGAATGTATAAAGTAGTCTTTCAGGATGTAAGTAAAATATGCCTTTTGTAGAAACATGATAAGATGGCTGGACATTATTAAATGTCAATTTGATCTTTGAGTTTTAATGTGAAACCAGCCAGCTTCAATGGGGTGGTTTCCTCCAGCAATATATAGCTACTCCTGTAATGCACAGAGAAGGGTGATGGTAGGCGTTTTTCAAAATTGAGGTTTTGTGAGACAAGCACAATCATGGGAGAGAAATCAAGGAAGTAGAGGTATTTGCAAGGTTGTGTTAAAATGATAAATCTTAGACTTTGTGCTAAATAAAGGTGAACCTGGAGCTGAGAGAGGCAGAGGTTGATAAGAAAGTGGTGAGAAAGCACTGGAAACCTCATGAGGTAGAAGAATGGTAGTGGTGACAGTGCTTGAGCAAGTGGCCTAGAAATTGAGTGTTTGAAACATAGATTTGGGGAGTTAAGTGTCTGTTGATGACAAAGTACAGGATACAAATCTGGGAAAAGAATTGCTTAGGCAGAATGAAGCAACAGGTAAATAGGGTAGAGGAAGCTAAGGAAAGTGTTGGTGTATTCATCTCTGTGGATTTTCAAGTCATCAAGAACAATAGCAGGCTTTTGGGAACAGTATTAGACAGTGAGGTGAGAGAGAAAATATTTGATGCTTAATGAAGTGTGTGCAAGATTATAGTAGGGAAGAAGGTGCTACAGACATATATAGGGTAGTTGTCTCAAGTACCCAAGCAGAAATAGTAATGGTAGTAACAGTCTGGAAGTCATTAGAAAAGCAAAGAGACCAACAACTCAAATATTTTGTCTTGACCTACATGTGGAATGAGAGAAAAATGTTGGTTCTCCCTTAAGAAAACAGCAAGGAAAGTTGTGCCTCTTCAGGAAAGCCAAATTTCAGTTAAGGTTGTTGTCCAACATTCAGATTATTTGTCCTTCCTAAAATGAGAAAGAAAAAGACTCATAATGTAATTGTAATGGAAGTCTTTGAAGATGTGTGTTCAAAGTCTGCCTGCACTTATTCTGATGAAATGGAGGTTGTCAACTGAGTTAAGGAAGATTGTATTAGTTGTCCGCTGCTGCATAACAAATTATCACAACTTCAATGCCTTAAAGTAATATCCATGTATTGGCTCACAATTTTATAGATCAGGATGTGGCATGGGATTACTGGGTTTTCCACAGGGGTTGAGATTTCATGTAGAGGTTCTAATAAAGAACCTACTTACAAGCCAATCCTTGTTATTGGCCAAATTCAGTTCTTTATTGTTGTGGGACTAAACGTTCTGTCTGTCAGCCAGAGATTACTTTCAAATGGTAGAAGCCAACTGCCCTCTTTGGCACATGGCCCTATCCATTTTCAGGCCAGAAACGGGGTGTCAAATCCTTCTTATGCTTAATCTCTCTGACTTCCTCTCCTGCTCCCAACCAGAGAAAACTCTACTTTTAAAGTATTCGTGTGGATTTCCCTGGTGGCGCAGTGGTTAAGAATCTGCCTGCAAATGCAGGAGACACAGGTTCGAGCCCTGGTCTGGGAAGATCCCACATACTGTGGAGCAACTAAGCCCGTGTGCCACAACTACTGAAGCCCTCACCTAGAACCCATGCTCCACAACAAGAGAAGTCACCACAATAAGAAGCCCGCACACCTCAACAAAGAGTAGCCACCATTCACCACAACTAGAGAAAGCCCTTGTGCAGCAACGAAGACCCAACACATCCAAAAAAATAAATTAATTAAATAAATAATTTTTTTTTAAAAGAAGGAAAAAGAAAGGCTTTAAAAAAATAAATAAATAAGTAAAGTGTTCATGTAATCAGGTTAGGCCCATCTGAATAGTCTCTCTGTCTTAATGTTAACTGTGCCATGTAACATAACTTAATCGTGGGAGACATAATTCCCAAGGAATAGGGCAGGAAATCTTGTGAATCTTAGAATTCTTGTTAAGCAGTAAGAAAGTGCAATATGAAGGGCATGTATCCCAGAATACTTCCACTTCCTGAATTATGTCATGTGCTCAGAACAGTTAGCAAAAGAACACATTTTAAAAGGCACCATTGAATTCCTTAGGACCAATTTCTTAGTGATTTTTATTCAGACATGCAAATATATTCTGAAAAGACTCACCTCTTTTTTTTTTTTTTCAATTAAATGATTAAGTTTTGGTTGGGCTTTGTGGAGTGGCTTGAAAGGGCTGATGGCTTCAAACATTATGGTCTTACATGACTTGGTACTTCCAGCATGGAGCTTGCTAGTAAAATGGAAGTTCTGGTATCTTAGAGAGGAAGTATGATGAAATAAAGTAGTTACTCTAGGTTATGGAGCCTTATAAAATGACTCTGAATCCCAGCTTTACACTAAGTGTATGATCATGGACAAGACAGGAAACTCTGCTTCAGTTTCCTCATCTGCAAGTAGTGGTAAATGATCACCCCACTGATGGTTGTGGAATTGAAGATAATGTCTTTAAAGTGTCTGGAACATTGTAGATTCTCAATAATGTAAATAATAAATGTGTGAATGGGAAAATAATGCTGTTAATCTAGTATTTCCAGTGTGTATCCTCAGCTTCTGTTTGTGTAAAATGAAGAGATTGAGCTGAAGGATCTATAATGCTTCTTTAATCTTTATTATCTAAATGCTATATCAGACTTCCCTGGTGGCACAGTGTTCAAGAATCTGCCTGCCAATGCAGGGGACACGGGTTCGAGCCCTGGTCCAGGAAGATCCCACATGCTGCGGAGCAACTAAGCCCATGTGCCATAACTACTGAACCTGCGATCTAGAGCCTGTGAGCCACAACTACTGAAGCCCGCGTGCCTAGAGACCGTGCTCTCCAACAAGAGAAGCCACTGCAATGAGAAGCCCGCGCACTGCAACGAAGAGTAGCCCCCGCTCACCACAACTAGAGAAAGCCCGCGCACAGTAACAAAGACCCAATGCAGCAAAAAACTTTAAAAAATTAAATTTAAAAAAATGCTATAGCGTTTAGCACTTGTTAGTCACTATAGAATGCTTAAAACTTTGGAGGTCACAATACCTGCCTACAGAACCCTAAAATGTAAAGAGTATAAGATTCAATCTCATAAAAATGAATTACAAGATATGCACATCAGAAAATGCATAGTATTAATAGAATAAGAATAATAAGAATAAATGTATAAGAATAAATGTATAAGAATCTTAGCGTCATTACGTAAGTGCTAGAACAAAGAAGTGTAGAGTTCTACATAAACACACACAAAGAATAAGAGCTTGTAAAGACACCAACAAAAAATCTTACTTCTGGAAGCAGAGATAATGAGAGAAATAGTACACATATCAAGAAGGATGAAATAATAACACTTTGGTATAGAAAACCATTTGAGCAAAGTGAACCTTTACCTTAGCTTGGTGGTAGAAATAAGAAAAGTGCACATAAAATACAGTGGCATCTTCATTTCTTTAAAATATGTAAGGAGGTTCTTCAAAGTGTAACTGGAGGAGAATGTCAGGAAGTTGATTGTTTCCAGAGTCAAACTCAAAAATTTGGCAAGATGGTAAATTTGTGTTAGACCATAAATAGAATGTGTCACTTAGAGAGGTACCAAGATCGACTTGGTGAAATTGAATGCCATCTGTAGGGAAATGGAACATAAAACTAGGAAATGATTTAGATCACAAAGAGGTAGAAGCTGTGACTATTCATTATTCAATATGGAGTAGTAGTTCAGGAAGAAAAGAGCCAATTATTTTGAAGTTAGAAAAGTGTATTGGCTTTTTTTCATTCATTTTATTGAATGTTTTAATATATTATGAACAAATATTTGGAGAGACTGCATAGTGGCTGAATGAGTGGGCTCTGGAGACTTTAACCTTTTGGAACCTCAGTTTCCATATCTGTAAAATTAAAGTAGAAATAATACATATTTCATAGGGTTGTGAGAAAATTCAAGGAGATGAAACAGGAAACAGTAGAATACTTGGTGTTCAAGAGCATTGCTACTTTTCTCTTTGTATTATTAGCCATGCGGTCATGATGTAGCTTGCAAGCAGAATGGAATTTTAGGGGCATCCTGAGAGTTTTCACATTTATTTCAGAATCCCTTCTTTACCCGAAGCTCTTAGGAATGAATGAAATGAGTTTTAGAGAAACCAAGTCCCATATCTACCATCACAGAGCAGTTCAAAGGGAGTCAGGGCTCCTGTGAGTACAGCTGGTGTCTGATAGTGAGACCTAAAGAGTTAAAGATGAGCAGGGAATCACAGGGAAGAAACCTAACAGATTAATAAGTGAAAAAAAAATTAGCTAATCAGATCAAGGACTAAACAGAAAGAAGAGAACGTCAATCAGCAAGTTAGCTACGTCAGTCAACAAGTTAGCTACTATTATGAATGCAGCAAGAGCAACTCAAAAAAGTGTTGCTGCATCTGAAAACAGTAATGAAATGCTCATTGAAAGAAAAAGCAGAAATACATAAACAAAAACTCAGAATTTGCTTCCTTCTTCAAGTTTTGTTTTCATCTTTGAATTTGATCTCAACAAATTCATTATGTAGGTTTGCAAGTAGGTTTGCAAATATGACTCTTCTCTCAAAAGATTTATTTAGTGCGAAATTTCAGCAACCTTTCATGCCAGGTTCCTCCTGCAAACACAGATTACCAAGAAAATAGTAAAGAAAATAAGAAACAAAGCACCACACAGAATTTAGACTTGCTACTGTTTTAACTTAGACCACATTCCAAGTTTTTACAAACTAGCTGAAGTTCTGGGTATGTGGAAAATATACATTTCTCATTTGCATACATCCCAAGTCTTACTAATTTACTCATCCTATAACATAGTTCTATTGAAGTTCAATCAGATTGGCTGTTATTTTTCTTGGAAATAATAATAGGTCATGGAAGATATATGAGTTATCACTACAATCACTAATCAAATGTTTCCCTGGACCTAATTAATAAGAAACCAGGCAAGGAGCATCCATATATAATTGGCTTGGTGTCGGCATAACTTAGTGAAGGATCACATGAAGAGCTGACTCTTCTCAATAACCGTTGAAATAACATATTGATTCTTTTTTAAAGGAACTTGGCAAAGAAAAGGAAATTGTGCGTGATTATTGTCTCTAGTTGAAAATCACATAAAATAGCCTTCAATAGGTCAAAACAAATTTTAATTTACACTATTTGATAAATAGCCTTGTAATAATTTTGAATGATACAATTGACTTTGCAGACCTAAGAAGCCAATTCCTTTGAAGAGCAGTTCAAATTATTGAAGACATTTTTATCCTCTCTCTACTTGGATATTGATTCATTTCTATGTAACGGGGGGAAAAGAAAATTGTAATTATAGCAGCGCTGTTTGTTCTATTATAAGTATAGGACTACCAACGTTTCTATTATTAACCCCTATTGTCACTGGTTTATGATCTCAGCAGTAAACTTGGCATGGATGATACCTCCTTAGGAGTACATTTTTCTTGCCGCGTTTCATAAGCCGTTTGTCTATATGAATTATACAATTGCCAGAAAGGATGTGCACTCAAATAGGCTTTTGATTTCCAATCATTCTGTATAAAGGTTTATGTTTTAAAATGAAAACACTGGCTTCAAAATATTCTAGATTCCTTTTGGCATTTTTGGTTTGCCCTTTTTATTTTAATTCCCCAATCTGTTTAAGGCTAAATTTTAATATAAATTAATATAACCTGGTCTCAAGCAAGTGGCTCACTTCACCCACGTTAACAACTGGCACAGATTGCTAGGTGGAAAAGTCAGCTGCAGTGATTGGTATCAATTGCAAGGCTGACTGAAATAACGCTTTTAGCTTTGTGACAGTTCACTTAGCCCTCAGGTGTGGGCAGAGACCTGGAGAATTTATACGCATTTTAAAACTTCTGATTCACATGCGGACCAACTAATATAGGACTGTTTCTTAGATAAAAAGTGTTACATCATTAAGAAAAATTATGAACCCTGTTGCACATGTATAAAGATATGTATATTATGTACTGTTATATAGATTATATATTATATATGCATTATATACAATACATGTATATAGTGCATAGTTAAAGAAAGATAAAATAAATGCCATCATTCCACCTCAGGTTAAAGGTAAAATGTAACCAAAACCTTTACATTCCCTAGAAACCTCTCCATTATGGAATCTCCCTCCTTCCTCCAAGAGGTAACCAGTAGCTAATTTAAAAAAATAATTTCCATACTTTTCCTCATAGATTCTGTAAATAACATTTACTATATTCTTATTTCAGATGTTGAAGTAACTGGAATGATGCTGAGTTTATTCTTTAATCATTTCTTAAAATTTCATTCAGTTAAATGTTTGGGGGGATTCATCCAGTTTTTTTACAAGTAATACGAGCGCATTTCCATTGCTTACGGCATCCCTTTTCTTAGCCCACCACAAGTTGTTTAACCATTCTACTGGTGGTGGACTTTGAGTTGTCTCCAGTATTTTCTACACATGTTTATTTCACTAGTATATTCCCAGAGCCTAATTAAGAGCTAAACATTATTTAAGATAATTGTATGAATATGAATTTATACCATTTCAGCATTAGATACTTGGACATAATCTTTGTCTGAATTACCTTAGCCAAACTAGTTTCTGAATTACAAAGCCTAACAGACTTGCAATACAAACTGAGGCATTAATATTCTTATTATAAAAGTATTTTTTTTAAATCAGGACAAATATCTCTAACACATGTTATATGCACACATAATAGCACATGTTATGTGCACACGTAGCTTTTCTCTCATTTGTGTGCTGGCAATGAGACCATGGTGGCATTGTCCAATAGACTTCCTTGAGAAACTCAGTTATTCCCTCTATGCTGCCAATTGTTCCTAGGGACAGTACTACAATAGAAATGCTTATATGAAGCCAGGTTCCATTTTGGTTTTTAATCTTTCTCTTCTACTGCTGCTGGTTGCTCCTTCCTTAAAGCTCTTACTAGTGTTGTCCCTTTTGTCTGAACAGTCCCTCTATCTCTACCTCTCTATGGTCTGGTCATCATTGAATCTGATTTAATCCCCATCTCCCATCCCTGTCCTGGTCTGGATTTCTCTCCTACATAAATATCTTTTGCGTTTTGTCATAAGTATTGCCTTATATACAATGCTATACTCTAAACATTTCTACCTTTCAAGTAATTACCTGGATATTTGTTATCTTATTTGTAAATTGCTTTCCTTATGTATGTTTTTATTCATCAATAAAATGAGGGCTATGAATGACTTGGTACCATCACTCTTATTTACTGCATGGCTTTAGTGGGTACTGTTATTATTTCTGGCTTCTCAGGATTCCTGAATATTTTCCTTCTCCTTTGCCTGCCCCCTGCTCTATATTTCAGAACTTCCTTGATGCCTAGATTTTGGATCTTTAAAATGTCACTAACTCATTCATTCATTCATTCATTTAACAAACATGCCTTGCATACCTAATATGGACCAAGCACTGTTCTAGACAGTGAGTAGACAGAACAAAGGCAAACATGGCCCTTGCTCTCAAGCAGTTCCCAGTAGGAGTAAAAGAGTCACAAAAAGATTATTACAATCTAATACAGCAAATTAGAGTGGCAGAGATAAGCGTTAGGCATTATAGGAGCTTATGAAATTGATATGCGTTTAATAGGTCAGGGGAAATGGAGAGATCACAGAAGTCTTCCTGGATAAAAGTATTACAGAATGAAGATCTATCAGGCAGGTGAAGGGGTAGGGGTGACCTCCTTGGCAGTGGGCACAGCAATACATGGTAAACAGTGGAACAAGTTAGCTACTATTATGAATGCAGCAAGAGCAAAGACGTGGACACAAAACATCTCTGACCATCTATGGTAGGAACTGCAAGAAACTGCTAGAAAGTTACACTTGGGACAGAGAGGCAGAGGCTGAAACAAAGAAGCTAGAAATAAAGGCAGTTGGCAAGATCTCAGAAAGCCAGTATGTTATGGAAAGGGGCTAAGGCTTTTTCTTAAAGGTGACAGAACACTGAAAAATTTAAGGAGGAAATTGAAAAGGTCTAACTACTGTTTTAGACAGACTATTTAAACATCAACCAGGGCAGATATGATGAAGTAAGAAGACTGTTGCTGCCCTGCTCTGAGAGAGGATGAGGAACTCTGAACCAAGGGAGAATGAGAATGGGATGAAGTCCTATAGCTTTCTATCTCTTTTTGTATTTTTTTTTCTTCAGAGTATCTCTCTCCACTGAACACCTGGCATATCTATTTGTTTATTTTGTCTTCTCCTATTAGAATGCCAGCTCTGTGAGAATAGAGGCAATGTCTGTTTGGGTCACTGCTCCAAACCCGTCACCTGGAGCCGTGCCTAGCACAAGCAGCACTCAGTAAATATTTGTGGGTCCAACGAATGAATCATGTGAGAAGTGAGAACTGGATGTGACAGGGATAATTTCCAGGTTTCTACCTTGAAAGGCTCCTATGTGGACAACGATGACTCCAGCTGAGAGACTATAAAAGATAAAACACATTTAGGAAGAAATATGGTAAGTCAAGCCATAAAATCAATATCTTGTGAGCTGGGTTGGGCGAATAATTTTCTAATCTCTTGAGGTAGTTGAATTGAAATGTTACCGTCATAAGATGGTATTTGAGTGAGACCAAAATGCCAAAGAAGCTAGTGATTATTTTCCTGTTTTTAATTTTAAACACCCAGGAAACACCACAAAGAAACAATATTTGGAGACCCATCTAATCATCCCTAATGACACTGTAGCTCCTCCTCCACAAATATGTTATTCATTTATTTGATTCATTCATTTATCTTTGTGTGTGTGTGTGTGTGTGTGTGTGTGTGTGTGTGCTTGCTATGAATGTGGCTCTCATATAGTATAAAAAGAAGAGCATTCTGACTCACCTTCACTGGGGAATTACATGACCCGGTATGCCAAGGTCAACTGCCAAGGTCAACCTGCTTAAGGCATCCTTCTGACCTTAAAGGTTCTAAGAATGTCTGATTGATGGAAATCAACTTGCTGACCCAATGCAGAAAGAAAATTACCTAGAGGAAAATTATTAATAAAATACTCAACAAATAAACATTAAAAAGCATTTCAATTATCATTTTAAATCTTTCACTCCAATATGGCATCTTGCAATCTAACTTGATTACTGTGATGCATTATGAATGCTTTAATCCACTTTCATATAATTCTCACAAGACAAGGCCAAAAGATTGCATGAGTTTCTCTTTTTCAGGATTTGAGTAAAATTGATGTGTTTAAGAGAAGTACTGGGGAAGAAAGTTGTTTCAGTTTGTTAACAACAGGTATACCAAACTTTACCTAAATATAGTCAATTTGATTCAATAGGGCCTAAAGATGTTACACACTACAGAGTCTTTAATAATTTGATTAAATGTAAGAATGTATCCAAAATTTTCAGCAGGTGATTTATTTCTGTAATAACAAAAAAATTTTTTGACTGTGTAGTTTAAACCACAGATAGAGGGAAAAAATGTTATAGTAACTTTGGATTCTATTTGGCACACTTCTTGACAGCTTTGCCTCAGCTGAGATTCCTGATTTATTTATGAGTCTCTTGCCTTTTATTTAGTATTTTAATGTACACCTGTGAATTTGCATAAATATTTGCAAAAATGGCAAGGTCCAGAAGAATAAACATTTATGTCACATATAGAAATTTACTTAGAAGGGCATCGCCTCCACTCCCAAATAACACGGACTTGAGAAAAAAATAATCTTAGTATACATTCCCTAAAAGTGTTGGTATACGTTATTCATTAAGAGTAATTCTATCTAAGTTCATGTGTCAGAGTTTCAGCCACTTAATTCAGGGCTCTAAAATGAACTTCCACTACTATAACACTCTTGCTCCCTTATCCAAAATCTTAGTAGAAGCCCCAATGGTTTAAACCAAAATTAAGCATTTTTTTTCATTGATTTTCAAGTTTAACCTATTGTCATCTTAAACTTTAGTTCAGAATAAAAATTAAAATGAGCTCAGGGTTTAGCCTCCTCCCTTTTTCAACACTTCATCAAAATGCTAGCAAGAAATTCAAAGAGGGATATATCCAGGAAAATAGACAAATGGGGTAGGAGTCATTGTTAGAGCAGAGAAGTACTGGCAAGTTTCCTCCAGAAGAATCCAATGAATGAAAATGGCTTACTGAATAAAACAAGTTGGTGGAATCGGAAGGCCAGAATATGCAAAAGATAACTCTTGCTCCATCATATGGAAATACATATTTCCAGCAGGACCTCTGAGGAGATCCACAGTTTTCCTTAGCAAATATGTAGATCATGAATGGGTAGTGGGGCAGAAAGCAGTGATTCATTGAAAGACTATTTTCAGAGCATCTGCTCTGGTCAGCTCCCTATCTTTCTTCCCCCTCCTTTGACCCAAACCAAATGGCTGTCCTGTGTGTACCCCCAGGCAGGAACTGGACAACTGTTTTCTAAAGAAATTCAACCATCTGTCTGGGAAAATCTGGTACTTGTGGTGAGGGTGTTAGAACCCCAGAGAGGAAACTCATTCTAGCATTAAAAGGACTTTATCTGTATCAGCACTCCATAAACATAAGTTTCTGAAGTGACATTGTCTATTCACAAACGGAGTCCAAGGCAGCCACTCCCCTTCAGAGAAAGGCCTAGTGAAAACACAGAGCTACTTATGTAATAGGAAGGAGAGCTCATACCATTTACCTTTATGAATTAGCCTATGCCTTCACTCTATACATGACAGATAACTAATAGTTGCTGAACAAAAATCCTTAACAAAAAAAGAGAACTAAGATGAACAAAATTTGAGGAAACTCAATATCATGAAAAAGAAAGTTCAAAATGAATAAATATGGCAAATAATTCCAAAGATAACAGATAATTTAGAAAAGATATTTTCAAATTTGAATTAATATCTGCAGAGATTCAAGGTATATTATAGCCATAAAACAAGATAATGTTATTAAAAGAATAAAATGTCAGAAACAATATAAGATCTTAGGAAATAAAAACATGATTGACCATATAAGAAGTTCAGTAAAGAGTCTGAAAGACAAAGTTAAAGGAATTTCCCAGAACTTAGAACTAAATAGGTGAGAAAAAAAATAAAAGAAAACGTAACAAATTGAATCAATGCATAAAATAAGATATTAGGATAAATGGGATGGGATTTTAGGAAAAAAATAAAGAAAATGATGGGCAAAAATTGTAAAAAATAGTAATGGAAGAGTTTGCATCAAGAAAATTTCATAGTCTCTCTGAATCTTAGATTCCTCCTCTGTAAAATGGAAATAATAATACTTTCCACACAGTTCTATGGTTGAGTTTTAAATGAAACATGGATAACAGTATCTACTACAATGCCTGCTTAGTAAATGCTAGTTATGAACATAATCTATCTAAGTCTCATTTGTGAAAATGGAGACAGTAATACCTCATAGTGTTGCTGCTAGAATTATATCTGTATTATCTATCTATCCATCTATCTCTCATCTATATAAAACACACTTGACATAAAACAGACTCTTAGGAAACAGTATTCCTCTTCCCTTTATACCTACTCCAGCTTCAAGGTTTTAGTTTGTCTACTGCCTCTCCATAGTAAAACATTTGAATCTCAATGCACAGTGTAAAAGCAAACATATCCCTTTAATGGTAGAATGAGTCTCAGTTGTTTCATTAAACAGCTATATAACCTAGAGGAAGTGACACCCTCTTAATCTCAAGTATCTTTGTTATTAAATGGGGATAACAATACCTGCTCTATTTAGATGACAGAGTTCTACATATCAAGTCAGCTTCCTCTATAAGTAAATGATACCTACTGGTAGGAGAGCAGCTTAACCCTTGGACATGGAGAAAGAGAGAGTTGCTGCTGACAGTACAGAATTTAAAGCAGGATGGTCTTGAGGTGGATGAGGAGGAAGAGAGTGGGAAACTAGTGCATCAAGAAACGGCAAAGGCTCATTCAGGGTATCCATCGGCCAGTCAAAGGATGAGGAAACAAATCATTTAGCAGCAGGCATCAATGCTCAAGAAAGGAAATGAGCAGTATGAAGCAGGTAAATTTGGGAATTATTCCTCCATCTGATGACCTCAGAGATGTCTGCTACCAGTGTATTGAGCACACCTTTTATCTCTGATCCCACAAGACTTCTCCATTGAAGGGGATTGCTGCCTGGGAGCTCTGTGTGGTTGTCTAACCCTCCCAGTAATTGATTTGGAAAGACTTACGGTACTCATAACTCTCTAACTTGTTTTATGCATGGGTGATTTTTCTCAAATATTTGTACTTAAGGATGGTTATCAGATCATAAGCTCTAAAAGACAAAATTTGTACCTGACTTATTTTTGCTTTCCTTTCAGTCAACATAACATCTTTAAGTAGTACATGGTTGAAGGTAATTGATTAAAATTATGAATGAAAAGACAAGCACAATGAAACATGAAATGTTAATAAAGCTATATTTGTTAAAGGAGAGAAGAAGGATGAATAAAACTTAAGATTGCTAATATAAAACTCTAATTAAAAACATTCTGAATGGGTCTTATTGAAAGATTTAAAAGAACACAAACAGCTATAGTAAACCAGAATGCTAAATTGCAGTAAAAGGAGTATAAAACAGGCACTGTTTGATAGACTGAAAAGAAATCTTGAGATATGGACATATCTCACCAGAGGTGAGGGGGTGTCTATTACATGTTTCTAAAGAAAAGGCTTTTGATTGGCCAACTGCGATTATTTCCCTCTGAGATAGCTGGAATACATAAGGACCATATATGAATATGACCAGTATCCTTACCCTCAATGAGTGGTCGAGAAGACAAATTTATATGCCAGGAGAAGCAAGGCATATTGACTATTTATGTAGTTCTTTATTTAGCTGTGGTCAAAAAACAAGCCAATCTTAAAATAACTCACTCCTTATCATAGAGAAAAAGGAGATTCTTATCAAAGTATGGTGATTTGTATGCTTAGTTCAGGCACAGTTTCTACAGATGGCATTATACTTGATAAGAAAAACTATGAATTTGGAAGATATGACAGGTATAGTGGAAGACCCAGGGCAAAATTGAAAAAAAAAATAAAAACATACAAATAGGTGGTAAGGAGAGATAATATAATATTGATAATAGAGAAGAGATGGATGATCCAGTAAGGAATGGTATATATTTAGAGAAGAAGACAATGTAGCCATAATCAGGAATGACAATAAGAGTAGAATCAAAAGCAAATCTATGGGAAATTTATGTCACCATTTGAAGACAAAGCAAGATTGATGAAACAGGTTCTGTGCTAGATTTTTTCCCTTTTATTAATGATATATGGCTTTCATATATTTTGAAGACCTTTGACAAAGGTATTCTCTCCTTGAAAACATTTTTGAAAAGTGAAAGGCAATCAATGAGAGGAAATAGTGAAGAAGATGATAAAATATAGGGTAAAACTTGGCAGCCAATGGAAAGAAAACAGTAAAAGAAATAGTGATAAGCTGTAGAAAATAGAATTAGGACACCATCGTCTTATTTGACAAACTTCTGGTTAAAACCAAATACAATATTAAGAGAGAAGAGCCTGCACTGTGAAGCAAGGATGTGGGTACAAAGGGACAGGTTAACAGAGTGTCTGAATGTACCAGAACAACACAAACAAAGTGAGATTCCCTTTAGGAGAAAGGAAAGGGGTGAAAAATATCATGTTCTTGGGAAAGGGATACTTAAGTTAGAAAAACTGGGGAAACTATTAAATATATGAGTGTCAGAGAAAGAATTGGCTCTATGGAAAAGAGACATTCCAAAAAAAAAAAAAAAAAGAATGAAACCCAAATTAAAAACAAGGAAATTTTGAGACTATGGAGTTTTAAAGTATTCTTACTGATTTTGCTTAATAAATATAACTGGTTGGATAGAATTGAAACCAGAAAGGCCAAAGTTTAGCACGAGAACTTTTAGGAGAGCACAAACACGTGCAAGGACTTGAAACTTTTTGTTACATTTAGTATATTCTAATGGGGAGGGGGATGAAACTAAAAGATATCTGAATACATTAATCCTTTAATTTTAAAGCAAGAATCGTACTTAAAGGACAAATTATGGCATGGAAAAAGCCAGTCATTTCACACATACCTATCTATATATGCATATGTGTGTACATTTGCATATATATTTATATACATGATATACATACCTTTACGTTTATACAGATATAGTTGTATCAGTGTAGAGTTATAGATATTATTCTTTAATTTTTGAGTATGGGGCAACTGATATATGTGATAGTTAATCTATAGACACCAGCATGGAAACAGAAATTCTTTAGACAAAGTGCAGCATAAATCATGCCTTTTCCTTTGTGACTGTCAGAAACACCTGTAGACCTTGTTGTGACCTGAAGTTTCAGTTTGTTAAAATCTTTGCCCACAGTAATCCCTAACAGCCATGTTGATAGTGCAGGTTTCTTCCCAGATCAAGAAAAACGGGCATGGACTTCAATAAACAGTTTTGGAGTCAAAACTAATTATTTATTTGCACAGCTCTTAACAAATATTTTGTTGCCCAATTATACTTCCTTTTTCCCCTTTGAACCTGGGATATAATAAAGTAAGCGAAGGATTCAGGAAGACCAAGAATTTATTTCTATCCCAGCAAAATAGCTAGTCACTAAATCAGTGACAAAAGACAATCGTGTCTGAGACTCCAAATCAACTCCATAACCTTCTGACTTGAACCCTTTAGGCAATCCAACGGCCCCATGGTACATTAAGCACCACAAATAAGTACAAAGCTGGCTCTGAATCCATTCACAGGACAAGCCCCGGATCCTGATGTGTTTGCTAGAAGAGCAGCCTATATTTCAGTCTCTGACAAGCTTATGGAACGGCTGTCATGTGTGATGGCAGATATGAGAGAAAGTGCTCAAAGACACAGAAACAGAACAGGATCAGAGGGAACCATGCCAGTGAGACACAGGAAGAGAATTAAGCACTCAAGGAGCCTGTGCACGGGAGTATCTTTAGTAGCTATGCAATGGGTGGGGAGGAGAAGAGGTGTATTCACATGAGAAACAGAAAGGCAGATTTCCATTTGCCATTAGTGAAAAGATGACGTTGTAAATAACATAAAAGCATTAACAGTGATATAAACAAGATGGAAGATATTTATCTCTATCAGTTAAGAATCTAGATGTAATATTCTCAGGATGATGTACTGCACCCTGGTGTGATGGGCTCTGCATCTTCACCTTGTTGCTCTCCTGCATGTCTTTCCGTACTCACAATTACTTCACGGTCCAACATGGGCTCCGACACTACATTGCCATTCTACCTCGCATGAAGAAGAAAGCTGAAGGAGGATACTCCCCTCTTAGAGATATTCACCTCTTCTTACAGACCATTGCTTGCAAGTTGGTCATGTGGCCATGCATAGCTGCATCAGTGGCCACGAAATGTAATTTTTAATCTTAACTGCCATGTGCCTACCAGGATGAGAGAGAAGAGGATAATTCCATTGCTGGGGATAATTATCAGTCTCTGCTAGGCCAGCTAACAACTTCAGTTACGTCACTTTGTCTCTGTATCCCCCATACACAAGAAAGTGCCTGGACAGAGCAGAGGTGCTGAGAAACTTCTTGGATGAATAATTGAATGTGGCAGTAAGCTTCTCTGTGCCCCAATGCTCTTCTCTCTAAAGCAGCTGGCTTAAATTTCCACAGTTATGGAAAAAAGACGTTAAAATAGAAAACATTATACATAAGCAGAATATTGGAATTGTTATGGCTAAAAGGAACTTTATGAGGAAGACCAACCCCATGATTGAACAGTTAAGAATCTGAGGCTGGGAGAAGTATTAGAATCCAAGGTCACAAGGCCATAGTAGAAGGATAAACAAAGTAGGACCCATGTCTTCAGACTTGTACTCTATACTCGTTTCCTAGGGCTACCATAATAAATTACTACAGGCTTGGTGGCTTAAAATAACAGAAGTTTATTCTGACACAGCTCTGGAGCCCAGAAATCCAAAATATAGATGTCAGCACGTCTGAGCTCTCTCCAAAAGATCTAGGGGAATTTCTGTTCCTTGACTGTTCCAGCTTGTGCTGGTTTCAGGCATCCTTTGGCTTGTGGCTGCGTGGCTCCAACCCCTGCCTCTGCTTCATGTGGCCTTTTCTTTGTCTGATGTTTCTCCCCTGCTTGTCTCTTATGAGGACACCAGTCACTGGATTTAGAAGTCACCTAAAATGATCTTGACTCAATTACTTCTGCGAAGAGCCTTTCCGCAAATAAGGTCACATTCGCAGGTCCCAGGCGTTAGGATACAGATGTATCTTCTGCAGCAGGGCCACAGTTAGACTCACTACACACTCCAGGTACTTTTCTCTGGCACATCGTACTGTTCCCTAGCTTTTGTTACTATTACTATTATTATTATGACAACATTATCCTCTTTTAATCTGTTAGGTAATCTATCACATTTTTCTCAGAGGTAACCAAAATATATCTGTAACATAATAGATCTTTCCATATGAATGAAAAAATCTAAATACCGAAAGTACGAAGTATGGTGGTATTAATTTAAAAGCTGATGAAAAATCCTGTTTCTGACATTCCCTTCATTAGCTAGCAAGGTACCTTACGGTCCCATGTAATTTGTCTTCTTCATTAAGTTTTTGAAGGTTCCGCAGGGACAGGTAGCATATTAAAAAATGATCAGTCCTTAACAACTTACTGTAAATAAGCTTGGCAAACAGTTTCCCAAGGTCTGATGGAATGTAGATTGTATTAGATGTGGAGGAGAAGGAATAGGTGGCTGAGAAGATTATCAAAGGAGAAGGACAATCACAAAAGAAGGGTGATGCAAACAGATTCTCCCAAATCATAACTGCTTAGACCAGGCTCCTTTTACTGTCACGTTTAAGTTTTTGTGTATTATACATCTGAGGAATGGAAGGGACCTACTTGTAATCATCTCTATTCTTACTTTTTCTGCAAAAATGAGATATTTTGCCCTTTCCTTTCTCCCTCTACTCTTTCCCCACTTTATGTCCCATTTGGGTCCTTTACATAGGGAATAATTTGAATAGTAAGATATTTGGAGGCTGTGACCATGTTAAATATCTTTTCTGTATCTCAAGTGTCAGGGGTTGGCACAATGTTAAGGACCCTGCAGAGGCTTAAGAAAATACTTGGCTGACACATTGATTGACTGATAAGCTCATTTCAGTACTTTAAGTCTGATAGAGTAACTTTCTCAGGGTCAAAAGACCACAGTCTACTTCTGGCTTTTCACTAACTAGTTTGGGTGACTTGAATCTAATCACTTAACAGAGAACACCTTTTTATTAAAAGCAAGAATTCAATGACTTCTGGATCTGGACTTACAAATCAGTACCCCACAAACCTGTTTTAAGGATCAAGTAAGATAATTTAGGTAAAAGAATGCTTTAAAGAACAATAATCATAATGTAAATGTTAGGCTGAAACATAATGAATGTAGCACATGAAGAAGTCATCAGTGTAAACACTGTAGTGAAGTAAGACATGTGCCCTTTCAAAAAGTTATTTCTAAATCTCTTGCCTTATACACAAATTCAGTGGTGTCAAGAGACTCAGAGTAGTCTTGCTAAAGGGAAAGATCATCCTTGTCATCTAACTCTGAAAGGTGAAGAATAAGGAAGATGACATATTTTCCTCTCCAACATCTAATTAGAGAGTGCTGATGGTAGATGGCTTGGCAATTATTTGACCATTTTGTCCCCATTTTTTAAGATAGGGAGGAATCACAGACATGAGATAAGCTAGGTTAAAAATAGATTTATGGGGCTTCTCTGGTGGCGCAGTGGTTGAGAGACCACCTGCCGATGCAGGGGGCACGGGTTCGTGCCCCGGTCCAGGAACATCCCACATGCCGCGGAGCGGCTGGGCCCGTGAGCCATGGCCACTGAGCCTGCGCGTCCAGAGCCTGTGCTCCACAACGGGAGAGGCCGCAGCGGTGAGAGGCCCGCGTACCGCAAAAAAAAAAAAAAAAGATTTATGGATATACCGATTCCAACAATACTCCCCTTTATTCCAAACCCATGGAGTTTTCCATCAGTGACAGGTAACTGGCATAGTACTAGTCCTTGTATTTATAAAAGTTATCCTACACAGAGTAATATTTAACAACTTCCTTCTTTACTAACACCAGAACAAGGAAACAAGAGCTTAAGCAAATGTACCCGCCAAGGTTCTTAGTAAAGAGTAACAGAAAAAAAATCTCTGGCTCATTTAAGCAGTTAAGGAATTTCTTGAAAAAGTACTGGGAAGTTTTCCATCAATGGGAAGGCTGAAGAACCGGAGGCCAGAGGGATGAAGACGGGAGGAACAGCCAGTGGTAGAGCCAAACAATACCACAAAAGTGGTACCACAAGGACACATCTGCCTCAGCTGCTGCCCTGGAACACACAGTGTGCTCTGCCAGCATTACTGGCCGCCACCCTAACAACCTCCACTGCTGCTCCTAGGAAAGGGATGTCACTGCTGCCACTGCTACCACTTCTTACTCCCGGAACAGATTCTCTACTATTCCTGCTTCTTCGTGTCACTAATTCTTGACTCAAAATTTGGGGCAGGGGCAGCTTATTGGTTGCATTTGTGTCACATATCTGAGCCCTCACTGCAGAGGAAGCTGGGAAAATGAGGATGGATACTGGCAGCTTATGTAATGGGAGGTGAGCAAGTAACTCTGATACAAAATAGAAAGGATAAAAGTCGTTAGATAGGTGCAAAGGAGGAGGGGACTCTGGAGGGGAAAGAGTTCCTGTCAAGTGAGGATTGGGGCCAGACTTATTAGAAGACCTGATATTTGAGCTGCATGGGATACATTTCAACAGATGGAGGTGGGGAGAGAGCAACCCAGCATGGTGGAGACTGGAGCATAGGCATGGGACCATAGGGAAGAGGGCCTGTATTTGATTTTTTGCTTCCATCCTATGCAACTAGCTTCCGTTATTTATCTCTGTCACTTTTGAGAAATATGGGAAATACATCCTTAGAAAACGAATCCTGAGATGTCCAGGGTCTTCTGGTGCCAATCTATTTCAAACATTATTTATCAGATTTCTTAGACATTGCTTATTCTGACATTGAAGAAGGGAGTCACTTTAGTTAATGTGTCTGGATGCCTCCTCTTAGGCACATTCACTCAAAGATGAAGTATGGGCACCTTCCTCACGTGGACCTCCTACTGTAAATCATTTTGTAAGATAATGCATTTAGCTGTATAACACATCACTTGGTATTGTTATTAACTCTTTCCTGTTTAAATACTCTATCTCCCTGATTAGACTGAGAATTTTTAAGGGCAAGTCTACATGTGTACAGATGTTTAAATTTGTCAAGCTCACATTGTCCTCCCTATCCCTGAAGAACTGGAGGCCAGAGTGCCTCCAGTTCAATCCAATTCCTAAGAAATTGCACAGCGATAAACTCTCCCTTAGGGTATGGAACTGAGGTTATTTACCAACTTTTGTCCACGTTGCATTCCTGTAGAGTCAGGAAAGTGGCTGTAAGACCCTGGGAAAATTATTTAGTTTCACTGTGTCTCAGTTTCATCATCTGTAATATGGATAAAATAATACTATTTATCAAAGAGAGCAATTGTGAAAGTCAAGTGACACAGTACCAAATTAGTTCAGTGCTTGGAGTACAATAAATGCTCAATAAATATTTGTGATTGCTATTATTAATATTATTATTATTGACTTCATAGTATGTGATCATCTGAATTTTTCCCATCCATGCCTATGATTATTGGGTAGCCTTAAAGAAGCGGGTTTTCAATGAATAAAAACAATACTTGGGCACAGGCTAGTGAGACAAAATCCAGAAAACTCTAAGGGGCATTTTTACTAGCAAGGCCCAGACTTCAGCAGGTATGAGGGACCCAGTCCAGCCTTTGGCCACTACTGAGGGTTACAGGCATGGCATGTGTCAAAGCAGGCCAGAGAAGTAACCGCTCTAAAAAGAGACTACAGTGCAGTGTTTCTCCACGGATTAGCAGTTTCATGACGCAAGTCATGTGACACTGGCTCAAGTCACATTGAAACTGGGTTAAAAATCATTGGACTGGAGGGATGTCCATAGTGGTAGCATCCAGGAGGGCCAGCAGCAGAGTGACTTAATGAAGAGCACCTGAAGCTTGGTGAGCACCCCTGGTTACCACTGTGTAGGCAATATTGTGCCTCTCCTGAACCTAGCACCATATGGGAGAAAGGGTGATGGGGTTATCTACACCATCTCTAGGATCTTCCCCATGTTGATTGCAGAGCCCTTACCTTCTCTTCACCCCTGCACTGTAAACTCAGTGTTTGCAGAAATACGTCTGACAAATAATCACTCTCCCACCAGGGCTATAATATCTTATGCCCTCAGCAAAGATTTGTTGAATAATTGTGTTACCAAAAAAAAAGACAGTGTTTGTTCATCGGAATATAAAATGCTCATTTATGGTCTTACATGAAGAAGCATGTAAGCATATGGTAGCTGCCAAGTTTGCCTGCAGACAGAACAGAAGCAGGTAGTGCTGGTCTTGCAATTCTGCCCTTCTCTCCATTTGCTCTTTTATATCTCAGAGGTGAAAGGCTTTGCTCTCTAGCTTTCCCTGTTAAAATGTTAGCTCTTAATAGTGCCAGTTTATCAGATATTGGGGGGAAGGGTAACAGGCTGGATTTTCATACTAAAGAAGAGGGGTTTAAACCTTAAAGTTTTCAGGAGATTTTTCTCTCTTCGTAGACACTGGGCATTGAGATGGGCAGCAGAATTAAGAGAAACGAGTGAGATTACCATGGATTTTACGGCTTGAATTTTGTGCACCTTCGCATCAGTTAGGATATTTTCAACTGCAAGGCATAAACTGACTAAAATAGTTCGAACAACAAGAAAACGCATTACCTCATGTGAACAGTAAATCCAGAGGTTGGGCTGATGGTGGAGCCAGCAGCTTGAGGATGTCATCCAAGAGTAGGTCTTTTTCATCTCTGCTCTCTGCCATCTTTGGCTTTGTTTTTATCGTTAGGCAGATATCAAGAGCAATGATACAGGGATATCATACATTTGTGAAAATGTCCCGAGGAAGAATAAAGATGTCCTCTGGCTTTCTTTTTCCTGAAGTGAAGAATCTTCTCACACACTCCTTTGCAGAGTCTCCCTCCATCACACCAAAATGTGCTCACATTCTCATTTCTCAGCCAGCGTTAGCAGAAGAGATAACCTTAAAACCCATTAGACTTGCCTCTGCCCTGGGGGATGGAGACACGGGGCTTTGGAGGAGAGGAGTAAGAACTTGAAAAATATCAGAATTCTTTTTAGAAGGAAGAAGCATGGAAGGTAGTCTGGAGACAACTGAGGGAGTTTTCTATATACGTTATATGATCTTCTTATTCAGAAAAACCAACAATGATATTTTAAAATAAAATAAATACCAGGAGAAAAAAAATTCTTGGAGAGAGACTTTGTTTCCAAAAATGAGAGACAAAGCTTTTAAAATAGCACAGGGGGAGAAATGGTTGGGAGGTAGAATGAATATTTATCTAGACTAGGAAATTGGCCCAAGGAAAAGAAGGAAAAAGAGAAAGCACATATTAATGTGGCCAGTTCATCCTGCTGAGTCAGACTTAGTGTGTAGCCATGGTTGTCATTCCATTTGAACCTGCTGTCTGCTGTGCAATGTACTGGGAAAGGCTGTGGGGTTTGATTTAGCTAAGATTCATGGTAGTAGACAAAGTAGCACATTGCCATAAGCTTTGGGTAGTATAAAGTTCCATTGACTGGAGAGTAAGGTGTTGCAGCTCTGCGATCAGGTGGTTCATTATGCTTAGTTTCTGGAAACAGTTTTTCATTGAGAAATTCTAACCCTTTTAAAAAAAGAAAAATAACTACACAAGACATAAACTAAGTGAATTTCTTTTCCTGCAGCAATTCATATGCTTTTCACCTAGACAAAATAAGCACTATAGGCACGTGTTCAAAAGAAAAGAGAAACCCAAATGAATTACATTTTTAAACAGCCTTAATCCTATTTGGTCAGGAACAAGTTTCCCTAAAAACTCAAGTGCTGGCTTCTGGTGCCTGTCATCAAATTACTGCAGAACATTCTACCATGCCTTGACTTCTGCTATAAGTAGAATCCAGGAAAGATTAAGTCTTTGTGGAGATGGCATCTAGGAACTTAAAAACAACAACAACAATGACAAAAAGCAGTTGCCAAGTTGCTGAGAGAGTGAATCATAAAAGTTCTTCCTCATCACAAGAAAAAAAAATTTCAACTATGTATGGTGATGGATGTTAACTAGATTTACTGTGGTGATCATTTTTCAATGCATATAAATACTGAATTATTATATTTATACCTAAAATGCATATAATGTTATATTTCAATTACACTTCAATTAAAAAAATAACAAAACAAAAAAAAACCCTAGTATGTAGGTGTATTTTCCTTCAGCAAATGTTTTCTTAGAAACCAAAGAAAAGCAAGAAGCCAGAGAAGATTGGTGGGAAGGAATCAACAGATCCTAGGGAAATATAGGCTACACATTTAGGTGAAATTTAGTGTGATTGACAAGAAAAGAAAAAGGACAATATAACAACTGATTATATCACGAGTACGCCCCTCCTACCATCTCGTTGTGGTTTCTTCTTTATGTCTTTGGATGTAGAATATCTTTTTTGATAGGTTCCAGTCTTTTTTTAATCAATGGTTTTTCAGCAGTTAGCTGTGATTTTGCTGTGCTGGTGAGAGGAGGTGAGCTCAAGGGCCTTCTACTCCACCATCCTTGGCCAAATTCCAGACATAACAACTGAAGGAGTACAGTTGGACTCAACAGGACGAGGTGGAGATGCTGTGTTATGGAGATGACTTGGGGAGAGAAAGAATTATGACAAATAGAGGATTCAGCTTGCTTTCTCAGATACGTTTCGCTCACAGTTTTCTTCTTTCTCAGACTTCATGCTTGCAAAAGAACAATACAATTAAGCAAATATTTTTGATGACTACACTATGTAATGCAAAATAAGGAATGACTTAGGGAGAGAGATACATTTAATATTAGTTACAACATAAGGCGGAATGTTCTATAAGAAAGGAAAAGAATAGTTCTATCTTTGGTATTTTTTAAGTCTCAGAAAGGAGTTAATAGATGAACTGAACTTGGAAAACGTGTAGGCCATTGACAGTTGATTATGTGGATATAGAGCATTGCAAGCAAGACAGTGGGGTGTTTCAGATATAGGAAGCATCCTTTTGGGGCTATGCCTTAAGTATTATAGCTAAAGGTGGACATTCACATAAGGAGTATGGATAATAAAGTAGAATGGTATCATATAACAAAGAGCTATGAAAACGTCATCTTTGTCACATGATTAGTCATTAAAGGTTTTTTAAGTAGGAAAATAATAAGATTAAATAAGATTAGTAAAATAGTCCTTTTGTCAGTGTGGAAGACTGTTCTTCCACAGTAGGAGATTGTTGAAATACTCACAGTTGCTGGTAAGGAGAACACGAACAAAAACAAAGTTGGTAGGATAGAGAAGCAGAAAAAGAAATAAAGAATATGGAAGAGGTAGTAGGAGTAGGATTTGCTCACTGAATAGATAGGAAAGGAAGGAAGAGAGAAGAGTTGATGATGACTCAGATATTTGGAGTCTGAGCAAAGGGAATGGATTGTTTCAGGTTTTGGATGATGGGTTCAGTTAGAGATGTATTGAACTGTGCACATGTGCTTAGAAACTTGATTCTGAATTTTTAGAAACATGGATATACAAGGCACTTGCATTGAAGTTATCTTTAGAATTGAAAGAGTATGGAATCCAAAGAAGAACAGGAACAAGAGAGAAGAAAAAAGGACAGGAACTAAATCAATAAGGAGAAAGGGAAGCAAATAGAGACAGGTGATGTGGAAGCCACATCTTTACATATGTAATTTTTAATAGGGTTTTCCACATTTACCTTTCTCAGCAAAGCTTCAACCTTGAAATTGTGAAATGTCAGTAAACCAAATTTTGTCCTTTCAAGTTCTTCCAGGGCACTGTAAAGATTAGTTGACCTCACAGATGTGCATCAATTAATCTCAATGAATGCTTTTTTACACTGCAATAGTGCTCTATAATTTGACATTGTGTTCAAGAAAACTGCAAACTATAGGTAGAATTGTGACTTTAAAGAATGTAGTTGCAATGGATAAGGCTGTTGATCTAAGGAGAAAAAAATTTTTTCTAAGTGATGAATTCCAGATTCTAAAATAGAAATCAGTCCTAATCACATATTTATGTGATGTGCTGCTTAAGTATGGGAAATATTTGTTGAAAAAAAATATACTCAGTACTTCTTGATGCAGTCGTATACATACATTTTCATGGTAATTAAGAGGGAGGTGGAACATGAATAAACCCACCAAAATAATTCAAACAATTTTTCAATAATTCAACATGTTTTCAGTCAATACTTCTTACCTCTTTTTCCCCTTTCACCCCTGCCCTCTCTCAAATGCGACATAGCAAGGTGAAGGAGTGGGCCATGCAGGTATGTGAGTCTCTGCGAGTCAAGAAATAAGGACTGACCTCTAGGCTAGACTAGGAGACCCAGGACAATACACTCTACACTTGCATCTGTCTGTGTGGAGTGAAGAGACTGATCACAACATGCTTCTGATTTTGCCCCTCCTCTTCACAGTAAAAACAAATTAATCAGAATTGCCTGCCATCTTCCTAACGAGAAATTTCAGTAGAGTTTATTATGCTTCGCTTTATCCAGAAATATTTTCTAGCATCTTCATAGACTCTAAAGGACTCCCTCCCAGAAGTATGAGGAGCCAGCAGGAGAATGAACTCAATTTCTCTTAGGACATGTCCCCAGTAGAATCCTGTCCTGCCCTTTTTTTCCAAGGCTTTGTCTCTTCTTTATGCCTCCACTGTGTATGGCAAGACACTGTGCTGTCATACTGAAGCATCATGCCATACTCCCAGCTAAGACCACCAAGCACTATCACCTATCTCCCTGCTCCACAGCCCACAACCAGGCCTGTTCATATCCCCGGTTAGGCTAACCCACCACGTGCCTCCACCACTGTTTGTGATGGTGACAGAGACTTACACCCCTCCACTAGCTTCCACTCACCTGGCTCATGGAAACAGTTCTTGATTTCTTGGGGTGAGGGTGTTTATCATTTGGGTTTTACTCTAGTGAGTGTTACTCCAGCCAAACCAGACTTGCCTAATTTAGAGAGTAGAATAGCTCCAGAAGCATTTTCATGGTTTTGCCTTTCTTGTTTCTGAAGGACTCACTGAAGCTGTAGTCAGGGTAATAATGAATTTGGGGATAGCACTAAACATTGAATTTACTCTCTTGCTACGTTATTCCAATTCTCAAAACCATGAAGATAGCAGTTATTCTAGTGCAACTTTTCCCATTTGTAATCACTTTGATAGTTAAAGATATTTTGAAGGGAAAAGATCCAAAATACTGGGTCAAGTAGAATAAATATAAAACCACCATGCAGACATCATTAGCAAATACCTTATAAGCCTTGTAAGCATGCATTTTGTGTCACCTTTTCTTCTATTGCTCTTTTGTTTGGCTTTCTTTCCCCACCAATGGTAATTTGTTCTTATGGAATATTTTTCATTCCTGGAAATTATGTTATTTCATAGTAGTTACTTGAACATGAGCTTGAAAATCTCTGGCAAGTCTTATTTGTGTCATATTAGTCTCATTCAGTCTTTTTGTAAATGATGTAGTCATCCACCTTAACATTTCAATGTTTCAATTGTATTGAAAACTATAGAATAAAAGAAGATCATATTTAAAGAGCTACACAGATGACTGCCTTGAGTGATATTTTTCTCTACCTTTACTTGTTTGCACTGGTGAGAACCTTGGAGGAAATGAAGTCGTCAGGAGGCAGGCGATATTTCAAAAAGTAAAAGAAGGTTTTATCTGGAAAAAACAATTGGATAAAATGTTACTAAGTAATCAGGATTTAGTTGTGTAAGGACTTTGGTATTCACATTAATGTTGTGAATAAAGAAATATTTCCCATATTTAACACATTTATTCTTTCAAACCTCATGCCAGATTTTAATGATTTATTTTTAAGAAAATAATGTTCATATAATACTCAAGTTTTATACATGTATTTTCTTCAGTATGGAGGATATCTGACTCAATTTGAACTTTGAACTTTTATTTAAATAAGGGGAAATACCTCAAAAACCATGTGCAAGTAATGGTTTGTACAGATGGAAAAGTGACATAACAGTCACTTAAAAATCTATTTTAGAAAACAGAGAGATGATCTTCTCTGATCTAAAGTTATCAAGCCACCTCATGGAAATCATCCGGTTTCATTGCATCATGAGGAGTTTAGTCCAACAAGTTGTATAGGGCAAATTAGGACATCCAGACACACAATATCCTCCTGCCCAGGTAAATGATTCCTTTCCTGTGAGCTCAACTTCTATCTAAACTCAGTTACCTGAAGTCCTCATGGGTGAAGTGTGAATTTGCAAGATGAAAACTGCAGGAACCAAAAAGAGACAGATTTGCAAAGGATTATTTTCTAAAAAGAAAACTGTTTATAGGCAAGGTTTAAGTTAGGCAGGACTGCAGGTTTTCCAATCAGCTAAGGCCTAAGACTGAAATAAATAGCATAAGGGCATGACAGTGTATAAGAAAAAAATCTAATCCAAGAACAAGTAATAATTAGCACTGGAGAGAACCATTAAAAAACAAAACAAAAAAACTTCAAGTGCAAAGTAGGGGAGAGTGGGGGTTCTGGGAGGAGGATGAACAAACCAGTAACAAAACTGTAGAGATCTTAGTTCATTATGATGGAGATCTTCTCTCTGGATCACAAACAGATATTTTAAAAATTTCTTTATACCCCTCTGTGTTGTCTAACTGTCCTCCTTCAGGTAATTGGACTCCAACATCTAAATTTAAACTTTTGCTCAATGTGAAAGGGAATCTCATCCCCTTGACTAATGGTAGAGCAGTTACAGTCACTGTGTGTGTGTGTGTGTGTGTGTGTGTGTGTGTACATTGGATTGGGGAAGTCAAATTCTAGAAAGACTACAAGATTTGTGTGATTTATTTGGACAGGCAGCCACAGACATCCAAAAAAAACCCAGTTTCTCCTAATTAATTTATTTGTAAGAACTGTGTATATTCCTGAAACAAAAAATGCAGGAAATTTAAAATGTTTGTGTCTTGCAGACACAGCTTTCTAAGAAAACCATTTTTCTTATCTTCATCTATTTGTCTCTTAACTAATTATCTAAACTGAAATAACAGTAAAGATATCATTTATATCTATATTTTTATCCTCCCCAGAGTCTGTACAGCTTAGAAGACGTAAACTAAATTATATTAACAATAGTCTTTTTTTAATGCAAATACCATGTATTCCAGGATTGTATTGCCCTGCTATTGTAGAATTCACAAAGGGATTTATACAAGTAATGTCATTACAGCTGTGATTTATCCATATCCTCCAACTCTGTGCCCTATCCGTATATAGAGGCCCATGAATCAGTTTGCCCTGATATCAGCACTGATAAATCAAAAGAACAAAAACTGTTCCCAAGCTGGAATGATTTTGGAGACTATTTGAGTTCCTAATAATGTTTCATTGAAAAAAAGTGAGCGAGGACTTGGAATTATATTGGATAATTTTGCCAACATGTTTATAGAAAGGATTAACTGAAGTAGTATAATGTCTGAATTGAGTCTGTAGAGTTGTTTCATTTGAGAGAACATGGTTTCTGTACTGGAAGGTGATGAAATGCCACATAGGTGGCATACATACTCCCTGGAAAACACTAGAAATCAACTGTGCGTCTGTTTTAGTAGAGAGAAATTTTTTTTTTGTAGTAAAGGTAAAGTGTTTTCTCAGCCTGGGAACCTCTATTTTTGGACCTAACTTTTCTTTAGTCTAATCTTTACATACTAAGCTCTGAGAAACATTTTCAAGTGCATTTTCAAGTCTTTTCTTGTGTTCTGTGGTTGCAAAAACAGGAGACAACAGATACAATTGCAGCACAGTTAATTTTAGAGCATGCGTTTCTTATCTGCTGAATAAAGTGTGAATTAAAGACACATCATTTAGTTGAATTAGTATTTATAATATACATAATTATGTTTTCAAAATAAAATAAAATGAAGTTCTAACAGCTGCAGAAACCAGATATGCTTAGATTAAACCTAATAGACCATCAACGTTTAAACTAATGTGTATGTGTTTTTGTTTAAAAACCAAACATTTAGAGAGGCCACATTATGCATGTGGCAAGTGAGATATAATATTGGGATTCCTTATACTACGAATAAGTGTGGAAAATTAGAATACCTGTACCAAAAATGCATGATATTAAAAAGGTAAGATTTCATTATGATAAAGATTTGTAAAGGGAAGATTTATATTTTTATTAGTAATTTTATTTTGCTCTCTGTAACTATTTGAAGTTTACTAATAGTATTAACCTCAGAAATTTAACAGAATGTTCAATATCCTTTACTCAACAGCCTTGGTTAAAATAACTGATGAGCAATCTGAAATATACAGTACCCATGGAATTATATGTTTTATTCTAACAAGTTGCAGAATTTGAAAACTGGCTATATCCGGTTATAACCTGATATGAAAACTGGCCTGGCTTAATTAAACTATATTCAGTAATATATATAGCTGTTTGAGTTGGCCGATTATTTTCCAATTTTTCCCTTTTTATTAGTAGAAAGAAGGATCATTTTATGAGAGGCATTTGAATTTCCTCACCAGCTACATTTCTGTTTTATATCTTTATTAGGCATTTTGGCATGCTATCGATGGTCTTTGTGTGTGCAAGTGTGTATGTGCACATGCGCCCATGCACATGTGTGTGCAAGGATGACTTTTCCAACATTATGTTTTTAAATCTGACAAGGTCAGATAAGCTGGTAAAAAAAAAAGCAAAGGGTCATCAAAAGGGGAAAAAAATAACAGAACTACAGTGAAATGGCTCTCTGTCGGCCTTGGTATTGATTCAGAGTGTGTCAAAAGGGTCTTTTGTCATGCCCCTACCACAGCATACTAATTTGCTAGATCAAGTCTGTCAGAATATCGACTGGAAGTAAAGAACTACAGTGGCAGCTTTTGTGTTTCATACAGCAGGGAGCCTGTGTGTGAAACAGGATTATCAGGGGGTCATGAAGAGAGTCAAAGGATGTCCATCACTTCCCTTCTGGTAATGTAATGGGGCGGGCGCCTGGGTGTGATTAAGATGTAGGAGATGGGAGGCATAGCGGTGAACAAATCAGAAACACACACATGCAAATCAGGTTGGCTGCTGTTAACCACATATTTTTAATGAAAAATTCAGTAGCAGACCCAACACATATCTAAACAGCTGCATTCAGCTAACCTATCAAATGGCCTATTCAACATCTTTTCTTGAAAAGCAAATCTACAAAACATGGAAATGCTTATCGGGTCTGCATTTTTCTTTAAATATCACTTTGCAATCTACAAGTGTTTCTTCTGCATTCTGTGTGCTCCTGGCACAACTATCAGACTATTAAATATCAATTTGGATTTTTTTTGTAAAACAAGATATAGTATTTACCATGTCACAGCTCAGCCTTACCATCACTGTTGGTATTATAGAGTTTTGGCTTGGTTCTTTTCACTGGCTTTGTTGCATTAGCAAAGTAGCTTCCTTGAGTGGAAAAAAAAATGTATGATGGAAAATTCATAGCTTTGTACAAATATTGATGCCTAGGAAGAGGCCTTGCAATTATAATAGTACAGTAAACATATCAATACTTTGTATAGGACATAGATAAAAGATGATGTAAGAATTTTCATAATAGAAGCTAAGATTTTTTTCTATCGTCTTTATTTCTACTTCTTTAGTGCTCTGTACTGGGTATCTATTTACTTACTCATTCAAGAAATGCTGATTTAAGTTCCCACTCTGCCAGGTGCTGGTTACATGCTGGGGCTACAGAAATGAATAAGGCAAGTATTCTGCCTTGAAAGCTAAGCGATAGTGTGGAAGCATAGAGTATTTATATTTGTAATTTTGCTGATTTCTATATCACAATGTAGACTAAATATCAGGAAAAGGGCTGGTATGCCTCTGGATACTTTTTGGAAGTTTGTTGATTGGCCCTGCCTTAAATAAACCATCAGCTTGTACAGACTAAGTGTGAACTTGAAAGGTTCTTCTAGGCTGCATTTCCAGCTAGTTCAGCTCACTTTATGGTAGAGGAATAAGGCCTATTGGTAACAAAGACTTATCTCCTATCCAAAACACCTGAACGGAGGGGCCATATATCTGAAGATCTCTGGCTCCTATCTTAATCTTACCTTTGTGGGCTGCACATAAAACGGAGTCATTCATTATCTGAAACAACCTCTTTGCCTTGCTAATGCCTGCTGAGAAAAGCTGCTGTCCCAGCTCAGGTTAATGAACTTTGTGGGTATGATTATGGAGAAGAGATGTTTATCTAGTCAATATTGGATAATGCAGGAAGAGAGACATGACTTGATGTGCCCTTCAGAAAGTAGCTATTTCTTTTGTTTGTTTTGTGTTTTTATCCCCCCTCTTAATCCACCTCATCTTGATTTTCCCCCAATCATTCATTCTCAGCTTCCCTGCTAGGGCTTTTCCTCTTTATCCCAATCTTGCAAAGTTGGAGGCCCTGGATTTCTTTTCTTGTCTCTGTCTGAACCGTATCTCCATATGGCCTTCTCCATTGCCGTGCTTTAAAGCGCTTTATAAGCTCAGGACATCCAGTTGTACATATCTGGTCCAGGGCCCTGGCCTCACACGTCATTGGGACCTTTACCTCTTGAATCCAAAATTCATTTCTCTCCCATCCTTCCTTATCACAATAAATATATCACCAAGTATTCTGTTGTTAAAACAAACAAACAAAAATTTAAAGAGGAAAGAGACACTCCTGCTTAATTCTTCAAATTTCCTCACCCTCACCAGACAAAGTCAATCCATTAGCAAATGCTGAAGGACCTACCTCTAATGTAGATCTTCAATATGTCTATTTTCCTCTAACTCCATTGCCCCTGCTCTAGTTGAAATACCAACTCTCATCTGTGTTATTACAACAGCATCCTAACTGGTTTCCCAGTATTCACTCTTGCCCCTCTACAATCCATTCTCCAATTATCTTTTCAAAATATAAATCTAAAAAGTATTTGGATAGATAGTTAGTGAGAAGCAACCGCATAGCCCAGGGAGATCAGCTCAATGCTTTGTGACCACCTAGAGGGGTGGGATAGGGAGGATGGGAGGGAGACGCAAGAGGGAAGGGATATGGGGATATATGTATACGTATAGCTGATTCACTTTGTTATACAGCAGCAACTGACGCAACATTGTAAAGCAATTATACTCCAATAAAGATGTTAAAAAAAAGAAAGAGTGAAATTCATGGTTGTTAGCAACCTGTTGGATGTGGGGATAAGGGAAAGAATAGAATTAATAACAACTGTAAATTAATCCTAAGTGACAGAGAAAGATGGCTTTTCTTGGCAAAAAATAGAGAACCCAGATGGAGGTGGAGGAAGAAGAATGAAGTTTGGTGGAAGTTTGACAACCATCTCTACTGGAAATGCAACAAGTGATCATTTGAAACCAAGATAGATATGTATAAAAGTAAGCCAAACAGCTTTGAAAGTTCCCCTGGCAAATGGAAATTGGGGGCCACTGAGGCAAACAACCTAGAGGTTCAGCTGGGATATAAAGGAGAAATGGCTAAATATTATAAGATCAAGAGAAAAGAGTATTTTTCATGATTCTTTGATGCTATAGAAGAAGAAATGCAACTCAGTCTTGTGGCGTGAGTCTGGCTCTTTCAGCTCAGACACCTGTGGCTCCTGCCTTCCGTGGTATAGCCTCCCCTCAACAAACTGGAAGATACACACATATGCTTACGTAAGAAAAAGTTTAAATTGTTGGAAAAGTAACATAATAAATTATGCTCTATTAAATAAAACTCACTCAGTGTCTATAAACTATTATCAATTTAGACTGAATAACAGTCAGAATCATGCTGGTTTCATGTCATTTATAACCAGTATTTCAATGTGAGCCAAAGTCCAAAGAGATGTTTTCTTTAAGAGGTTCCATTTTTTCCCCTTTTTTTTTTAATCACAGTGAATAAGATTAGAAAGATTTTTCCTATACATGTCTATGCTTCATCACTTCCTATGATCATGAATCCTAACTATGTTGGAATGTTCACAAAAATCTGGTCCATAATTTCCCAGATGAGAACAGTTTTAAAAACTAACTACCAATTTAAAAGGTCCCCTGAGCAGGTTTGTGATGATCATTAACATTTTTACTTATTAATTTTTAAGTATGAAGTTCCTTTGGTCATGCCACATTTCCAAATTGGCTTTCCAAATGTTCATCCATGTTCCCATGAGTTAATGGAAAATATTAGTGGAGAGAAGGAAAATCCAGGCACACACCACACTGAACTTCCATTTGCGAGAGCAAGTTAGTTCCTGAGAATCCAATCCCTTTTAAAAGGAGATCAAAGCCACACAACTCAACACATGTTTGCAATATCTAATTTATATCAGGACAGGATGAATCCAGATGCTCACTGGGTCCAACATCTTGAACTATTTGCCAAATGTTTGGGACTTCATAAAATCTAAACTCTACCTGGCACCTTTAGGTTAATTTTAAAGCAATCATTATTCCTCAGGAAACTGAAAACATGTGCTTCTGATTTGTTCACACTTAAGTCATAAAAATATTATTTCATGAAATATTATTTGATATCCAAGAAATTTTTGGATGCTCTTTTTCCTGAAAGTAAGAAGTTTGGTTTTGCCTAAGGAATTTGGCTAATTCCTCTGTTTGGGTAGCATTTTGGGGTCATGATGAGGCAGAAAGATGCCTTAAATGATACCTAGCAGTAGCCTGGCTAGTGGCAGGCTGTGTAGCCTTCTGCATTAAACTCTCACCATCACCACCACCACCACACACACCCCGCCCAGACTCCTCTCTCGAACCGAGAAACCTAAGTGCTCCGTCTTCCTCAGTATTCAGAGTCATCCATAAGGGAAGATTTCCAAGTGCTAGTGGAAAGAGATGAGCTTAGCTGTGGTCAGCATTCATCCACTTAGTAGCTCTGAGACTTTTGAGAAGACTCTTAACCTCTTGGGCCTTGTCTGCCTCATATGCAAAATTCTGGTGAGAAATATTATCACTTATTGCAGGAATTAGGCTAAAGACTTTCCCAGAAAAATTTTTCTAGAAAAATTTATTTAAAAACTCAAAGTGCTCTAAAGCACAATTCCAGATGTAGTAGGATGAAGCAGAAGGGACAGTGGACATACCTGTTTTTAATTAAAATAAAATTATCAGAACAGAGGAAAACTTATTTTTAAAAACCTCCAGTAAATCAATCAGAAAACTGACAGTGCATTTAAAATACAGATTCCAAGGGATTCTGAGTCCTAAAATATTATTGGGTAATAGTCTCGCTAACACTGCATCCATCCTTGCCCTGATCCCTCTGTAGTCTATTTTCCTGACAGCAATCTATAAAAAAAGGAATCACATTATATTACTCTCATAGGTAAACATCCCAGTGGCTTCTCATTATACCCAGAAAAAGTTGATGTCTTTAACACTGCCTAGGATAAGATCCTATCAGATCTGGGTCCTGGCCACCTGCCCACCCTCATCTCCTGCCACTGTGCCCTGCACACTTGATACATGAACTTCCTGGTCCCAAACACACTCAGGGTCTTCGTTCTTGCTCCCTTTGCCTGCAATACTCTCCTTCCAGATGGCTCCATAGCTCACTCCTTCCCTTCGTTCAATTCTGTGTTCAAATGGTACCTATCCCAATGGGGCACTCCCTAACTTCCATAAGTCAGAGAGCATCCCAAGGTACTATCTATTCCCTTATTCTGTTTTACTTTTCTTCAAATATTTCTCACTCCTTCCATGACATATCTATTTGATAGTTTATAGTTTGTTTGTTCTTTATCCTCAGTACCCACAAACAATGCCTGATGATCAAGAAATATTTGTTGAATAAATGAATAAAAAGGTACAATTTAAAAATCCATGTTAACAAATTATTTCAAGTAAATTCTATCAATCTGTACATCCTGCAGTGGCATATACAATAATCATTTTTACTGCACCCTCAGCAGTACTAGGTTATTAATATGTATAATCTGACAAGAGGTATTTATATATAATTTTTGATATAAAGCAAATGTTCATGTTTGTCTAAATGAATATCTTTTGGATATTCTTTATGAATATCTTTGGATATTCATTACTCATTCACCATTTATTAGACCAGTTCTCATGTCATTTGCCCATTTTTAAGTTAGGGTGTATATTTTTAAAAAATTAATTTGAAATAACTTTTTTACAAAAGAAATTGTAATAACATATTTGACTATTTGTCATATATGTTGCATTATTTTCCAGTTTGTTTTTGTAGGTACACTGATATACTATTTTAAAATTTATTTGCTGAAATTTAGCAATTTTATTCTTATGACTCTTCCTTTTATAGTAAATGAGTGTTCTTCTGGTTCTTTATAACTTCATTCAAAGGCAAATATTTCAAAGCAACAGATGGCTTTTTCTTCTAGTTTAACTTTGCAACTGAATTATAACTGATACTTCTGTATACCAGAAATAACTATGGTGGATGGTTATGAAGTAACTTAAGAGTAAATTATTTCTAATGTAATGGGTTTATCTCAAGGGTATTTTAACAAATAAAAGAGTATTTCTCAAACCTTGCAATATATTCTACTCTAGAGATTCTGAAAATGTTTCTACCTTTCCAGCTCAATCATCTTTAGATTACAGGAGGGTACTTTGACCTTCTTAAACTCATATTTAAAGTTTAGATTCATTCACATTCTTTTACAAGAGATTAACAACTCATTTTAGTATCTACTTAGTTTATACTTTCTGCAGATATTACTACTTCAGATAATAAGTTTATGATCATATTAATTCCTTTTATTTTTCCTAAATTTAGTTTGGTCATTTTCAATATCTTTCACATTCTAAGATTTCCTTCACTTATGTGTTTATTTACTCACTTATGCAGTGAACATTTATGGAAACTCTACCATATGCAAAGTACTGTACTAGGCACTCTAGAGGATTCAAATAGGAACTGGAGGAGGACCTTCAAGATGGCGGAGGAGGAAGATGCGGAGATCACCTTCTTCACCACAAGTACAACAAAAATACATCTACATGTGGAACAACTCCTATAGAACACCTACTGAATGCTGGTAGTAGACCTCAGACTTCACAAAAGGCAAGAAACACCCTACATACCTAGTCGTGTGGGTGACAGGGTCTTCATGCTCAGCCTGGTGTCAGGCTTGAGCCTCTGAGGTGGGAGAGCTGTGTTCAGGACACTGGACCACCAGAGACCTCCTGGCCCCATGTAATATCAATCAGCAAGAGCTCTCCAAGAGATCTCCATCTCAATGCTAAGACCCAGCTCCACTCAAAGATTAGCAAGCTCCAGGGCTAGACACCCCATGTCAAACAACTAGCAAGGCAGGAACACAACTACACCCATTAGCAGAGAGGTTGACTAAAACCATAAGAAGTTCACAGACACCCCAAAACACACCAATGGAGGTGGTCCTGCTACCAGAAAGACAAAATACAGGCTCATCCACAAGAACACAGGCACCAGTTCTCTCGACCAGGAAGCCTCCACAACTCACTGAACCAACCTTACCCACTGCGGGCAGACACTGAAAATAAAGGGAACTACGAACCTGCAGCCTGCAAAAAAGAGACCCCAAACACAGTAAGTTAAGCAAAATGACAAGACAGAGAAATACCCAGCAGATGAAGGAGTAAGGTAAAAACCCACCAGACTAAACAAATGAAGAGGAAATAGGCAGTCTACCTGAAAAAGAATTCAGATTAATGATAGTAAAGATCATCCAAAATCTTGGAAATAGAATGGAGAAAATCCAAGAAATGTTTAACAAGGAGCTAGAAGAACTAAAGTGCAAACAAACAATGATGAACAACACAATAAATGAAATTAAAAATTCTCTAGAAGGAATCAGTAGCAGAAAAACTGAGGCAGAAGAATGGAAAAGTGACCTGGAAGATAAAATAGTGGAAATAACTACCACAGAGCAGAATAAAGAAAAAAGAATGAAAAGAACTGAGGACAGTCTCAGACACCTCTGGGACAACATTAAAGGCAACAACATTTGAATTAAAGGGGTCCCAGAAGAAGAAGAGAAAAAGAAAGGGACTGAGAAAATATTTGAAGAGATTATAGTTGAAAACTTCCCTAATATGGGAAAGGAAACAGTCAAGGAGAATAGTCAAGGAGAATCCAAGGAGAAACATGCCAAGGCACATATTAATCAAACTATGAAAAATTAAATACAAAGAAAAAGTATAAAAAGCAGCAAGCGAAAAGCAACAAATAACATACAAGGGAATCCCCATAATGTTAACAGCTGACCTTTCAGCAGAAACTCTGCAAGCCAGAAGGGAGTGGCAGGACATATTTAAAGTGGTGAAAGGGGAAAAACTACAACCAAGATTACTTTACCAAGCACGGATCTCAATTCAGATTCGATGGAGAAATCAAAAGCTTTGCACAAGCAAAAGCTAAGAGAATTCAGCACCACCAAACCAGCTCTACAACAAATGTTACAGGAACTTCTTTGGGCAGGAAACACTAGAGAAGGAACAGACCTACAATAACAAAGCCAAAACAATTAAGAAAATGGTAATAGGAACATACACATTGATAATTACCTTAAATATAAATGGACTAAATGCTCCAACCAAAATACACAGACTGGCTAAACGGATACAAAAACAAGACCCATATATATGCTGTCTACAAGAGACCCACTTCAGACATAGGGACACATACAGACTGAAAGTGAGGGGGTGGAAAAAGATATTCCATGCAAATGGAAATCAAAAGAAAGCTGGAGTAGCGATTCTCATAACAGACAAAATAGACTTTAAAACAAAGACTATTACAGGAGACAAAGAAGGACACTACATAACGATCAAGGGATCAATCCAAGAAGAAGATATAACAATTGTGAATATTTATGCACGCAAAAGAGGAGCACCTCAATACATAAGGCAAATGCTAACAGCCATAATAGGGGAAATCAACAGTAACACGATAATACTAGAGGACTTTAACACCCCACTTTCACCAATGAACAGATCAACCAAAATGAAAATAAACAGGGAAACACAAGCTTTAAATGATACATTAAACAAGATGGACTTAATTGACATTTATAGGACATCCCATCCCCAAATAACAGAATACACTTTCTTCACAAGTGCTCATGGAACATTCCCCAGGATAGATCATATCTTGGGTCACAAATCAAGCCTTGGTAAATTTACGAAAATTGAAACCATATCAACTATCTTTTCAGACCACAACACTATGAGACTAAATATCAATTACAGGGAAAAAACTGTAAAAAAAAATACAAACACATGGAGGTTAAACACTGCACTACTAAATAAACAAGAGATCACTGAATAAATCAAAGAGGAAATCAAAAAATACCCAGAAACAAGTGACAATGAAAACACGATGACCCAAAACCTATGGGATGGAGCAAAAGCAGTTCTAAGACGGAAGTTTATAGCAATACAATCCTAGCTCAAGAAAGAAGAAACATCTCAAATAAATAACCTAACCTACACCTAAAGTAATTAGAGAAAAAAGAATTAAAAAAAAGCCAAACTTAGCAGAAGGAATAAAATCATAAAGATCAGTTCAGAAATAAATGAAAAAGAAATCAAGGAAATGATAGCAAAGATCAATAAAACTAAAAGCTGGTTCTTTGAGAAGGTAAACAAAATTGATAAAACATTACCCAGACTCATCAAGAAAATAAGAGGAAAGACTCAAATCAATAAAATTAGAAAATAAAAAAGAGAAGTAACAACTGACAGTGCAGAAATATATATGCCAATAAAATGGACATCCGGGAAGAAATGGACAAATTCTAAGAAAAGCACAACCTTCCGAGACTGAACCAGGAAGAAATAGAAAATATAAACAGGCAAATCACAAGCACCAAAATTGAAACTGTGATTAAAAATCTTCCAACACACAAAAGCCCAGGACCAGATGGTTTCACAGGAGAATTCTATAAAACATTTAGAGAAGAGCTAACACCTAACCTTCAAAAACTCTTCCAAAATATAGCAGAGGGAGGAACACTCCCAAACTCATTCTATGAGGCCAGCATCACCCTGATATCAAAACCAGACAACGATGTCACAAAAAAAGAAAACTACAGGTCAATATCACTGATGAACATAGATGCTAAAATCCTCAACATACTAGCAAACAGAATCTAGCAGCACATTAAAAGGATCATACACCATGATCAAGTGGGGTGTACCCCAGTAATACAAGGATTCTTCAACATACGCAAATCAATCAGTGTGATAACACCATATTAACAAATTGAAGGATAAAAACCATATGATAATCTCAATAGATGCAGAAAAGCTTGTGACAAAATTCAATACCCATTTATGATAAAAACTCTCCAGAAAGTAGGCATACAGGGAACTTTCCTCAAAATAATAAAGGCCTGTATGACAAACCCACAGCCAACATCATTCTCAATGGTGAAAAACTGAAACCATTTTCACTAAGGTCAGGAACAAGACAAGGTTGTCCACCCTCACCACTATTATTCAACATAGTTTGGGAAGTTTTAGCTACAGCAATCAGAGAAGAAAAGGAAATAAAAGGAATCCAAATCGGAAAAGAAGTAAAACTCTCACTGTTTGCAGATGACATGATGCTATGCATAGAGAATCCTAAAGATGCTACCAGAAAACTACTAGAGTTAATCAGTGAATTTGATAAAGTAGCAGGATACAAAATTAAGTCACAGAAATCTCTTGCATTCTTATACACTAATGATGAAAAATCTGAAAGAGAAACTAAGAAAACACTCCCATTTACCACTACAACAAAAAGAATAAAATACCTAGGAATAAACCTACCTAAGGGGACAAAAGACCTGTATGCAGAAAACTATAAGAAACTGATGAAAGAAATTAAAGATGATACAAACAGATGGAAAGATATACCATGTTCTTGGATTGGAAGAATCAACATTGTGAAAATAACTATACTACCCAAAGCAATCTACAGATTCAATGGAATCCCTATCAAACTACCACTGGCATTTTTCACAGAACTAGAACAAAAATTTCACAATTTGTATGGAAACACAAAAGACCCCGAATAGCCAAAGCAATCTTGAAAAAGAAAAACAGAGCTGGAGGAATCAGGCTCCCTGACTTCAGACTATACTACAAACCTACAGTAATCAAGACAGTATGGTACTGGCACAAAAACAGAAATATAGATCAATGGAATAAGATAGAAAGCCCAGAGATAAACCCATGCACATATGGTCACCTTATCTTTATTAAAGGAGGGAAGAATATACAATGGAGAAAAGACAGCCTCTTCAATAAGTGGTGCTGGGAAATCTGGACAGCTACCTGTAAAAGAATGAAATTAGAACACTCCCTGACACCATACAGTAAAATAAACTCAAAATGGATTAAAGACCTAAATGTAAGGCCAGACATTATAAAATTCTTAGAGGAAAACATAAGCAGAACACTCTATGACATAAATCAGAACAAGATCCTTTTTGACCCACCTCCTAGAGAAATGGAAATAAAAACAAAAATAAACAAATGAGACCTAATGAAACTTAAAAGCTTTTGCACAGCAAAGGAAACCATAAACAAGATAAAAAGACAATCCTCAGAATGGGAGAAAATATTTGCAAATGAAGCAACTGTCAAAGGATTAATCTCCAAAACATACAAGCAGCTCATGCAGCTCAATATCAAAAAACCAGTAACCCAATCCAAAAATGGGCAGAAGACCTAAATAGACATTTCTCCAAAGAAGGTATACAGATTGCCAACAAACACATGAAAGGATGCTCAATATCACTAATCATTAGGGCAGTGAAAATCAGAACTACAATGAGGTATCACCTCACACTGGTCAGAATGACCATCATCAAAAAAACTACAAACACTAAATGCTGGAGAGAGTGTGGAGAAATGGGAACCCTCTTGCACTGTTGGTGGGAATGTAAACTGATATAGCCACTATGGAGAACAGTATGGAGCTTCCTTAAAAAACTAAAAAAAGAACTACCATAAGACCCAGCAATCCCACTACTGGGCATATACCTTGAGAAAACCATAATTCAAAAAGAGTCATGTACCACAATTTTCATTGCAGCTCTATTTACAATAGCCAGGTCATGGAAGCAACCTAAGTGTTCATCGACAGATGAATGGATAAAGAAGATGTAGCGCACATATACAATAGAACATTACTCAGCCATAAAAAAGAACAAAATTGGGTCATTTGTAGAGACCTGGATGAATCTAGAGACTGTCATACAGAGTGAAGTAAGTCAGAAAGAGTAAAACAAATATCTCATATTAACGCATATATGTGGAACCTAGAAAAATGCTACAGGTGAACCGGTTTGCAAGGCAGAAATTGAGACACAGATGTAGAGAACAAATGTATGGACACCAAGGGGGGAAAGCAGCGGCGGGGGGGGGCGGGCAGTGGTGGTGGGATGAATTGGGGGATTGGGATTGACATGTATACACTAATATGTATAAAATGGATAACTAATAAGAACCTGCTGTATAAAAAAAATTAAATAAAATTTAAAAAAAAAGTCATGTACCACAATGTTCATTGCAGCACTGTTTACAATAGTCAGGACATGAAAGTAACCTAAGTGTCCATCAACACATGAATGGATAAAGAAGATGTGGCACATATATGCAATGGAATATTACTCAGCCATAAAAAGAAGCAAAATTGAGTTATTTGTAGTGAGGAGGATGGAACTAGAGTCTGTCATACAGAGTGAAGTAAGTCAGAAAGAGAAAGACAAATACCGTATGACAACACATATATATGGAATCTAAAAAAAAAAAAAAGGTTCTGAAGAATCTAGGGGCAGTACAGGAATAGAGACACAGACATAGAGAATGGACTTGAGGACATGGGGAGGGGGAAGGGTAAGGTGGCACGAAGTGAGAGAGTGGCATAGACATATATACACTACCAAATGTAAAATAGATACCTAGTGGGAAGCAGCCACATAGCACAGGGAGATCAGCTCTGTGTTTTGTGACCACCTAGAGGGGTGGGATAGGGAGGGTGAGAGGGAGACGCATGAGAGAGGAGATATGGGGATATATGGATACCTATAACTGATTCACTTTTTTATACAGCAGAAACTAACACAACAATGTAAAGCAATTATACTCCAATATAGATGTTAAAAAAAAGGGCCATACCATAAACAAAATAAATAAAAGAAACTGGATGTTGTTTTTGTCCACACAAAATTTACAATAGGTATTATCTTTTTTCATCCTGACAACACTATGAGATAGGTACCATTATTATCCTCATTTTACAGATGAGAAAACAAAAGCACAGAAAGATTAATTTTCCCAAGTTCACTCAGCTAGTAAGTGGTTGAACTAGAATTCACATTCAGGGAAACTGATTTCAAAGACCATGTCCTTAATAATTATACTAAAACTGCCTCAGTGGAGATGGATAAGAAGTGAAGAAAGCATCAAAAATAGTTTAATAATATTGACCAAAACTGGGGGATAAGAAATTCATTCAAAAGTACTATTTAGGAAGGTTTAAAAGGGGGAAGAGATTAAAGCATAGAAGCCAGTTCAAAGGCTTTTCAAGCAGGAGGGTGAAAAAGTCATAAAGACCTCAACTTAGATCATGGCCAAAGAACTGAGAGCAGCTTGGAACCAGTTTAAAGACTGAAATTGAGCTGGGACGAAGTGAGAAAGTGGCATGGACATAGATACACTCCCAAATGTAAAATAGATAGCTAGTTGGAAGCAGCCACATAGCACAGGGAGATCAGCTCGGTGCTTTGTGATCCCTAGAGGGGTGGGATAGGGAGGGTGGGAGGGAGACACAAGAGGGAGGGGATATGGGGATGTATGTATACATATGGCTGATTTATTTTGTTATACAGCAGCAACTAATGCAACATTGTAAAGCAATTATACTCCAATAAAGATGTTAAAAAAGAAAGAGTGAAATTGATGGTTGTTAGCAACCTGTTGGATGTGGGGATAAGGGAAAGAATAGAATTAATAACACTATAAATTTAATCCTAAGTGACAGAGAAAGATGGCTTTTCTTGGCAAAAAATAGAGAACCCAGATGGAGGTGGAGGAAGAAGAATGAAGTTTGGTGGAAGTTTGACAACCATCTCTACTGGAAATGCAACATAGTCATTTGGAAATGTAGGATGGGGACTATGGAAATCACACGATGGGATAAAAGTATTTGGGAGCAATCCTCAAAGGCTTGAAAGCTCAAGGCTTGGATTGAATGCTCTTGCCAATGGATAAAATGTAAAAGAAAAAAACAAAATGGTCAAAGAAGCACATGGACTGCCACATTTAGAGGAAAGCAGAAGACAGTCAGAGAGGTTTGTTTGAAGGGTACCAAGAAAACTGTCAAGAAAACCAAGGGAAGAGGTGAAAGATCAACAGGAATGCTTGAAATGCCATGAAAAGTTTGCACAGCGCTAAGGAATTGTCATTTTATTTAGTGACTACATTGAGCCTTTAGCAAGTGTTTATGGGACAGTTTTAGCAGAATAATGCGGACAAAAGTTAGATGGCCAAGGATAAAGGGCAGAGTGGTAGTTAAAGGAAGTAGCCATGTAGAAGGCAACCTAGACTCAAGGTGTGGTAGCAGAGGGAAAATGAGAGGATAATAGATGGAGGGTGTGGCAAGGTCAAAGGGATGAGCACTTTAATGATGGAGAGCCTGGAGAGCTGTAGGATGTGGAGAGGAAAAATAGAAAAGAATGGCCTGAATATGGGGATAATCACCACCTCTAATGAGCACTTACTATGTCCTAGATATCATTGTGATATGCATGGATTTTCCCTTTTCCACAACAACATTAATAGGTTCCATTAAACGTAAGAGAAAACAGAGACACCATGAAATTAGGTAAGTTGACCAGAGTCACGTTGTCAGGGCTGCAATGACTCCAGAACAAGTGCCCCTACCCACAATGCATCCCCCTCCTTAGGGACCGTGGGAAGCCCAGGCAAGAGCAAGGAGAGATGGACAGAGAGCTGGAAGAAAGGGTACCAAAATATTAATGATGATTGCTTCTAGGTAATGGCATCTAGACACACTGGGGAGAAAGAAGGCATCATTTCAATTTTGATGTTATTTTTATTTTATGCAATGAACAGAGTAATAAAAAATATCAAGGCTAAAAGTGACAGCCTGAATTTAAATGATGGGATTTTTGTTTTAGTTCAAACTGCACCCCATCAGCTATATAAATAAATTTCTTTTAACTATGAAAGTAACGTAGCAAAAAATTTAAACCATAATACTAAGAGGTAGCCTATGAAAAGTAAAATATTTTGGCACTTCCAGTTTAACTTCTAAAAAGTAATCTCTGGTAATAATTTTTATGTATTCTTTAGAATTCTATGCATGTGTAAGTGATATGTGTGTGTATTTGTACATATTTACATACCTTGATTTTAAAAAAATAAATAAAGCCACAAATATTTTGGACAGTATTCCACATACCACTTACTTTTCTGAGCAGCTTCATACTAGGCTCTTATATGTATGACAATAAGATATTTAGTTAATCCCTTACAACCGGACATTTACTTTTTGATACTTTTTTAAAATTACTTTTGCAAACCATGACAATGAACCTAATAGTATGTATTTTTGTATTTTTGTGAGAAAATCCTAGACTTATAGTTGCATTTTAAATTTGCATAGATATTACCAAATTTTTATCCACAGAGATTGTACTGATTTCCAGTCTCACTGAGACAGCCTGTTGACCCATCCCTTATCAAATTTTTGTGTTGCCAAACTTTTTAAGTTTTGATGATCTGATAGGCATGAACTTGTATCACTTTACTTTGTACTTATAATTATATGGAATCTAAGAAAAAAATGATACAAATGAACCTATATATAAAACAGAAACAGATGCACAGAGATAGAAAACAAACTTGTGGTTACCAAAGGGGAAAGTGGGGGAGGGATAAATTGGGAGTTTGGGATTAACATATATTTTTTACTATATATAAAATCGATAACCAACAAGACCTAGCACAGGGAATATAGCACAGGGAATTCTACTTAGTATTTTGTAATAACCTGTAAGGGAAAAGAAACTAAATAGATCTATATGTATGTATAACTGAATCACTTTGCTGTATACCTGAAACTAACACAACATTGCAAATCAACTATACTGCAATAAAAATAAATAAATAAATTTTATTAAATAATAAAAATTATGAGGACAGTTGGACATTTTTAATGAATTTCCAGGGCTATTGGATTTTATTTTTAATTATAGTAACAAAGATCTAAATGTACTGGCCAAAAAAGAGAAGGGGGAAAGTAATTTTTATGAGTTAAAAAAAGCCTGATATAAAAAGAGTGGCATAAGGAATGACAGAGGAGGTCAATGAACACTAACCTATTGAGGTAGAAATACAGGGACTACCTTCAGCAAAAAAATGCATTCCTTTTTCTGAGATAAGAGAAAGTTGGATAAAATGGAAAGGTGGTTGTGTGGTAGAGAAGCACAAAAGTTAAGGTTAGAAAAGTGATTTTTTTTTCATGGCTCTTAACTTCTGTGGCAAAAGTTCTCATACAACTTAAAAACTATTTTGTAGAGTCAAATTCTTCTTGTCCATTTCCTTGTCATTCCCTCAAAGACTGGGCCATATTTCTGAGTTGAATCTTTGTGTTTCTGAAAAATAAAAATAGCTTTTCTCTGTTAATGAATTTTCAGATGCCAAAGGGTATGGATGCCCATGTGAACATGTAGTTGTAATGTAATGGAAGCTTCTGCATAAACATTAGCCCTTTAAATTAATTTTGCTCCCAAATATTGCAAAAACCTGTGGGAAATGTAGTCAATGGACTGTTCTAAGAATGATTGCACTGTCATGTCTATTTTGTAATCTGGTAATTTTAATTCCCATATAAGGAATAATAATGTATCCATTGACATATCATATCCTTAACTCAAGAAACATGGGTAAAATATAATTTTCCTCTATTTACTATACTGCAGACTTCAGACTTACCATGTTCCATCCACTCTGCAGGTCACTGGGAACTCAGCAGTGAATGAGTCACAGTGCCATTGTGGACAGAAGCAAATAAATGCTTACTTAACACAAAGTGTGAATTGTAAAATCAGATATTTATAAGGACACAGAGAATGTGTGACTCTCCCAGTATCAGGAAAAGACAAAGATTCTTATAGAATTTGTAGTTGAATTACAGCTAAAGGACAATAAACCATTTATTTTTTAAGCACTAAAACCCTAATTCTCTTCTAAAATAAATCACAGTGTGTGGTAGCTACAACAAACCTACTCCTGTACCAGGTACAAGATCTGAAGTTCATTACTGGACACAAGCTCTTTAAATTTTCGTTGAGATTCTTTGAAGTACTGAAACTGAAAGAGGGGGTGGGGAATACATAGAAAATCTGTCCAATATAAATATTGTGTTCTTCCTGTGTACATTATGCTTCATCAGTAATTTGTATTAGTCCCCTCAGCTTCCAACGATTCTAAGAGGCTTGATTTCTAAAATTCTAAATTCAGGTGTCATGTAATGTCACTGATGAATGCAGAACGTATTACTGTTGTTGTTATTATTATGTAAACTCATTTATCTTGTCCAGTAGTAACATTAGAAGATATAACCTATATTCTTGTTCCCTCCTCAAACCTGGCATTTTTAGGATTTACTTTGAATCGCAGACATCTCCCTGATAAAGGAATACGTATTATCACTCTATGTTTGTAATAACTTGTAGAGTGTGCATTTGATCAAAGCCATTTTTTAAATACCAGGCCTCAAAGTCATTTTATAAAGGGAAAATTTTAGTGATAATATAACCATTAAAAAAAAAACTCAGAGGAAACAGTAAATCTGCTTAATGAGGATGCAGTTGAAGGTAATGACCTTTATTTTTAGGGGTATTGGAAACGGCTGAAGGATACATCCTTGTGGAAAATACCAGAACAAGGGAGGGGTAGAGAGTACCAACATTCCATTAAAACAAAAAGTCACTAAAATCACTGGTTCAAATCCTAAAAGGAATCTTTCAGCTTTAAGTCACAAGCCACAGGCAAAGAGAATATGCCCAAGCCATTCAGAGGAGTCAATTTTAAGGTCTGCATCCTGACTGATGCAAGTGGCTGCAATCAGCTGTGGCATTGTTAGAAACAAACGCAGTTTATAATTAATGATCTTGGCTTGAATAGACTTTATTTCACTGATATTAATGAAGTGTGTATTTATTCATATGGTATGTTTGGCTATTAATCCCTTCAAGTCATGAGTGCTCTATTATCCTTGGGATTTGTGCTGTGGGTTTTTTGTTTTGTTTTGTTTGTTTGTTTGTTTTTTGTTTTTAATAAGGTCAGTTTATAACAAATATGTTCATTTTCTTAATATGGCTTTCAAGATCCTCTGAGGGTCTCATAATGGTCCATAGTGACCTACCAGTTTTCTCTCCCACAATTCTGCCCCAAACCAAATTGGACTATTCACACCTTTTCAAATAAACCATAACTTTCTTCTCCCTAGAAACTTCTTTCTCCTGTTTGTATCTGAAATTCTTCCCCCCACCCCTTGCATTTATTTAATTTTTTAATTTTTAACACAATTTAAAATGTTACTTTCCATATAGGTATTAAAAAAATACTGTATGCCGGTGTTGTACAATACATCCTTGAGCTTATCCAACATCCAACAGTTTGTACCTCCAACTCCTGCACCCCTATATTGTCCCTTCCCCCTCTCCCCATGGTAACCCACCAGTTTGTTCTCCATATCTGTGGGTTTGCCTCTTTTTTTGTTATATTCACTAGTTTGTTGTATTTTTTAGGTTCCACATGTGATATTGTACAGTATTTGTCTTTCTCTGTCTGACTTATTTCACTTAGAATAATGCCCTCCAAGTCCAACCAAGTTGTTGAAAATAGCAAAATTTTGTTCTTTTTTATAGCTGAGTATTATTCCATTGTGTGTATTCCATCTTCTTTTATCCATTCATCTGCTGATGGACACTTAGGTTGCTTCCATATCTTGGCAATTGTGAATAATGTTGCTAGGAATATTAGGGTACATGTATCTTTTTGAATTAGTGTTTTGAGGTTTTTTTTGGGGGGGGAATATATACTCGAATGGAATTGCTGAGTCATATGGTAGTTCTATTTTTAGTTTTTTGAGAAGCCTCCATACTGTTTTCCACAGTAGCTGCACCAATCTACATTTCTACCAACAGTGTAGGAGGGTTCCCTTTTCTCCACATCCTCGCCAACATTTGTTATTTGTGTTCTTTTTGATGATAGCCAGTCTGACAGGTATGAGATGATATCTCATTGTGATTTTGATTTGCATTTCCCTGATGACTAGCGATGTTGGGCATCTTTTCATGTGCCTATTGGCCATCTGCATCTCCTCTTTGGAAAAAATGTCTATACAGTTCTTCTGCCCATTTTTTAATCAGGTTGTTTGATTTTTTGATGTTGAGTTGTATGAGCTGTTTATATATGTTGGATATTAATCCCCTATTGTGATATCACTTGAAAATATTTTCTCCCATTCAGCAGGTTGTCTTTTCATTTTGTCGATGGTTTCCTTTGTTGTGCAAAAGCTTTTAAGTTTATTTAGGTCCCATTTGTTTATTTTTGCTTTTCTTTCCTTTAATTTAGGAGACAGACCCAAAAAAATATTGCTTCAGTTTCTGTCAAGGAGTGTTCTGCCTGTGTTTTCCTCTAGGAGTTTTATAGTATCCCACTTGATTATGGTGTATAATCTTTTTAATGTATTTTTGGATTTGGTTTGCTAGTATTTTGTTAAGGATTTTTGCATCTATGTTCATCAGTGATGTTGGCCTGTAATTTTCTTTTTTCTGTGATATCTTTGTCTGGTTTTAGTTTCAGGGTGATGCTGGCCTAATAGAACGAGTTTGGAAGTGTTTCTTCCTCTGCAATCTTTTGGAATATTTGAGAGGGATAGGTGTTAACTCTTCTCTAAATGTTTGGTAGAATTCACCTGTGAAGCCATCTGATCCTAGACTTCTGTTTGCTGGGTGTTTTACTTACTGATTCAATTGAAATTCTTTACGCCTTTTCTTAAGTGTTGGTTTTCCCAGGAACAGAACTTGAAACAAGAATTCATGGTCAGGGGTTTATTGAGGAAGCACTCTGCTCTCAAGAGAAACCACTAAGCAACTGGAGGAAGGGGATGAAGTCAGGCAACATGCAATCTTAGAAAAAGTCTCAGCCTCAGTCTGATCCCACAGGGGAGCTCTGGAATGCAAATTACACCTCAGAGCTTGTCCTCAATTGAGAACTTCTTTTCTCCTCCACCAGTCATTGGCAAAGTCCTGGGCAAGGAGAGGGGCAAACATAAATCCTATGAACTTGCACAGGTTAAGGAAGCCAAAAAAAGACAGAAACTGGGAGAGAAGCACAAAGACATGGTCACAAGTATTCAGGGATCTGGACAGAACACCAATAGTGTCAACTACAGGTACCATACAAATGCCACATTTTATATTATTTTATTTTATTTTTATTTTTGAAGTATTTTTGGTTTACAGTGTTGTGTTTGTTTCAGTGTACAGCAAAATGATTCAGTTATACATACATATATATATTTTTTTTTCAGATTCTTTTCCCTTATAGGTTATTCCAAGATATCAAATATAGTTCCCTGTACTGTACAGTAAGACCTACCTTGCTGTTTATCTATTTTACATATAGTAGTTTGTGTTTGGTGATCCCAACCTCTTAACTTATCACTCCTCCTCCCCCTTTCCCCTTTGGTAACCATAAGTTTGTTTTCTATGTCTGTGAGTCTGTTTCTGTTTTGTAAATAAATTCATTTGCATCATATTTTAGATTCCACATATAAGTGATATTATATGATATTTGTCTTTCTCTGTCTGACTGACTTCACTTAGTATGATAATCTCTAGGTCCATCCATGTTGCTGCAAATGGCATTATTTCATTCATTTTTATGGCTTGATAGTATTCCATTTTGTGTGTGTGTACACACACACCACACCTTCTTTATCCATCCGTCGATGGACGTTTAGGTTGCTTCCATGTCTTGGCTATTTTAAATAGTGCTGCTATGAACTTTGATGTTCATTTTTTTTTTTTTTTTTTTTTTTGGCTGTGTTGGGTCTTCATTGCTGTGTGCGGGCTTTCTCTAGTTGTGGCGAGTGGGGGCTACTCTTCGTTGCGGTGCGTGGGTTTCTTGTTGCGGTGGCTTCTCTTGTTGAGGAGCATGGGCTCTAGGTGCGCAGGCTTCAGTAGCTGTGGCACGCGGGCTCAGTAGTTGTGTCTCACGGGCTCTAGAGCGCAGGCTCAGTAGTTGTGGCACACGGGCTTAGCTGCTCTGCAGCATGTGGGATCTTCCCAGACCAGGGCTCGAACCCATGTACCCTGCATTGGCAGGTGGATTCTTAACCACTGCACCACCAGGGAAGCCCTCACTTATCTTTTAGAATTAGAGTTTTCTCCCAGGAGTGGGATTGCTGCATCATATGGTAACTCTATTTTTAGTTTTTTTAAGGAAATTTCATACTGTTTTCCACAGAGGCTGCACCAATTTACATTCCCACCAATAGCGTAGGAAGATTCCCTTTTCTCCACACCCTCTCCAGCATTTATTGTTCATGGTCTTTTTAATGATGGCCATTCTGATGGGTGTGAGGTGATACCTCATTGTAGTTTTGATTTGCATTTCTCTAATGATTAGAGATATTAAGCGTCTTTTCATGTACCTAGTGGCCATCTGTATGTCTTCTTTGGAGAAATGTCTATTTAGGTCTTCTGCCCATTTTCTGATTTGGTTGTTTGCTTTTTTTGTTACTGAGGTGTATGAGCTGTTTGTATATTTTGGAGATTAATCCCTCGTCAGTCTCATCGTTTGTAAATATTTTCTCCCATTCTGTAGGTTGTCTTTTCATTTTGTTTATGGTTTCTTTTGCTGTGCAGAAGCTTATAAGTTTGATTAGGTCCCATTTGTTTAATTTTGCTTTTATTTCTATTGCCTTGGGAGACTGCCCTAAGAAAACATTGCTATGATTTATGTCAGACAGAATTATCAGGATCCATGTAGGGTGTTAAATTACTCTTAAGGCACAACTCTTTTTCTGCCATGTGCTCTGTTTATTTGGGCACTTGCCTTTTAATCACCTTGAGGGCAGTGTTTATGTCTCATGCATACTGCAAACTTTGCCTATCCCAGTGGCTTGCATGAATTAGATACGGAATAAAAAAATCACTGATTTGAAATGCGGTGACAAACATGTTTAAACAGGGTCCACAGTGGCCCCATCTTTTTACCAAATTCTTCAATGCAACCAATATTCTTATGATAAAGTTCTATTGTTATTTCTAGATGAAGGAATCACCAGAAACTAAAAATAAAGAGAAGAATCATTTAATAATTCAATAACTGAAATAAAAAACTCAGAGTGAAACCCTCTGAAAAAATTGAGTTCTAAATTTTTCCAAACTCAAAAGAAGAAAGTGCTGACTTCCTAATAACTCTCTATCTTGGTAAATCCTTGCTCTTCGAAGACTTCATAAAGTTTGCAGAGGGGGATTGGGCAGAAGATGTTTTACCACTGAACCACAGCTTTCAAGGATTTATTCACCATTGCAGGGGATCTGCTGGTGCAGCTTTTCTCTAGTGCCCAAATCTCCAATGACTTGGCTCCTGTTTATGTAATTCTTTTTCCCTTGAGTCACTATGCTTTGTTCAATTGGCATAAGTAAGATTTGTAAGCTGATACTTCTGATCTATGGAGAAAAAAAAAAAAAGATTCAAAGTGAGATAACCAAACATGTTACACAGCTAACTCTGATCAAAGAGTGGGTTGAGTGCCCATTTTAATGCCAACTTTGGCTCCAAGCAGAATGTGCTAATAATGGTTTGGAAGAAGCTGTCCTCTGTTTTCAGATTAGAGAATCTCTAAACACACAGAAAAGGTTTTCCACCTATTTTACACAGGCCACTTACCCTGGCATTCCCTTGATTTCTAAACCCTGATTACTAGGGGGGCTGAAATAGCAAGTACAGATTTTAAACCTCACTTCTAGTGTATCCATAACCTACTTCATTAAATGGGAACAGTGAGGTTAACCTATGCTTCCTAGAACCAATGGATTCACATACTATTAGAATTCATAGAGCTACAGGATGATATGTTTACCTAGTCCAGTCTCACAATCTTCCATTTAAAGAATATGGGCCAATAGTATAAGAAGATGTCCAAGATCATATGAATAATGTATGCTGACTCCCAGTACAGTACTCTTTCTAGTATAATATACTATTTCCTTATTTCAAGAATTCAGAAGTAGTTTGATTAAATTACATCCTCAAAATACAATTCCATAAAGTAAAAGTTCTCAGCAAAATAGTGCCCAATATTAGGGGCAAAAAGGTAATGAATAATACATGATTTTTACTTAATGAAGCTAATTTTAATATAAGATTATATCTCAGATTATACCTGTTTCTGATATACTAATACCATATTTCATTGAAACTGTGATGCTATAAATGGAAAGATATACTGTTATTTTACTCATCACTAAGGAAAATCTGCCTATTAAACTATGCTTCACAATTTCAGAGAGGTTTCAATGTTTAAAAAAAGTTTATCTTAAAAATCAATGAAATATATTGTATTTTATATGTATTATATATGTATATATATAAATTCATTAAATTATTCTACCTTTGAAATAGAACCATTGGCAAATGGGTAGTCAATAAAAATTTTAAAAAGAGATGGTTTAGAGTTCTGAGAATATTTAGAATAGTACATATTAATTTTATTGCTTAACTATTCAGAACTGAAAAGAGTTTAATTCTTGGGGGTCTTAAAATTAGTTTTAAAATTCTGCTTTTTAAAAAAATGTGCTTAACTAGTCACTAATGCCAGAAAATGCACAAAGAACATTTAAAAGGAAGAGATTTGGAACCATCTGGTAATAGAAAAAAACAAAATAAAAGCCATCTTGGTCAACATTTTTGTCAAAGTATTTACAGAATAATAATAGAGAAAAAAAAAAACAAAACACAGATTAGAACCTATGGGCTATGGTCAACATTGTCCTTAGAGGAAATTCATGATCTTAAAATTGCATGAGAAAAAAATGAAAATAACAATTAATTATTCAATAAATAGCAAGAAAAGATAAAATGTGTTGAAAGAATTAACAGAGATAAAACCAAAATCAATAAATATGCAAAGAAAGCAATCCAACAGCCAGTTGTTTGCATGAAAATCGAATATAATAGGTAAGCTAATAGTCATCTTATTCAAGAAACATATGAGGAAACCATAAATATACGAAGCTAAAAGTATTGACTGGGGAGATAGCAAGTTAAAAATTAGATACAATTAGACATTCAAGTATAAAAGATAATTAAACTAAAATTAAAAGTAAGAAAATTAATTGACATAAGTAAAATAAAAATATATTGAAAATATAAATTTTACTCTATGCAATATGGTTGATTTTCTATGAAAATATAAATGAAAAAAGTAACAACAAATTAAACAAATCAATTAATACAGAAGAAACTGAGAAAATCACAATCACTCTCACATCACCCAAAACATGTGCCTCAGACAGTTTCACAAATCAGTTCATCAATTCTTTCAAGCCTATAAACAACATGTAGGTTATTTGAACAATTTTAGATCATACATAGAAAAGCAAAATTTTAGGTCTTCCAAAGTCAGTGCCAAAATCTGAGTACAACAAAGAAAAACTATGGAATATTGGTAAATAGTATTCATGGATATTGTTGCTAAAATCCTAAATATAATATCAGATATGTAAAAATAGTGAAATATGACCAAGTTGAGTCCATCCCAGGAACATAAAGGCAGTTTGACTTTAGAAATTCTGTAAGTAAGTTAAAGGAGAAAAAGAAAATGATCATCCTAATAATAGATGATATTTGCTTGCTACTCTTCTATATCTAGTTGGGCTTAGAGCTTGGGGAACCCCAGGAAGAGAATAGAGGGAGGAAGCAGAGTGAGAATAGGGGTATTCATACCTCCAACTCCCTCAAACATCACAACTTCTCCCAAAGCAGACCTCTCTATGTTATAGTTCCTTTCGGTTTCATTTAACACTGCCTTCTCTTTGCAACTCAACTATAAGGGGTAACAGCCCAAGGAACTTCACTATTCCTGGTGGCTTCCGTATTCCCTAACCCACACTTTTGAAGTTAACCTTTTTTTAAACCCTCCTGAATAATCTTGAGTTGTAAAACTCAATATTGTTAAGCTATCAGTTCTCACCAAATTGATCTACAGATTCAATGCAATCCCAATCAAAATCTCAGTGGCTTTTGGTAGAAATAGACAAGCTACTTTTAAATTTCAGATGGTAATACAAAGGAGTGAGAATATATAAAGAGCTTTAAAAAAGATGAAAAAGTTAAAGAACTAACATTACTTCATCACAAGTCATTATAAGATAGTATGGAAGTTCATTAAAAAACTAAAAATATAGCTACCATATGATTCTGCAATCCCACTCCTGGGCATATATCCAGCGAACACCATAATCTGAAAAGATACACACACCCCCAAAGTTAATTGCAGCACTGTTTACAATAGCCAAGGCATGGAAGTAACCTAAATGTCCATCGACAGAGGAATGGAGGTTGAGATGAATGGTACTGAAGTTGAAATAGACAAAATGCAGTGGAACAGAATAGAGACTCTAGAAATAAACTCATGCAAAAACGGCAACTGATTTCTGATAAAGGAGCAAAGATAGTTCAGTGGAGAAAAAAATAGGCTTTTCAAAAATGGTGCTGGAATAGCCATTTACCAATAATTGGATATGTATATATAAAAAGCACAAACCTAGATCTACATATAAAAATTAACTCAAAATGAATTACAAACCTAAATTTAAAAACTAAAACTTATACAATAAAACAGGAAAAAAATCTTTGGGACCTTGGGTTAGACAAATATTTCTTACCTAGAACTGATCCATAAACAAATGGACACATTGGACCTCATCAAAATTAAGAAAAACAGGGCTTCCCTGGTGGCGCACTGGTTGAGTCCGCCTGCCGATGCAGGGTACACGGGTTCGTGCCCCGGTCCGGGAAGATCCCACATGCCCTGGAGCGGCTAGGCCTGTGCACCATGGCCGCTGGGCCTGCGCATCCAGAGCCTGTGCTCCGCAACGGGAGAAGCCACAACAGTGAGAGGCCCGTGTACCGCAAAAAAAAAAAAAAGAAAAACAGACTGAGAAAATATTTGCAAGCATATATCTGATAAAGATTTACATCCAGAATACAAAGAGAACTCGCAAAACTCAATAATAAGAAAACATCCTACCAAAAATTATGCAAAAGGTTTGGACTGACATTTTACCAAAGTTAAGCAGATGGCAAATAAACACATGAAAACTTGCTTGGTGTCATTGGTCATTAGGGAAATGCAAATTACAACTACAATAAGATACTTCTACACACCTATTCTAATGGCAAACATTTTTTTAAACAAAAGGTATCAAGTAAGTATGTGGACAGCTGGAACTGTCACTTGTCACTTGTTGCTGACAAGTATGACAGCTGGTACAACCTCACTGGAAAATGGACTGACAGTTTCCCCCGCAAATTAAACATATACCTATCAGATGAGCTACTTGCTTCATTCCTAGGAGTTTAACCAAAGAAATGAAAGCATTGTCCCTATAAATCTTGTACACAAATGTTCATTAAAGCTTTATTTGTCATAGCTAGTAACTTGAAAAAACTCAAACGACCATCGATAGGTAAATGGATAAACAAATTGTTGTATATCCCCAACAATGGAATACTGTTCAACGGTTAAAAAGGAATAAATTATTGATGCACACAACCACATGAATGAGTCACAATATAATTGTGTTGAGTGAAAGAAACCAGCCAAAAAGTATACACTGATGATTATGTTTCTATAAAATTCTAGAAAATACAAACCAATCTGAAGTGATAAAAATTAGATTAGTGATTGCCTGAGGGTACTGTGGGTGGGGACAGGGCAGGAGGGAGAAATCTAAAGGGACAACAGGAAACTTTCCAGTGATGAATAGGTCCACCACACTGATTATGGTGATGATTTAACAAGTATATTCATATCTCAACTTATCAAATTGCACACTTTAAATATGTACAGTTTATCATGGTTCAATCCTTCATCAATAAACCTGTCAAAATGATTTCATATAGATCAAATATTTAAACAAAAAAATAATAATATTATAAAAGCACTACATGCAATTATGGGGAAATTTCTTTATACTTCTGGAGTGTGAAAACAAACTCAGAATTCATAAAGCAAAAAAATTTATAAGTTTAATCACACAAATAATTAAAATTATAGTAAACCATCAAACCAAGTAAACATGTAAGTTGTAAATCAGCAAAACATATTCCCAATACATATGGCAAAGGCAAAATCTATTAATACCTTCTGACTCATTTCACATCAGGAAGAAAAAGAAAAAGAATCCAGAGAATGAGGCCAATCACAGAGAAACAGCAGGATTTGTTGACATTACATTTGTATACATCACTTACTCCTCAGAGCAGCTCTGTGAATTAGCACTATTGTCCCCATTTGCAGATGGGATACAGGCTCAGAGAAGTATCTGCTCAAGGCCACACTGTATATAGGGAACAGAGTGGGATTTGAACTCAGATCTGTCAGATCCAAAATGCTTGACCTCCAAAGCCTCCTGCCTCCAAAGCTTTCTGCTTTGTGGAGCCATTTTACAACCTCCCTCATCTTTCATCCCTCAGTGCTTCTGGCCATAAAATAAACCTTTATTTGGCAAATGGCAGGACAGACACTGGGTCAGGAGGACCCAATGCCCCAAATAAGGGAGAGAACTGTAAGGGTGGCCCAGCCACTCCAAGGGAGCAGTTCTGCAAGGGCCGTAGAGAATGCCACACCAGTACTCTGTGTCTTTGCAAAGTGGTGGAAAGAGGGTGGCTGTGTGTCCTGCTTCACCTGGACAGTTCCAGTCCACACTTGTGGTCCTGGGGTAATTATTAACAGTTGACCTTTTCACGCTCAAAGTGACTCTGTTTGGACGATAAATTATATGGTCATTTTGAGAATGGCAGTGGGGCAAAAGGGTGTGAGAGATGGGCAGAGTCCACAACTGGAAGGGCTGGGGGAGAGAAGAGTTTTCTGCTTATTAGTTTTGTGTATGCAGATTTTGAGAAACCGGAATGGGATTCTCAGGCAGGACTGGGGGAAGGAAGGGAGGGACTGGCTGTCACCAGTCCTCGTGGGTCCTCTCAGAGCTGTCAGATTTCACCACTTCTTTAAAGGGGAACCAACCAGAATGGAGGCCAAGAGCACAGACTGGAACCGACAGCCTGGGTTCCAAACCATAGCCTCTGCAAACCTGGGCTACTTCCTAACTGCCCAGTGCCTCAGTTTACCCCTCTGGGAGTGTGACTAACAATGGTACCTTCTTCTTTGGGTTGCTATGAGGACCAGGTGAGGAAACATTTGTAAAGGGCTTAGAACAGTGCCTGGCACAGGGTCAGTGCTCTCTGAGTATTTGTTAAATAAAATAAAATGTAGTCACTGCTCTGGTTGTTGGCTGGGAGGAAACCACAGATGCAGTGTTAAGTCATCCTGGCAACCACATGGCCGTATGGAATGGGGGGTCTGCTTCCTCCTATAGGGTCCCTTCACCACACTCATGATTTGGAGAGAGGGAGGCAAGGAAAAGGCAGTCAACTCTGTGGGAAGAGAATACACTACTGTATATAAAATAGATAACTAGTGAGAATCTACTGTATAGCACAGGGAACTCTACTCAGTGATCTGTAACGGCCTATATGGGAAAAGAATCTAAAAAGAGTGGATATATGTATATGAATAACTGATTCACTTTGCTGTACAGCAGAAACTAACACAACATTGTAAAGCAACTATACTCCAAGAAAAATTAAGTTTAAAAATATGGAAAAATGTACATTCTTTCTTATATTTAAAGGAACACACACTATATAAGATATGAGTTATCACTTATCCATTTGACTAAATAGCAAAGTTTTATAATATTCAGTATTGGCAAGAAGGTACTGTAGTGATGAGGGAATGTGAATATGTACACATAATGCATATTTGACACCATTAGTCTACACTGGAAAGGTACGTGGCTTTGACCAGAATTTCTAATTCAGGAACTTATTCAAAAGTAAAACTGGGTCAAGAGAAAGATATGCATATATGGATATTGCAGCATTGCTGGTGATAATATTACAAAAATTTAAACTATATATTCATTCACATTATTGCAAAAACTATGCAACAAACGTGTGATGGAAAACTAAGTAGTTGAAAGAAAGTTACGTAAATTTTGGTGCCAACATGGAAAAGTTTCAAATATATATTGTTGAACAAAACAAAAGCCAAGTTGCAGAAAATATGAATAGTGGAATCCTAGTATTTTTAAAGTATTTTAAATAAATATAGAAAATATTAATAATTATTACCTCTAAGATATAGGACTTAGATTCTGGCAAGAAGCATATGTGTGTATGTATTTTATGTTAAATATTTTTAAGCTTATACATGTGTTGTTTTTATTAAAATTGATTATTTTTTATTAAAAATAAAAACATTAGTAAAATAGGTCTGTGAAGGCATTCTATTTATATGGACCTTCTATGCACTTGTATGAACAACAGCTCTCAGTTTTTGGCTTTAATTTGTGCTTTTATACTACATACCTAACATTATCCTGGACTTTCACCTAGAGGTACTCACTGTTTGTATATTGCATGAGTGATTGAAAAATAAAGGAATGAAGCCAAAAGGCCTGTTAAAATACTCCTAGCCTTTTCTTTAGGGTTCTAATTCCTGAACTGATTAGAGGACCAAGGAAATGTAGTGTTTTTTTCCCTCTCTCTTTCCAATGACTCATTTTTAAAACGAAGTGAAACATTATCCCTAATTATAACTGCAATCTGCTCCTCCGAGGTTTTCAACCCCTATTTAAACACCAAATTGGATTCCTCCAATAACTGTATTCCTTTATCCATCCCTCTGATTTCTATTTCAAGGCCATCAAATCACTAGGTAATTGAGTCCATTTTTAAATCCATCATCTCTCGTCACTCTTTTTCAGTGTTCGTCTCTGAGACTTATATCATCTATGGAAGTTTTTCCATTACTCCGTATATTCGGTTTTGAACTATTTGTCCACTGAAACAAACCTCACCCAAAGCGTCCAAATCTTCCTTTTACATATTGAATCTCAGCCTTAACTTCTGCCTTGCCTTCTAACAATTGAAAATATAGATATATAAGTGATATAAGTATAGGTATTGGTGTAGGTATAGGTACAGTTACATGTGGATTTCAGTCTAAAGAGTGACTTGCCTTATGACTCCCTATACTGCCATCTTCAATGCCTCGCAAAGTAGTAAATGACTGTGAACAGTTATCACCAAATATGCATTTCTCTTTGGCAGTGGTACCCCATATGCAGGGTGTCCTTGTTGCTGACTGGAGAAATCATGATGCTCAGAGATAAGCATCCTTGGGTCACTCCATTGTCACAAAAGCCCCAGGATAGACTATCCTGGCAGCAGGAATGTGTTTCAGTTTCCAGGCTTATTCATTTTGCTTCACATTTGTCCTGCAGCAATATTTTTCCTTTTGCTTCTCTTGCAATTAACTTGAGTTCTTATGAAAAGGCTGTTCTTCATTCCTTGAGAGTTTGGATCATTGTTCTCTGTTTAGAGGTAGAGTTTCATAGATGTGCACCCCAGAGGCTGGGCACTTTTACATTATCTCACTGATATACACAGACAAGATTTAGCAATTGCCAGTAATAAGTTTTTCCTCCTAATAATCTAAACATTTTACATTTATATAGTATTATTTAGCGCTCAAATTCATGTATACTCATTATGGTCATTACGTAATTTCATTTGTACTCACTTGATCACCATAACTATCCTGTGATGCAGGTAAGTCAGGTGTAATTGTTTCCTGTTTTGCTCATAAGAAGTCATCAACTAGCCAAGTGACTAGCCAAAGGTCATATGGCTCTTAAAGGGTACAACACATATTAAAATTCAGATGATCTAACTTTACATGATATATGAATTCATTCATATTAATTAATAATCCAAATGATTTAAAAATTTCCAACAAATATAAGACTTACTCTTATAGAATGTTGGCTTTTAGAACGTTTACACAGAGATATCATTTGCTCTGAACATGTTTTTGTAACATCAGTTAACTCATATGTGATCATAAAAAGAAAATGATGTCAGTGTGATGTAGACATTGAGTTGGTTCATACAGAACATTGCATTTATCTCTGTAAATCAGGCACTTTAAGCTTTATTTACATTTTCATGTAAGCTACATTCCCATTTTTAAGAAAAAATAAATCTTATATTTAATCTTTTTTAATAGGAAATTCAGTGTGTCTGCTTAACTGTGCTAGTATTTTTTTAGGATTGTTACTGGTGTGTTAAGCTACCAGCTTAGTAGTATCTAAGTGATTGATGATGGTTTAGCCAAAGGTGATGCAAAGAGAGGAGAGAATGAATGAATGCAAGATGTACTGTCGACACAGCACAATGGAGCTTAATGATGGATTAAACGGGCAGGGGGAAGATTGAATTGTGGAAGTCATCAAAGGTGATGCTCAGTTTTCAAAGAGGCTGTCCAAAATGCAGATTTAAGTTGTGTGGAAGTTTTGATGGTAGGCAGCTAAGAGGAGGTAGAGGACAATGACATTAGAGAGGAGGAATTCAAGCAAGAGGAGGTCCTGATGCCAAGGAGAATGAAGATAAGGGTAGAGACAGACAAGAAAACTGTGAGTCAGGAGCTTAAAAGGTCTTTAGTTGTCTCATCTGTTGGAAGTGGAGTCAAAATCACCTAAGTTGGTTGAAGGTCTCTAGTAGTCAGCAAGCTGGGACTATTTAGGGGACACAAAGATTTGTTTTTCCATTTTCTTGGCAGGGAATCACATTACCAAAGATTTGAATCTGTAAATGTACTATCAATGTGTGAATGCTCGGAACTGTTCGTGTGATGGAAAAGGTTTGTTCCAGGCACTCTCTAATTTGGGAGTCAGTCGAGCACCAACTTGGGATCTAACCTGGCAAGGGATTTCCTTAGACAGGTTTCATATCTATTTTTCTGTTGGTCCATAGGCCAGGTATGACATGATTTTTCCTGTTAGCTACTGATACTATATAGTATATTCTTAGTTGCATAATGGAAATAGGCTTCTAATCTCTGCATTCTTGCAATATCTATTCCATCACTTGAGTATTCACAGCCTTGTGTAGTTCTTCAGATGTTTCATATAGAAGGAACTAGTCTGATCTAGGCAGAGTGAAGTGTTCTGTCCCTGAGTCTCCCACAGCACTTGTTCATGCTTTGTTATATCACTTGTCACATTGTATCATATCCATCTTATCATCTTTTTACATGTAAATCTCTCTCTGAGCCGTTAGCTTGTCAGTAGTTCTTGTTTGCTTGTTTCGCTAGTCTAGCAGAGTGCCTATCATATAATAGCTTCTCAATAAATGTTTGAGGAAGGGAGACAGGTAGTGTAGGGACCATGTCTTGCATTTCAGTGTATCTCTCAAAGCAGCGAACACAGTGCTATTCATTTATTCAAAGCTGGACGCTGGGAAAGAATGGTAAACAAAGACCCAGCCTCTGCTCCCACAAAGCTTACTTTCTTGTGTCAGTTTTATTATAAGTGCTTAATAAACAGATTTAATTCACTTAAGTGTTTAGTAAATACAAATTAATTCATTTAGATACAATCACCTAAAGCTGTTCGAAAAAGTTGCCATCCTTATCACTTAATTTCATTTGACCTGGTTTGCATATGAGGCTCTTCAGAACCTCCACTCCATTTGTTTTAGGTAAAGCCACTAAGCCTTCACCTCTGCCCACAAGTGTGCTCCTGTGGACCCTAGTTCAGTACTACTTCTTGATAATGACAGAGATGATAATTAACGTGTATATAATTCATTGCCATTTACATGGTGCTCACCGAAATACCATTGCATTTCATAATCATAGCAAGTGTGTAAAGTAGGTTGGGCAGGGACTACTGTTTCTCCAATATCACAGATGAGAAAGCTGAAGCAGAGAGAATGATTAAATGATGTGCTGTTTTAAAAAATGTGTTTTTGTTCTGTGAAACACTAGATATCTGTAAGGCATTGCTTAGATTCACTTAGAGCCTGAACTTGTACCCAAGACTTCTGGTTCTGAATAATAGGTACTTTTCATCCCAGTATGCTGCTTCTCTATTATATCCAATAATAATCAGTGCTTATTTTTAGCAACTATTTAGTGAGCACATAAGTGCCAGACACTGCGGTAGTCACTTAATACATATCATCAATCACTTATATCTTATAAGAAAAAGATCTTCCCTATAGGGAAAAAAACCCTCTTTAGCAAATGAAAATTGGGCAGTGAGGAATTAATTGACTGTGGTGTCACAACTGCAATGATGCACTTGCTTCTAGACCTTACACCTTCAGTTGCAGATGAGCTGCGAATATGAGCTGTAATGTTATCATTCTCTTTACTCATAATGTCCATTGCTCTTCAATGCATGTATCACACCACAGTGGTTCTGCAGAGTACACCCTGTGGCAGAAATCATCATTCGTGAGTGCATATGGCTGTGTATTGAACTTGAGTCATCAGCCCTCTTGCAGAGAGCATCTTTTAACCCTTGGAGCCCTTTGCTGCCAACAGAGTTTAGCCAAGGCCACACTGGGTACCCAAACACATTGTCCTAACTTTGAATCTTAGGATGGTCAATGTCTTATTGCAGTTCCTTCTTGCCCATAAACCACAACTAACCCCACTCTCACGCTGCAATTCTGAAAACTAAAGTGATAGGCAGTATTGCTAAACTACAGGAAACTACAAAAATAAAATATGTCTTCATACCCTTTCCAAGGGACGAGTGAAACTTATGTTAAACCTACATTTACATAACAGATGGAGGTGAATTAAGTGGCTCTTAATAGAACAGAAACTAGCCCTAGTTAACTTTCTGGATCCTGGTGGACTCTTCAAATCATGTTACAATTTTAAAACATATTATACTATACACCCATCATCCCATTGTATATTAAAATTGCCCAAGACCCTGTCACTTACTCTAGTTATCCAGGAGTTGCTATCTGTTCACACTTTTCACATCTTCCATGGTAATTGTATGGGCCACAGCCAAAACTGATATGGGAATATTGAGTTTGGCCAGACTAATATAGCTGAAATACCATGCCGATGCTGGCAGCGAGTCTAATTTTTTTTCATAACTATTTCTCCATTTTTGCTAAAGCAAGCCATATATGTGTCCTTGATTTGCACACACCCTTTGACATTTTGCAGTATGTGTGTGTATATATAATTTTTTAAAAAATCCATCAAAAGGGTTTTCGTTTTTGAAAGTCTAAGTGAACAGCTGCCTTCAGCTGAGACACATTTAACTTTCTGACAGGTACAAGGATTCTGATCCCTAGGGACTAGCACTTTTCTTTTCAAAGCCATCTCCTATCTTTGTGATTCTCTGGGAGAAACAGGCAATATCCATGCATTCGTTATGGATAAAGTAACCCAGAAGTGTCTACTCATTTGCTTCTTAATAGAGCAGAGATGGGCTGGTAACGAGTGAAATCTGCTTTTCTTTCTTTAGAAGTAAAGAATCTTGGTAAGGGATCTGAGAGGTATTCTAGGCTATCCCTTATAAACTAGAGACAAAGGATTTGATAAGCAATTGTAGGAAAAAAATATATTTTTCACTTTCTTTATTTGCCATATAAGGGGTATTTTCTTTTAAAATTGTTAAAAGTAATATATAAGTGTGTGCTCATTTCTAATCCCTAAAAGAAAATAAAGTAATAGAAAACAATGGAATAAGTATTACATTAATTGTAAGTATATTAAAAAACTATCACTATACAGTTTATAGTAGATGCTACAGCATAGCTTCATGAGCTCAATCCATATCATTCTGATATTTTTTAAAATAGTATCACACAGTACAGTATTTGAGTTAGTATGTCTTTTGTTAATTATGGTGCTTTTGCATATGGAAGAACTGTGCCTAAAATCAAACTTCTTAGAATTGGGCTTCTTCTGTGATCGTAACATCTCTAATAATAAAGAAAAATTACTTGGTTGCTTCTATGAGATTGGGGGGAGAAAGATAAATTTTTACTTTTAGTAAATACACTATATTGTGATATTTAATTTCTTTTGCGGTACACGGGCCTCTCACTGCTGTGGCCTCTCCCGTTGCGGAGCACAGGCTCCAGACGCGCAGGCTCAGCGACCATGGCTCACGGGCCTAGCCGCTCCGCGGCATGTGGGATCCTCCCGGACCGGGGCACGAACCCGTATCCCCTGCATCGTCAGGCATACTCTCAACCACTGCGCCACCAGGGAAGCCCTAATTTCTTTTTTTAATTCAAAATTCTACTGGAGACTTGGTAGTCTTGTAATTACCTGGATAAACTGATTTTGATATTATGCTTCCTAATACATGAAGGGAATATTTAAATAAAATGTTTTGAGGCTTAGATAATATTCCTGACCCTCTATCCTTAGGGCATGAGTCTTGAGGTTTCCTCTTGGTCCTGATGGGGAACTTTGCAAGTTCCACTCATACCAACTTGCTTTTGCTCTCAAGGCCTAAATCAATTAGAGCAATTTGACTAGACACAATAAATTCATCAAAAATTTTAATATCTCATACCTCACAAAGAAATCATGTATTACATATTCTTGCTTAAAAGTAACTGTTTAGTTGAATATTGATTTTTAATTTGTGGGACACCTTTACATTATTTCTCAGTTTATAAACTAAAGTAGAATATTTTAAAGATGAGTAAACTTTAAGTTAATTAGAATATAAGCTAAATCATTTCACAAAAAAAGAATTAAGTATTACTGATATAATTTCTTTTAGGAATTTTTCTTTAAAATAAATACCGTGATATGTCATACCATAACTAGATACACATAAAACCAAATTGCTCACTATATAAATATAGATCGTTTCTAATTGCTTCTAGATCATTTGTAATTGCTTTTATTTTTTTTTTATTTTTATTTTTTTGCTTTTATTTTTAATTTTTATTCTATCTATTCTAGTATTTTGGTAACTAGGGTAAAATTTAAATGATAATGATTTTTAAAATAACAATATGTTATTCTATACTCTTTTTGTTAAGGTATACAAAATTAATTTTAAAAGTTGAACCTAGAAGAAAAATTAATCAATTTTATGGAGTATAAGCTTAATAAAAAAGGAATTTTAAAAATGATGAACCCTTACATCTCTTCCTTCCTCGATATCCATATGCTAATATTTCCATCTCTCCATTTCTTGGTTGCTGCATAATATTAGACTATTTTAATTTACTAGGCTAGTAGTTTTAATAGACTTAATATTGTTTAATAATCAGTCACCATATTATGTCTGCTACACAAGCAAAGATATAGTAACTGCTTTTGAAAATATGATGCATGCAGACTAAAAATACAGAAATGTACGAATTATCAACCACACAACCATTTTTAATAATGATCATAATCTACGAGCATATAAAAAGGCAACAGAATTCTTAAATTTACTGTTAATCCCTCTGTGCGTGAGAGAGAGAAGCAGAAAGAGAGAGATGGAAACAGACTGAGAGGGAGAGATGGGGTAACATTAATGCACCCATAAATGCATATAAATTGTTTAAAATATCTGTATCAGAAAAATGTAATGAACTTTCTCTGTAAGTTATTATATCACTAATATTTCATTATTTTGATGAAATGCACTATGTTAATTCAAACGCAATATAATCCTAATTAACGCTTGAGTGTATGAACTGCACTTATCAAAGTAAATGAACAAAATACTATTTTGATGTAGGGCCCTTGAACTGCTTTATGGCATTGGTTTTGTTTACATTGCAATTTTCAAAATTAAGTAATCTACATGGTTCCCTAGTGTGAATTAACAAGTAGTTCTCAATCAGTGTTTCACATTTTTTCAGCAAGCTCATGGAGGAAAAAAGCGCCTTTCTTTCTTGGGGTATAAAATTATTGTAAACTGTAATTCCATGCTTCACTATGAAGAACATAGTTTTATAATGTATATTATACCACCATTCTAGAAGTTTTTAAAATGTATTTAACAAGAAAAAGCAAAACTACATTCAGAATAATTTCATAATTATGAACCACAGATTAATATATTCTAATATGTAAATCCTATAATCTTTCCATTGAGGCTATTTCATACTGTCTTCAATCAATTACTTACTGATGTAATCATGTGAGCAAACTGAAGCCATTTCAATGGGCTGCCTGAAGTTCCCTCTTCCTTCTCACCAGAAAACAATCAAATGCACATTTTCCAGCAGTCTCCATCTCTCACATTTGACAAATCTAAAATCTGTTCTTTTCCTTTGAAGATTCATTTCTTCATAATGTAAGTAAGACTTGCCTAATGATTTCAGTAAACAAAAACAAGAGCATTAAGAATAATACCAATGCATAAAGGTAACCTCTCTACATAAGAAAGAAAGCATAAAAAAATTAAAAGGAAGCAGTAATTTCAAAGACAAGAGGGTCATCCAATGTAGCTTTTCATCGGTTACTATGACTTGAGACAATCTGAGGATAAACTGAGAGAGTAATGCGTAAAATATGTGAGAGTTGGGGGGTGGGGGGACACCTGTTGCCATAGATTTAAAAAGCCATGTCTTCAAAGACTCCCTACAAAGAACAAACACAAAGATATTTATCTATTTCTCTATTCTCAAAGCCACTGGAGAGAAGCTAGAACTAAGAGGAGTGATGATCCTGAACTAATTGGATTTTAAATCAAGATCAAAATGCAGTATGCATTATCCAGAAATGGAACAGTCTAATTTAGTAATTACGGGATTCGCTGCAGTTGACTCCATCACAACGCTCACTGTTTCAGGCATCAGGTCCACCCCCGCTTCCCCTGGGATAGCACAGCCTTCTCATTTTTTGCTGTTAGGAAACTTCCATCAATGCTTTGTTTCAATTTCTCATTCTCTCTTATCTCCTTTGTATGATTCCCTTTGCTGAGTACAGTTTCCAATCAATAGAATAAAATGGTATCGGTAAATACAATTTGGAAATTATCACACATATCCTTATTTCCGGTAAATTGTACTTTGAGCCTGGGAACTTTAACCCTTTTATTCTTCCTCACAAATCAAATCACAGGGAAAAATAAAATACAAGAAAATCATTCATCATTCATCACAATATGTGTGGAGAAATAGATAGAATAGAGGTAGACCACCAATGAACTTCCAATATTGAATGGCACTCTTGAATTGACTATAACTGACTGTAAGGTATGGAAGTGGAATTTATTGTTGCTACATTTTGAATCACACAGCATAGGAGATACTGTTTTCTGCCATTTGCAAATCTGGTGGTATTAGACAAATGTAACATCAGATTTACCAATGGCAAAAAATTTAAGATTAGAAAACAAAAGAAAATTAATATATTGGCTATATATTTAGATTTAGATTCTATACTATCTATATTCTACAAGGACACTACATTAGAAGATGGCATAGCAAAGTGTTAGAAGGCACACACAGGCTTTGGAGGTAACTGGAGTTCAGGTCTACTGACTAGCTCTGTGACCTCAGGTAAGGTATTAAACTTCACTCAGCCTCAACTTTCTCTTCTGCAGAATGAGACAGTTAATAGGACCTGCATCATAGGGCTTCAGTAAGATAAAGAATGTGAAGCTTTTAGGATGGTGTCTAGCTCATGGTAAATGTTCTATCAATGTTAATCTTACAGTTATAGTTCTGAATATCCATTCAAATCTTCAAAATTGTATGATTTCACTAGACAGACAACCAAATAATAATCTTTTTCTCTTTGGCCACAACAGTAAGGAGGACAGAAGTTTAAAGAATAGTTTGCCATTTAAGCCAGTACAGATTTTCCTCGACTAACGATGGGGTTACATGCTGATAAACTTGCATAAGTTGAAAATATCGTAAGTGGAAAATGCATTTAATACACCTAACCTACCAAACATCATAGCTTTGCCCAGCCTACCTTAAACATGCTCAGAACACTTACATTAGCCCGCCATTGGGTAAAATCGTCTAACACAAGGCCTATTTTATATTAAAGTGCTGAATAATGTGTAATTTATTGAATAAAGATGGTCCCTGACTTAACGATGTCTCGACTTACAACATTTCAATTTTATGATGGTGTGAAAGCAATATGCATTCAGTAGAACCCATACTTCGAATTTTGAAGTTTGATCTTTTCCCGGTGTAGGGTTATGTGGTACAATACTCTCTCATGATGCTGGGCAGGGGCAGCTCCCAGTCAGCCACTCGATCACCAGGGTAAACAATTGATACACTTACAACTATTCTGTACCCAGACCACCATTCTGTTTTTTTTTTTTCCTTTTAGTACAGTATTCAATAAGTTACATGAGATATTCAATACTTTATTATCAAATAGGCTTTGTGTTAGATGATTTGGCCAACGGCACGCTAAAGTAAATGTTCCGAGCACGTTTAAGGTAGGTGAGGCTAAGCTTGGTTAGGTGCATTAAATGCATTTTCAACTTGGGATATTTTCAACTCACGATGGGTTTGTAGGGTTTATAGGGAGGTAACCCCATTCTAAGTCTAGGAAGATCGATATGTCACTCCTGGAGGGAAAGTCAGTTTTCCAAGGCAAAATTTCTAGGTTGCTAGGATGAACTGGAGATTCCATTTTGTCAGTTTACTAGAGTTCATTGTTTTGGATAGTAAAGATTTAAAATAACTAAATTTTTGAAGACTTTAAGTATCTAAACGAGGAAAGAAAAATTTAGTTTCTATTGAGGTATATGCTTATATCCCCACTCAGCATCTTCACTCCATAGGGGCAAACTACATGAAGGAAAAATTGTAATGAGAAAGTTGCTTAGTGTGCATGGCTAAGAAATACAGGATTTCATTTTTAATGATTTAGCCAAAGAACATCTGAGAAATCTGAATGGAAAAATGCTGGTCAAAGATGAAAACATTAAAAACTAAATTTGGTATGAAGAGAAGATGTTCTGGTCCAAAAGTTCAAGCTGCTACTCTCAGTGGTAGGTGTCACTTTCTATTGTGGATGTGTATAAGTCAGACTTTCTTTGGCTACTTCCTTGATAAGGTAGTTTAATTTCTACATGACTTCAATACAAATTGAAGTGGAATATTTTCACTATGTCTTAATGCTTCAGAGATAAATAAGTTAGTTGCCTTAGAAATTGGTCTCTTTGCTTACATAGCTTGACAATTACCTAGTTCAGTATATAATTTTCCTACTGGTTCCAAGTGTTAAATTTCAGGAAACTAGAAGTATAGTATTGGAGTTTATCATGTTTATAGCTTTCTGTTCTCCCAGGAAAAAATAAGAAATCCATTTTGTTGACCTTCAAGACATGATGCTCTACTTTGCTGAAAAACAAAGTGTTTACAAAACACAAGCTAAATTTAGATTTAAGAGACATGAGTTTCTACCCATAAGGGAGTACAGGATTTTGAATTAACCTCTGCCATAAATAACTAGAAAACTGGACAAAATACAGGAAATAAGTACTTTCAACAACAGAGAGCACAGCACTGTGGTCTCTGAGAGAAAGGAAACAAAAGAATGAGATCTACAGTTACGCAAGCTTTCTGCTTACAGAAAATATCTAAACGGTAACACAGTGAGGCGAAATCAGACAGAGCCTGGAGTCCTCCCTGAGTGAAGAAGCAGCTAGAATTTGCAGAGCATTTGCAGGAGTTAGTGATGTGGCAAAAGGATTACAAAACTATGCAGAGGCATCCTCTTGAATCTTTTAGTTTAAGACCAATCTTTGTATGCGTAGAGTGAAACCCCAAGATGCAAGGCAAGAGCAACTTCTGAGGAAAGAAAAATTTCTGGGGAGCTAGACCAGTGAATAATTTGCAGAGTCCACACAGCCAGGTAACTGTGGAATTCCCACTAGCCAGAGTAGAGAAGTCTCCTTGAATACTCAGAACATTCAATAGAGGCCCCCTAAAGGTCACTCTTTAGAAATGGGGCTAAATTAGCCATAGGGAATAAAAAAGGGAGTCTAAAGTGATCCCCAAAACTTGAAAACAAGCCTCAAAAGGATAAAATTTATTCATGAGCAATCGTATTGCCTGCCAGAATGAAATCCAATGTTCGTTATTGGAATACAACAAAATCCAGCACTCACAAACAAAAGAGCCACCATCTGTTAGAGTTAGTTTAACCATAAAATTATTTCAAGAGGTAAATATGGAGTCAGTGTTTTTACCAAATACTTGTACTCTTCTCAAACACATGTTAAATACATACTTCCAACTGCACCTTAAAATTAAGTCATACTCAGCTTTCTTTCCTAACGTCACAGCGACTGTGATGATCTAGGTTGTGACTACTTTGTCCATTGGGAACTTCAGTAAAAACAGAGCAAAGATTGGAGCCAATCCTCATGGGACATGCCGGGTGAGTAAGAAATAACTCTTTTTGTCTTAAGATTTTCAGTGGTTGTTAACCTCAGTATAATTTAGCCTATCTTTACTGATAGAACAGAAATAGCATAATAGAAAAGAACAATTATAAAATTTCTAAACTGTAGGAAACATTAACATTTATGATTTATGTCAGCTTTTCCCAGGTCTGTTCCAGTATGTTTAGGAAACTGAGTTAAATGAAGTTTACCATTAAGTGGGTTCCTTATAGTCAATACTTCTTCAGATTCTTTGTCTGCTTTGAACTCCCCAGTTAAAGTCCATGTGATAAATGATGTTTCCAAATGCAATTTTCCATTAAGTCCCTTTTTTTCCAAAACTGTCTCCAGCACTAATGCTCTGAGGAACATCCTTTTGGAAATGTTGAAGTAGTCCAATACACTCATTTTCCAAATAAAGTGAAACCTCCCAACTGAGGTTAATAAATCATGTATAAATTGTACAACTAGAACCCAGATCTCTTAATTTTCAATCTTATGCTTTCTGCTAAACACTGCAGTGCATTACAGTAAGGATTAAGATTATATTTTTCCTCATGAGGTAACTTTTCATAAAGAGATGACAATTGTAAAAAATTTTTAAAGTTAAATGTCTCATGAGCTTAGATTTCCAGTCTTTCTTAGAAAATATGTAGTACAATAGGGAATAATTATTACATATTTTGTAATATGTACTTCATGAGAGTTAATCTACATCGATAGAGGTAAAGACTCAAATGAAATTCAGATAAGTCGCATTGACAGTTGAGCTCATATGAGATCATTTAAAAGCTGAAGACTTCTTTCAAATGCTGTACATAAATTTGCCCTGAACTCCTTCAAGTGTGGCATAAATGCCACCTTCTCAGTGAGGCTTTCTTTGAATTTTCCAGATAAAATGGCACATCCCCACCCAATCTACCTGCTTGGTAAACTCTCTGTGCCTTCTTCCTATTTTATCTTCCTTTATAAACTTATGATCTCTGGCACACTACATATTTTCCATATTTATTCTCTTACTGCCTATCTCCTTCCCCAGTAGAACATGAGCCCCTTGAGGTCAGGGGTAATTGTAACTGTTCTCTAAGATATTCCCAGCACCTACAGGTGTGCTTGGCATATTGTAGTCACTCAGTAAATATTGTTTGAATTTCTGGATAAACTTTTATTTGTCTCATATAGCTCTTAGGAATTTGGGTATAATTGTTGACATTCAAAGGGACACAACTTTTCGATGTCGTTCATGAAGCGTTGCATAACACGATAGGTAAGTTCCACTTGCTCAATTTAACCAAATTCCAGATATTCAGAGAAGATGCAATAAAAATAGACTGACTATTAAATAAAGTTTTTCAGAGCATGAGCTTGGAAAAGATGTAAAGTAGGTAAAATTGACCTCTAAGCTCCCTTTTAGGTAAAATATTTCCAGTGCCCTCCTCTCTCCTCCTGGTTGCCCAAATTCCCTTATTTCTGAAAACCACTCAATTTACCTCCTCGGGAAACACTCCATTTTCTAGCACATTCCAATACTCCAATCTGCTCTACATTTTGTTTGATTTGTCTTGGTCCTGGGCCTTTTTATTCCTCTTTTCTCATAAATAGAACTAGAAAGTCTTATCACCCTGATTCCATAGTCTATGCAGATCATGACCTCACCCACCCACCGGTAAACTAATGAGGACATATTTATGAAGCATGGAGTGAGATCATTATCCTTAAAACCACTTCAATGGGGGAGAACATATGCCAAAGCAAGGCTTTCCTTAAACTCTTACTCAATTCAATGTTCAGGAAAGGTTGGAAGAGAAGAAAGGAATAGAGAAAGGTGATTTCATTAGAAGATTAGGGAAAGCACCTCTGCCTAGGATCATCTTCTATCCCTAAATCTACTTTCTATTCAAATAGAAAGCTGATTATCCAAAATCAGCTGGACAGGAAACAGCCACTGTTTTAAGTCAACTCAAAAAGTCATTGTTTACCCTCTCTGGTTGTAATACATATTCTGTAAACATCTCTCTGTGTCTAGCGAGCAGTATACATACTAAATATAAACCTTGGAAATTCTGAGAGTGAAAGAAAAATAGGAGACAAGGTGTAGAGCCCTCAGAATCTGCTTTTCTCCAGTGGATTCCACCACTGTGTGAGTTAACTGTTGATAATGTGGCTGCAGTGAGATGTCAAAAAGTCGTGATTTCCTTTCTCTATGTCTTTTTAAGACTTTCTCTTCTCTAGAGAAACTCGTCTTGAATTAGAGAAATTCTTTATTTGATATAAATGTGTTTCCGGTATCAAATTTGATGACTTTTAATTAAGTCATTTTGCTGACTACACTCTTTCAGGAAGATCATTTCCTTTTTGAATGTAAGCAGCAACCAAAAAGATGACACATTTTGTCTTATTTCTGCACCCATATGTAAATAATTATGATAACCTCTTTCTATGTGAGAGGCGGCTGTCTAGAGTGATCATTAAATTACAGCTCCTGTATTGTGCTCTCTTTGGTTAATGTCCATCCTAATTTGATAGACTAAATTGTATGTGAGGCAGAAAATTCCTATTTGTACTAACAAAATATAGTTTAGCAAATTGTTCTGTGACACCATTCATTTTATTTCATGAACACTTGTGGTGAAAAATGAATACAGTTCTTTTTTTTTAACATTTTTATTGGAGTATAATTGCTTTACAATGGTGTGTTAGTTTCTGCTTTATAACAAAGTGAATCAGCTATAAGTATACATATATCCCCATATATCCTCCCTCTTGCATCTCCTTCCCACCCTCCCTATCCCACCCCTCTAGGTGGTCACAAAGCACCGAGCTGATCTCCCTGTGCTATGTGGCTCCTTCCCACTGGCTATCTATTTTACGTTTGGTAGTGTATATATGTCCATGTCACTCTCTCACTTTCTCCCAGCTTACCCTCCCCCCTCCCCATGTCCTCAAGTCCATTCTCTAGTAGGTCTGTGCCTTTATTCCTGTCTTGCCCCTAGGTTTATCATGAGCTTTTTTTTTAGATTTCATATATATGTGTTAGCATCCGGTATTTGTTTTTCTCTTTCTGACTTACTTCACTCTGTATGACAGCCTCTAGGTCCATCCACCTCACTACAAATAACTCAATTTCACTTCTTTTTACAGCTGAGTAATATTCCATTGTATATATGTGCCACATCTTCTTTATCCATTCATCTGTTGATGGACACTTAGGTTGCTTCCATGTCCTGGCTATTGTAAAGAGAGCTGCGATGAACATTTTGGTACAGGACTCTTTTTGAATTATGGTTTTCTCAGGGTATATGCCCAGTAGTGGGATTGCTGGGTCATATGGTAGTTCTATTTTTAGTTTTTTAAGGAACCCCCATACTGTTCTCCATAGAATACAGTTCTTTTTATTAGTTGTGTTGAGTTCTTCTGTATAAGGAAACCAAAACATTTTAATAGGTTTATAAAACCTATTTTAAAAATACAACCAAGGGAAATAGTAAGAGTTATTTCATCCACTTCACTAAGAAGAAATTGATATATAAATGTTGATAACTTTCTTCAACATTACACAACATATTAAGGACAGAATCAGAGACAGAAATGGCCTCCTACAATTCCTTGGCCCCCATTTTGTCTGCTGGGTCACACCTGGATCCAGCTACAACTCTTCCAAGTGGTAGTTTTTTTTTTGTTTTTTTGTTTTTTTGTTTTTTTGTGGTATGCGGGCCTCTCACTGCAGTGTCCTCTCCCCTTGCGGAGCACAGGCTCCGGATGCGCAGGCTCAGCGGCCATGGCTCACGGGCCCAGCTGCTCCGCGGCATGTGGGATCTTCCCGGACCGGGGCACGAACCCGTGTCCCCTGCATCGGCAGGCGGACTCTCAACCACTGCGCCACCAGGGAAACCCCAAGTGGTAGTTTTTTGAGCCAGACGGGCTCTGAGACATGAAATCACAACTTTTTATGCCCTTTATCACCCTTTTACCTCAATGTCTGCTCAGACCTTGGTTAGCACATGTCTCCCCCCTGCCCCTCAGTGAACACAACAGTTGTTAGCATCATACACGGTGACGTGTATATTCTGACAACGCTACTGATCCTGGGAACCATGATTCATATTTTATTGCCAACTTACTGGGTTGCTTTTATGGCTGCTTTTATTGCCCATATCTATTTATTCAGAAAGTGTCATTTTGAAAATATAAACCTAAAGATGAGAAAGCCGTTGAGGAAAAAAAATAGAATGTGTGCTTCTTTGGAATGAGTTTAACAAACTGTATATTTCAGAATGTCACCAGTCTTCCAAATGTATTTCTCTGAATGCCCTTACCACACCCACTCCAGGAAATAAAGATGTTGTATAAATAGAAACAGAGACCATCAGAGCTAGAAGGAATCTTAGAATTAACCTGTCAAACCTGTTCACTGTACAGGTAAGAAACTGAGGTCTAGGGCAGGTGAGAAAGTGATTTCCCCAAAGTCATATGGCCAGTTCAGTAGTAAAGAAAAGCCAGCATAAATGCTGGAGAGGGTGTGGAGAAATGGGAACCTCCTGCACTGTTGGTGGGAATGTAAGCTGGCGCAGCCACTATGGAGAACAGTACGGAGGTTCTTCAAAAAACTAAAAATAGAGCTACCATACGACCCAGCAATCCCACTCCTGGACATATACCTGGAAAAAAAACATAATTCAAAAAGACACATGCACCCCAATGTTCATTGCAGCACTATTTACAATAGCCAAGACATGGAAGCAACCTAAATGTCCATCAACAGATGAATGGATAAAGAAGATGTGGTGTATATATACAGTGGAATAATATTCAGCCATAAAAAGAACAAAATAATGCCACTTGCAGCAACATGGATGGACTTAGAGATTGTCATACTGAGTGAAATAAGTCAGACAAAGGCAAATATCATATGATATCACTTATAAGTGGAATCTAAAAAAAGGGTACAAATGAACTTATTTATGAAACAGAAATAGAGTCACAGATGTAGAAAACAAACTTACGGTACCGGCGGTAAGGGGGGGTGATAAATTGGGAGATTGGGATTGACATATACATACTATCATATATAAAACAGATATTTTATCTACTAGTTAAGAGCCTACTGTATATTATTAGTTAAGAACCTACTGTATAGCACAAGGAACTCTACTCAATACTCTGTAATGGCCTATATGGGAAATGAATCTAAAAAAGAGTGGATATATATATATGTATAACTGATTCACTTTGCGGTACACCTGAAACTAACACAACATTGTAAATCAACTACACTGCAATAAAAATTTTAAAAAAAGAAAGAAAAAACAAAAAGCTAGCTATTCCTCTGCTCACCCACTCCATCGAGCCCTATTTTGCACGTTTCTATGCCTCTCAGAACAGGTGCTCCATAAGTCCATAGTGGTTGATAACAAACCCATTGACCCTTTGCACTACATTGATCAGGGTGCCATGGGGACGGAGAAGGGGAGTTCTGAGGAAGGAAAAGATATTTATACCTGAAAGGAGGTTTGTTGATCTCATCATTGTTGGGCTTGACTCCTGGAAAGATGGAAAAAGCCAAAGGAGCTCATGAAAAATAGGTGTTTGTTCTGTTTTCTTAGATGCTGTTATAAATATCTCACAGGAGATAAGAATCTTGGTTAATAATAATCACTCTATCCATATATCATGAAGTATTTATTAAATATATGTTTGTAGCACTATATTCCAGAAAAGTGAGATGGGCCAAGGAGATCAGTGCTCGAAATGAATGGTTTTGTTTTAGTATTTCCGTTCACCATCATGGACCCAGGCTTCTTGTCTGGAATGAGGGATAATAACCTCACAGCACAGTTGGAAGAACCAAAGATAAAATTGAAATTATGTAAATTAAGTAATTGTCAAGCTGTAATTGCTATATAATCAGTTTTTATTATATTAAAAATCTTTTAACTGAAAAAGAATTGTATGTTTTTAAAGCTGCAAAATATGGAGTGTCTAAGGCAAAAGAAATATTTATTTGAATATGATTTTATATGCTCCTTGTTGAGCCTCCTTACTTGGGTCTGGACTCCCTTTGAAAGCAAATTGTCCATGACACTTTTAAGAGAGACCTCACAATATTGTAAACAACTCATTTTCCTGTTAGAACTTTGGCTCTGAAATTTTCAGTTCATACATACTTTATCTCTCATGTCCTAGAAAACTTACTAAAAGTGAATGTCTACATTTTTTCTTTACTTAAATATGACCATTTTTGTTCATTGATCTTGATTTTTTTATTCCATGATGCTTGCTTACTATAGGAATTACTGACATGTAGTTTTCAATCTATCATGTATTTCTACCTAAGTCAGCTGGTTACCCAATCTAATAGCTAGAACATAAGCTTCAAGAAAATATTGTGGAATTTTTAATAAAGTACATATTTTTAAATCATTGAGTTAAAAATCAGTGACATTAAAAAAACAGGCTCTTTCATTTTTCTACTAGAAAACTGTTTTTATAATTACTTGATTTTGAGTTTTAAGTCATTACCTTAAGAGTGAATTTCTGTCCATTTTAATCACTTTAAGCATTTCAAACTAGATAAAAATCAAATATTTTGGGTTTTCAGTTTTTAAAAATGAATATTTTTTAACTTTAAATTCAATATAAAATGTTTTATATTTTAAAAATTCTCTTCATTTTTTTAATCCTCCAGTAAGTCCCATTTACCAGATCATAAATGGTATATAAACAATATGTATATAGTATATACATATTCAATATTTATACCGAATTTTAAAAAATAGGTTAATTTTGTATATTACATATACACATATATAATACCTTTATATTAGCATATACTTAAGCATAATACATATTTACAGACACATGTAGAGAATGAAGACCCTCACTGGACAATCTCTGAAGCTACGGAAATGGGTCCCAGAACATAGCATGCAAGATTTTCAGATAAAATGTAAGTGAAGTCAGTTTTCAAACTATAATTGTTATACAATCAGTTTTTATTATTACCAAAACAATTCATTAAAAAGTAATGCATATTATATACATAATATTTTTACTTGTTCGTTCAACAGCTGGGGTTTTTAAGGATTTTATTTGCTTATTCCATTTCATTTAATTCAACAACAGGTATCTGGTCTCTACTGCATAGGGCAATCCCCAATATATCTCACAACTAACAAACTCACGACAATTTGTTTTGAGTCTGTTTTTATTACATCTATTCTACATGCACACACACACACTCACACACTTTGCTTGGCTTATTTCTTCCTTAATTTTTCAGTTCTGTCTCTTTAGGTCTACTGTACCTCTGCTTTGATTGGAGATTTGATCCCTTTGAATCTTTCTCTGATGTTTCTGCATCTCACAGCCCCCAGTGCCATGCCATTTTCTTTCAGAATAGTTCTCTGAACTGTAGCTCTGTGGGAATTGATTAGGAATGCATCTGTGGCTTGGCACTCAGCAGGGAAGTACTGCCAACCAAGTCATCAATATGGGCTCTCACATAGCTCTCCACTCTTAAGTCCACTCTAAGATTCTCCACCAGAAACAGCAGTGAGAATGCACATTAGGAGTTGGGACTCTGCCTCCCTGTATTTTTTTTCTTTACCTCTCCTGGTCCTGGGAACAAGCCTCGCAGAAAATAAATCTGAGATAATAAGGAAGAAGACTAGAAAAATTAAAACAAGCTCTATCATCACCAGTTGATGTGCCTATAAAAATTTGGAGCAATTACACTGTTAATGACTTCACTGAGGGTAAGCCAGCCTCCCAGAGACTCTGGTCAGAGGATCACAACGGCTGCAGCTGAGGAAGGCTGGTGGTTTCAACTTTCAGGCAACTCTTTGAACATGGTATTTTTATTTCAGTTTATATCTCCCGAGTTTCGATATGAATAAACTCGAAAACTCAAAGCAGACCTCAGCACACTGAGAGTTAGGAACAATTCCATCTGAAACCAGAAATGTCCCGGAATGTGTGCAGAAGGTGACCCAGGTTCATGGAGAGACATTCAGACCTCTACAAGCCATCTAATGAAACTGAGCTGCATATTGAATGGTATTTTTTTTAGAAAAAGTGGTGAGTTTTACCTGACTTGGGGTTTCACTGCCATAGCTATGCACAGATGTAACTATGACTATGGATTTTTTTAAGGGAATGTGTTTGCTTTTCACCAATTTTGATCATATCCACCTCAGGATTGAACTTAAGGGAATAAAAAGCCATCATGTTAAAAATCTTGGGAGAAAAATCAGTGTATGTGTTAAGAAGAAAAAGCAGTCTTGTGGCCTTTGCAGCAAATACACTCTGGGGAGATCATGCTCAAAAACCGAAAGCACGTCATGTAGCCTGAGTTTGCACTTCTGCACATGAAATATTAGAAATCACAAATAGGAATTAAGCCCTAAGTTTCCTCACAATTTGAGTTCCTATTTATTTAGACTCATAAAGAAACAAGAAGATGAAAGGTCAAATTATGAGTGTATTACTAGGAATCTACTAATAGCATTATAAAAATTAAATTTGAAGGAAAAAAAGAGAAAGTTTTACTGCTTAAATGTATTTCCCTGGGCTTTGTGTTGTGGTTGTTGTTTTATTGATGCTGATGTCACTGGTTTCCAAAGTCCATATTTGAAGCCTGGACATGTAATCCAAGAGTCTTTCAAAAGTCAGCATTTATTCAAGGGCTTTATAAGAGCAGATTCTATGAACCTTGTTTTGTTCTAAGTCTCTGAATATTTTAAGTTCCTCCTGTTCTATCAGCTAAGAAATAAGCAGGTTAGCAGATAACCATGATGAACAATTAGTTTAGCTCTATGCAATAAGAAAAATTATTAAAACATGAAATGGAAATTTATCTCATTTAAAATTTGAAATAGTTTTAAGAGAAAAATTATTGAATCCAACACAAGTCTTTTCAAAATTCATTTGTTCTTGAGCGTTGAAATGCATGGTTTGGTCTCAAATATAGAAGCAAGGCATTAAATAAAGAATATGGAATCACTAAATTAAAAATGATCGCTAATGCTTAAGCACTCTAGAAAGTCGTGACTTGGGGGGGAAATGTGAGTATTTTAGTGGATATTTATAGTCAATCTTGCAAAGCCCTATATCAACTGAGAGAATTGTCTTTGGACATAAACACATTTTGAAAATTCTAAGTAGCTTATGTGGAGAACAAACAAATTGATTTGGATTTGTGTAAGGATTATTCTTGCAGTAAGACTAAACAGTACATTGAAGGATGAAGGTAATTCATAAGGAAACACTTTAGAATATAAATACTATATCCAGTTTTAACACATGCATAATGCACTGTACTTGTGATCCATGATAATCATATTCACTCGCAGCTCTGATTCTTTCTTCACCTCCTCCTAATCACAGTACCATAGAATGAGAACATAACCTAGCCCCTTCACTTTACAGATGAGAAAATAGAGCTAAAATAAAATTTAAAACACAATAGGGCAACCCAGTGGGAAAATTCTCTAAGCAGTTAAGAATAATATGCTTAACATGGAGACCTTGATTTCCGTGATTCTCCTTTGTGATAAAAGTATCTCTGCTGTGCTGGAGATAAATCTGAAGGGACACCCTGAAAGTACAAAGACAAGGTAATAAATAAGGAATTGTAAATATAAAGGCAATGCAAAACATATACAAGTGATATTTTTGCTTGTATTACTTCAGATTACCACAGAATTAAAGAGCAACAAGTTTCGTGTGCAGAAACTGAAATTCCAGCCCCTGGTTCTATTTATAATACATCTGTTCATTGACTAATTTGTGCTCTCTTGGTCTCTGTTTCTTTACCTCTGAAGTAGGCCTATTAAGACCTACCCTGCCCATGTTACAGGGCCTTTGTGGAGATCCAATGAGTTGATGGATTTGAAAGGCTTTGTAAATTCCAAAGCACTACAAAATGATTGTGCTATTAGTGTCAGTGCCACTTATAAATCTATATTGCTTTAGGTCAGACCTGTTGCCAAATGACACAAAATTGAGGTTCTGGAGGACAGCCAGTTGATAAACATTGAAACTAAGGTATGGTTTCAATAAGTCACACCTGTAGTCATTTCTCACTGTTCAATTGACAACTGGGCCCTGCTTCACATTACTTGGCAAGGCTCACTTCTTCAAAACCCTTTCTGGAACAACGTAAGGCTGCCAATGCCAATGTGAGTCCTCAGCATGAATACCCATCCTCTACCTACCTCTCTGTCTTCTTGAAGCTCTTTGTTTCTCATTTATATATTATTTTTAAATTGCGTCTCAGCCTTGCAACCTGGCACTATGCTGCTCTGGGCTTTTCAAACAAAACAACAACAGTATAAGAGAGTAAAGGCAACAAATTCTATGCTGAAAGAGCTACCATGGTGTATAGAGTAAAGTCTGCAAAAAGCAGATCACCAATGTCTGCCAGAATGACAGAGATGAGACGCTAATATAACCGGACTCTTGGCTTACAAAGGAGTTAAAGATGAAACAGTGCCAGCTTAAAATCAATATGAAATTCTATAGGCAGCCTTTACAAAGAAATCAAGGCAAGCATAATATGATCTCGGCGGCTCACTCTCGGGAAGAAACGATCGTGCAGCTCTAGCTAAATGCAAAAGCCAAGTTCTCCCGAAAGCCCCCCTAAAATGGAATTACTGCAATCAGGCACTGTGGTCAGGAGGGCAAGGATGAGATTGATGAGGTTATCAAGAGACAAATAAGGAGTAAGTCTATACAAATTGCTGGGCAGAAAAGAAAAACATCTTCCCACAGCATATCATTAACAGTTTTCTTTCTAAGGGTAGAATCAGATTTCTATTTAACCTATCAATGGGCTTCCAAATATGCAGGTGCAATTAAACAAGAGCAGGAAGTGGCTCCACCATCCCACTCAGAATGTCTCCCATCAGCCTGAGTCTGTTTTCTGAGTGACGGTCGCAAGCTGCCCTTCCTTTATGACTTCAGGGCGCTACTATGGCCCCTCACAGCTCTGCTGGTCTGTCCTGAATATAGAAAAGCAAAAAAAGGAAATATTCACTTCACCTAGCTGTATGCAAGTGTATTTAAAAAACAAACAAACAAAAAAACGACGAGGTAAATCAGAGACATTGAGAAGTCAAAGAATTGACATTTTTGAATTCTTTTTAATCAGTTTCCTTATTGTAGACATTTTTTGAATAGTTAAAGCTGCTTCCTTTGGACAAAGCTTTTTAAACATAGACTTATACTGTTAGGAGAAACCCCAGAGAGTACTCTAGCTTGGATTCCTCATTTTATAGCTGGGGAAACTGAGGCCCCTGAAGCTGTGTACCTGATTTCAAAAAAGTTAACTCTGGAGTCCAGCCAGGAACCCATCTCTTCTAATTTTCTTGACTCTCAGCCCAAAATTTTCCTCTCTTGCCTCTTGTCCAGAGTTAGCATATTTCTAGGCTCACCAAAGCAATAAACAATGACCACAAAGGCTTTAGGTAATTAAAACATCTCTAGATGATATTTATAGACATGATCGACCAGAACTATATTTCCTTATCAGTAAAACATGTGAAATGACAGCAAATTTTTTTAAGGGAGAGAGGGGTAGAAACTTTTTCGTGTTAAAGTTTAGCTCCAGAGAGAAATGATTCTAAATTTATTTCAGAGGAGGCCCAAGTTTTATTTCATTATATGAAAACATAAGCTCTTGTCAAATTTCGACGTGTTTTAAAATATTTCTTTGAAAATGATCTTGGGATTCCAAGACTAGACTGCCAATTATGTCCCCTTCATAGATGTTTATCAACATAGACATCAAGAGGACCTAGAGAAGTAACTTTACCTGAATTAAGAATGTGTTTCTTCCTTTCGGATACTTACCAAAGAGGAATGGCATCACAGGGGAAATGTTGAGAGTCAAACATCATAATCCATTGACTTGATAAGCCAGTCGGGATCAGTATTCCTGGAACCCCTTGACTTCTGGAAAAAGGGAGGAAAAAGTAGTTAATCCAATTTGCTGTCTCTGCTCTTACAGCAGCAGAAGAGAAAAGGAACCACTTTCCTTTTCTTCTACGCCCCTTTGTATGGCAGCTGAGGCCTCCTAGAAAAGTAGGACGGGGAAGACTTCTATCAAGAGGAGAGAACACGTATGTGGGGAACCACATGAGCCCAGAGAAACTCACAGTGGAAGTGAAATCCTAGAGAAGATAATCAGCCTCCTACTGAATAAGATATTCTCCAAAATGGACATTGGGGATTGGTTTATATAGGGTTTCCCATGCCCTCTCCTACTTTATTTCATTTCCCCTGCTTTAAAACCTCATTTTCACCCATTCCACAATCTTCCGGTATGACATCTCTACTCTTTTGGAAGTGACATATTATAATACATTTACAGAGTAAAACCAGAAATCAAATTAACGTAAATTGGAAAGCAAACCATATTCATTTTTACACATTTTCTAGAACCGAAGAACACATTTATCTTAAGCCTTTATTCCAAAGGCTGTTTATATCATAGTTTATATTTGTGATATATGACTTGAGAGAGATGTGGTTTTTTTTAATTGCAGCTTCATTTTTTCCTGTAAAGATGATTTTGATAAGTGATCTTCTTTGAAAGTTGGGAACCTAGGGGAAGATTAATCTAGCCCAGTAGAGGAACTAAAGTGGCAAAAATTGATTAAGGCATTAAAATACCTACAGTATGTCTAGAAAATATGAGCTGTCTCTAAATGGTCCCAGTAAATCACAGGCCAAACTCAAAGGAAGCAGTTAAGAAGAGCTTCCCTGAGTAATAGAAAAGTTTTCAGGATAAAGTATTTTGAAAGTGTCATTTTATTTTTATATGCTGTGTAATCAGAGAGAAATATTTATACAGCTACAGCCCAATCTTTTCTCTCTAGCTTTTCAGGAAAGAAAAATATCCATAATGCACTAGTAATATTTATTATATAGATAATTGTATAGATATTGTATATATGCACATATAAAAACACAAATATATTTTATATTACTTGTAGCCAATTATGTGATGTGATGTGATATAAGGAATCCTTCAAAATTCACTACCCACATAAGTTGCCTCACAAGCCCCCCATCCTACTTGAAACTCCCTGAATTTTGTATTTCTCTTCTAAGATTTAGAAATATTTTCTAAATTATCCTATTGAAAAATAATGTTTCTTTGGGAGGAATGACAGTCAAAAGAGCTTGTAGAGATAGGGAAAGCAATTAGGATGTCTTTTTATATTTGCATATTAACCATATTCATTTAGTATGATGCAAGAAACAAATGAAATTTGGTTTTGGAGGTGGGAAAGGTTTGAAACACTTTTTTTTTTTCATGAGGCGAAGGGGCACTGTATGACCTCACAGTGGCAGTCCAGAGAGAAAGCAGAAAAGTTGTGAGCATTTGGGAAATTTCAAAGTAGGTCAAAGCAGCCTAAAAATAGAATTGAAATCAGAGTTTTCTCACTCAAACTGGGTTCACAGTGGCTGTCTCAAATCTTTTGATTTAACTCTTCCTTAGACTCATATAAATATTCTCCCATATTGCTCACAAAAACAATTCTAAACGTCTTAGCTCTCTTCAATCTCCAATATACCCTTCCTCTCTTTCACTCCGAACAGATTAACTCATCATTTACTTTCCTTAGAAAAACAAAACCAACACAGTGAATTCCCCCTTCATACTCAGGACTAAAGACCCACTTCCAGAGCTCCCCTTGTTTCTTTATAATGATCGGAGACACGACCTGTTAGTTATCACCTAGTTTTTCTCATGGAGAACCTCTCCCTCTTTTTCCATTGCCCGCATATTTTTTTTCCATACTTTGGAAAAAAAATGTTCTTTTACTCAAGCCTGAAGTTCTTCTCTTTTCCACCAGTTTTTCCCCTCTTCTTTCCCTGCTAGACTTTTAAAATAGTTGTCTCTATTTTCTGTCCAATTTTTCCATTCTGGCTCTGAAATCTTCTTTCCCTACTTGCTAGTCCAAGAAAACAAAATAATATCTTTGATCCACGAGCCAATTTTACTGAGTATTTAATAATTACCTTTTGTATATATGAACGTCTTCATAAAGTGAATATGCTAGAATTTCCCTATTAAATTTGTTCTGTAACACTTATTCCCAAGTCTAAATATTTAGCTGGAATAATAAGCTCAGAGGTTTTATTAGGCTGAAATGAAATGAAGTTTTTCTCTAATACTATGAGTAACCTCCATTATAGTGCAAAGAATTCAAAGCACTCTGTTCCAACTGTCTTCTGAGAGGTTTCTCCACTAACCACATCACAACTGATCCAGGCAAGTCCAAACATGCCCTGAATGTTCCATGTTTTTTACAGTTGTGATAGAAGACTGGTTAACCCATCTTGTGACATCGGCTGCTGAGAAGCCAGAAGTACCATGGTAAATAGGCAGAATATTCTCTTAAGCAGACTCAGCAGAAAATGCATTACTTTTTTTTAAAATAATGTATTTTTTTTTAATGAATCATAGAAATACTCAATGGGAAGTCCTGAGATTCAAAAGTACTTACCACAACAATGGAGATTTGGGGCCGTAGATGCCAAAAGAATAATTTCAGTAAGGGGACATAGGCACAAATTTTTCTGGATGACTGAGTAACTTATTTCTCCTGAACCTGTAGCCATTTGTCAGTCTCTGTATGCTCTCGAGATGAAAGAATGGTCCCTGGCTAGAATCAGGGAGGCACATGATATATATATATATATAATGTGCCTTTATATAGATAGATAGATAGATAGACAGATATAGATGCCCCCCCCCCGAAAAAAATCCTTTACCTCCTGAGCTAAATTCTCTTCTGAGTGATGGACATCTACCTCTTCAGTTAACAAAAAGGAAATTCTTTATATCCCAAGCTGTGTACATAAGGGCTCGCTGGATTCAGCATCAAACTCTTTACCAACTTTCTTCTCACTAACTAGCCGGTCTGAGCACTGGGTCTCATCTCCTATGTGAGCGTCAGGTAGGCTTCAGGCACAGCTAACCTACTGATCACTCAGTAGCTTTTTTTACATCACTGAGAAAATCTTTCAGAACAATTGCGATATTTAATTCTCTATCACCATATTTGTTTCTTTTTCTAAATCTACAGATGAGCCAAAATATTGATAAAATATTAATTTTCTTGAAACACGTTCATCATAACACTAACCTTGTAATTAAAATAGAAATTGGTTATCAGCAGTAGGTCAAGTTCTCTCAAATTATCTAATCAGAATGTTCTTTATTATCCTTACACTTGAACTTTTCTGCGGTCAAGTTAGTATCATATTTTTGAATAATTATGTACAAACATTCTTTCATAACAAATGTAAAAATAAATATTCTCTCTGCACTGATAATAGCATAGAGACGTATATTTCATGGTCGGACTCCCTTAATTCAGAATTCCTCTTAAGAAGTTAGTTCACTTATTGGTTACTTATAGTCAAAAATAAATTTTCAATATCAATGATGCCGAAGTCACACTAACTTTATCTTCTTCCTCTTTATGTCTTTCATGATTGCCATCATCATCATCACCATCACCTTACATTTGTTTCTCATGACGGTCTGTCCAGAGCACACTGTTACTTTGGCTATGTCTACACTTCTGGTTTGAGTCATTTTTACCAAACTGATCCATGACTAGCTCAGTTAAAATAGCCAAAGCGGGTGTGTTTTCAGAACCAATTAAGAGCACACATCTTATTTTAGATATTGCACATTTTAAAATCTGTTGTGTGATCAACTATTTTGTCTCATCATTATATTTCTTAATTATCTTAAAGATAGAGTCTAAACTTCTAATAGCATGTTCTATACAAATAGAAGAATATTTTATAAAATCATCAGTTCTAAATCCCCTGAAGAGGTCCTCATTTTTTATAAGAGAACACCCAGTGATCTTCCATTGTCATATGAGATAATTCCAGTAAGGATGTAGGAGAAAGTAGCACAAGTTTCCTTATTGGTTGTACTCTGAATCAACCACCTTTCTACAAATAACCTAATTATTTTATTGTACTTAGTGTTTTATCTATTGTTTTGTCATGTGAGTTCTAACTTAAATATCTTGACTTTTTAAGTAGTATTTTCTGTCTCATCAAAGACCTTTTAGACTAAGGGATATAACTAAACCATATATAAATTATAGTCCTATCAACATATTGGGAAATAATATGTCCCAAGCCAATGCTCAAGTTTAGAGTTCTTTGAAAATAAATACCTGATTTAGTAGTAGATATTTCTATAACAAATGTGAAGGAAATAGATTTGCTTTCATAGAGAATGCACATGTCTGCAGAATACATACGTGCTGTCCATTAGTGACAAAATTACCATGGCAAGTTCTGATTCGCTTGATTAAAATACAAATTCATTATTCCCTTGAGCATTTGTATTCTAATAACATAAATATTAGCTAATTTGATGTTGTCATAAGTGTATTTTGGTATTGCCACACAGGAGAAAAATAAGGTTTTGTTGAAGATAAAATTGAAGGAATGCACATTGTGAAAGCAACACATCTGAAAAACCTTTAAAACACGTTGGACAAGCCTGCCAATGGCTCATGGAGATATTTTCCTTTCTCTTTCCAGAACGTTTTGTTTATTTTCAGAGCAGGTGTTGTATTACCACTGCGGAGTCTTGAAAGAACCTCATCACAGACAAAAAATATCAGTGCCATCACACTGTCAATTCCTGGAAATAGATGATTTTTTTCCCCTCTTTCTCTAAAAGACCATCTGGGAGCCTAAGAGAAAATGTTTAACTGGAGCTTTATACTTCCTATTAAATGGGTACCCTGCATGGAGGCAGGCAGAGGGTGTTAACGGCACAGGAAGTGCTACTGTTAGAGTCGGTCATTTCTCTACCCTTTTCTCTGGGATGGCTCCAGAAGTGAGCTGTCACATGTCACCATATGTAGAGCATATCATATATCGTCAAAACAACTGTTAGTCCTGGTTGATGAGGGAAAGATACTTGATTGGGGTGCTGAGGCCTTTTCATCTGTTTATTTTGAGTTTGGACTGGCCTGCCTTTTATTTAGATAAGCAGAATGATACATAAGACAGATTGGCTCCTATGCACACCACCCCACCTCCCTACACCCCACATCCTATTCCCCCACTCCACCCAACCCAGCCCTGTAGCGTAAGACTCTTGACTATATTTCTGTAAGAAATCATTTGGGTTTGGCCTCTCTCACAGCCAAGGTCTCTCTCTTTCTGGGAATCTCTGCAAACAGCTAATGGTATCAAAAACACATGAAGACAAAATATGTGGACAAGAATTTAAAGTCACTGATTAGTAATTTTGTGATGTTCACTTGATAAGTCAAACTTGTCAATTTTCACTCATCAAGTTTGATGATAAAATGAAAGATGTCTCTCCATCTCCTATTTTCCCTCATCACTACCCTCCCAAAGTGAATGAACGAGGTCATCTGGTTTAGAATGTGTAGTTCTTTATTTAGTTTAATAATGAGGAAGCCTTATACTGAGAGGTTTTTGGTTGATTCATTTCTTGGTCAGTTGTTTTCTTTGGGGGGTTTTGTTTTGTTTTGTTGCTTCTGCCACTGAGCTGCCTGCACTGTCAACCATCTTAGCACAGAGGTTGAAAGAATACAATAACGCTTTAAGAGTGAAAATTGTCCAAATGTCTAACGAAGGTTCAGCCTTGTAATGACAAGAAGACACAAACCAATTGTTTACTTTTTCCTGACTCCAGCAATATTTTTAGCTTACCACGTATCTTTCTCATATGGATGTGATTTTTCCCCAATGAAAAATATATGCTAAGAAGAAGAATGTCTGCAATCAACTAAAATAAAAGAGCAAACTACAGTATGTGCTCCATCGTGCAATAAAGGCAAAAGGGCTCTTTGTGAAGAGACATTGCTCCAGGAAAATTCTTTTCTCTAACTGTGATGCATTTGCTTCTATTCTACATTGGAAACCTCCTGAAAATAGAAACTTTATGTTTAATTGATTTATTTGTAATGAATCTAGCTCAGGGTAAAGACTCTTTGAAGCTGATTGATTACTGCAACAAGCTTAAGATTTCATACCACAACAAACCTTTTTGTACTAATAAACAGTGAGACAATAAAGCTCTGGGGCATGGTGTTTCCCTTCACATTAAAGTGAGGATTTGCAACTTAAGTATGTGAGGGACATAGTTTATGTGCTCCCTAGAAGCAGACATAATGAACTATTTCTTTTAATGGCAGATTATCCCTGTTTCTACTTCCTGGAGTGAAGACCTCGCAAATTGATGTATCTGTCCTCTGAGGTTTTCAGAGAGGCATTATGGCATTTTAAAATATTAATATGAGAGTACATTTAGCTGAAAGTAGCTAGTCTAGGAGTCTCATGTGGCTGCAATGCAGGTCACCAGAGACCTCCTGTCTCTCAAGGCAAATGATTTACTCTAAGTGTATCATTAAGATACACTTTTTGGGAATTTATGATGGTGCTTTTTCACCAAGTTATACCTTTTCCATAAAAATTTAAGTATTTTATGCTATTTTCCCTCACTCTTATTCCTTAGAAACCTGGTCAGTGTCATGGGCAAATTGTAAGTGCCACCTCCTTCACTGCCACTGTGGGTTTGGGCTGAACACTGATTAACCAGGACTGGATGTCACATCCCGTTACAACTTTGCAGAGCAGAAGACTATTCTAGGAGATTTGAAAAAAACAGCCATTATTCTTCCAATAAGGAAAGAGGGTGGGGTGGAACGAAATCCAGATTCAACGCTTGAATTGGATAATAGAAAATTAAGAATCCAATATATAGATGCCAAAGAAGCTCTTCAGGAAACTTCCTGTGACTATTAATTGTTAAAATAATCTCCATATACTTTTAAAGTTCCCTTTGAAATAACAGGTGACTTGGTTCAGCCACCAGCTTTTCAAATTTTAAGAAATCAGGAGATAAACTAAGCAGCATATGTGAGGTAGGAGAGAAAGGGACTCAATCTCAGATTCTCCTACGTTGTTTATGATTCCCAATGACCATTAGACATTATGGTCTTCCAACCTGACTGATATCAAAAAGTAAGCTTTTCTGCACTGCAGTGAGACAGGTTGGGCTGTAGTCTCCATAATTTAGTCACTCCTTAAGTAATCTTTTTAGTTATCACAATGATTCAAGCAAATATGATGCATTTTATTGTGTGTGTGTCTGTGAGAGGCTGTCCACAAGCGTACCTCAACTTCTGCCCTCAATTTGATTCTCAATTTACTTCGGCATAAAGACACCCTCGTTCTCTCATTTTGTTCCCATAGGCATTGTGCTACTGTAATGACAGGCTAGAACAGAAGTGTCTGTAGTGCTTTTGTCTTTGTCTGATCATGGAGGTTAATTTAAAAACTTCTACCGATAAAGATATAATTTGATTTACAGACTAAACCCAAAAGGAGAAATCTTTTAAAATAGTAATGAAGACTTCAACTTACAAAGTCTTGATTTTTTTTTCTGACAAGGAACAAACCATTTCATTAATTTATTTAGTTTAGAAATCCATTGTCAATTGGAATAAAGCTAATATAACATCACAGCAGTAAATATGAAACTCCTTAAATGTGACTCTGTAGGGCTCCCTGTGAAGAGATGATCATTTCACTAATGATAACTATAAACAGCAAAGGAACTAGTGAAAAGCAGCGAAGGATTGCTCTTCAGGCAATATTTCTCAAAATAGTCTGCCTAGTTCTATTAGCAGTGTCTCTAAATGCTATTTTCAAAGGAGTACTGCAAACTTCCTTGAGTAGGGAGACTATGGCTACTGTATATGTATCCTGAAAATGTATTTCAGCTTACCTGTAAATTGCTGCATGATCACAAGGGTGATGAATGAAAAAGAAAAAAATCTTATTAAATGACAAAACGCTGTCTGTTCTCTCTGCACACTTAGTTACCTCAGTTGACTCTTTCCATTGGATAGACACAAGTGTCAAGAAAAAGATACCAAAAAAATGTGGATGGATGCAATTGTATTAAATGGCAATAACCATTACTTTATACAGAAATTGGCTTTTTCTTATAACATGAAGTTTGTATTTTTTAAAAATGGGATTGTTAACTATAACTTACTCTGTATAGAATATTCAAAGGAATCTTATTTAAAATTTTATTTAAGGCTAATACAATTTTAGGAAAACAAAGATTTTTATTTCAAAATCTAAACCAGTGGAACCCAATCACTGGCATTGTTTGCAAAGAGCTGTCAGCATCTACTTTACTAACCAAATTTTATTACTTTCTGTCTAGACCAGATTCACCTAATACTTTATTGATAAAAACATTTTGTATTTATATCTTAATTCTTATTTAGAAAACTTATAAGGTTTCGCAGACATTACCTCATTCAAATGTTTACAGTGCCTTTATGAGGCAGAGAGGTGACAAGCATTATAAATGTTAATGATGATAATAATACCCGTATTTATATAGCAACCTTTTTTTCATGAAGTTCAGAGAATTTCTGTTATATATCTGGCTTTATTCCTCAGAAAGCCAAAATGAATATTGTATACATATATTAAAAGCAAGAATTATTGATTCTAAAGTAGATGTGATTTTCTTCATATGTGCTACTTTCTAAATATGGTAGGAAGTTAGGAGACACACTAAGCCTATGGAATTGACAATATGGGGATTTGGTTGGATTTATTTTGATAATATTTGTAAACACCTTTAGGAATATATCCTTATTCTTTGCATTCCTAGCAATAATTATGTCCTTAATGATACCTCCTTGCCTGAGTTAGTTTGCTTCCTTGAGTGCCTGTAATTCTCCTCACCCAGAACTTTGCATTATTGAAGTCAAAGGACTCGGAAGTGAGGACCTGCTGGACCTCATCTGAGTTTTTGCCTTAGTGAAATCACTGAACGTTCCTTAGCCTGTTTGCTCCCATAAAAATAGGACTATAATATTTGCCTTAGTTCCTAGCAAGGTTGTTTGGGACATCAAACCAGATAATATTTGGGAAAGCAAGTTGTGAATTTTAAAACACTTTTCAAATGAAAGTTATGTGTATATATGTAATATTATCCAGTACAAAGTCTGGCTTCTACAAGTAATGAACCTGTAATTTCACTTCTATCATTCGTATTATCACAGTTGATATGCTGAATTGAACTGGTTGGAAATAAATAATAAATAAGCCTTTAAAAACATTTTTATATTAAGATACAGTAACTTATTGAAGGACCTCAGTAGGTTATTATAAGAATCAACTGATACAAAACACAAAACAGATATCAGTATTTGTAATTTCAGTTGTTGTTATTTCTGTAGTAATTATACTAATTTACTTGATTTATATCTTTCCTAAAACACTATCAATGTTTTTTCCCAATGGAAAAAGTCGAATCAAAACTTGTCTGGTTTTGTATTTCATAACCAAGATTAACTTAGTCAAAGTTCTCTAATGAAAAGGGAAAAATTCAGAAAATTTGGGGAGATTTTGTTGTGTATTGCTCACTACCCCTCATTATGATAGAAAATTAAAGATCATCATCAAAACACGATTTGTTAAAATTAATGTTCCCTTATTTTCTTAAGCAACTCCATGAGACCCTACTGTAAATCAAATGTAACTGGAAAAAAAGAGTCTAGGAAAAAGTAGCTTTCATAATTTATCTTGCCCAAAATTTTAAAAAATGTAATTGATTGCACTATTCTGAAGTTGCATAATGTTCTTTCCGTTATATTCTTCCCTGTTTTTCTAATAGGATATACGAAACAGCTTGAAATCTCTGATCATGGTGCTGTGTTTTACATCAGAAGTAGACACTGTGAAATAATTATTATAACATAGTTTACTCTCCTGTTTTTCTTATTTTGGTTGTAAGTACAACAAGTCCTAAACTTATGGTTTTTAATAAAGTACATCTGATCACTGGGTGGATGAGTCATCTAATCTTTCCCCACAGTTTTCTTTTGAAAAAAAAATCTCTTCAAAGGTAGTTTCATTTGTGTCTTATGTCATTCAGTTATGTATAGAATTACACTTTTTAAAATCTAAGAAAATATCCAAACAGTATATGCTTATAAAGAATTATGAAATCATTTAAAATGATTAATTTTTAGAACAAATGTAAATTCAGTGTTTCCTAATTGCTTTCAATCACTTAAGTACCAATGTTTACTTAATTATAAAATTTTTTTGTGTGTTTCAATGAACAGTTGCTTCATCATTGTAAAAATTATCAAATTGTCTAATTTCCCCCAATGTTAGCAGGTAGTCTATTATTAATTACCATATTTTAACAGGGTTTTAGAAGCAGTAAATTAGGAGAATCTCAAAACTGAATCAAAATGGTGAAGTGTTACAATTGCAGACAGGATGAAAATTTCTGTCTTGACTTTTACTTTACCATATTCATTTTTTCAGTGATACTGTTTATGGAAAATTTAGCCATAAACAGAATTCCAGTGTTCTGTATAATGAGTCTGTACCTACTAAGCCAAACTTTCCCTGCACAACCCCTACCGCGGGATTTAGAAGTTGTGTAGCTTACATTTGAAACTAAATCTATTACGTGTTCTCTTGATCAAGAATCTACATGATTCATATCCCTTTTAGAGAGCCACCTAAAAGTAAAACCAAAAAAAAGCAGTTATAATCATTATTGGTAAATGGGTTCTGATGAATTACACCTGAACTTCCTGGAATTAAATTGTTAAACAAGAATGATTTAAGATAATTCCAATCAAATGAGACAAATGGTGGGTTCAACTGATGAATTTCTTGCCAAACTGCCACACCTAATAGCTACTCTGGGTGCAAATCACATTTGAATCATTTTTCTCATACCAGACAGAGAGCTCAGGTTAAAAAAAAGGTTAGTAGTTTCTGTTTAGTTCTGAGCCAGTTAAATTAATCTTATCCAAAGGGAATACTGGCCATGACAATCTGTCATCTTAGCTCTAAAAAACACCAAAGACAAACGTGCAAGTGGGCAAAAATACCTTCTTCATTCATAAGAAAGGGACGAGGGTGGGGGAAAGCATCCACAGATCAAAGTGTAGTTGACATCTAGAGCTTATTAATAGATCTTATAACTTTGTAAAGAGAAATATTTCTTCACAAGGACTCCAGACACTAATTCAAGAATCATTACATGATAGATAAGGATCCTTGGAAGTACCAAGTGGCCAGAGAATAAATATAGAAGGAAGGGTGACAATGCCTGAGTAATGTATTCATGAGAAACTCTAAAATACCATTGGAAAAAGAGATCTTATGTTACTAATTCTCCAATATCTACCCTTAGGCAAACTGACTTGAGAGCACTGTAACTAGGTCACATTTTACTATTTATTTTAATAAATGGATAGGATTGCATTAGCATAGGACAAAGTATAAATATTGATTTGAGAACCTAGAGCATACAATAAAACAGCAACCTTTCTAACCCTTTTAAAGAAATCCAGTCATAAATAAAGTTCTCCTCCACTGTATTTTTTTTTCAGAAAAACAATTGATACATAATTCATCCATAAAGCATCTTCATCATTATCTTTACTGATCAATACCCAAATGTCCTAGTCATAATAACATTACAGCATATAGATTGCATTTGTCTACCCTTCTAAAAGGGTATGTTTTACCATATACAGCAACCCTGTTTTATTTATGGCACAATCTATAAGGGCAACTTTTAATAGTTCCACATGAGCTGAGTGCTAAAAGACAGAGTGACAAATTTTAGTGTTATTCTAACCATGATAAAAATAAAATCAATAATTGTGCTTTTGGAATCAGGAAAAATAACATTGAACTATTCCAGGTCATGTCTTGTTCATTTATCTCTTATATTTCTGTACCAAAAAAATAATCCAGCTGAGAATATTAATGTTCTACAACTATAAATAATTATGAAATATTTTGATTAAGTAATCTTTAAGTGAATAAAATCCATCACAATATTTGCAGTGGCAGCACTGCAAACACACATGAGTATTAAACTGGCTTAGACACTTGCTTTGAGGGCCTACTATGCACCAGACATTCAGCAAAGTCCAGAAGACTTAAGAGAAATAAGATATGATCTCTACTCTCTAGGAATTTACAGTATCATTGCTGGACGTGATGCTTAAACAAATATTTACACTACTACTCTGATAGGTAACCTGTAGCCCTCCGTAACTTATTTCTTTCTCTTACAAACTACATCCAATTAATCAGAAAACACTCTTATCTCTACCTTCAAAATGTATTCAGCCACTTCTCACCACTTTGACTTCTACCATCTTGGTCCAAGCTACTGCCAACTCTTACCTGGATTATTGTAATAGTCTCTGCCTTAAGTAAGGGCATATCTAATACCAGGTTATAAGACTCCAAATGCAGGGCCACTTGTAATGCAGCCTGGACATGCACCAGAGCCCTTTGCTTTTCTGGGTCCCACTCAAACTTGGAAGATTTTCCTTTCATCCAGGAAATGGATTGGAGCAATAGTCCCAAGAATAAAATATGTGGTCTCTAGAACCTACAGAGACCTGTGCTTCCTTTTAGTGGCGGGAGGGGCAAGATGCACCTCCTTTAATTTAGAGGGGATGTCCTCGTAGTTACCAGAACACTGGCCCCCTAAAAACTTTACTGATATTCAGAATGTCTATCAGCACCCTGTGTAGCATGTCTTACCCAGGCCTCTGGTGTACCTACTACTTGTTCATTTCGTCCAATTAACAAAATGTTAGCAATACAGTGAATCAATATGATCATCTGTGGAATATCCAATGAGTCCAGCCCCCTTTTGACTATATCATGACAAAGGGCAGGAGGAATAACATACCCATGGGGCAAGACCTTATGTATATACTGTTGGAAGCCCCAAATGGATACAAACTATTTCTGATCTCTGATCAAACTATTTCCTTTCTTACAGGGATGGAAGAGAACTATATACCATGTGTTTGTGGTTGTATTAATATATTTCAGCAAATTTCACACATCAACCACAGCCTTTCCGATTAGGACTATTACCTGGCTAAATTTGTGGTAGGACACTGTCATCCACCAGAATCCATCTGGTTTTGTAGGAGCCAGTCTGATAAATGAAAGAGGTATAGGATGAGAAACACCTCTGTACCCATTATATCCTTAAAGGTGTCACTAATCTCTACCATTCTCCCTGGGATGTGATATTATTTTTGAGTTACTACATTGGCGCAGGAGAAAGGAATTATGATTATTTTGTTATTATTATAAGTTACTCACACTACCCATGACCTGGTATAATGTTATTTGAAAGTGGACTGGGATTAGTTGTAAATGTATATTGGAAACTCTAAGCCAACAACTCAAAAAAGTCAGAAAAGAAATATAACTCATATGCAAAGAAAAGAGAGAAAATGGAATCATTTGAACTGCTCAGTTAAAACCACAAAAGGTAGAAAAAGAGTAGAAGTTATCACAAACACAGGGCATTACATAATGATAAAAGGTCAATTCTTCAAGAAGACATAACAATTCTTTTTTTTTAACATCTTTATTGGAGTATAATTGCTTTACAATGGTGTGTTAGTTTCTGCTGTATAACAAAGTGAATCAGCTGTACATATACACATATCCCCATATCTCCTCCCTCTTATATCTCCCTCCCACCCTCCCTATCTCACCCCTCTAGGTGGACACAAAGCACTGAGCTGATCTCCTTGTGCTATGTGTCTGCTTCCCACTAGCTATCTATTTTACATTTGGTAGTATATATAAGTCCATGCCACTCTCTCACTTCATCCCAGCTTACCTTTCCCCCTCCCTGTGTCCTCAAGTCCCTTCTCTATGTCTGTGCCTTTATTCCTGTCCTGCCATTAGGTTTTTCATAACCTTTTTTTTTTTTGGATTCCATATATATGTGTTAGCATATGGTATTTGTTAATGCGTGTGTGTGCCTAACAACAGAGCGTCAAACTACATGAGATAAAAACTGATAGAACTGCAAGGAGAAATAGATGAATCCTCTATCATAGTTGGAGACTTCAACACCATTCTCTCAGGAATGGACAGATTCAAAGAGCAGTAACAACATAGTTGAACTCAACAACACCATCAATCAACTAGATATAATTGATATCTAAAGATTACTTCATCCAACAACAGCAGAATATGCATTCTTCACAAGCTCACATGGAATATTCAACAAGATAGACCGCATTCTGGCTCATAAAACACACCCTAACAAATCGGAAAAAAAAAAAAAAGAAAGAAATCATACAGTGCCTTCTTCCCCCATTTGCAAAGAACGTTTGCAACAGTTCCAACACTTTACGTAGGTGTCCCTCTTCAGTAATCGCCCTAGGCTCCTGCATCCAAAAGTGTGCCCCTTCCCTGAGGACAGCCTTCATCCAATGATTGGTTGATGTGGGGATGCAAAGGCCTGGCCTCAACTGGGGACATCCTTGAAGGGCCATGCCAGCTCCTGAGTTTCCTTTGTGATTGTCTGAGACCTTGGTTGTGACTCCATTGCAGTTCAGCCCTTCCCTGTGACCAATGCTTCTTCCCTCACTCTCTCACAGATGTTCACAAGACCGCTCCTCTGTAATCTTCCTGCATGACACATCTCTGTCTCAGACTCTGTTTACCAGGGAACCCCACCTAAGACATTCAGTCAATAAATGACTATGCAGTCAAGGAAAGTGATGCTCTACCCTATATTTACTGACAAAGATAGTCACGACCAACTGTTCCCCAAGAAAAGAAAGCTGTGGACATTAGTCATTAGTTTACCTCTTTATGTAAAATATAAATGTGTGTATGTATGCATTTAAAATATGAGCACACACTCACATATAACCGTATTCACAGAGAGATATATAGAACGATGTTAGCCCGCATATTACACAGTGCCATTATCATAACAGCAAGTACCATGTTAATTTTACTCACTGCTTTAGTGAAGTACCAACTCACTAGAACCAACCATAATGCCTTGGGCTTAGAAGGTGCTCAATAGATGTTTATTGAGTAAAAGATGCAATTAATTAATTAATTAACATAAAGACAACAGGATTTCAGATGATTACTTTTGTCTTCATATTTCCCAGAATTGTCTCAAGCTGTTACAGTGATTATGTAACAAAAATCCATTAACATTTTAAAATATATATGCACATGTGTACATATGTATACATGTGCATATGTATATATATGCATATATATTTCAGTTCAAACAGTTTAGTCTTCCTGATCAAAAAGAAATTGTCTCGAGGAAGAAGAGAATGACAAAGGATCATTTACTGACAAAGTGTTTTATCATTAAATGCCCAATAGAAGCCACATACAGTCATGCTCAATATTCGTCCAGTGGTGAAAGAAGATAGTCAAAGTATATGTAAAGAATCAGATGTTTTGGAGAATGTGTTATATTTTATAATGGAAAATTCCTCTACACTCAGGAATTTATCTAGTCTGCAACAGACCTTCCTAATACTCTCCCTCCCCCTCTCCACCTCCTACAGTAACAGGTAGTGGTCGATGGTTAAAAGATGGCAATCTGCTGTCAGTAACTTGGGGTCAAAATTTTATTATCAGGGACATTTTAATCACTTTACGGCTGCACGTTGTTGTGTTCACAATGGGCCTTAGTGTTCCCTATAAAGCAATGCATTTTAATAAGACTGTGTTTCTTGGGAATGCTTGCCCTTCACATCTCAATGGGAGCTTGCATTGAAAATTTTATGATACAGTTATTTATATAATAAAAATAATGAAATGAGGAGGAATCGTTAAGGCAATATGAAAAGGGTGTCAGCAATTTACCATTTTGAAGGAGTTCTTTTGTAATGATATAAAAATAGCTGGGGAAAAAAAGCTGTTATAAGATTATAAATAATCTTAGTACTCTGAACAGAAATAGAAACTGAATCATCACGAAATAACTTCAAAAACATCAAAAAAAGATTGCCAACCTTCCAGTCTCCCTATAAAGTGACCACTGGGAAATCATCTAATAAGAAAATGATTTGAATTTCAGCCCAAGCCACATTATGCATTATTTAAACAAGTTTATTTTTCACTGGACATCTTCACTGGCTTTCCTTGCACTGATCTGAGCCCTGGGCTGATGCTTCTCTGAGATGCCAGGTCATCTGGCAAGTAGGCATTATGCTCAACACAACGAAGGACAGTTTTGGAAAACCTCTGTATCTTAGTTGTCCTATTTTCCAGTAAATATAAGAAATATCTATAACTTACCCTTAATAATCACCTTGACTCTTTCATCCATTGCTTTAGTCAAACTCTCCTTGGCTAGAAAATGATTCATCAAAATTAACCCAATCAAAATTAAGCACGATATTACTTATGAAAAGTTGACTCTAAGCTGTCACTTTGCAAATTGAGAAGTGAAGCTAACTTGTTCAGCCTCAGAAATCTTTAAGTCCAATATCTCACATGTATCTTTCTCTCTCTCCCTCTTCTGAAAATAGAGGTGTCCCTCTCCTTCCAAATGTTAATTCCTCTTCCTAGCTCTAGATCTTCACGGTCCCTTCTGTAACTTGATCTGCCGTTTATCCCTTTGTCTCCTGTATCTTCTAATTCCCCCTCTGTTAACTCCTTGCCTAGTCATGCTTAAGTCTCTTCCATCCTTGGCAGAAAAAATCCACTCCACTGTCTCACCTCTAAATAATATTCTACCTGTCTCCCTTCACAGGACACCAGTTATACTCACTCTTTCCAATTTCTCAATCCCCATTCACTTCTCAAGCCACCAGGCTTGTTATCTTACCTCCATTATGACATTAAATCTGTTGTTCTAATAATTACCCAATCATCTAAGCCAAAGAACACTAGTGCATTTAAACACTTTCCATCTTCGTCTCTTTTCCCTTAGCATCCCAGACAGCACTCCAACAGAGCAGTTGCATTAATTTACATATTTGATTATTTCACTTTATGCTAAAAGGCTATCAGAAGCATATATTAGACACAGTATATCATTTACATTCCTTAACATGTAGCTTGTCTAACTTCTTTATAATTATTTGTGGTTATTCTATGCAGCTGCTGCAATGGGTGGGCCTTTTCTTAGACTACCTCATAGTTTACAGGGAGAGAACTGGACCCTCAAATTTTACTATAGACACCAATATGAGGCCAATGGTAAAAGATTCATGGACTGTGATGCTAGACTAATTTTGCTGTTGGTACAGAAGCAGGGAAGACTCTCTCCTCTTGGGTTCATGCTTCTGTGCCTCTCGTCAACATTAGATCTTTCAGAACCAGACAATCGTTATCAGGATTTGGGCATGAAGGAGAAGGCCAGTTACCCACCTTACTAGGATCTAGCCTAGTATTTTTTTTCTTTAAGAATATTTTATTTTATTTTATTTTTAATTGTGGTAAAAATCACATAACGTAAAATTCACCAGCTCAACCGTTTTCAAGTGTATAGTTCAGTAGTGTTAACTATATTCACATCATTGTACAATGGATCTCTACAACTTTTTCATCTCACAAAACCGAATTCTATACCCATTGAGCAACAACTCCTTATTTCCCCCTTCCTTCAGCTCCCAGCAACCACAATCATTTCTGTTTCTCTGATTTTTGACTACTTTTTTTTTTTAACATCTTTATTGGAGTATAATTGCTTTACAATGGTGTGTTAGTTTCTGCTGTATAACAAAGTGAATCAGCTATACATATACATACATCCCCATATCTCCTCCCTCTTGCGTCTCCCTCTCACCGTCCCTATACCACCCCTCTAGCCGGTCACAAAGCACCGAGCTGATCTCCCTGTGCTATGTGGCTGCTTCCCACTAGCTATCGATTTTATATTTGGTAGTTTATATATGTCCATGCCACTCTCTCACTTCGTCCCAGCTTACCCTTCCCCCCTCCCAGTGTCCTCAAGTCCATTCTCTACATCTGCGTCTTCATTCCTGTCTGGCCCCTGGGCTCTTCAGAACCATTTTTTAAAAATTAATTCCATATATATGTGTTAGCATAGGGTAGTAGTTTTTCTCTTTCTGACTACTTCACTCTGTATGACAGACTCCAGGTCCATGCACCTCACTACAAATAACTCAATTTTGTTTCTTTTTACGGCTGAGTAATATTCCATTGCATATATGTGCAACATCTTCTTCATCCATTCCTCTGTTGATGGACACTTAGGTTGCTTCCATGTCCAGGCTATTGTAAAGAGCGCTTCAATGAACATTGTGGTACATGACTCTTTTTGAATTATGGTTTTCTCAAGGTAAATGCCCAGTAGTGGGATTACTGGGTCATATGGTGGTTCTACTTTTAGTTTTTTGAGGAACCTCCATACTGTTCTCCATAGTGGCTGTATCAATTTACATTCCCACCAGCAGTGCAAGAGGGTTCCCTCTTCTCCACACCCTCTCCAGCATTGTTTGTAGATTTTTTGATGATGGCCATTCTGACCGGTGTGAGGTGATACCTTATTGTAGTTTTGATTTGCATTTCTCTAGTGATTAATGACGTTGAACATCCTTTCATGTGTTTGTTATCAATCTGTATATCTTCTTTGGAGAAATGTCTGTTTAGGTCTTCTGCCCATGTTTGGATTGGGTGGTTTGTTTTTTTGATATTGAGCTGCATGAACTGCTTGTATATTTTGGAGATTAATTCTTTGTCAGTTGCTTCGTTTGCAAATATTTTCTCCCATACTAAGGGTTGTATTTTTGTCTTGTTTATGGTTTCCTTTGCTGTCCAAAAGCTTTTAAGTTTCATTAGGTCCCATTGGCTTATTTTTGTTTTTATTTCCATTTCTCTAGGAGGTGGGTCAAAAACGATCTTGCTCTGATTTATACCATAGAGTGTTCTGCCTATGTTTTCCTCTAAGAATTTTATAATGTCTGGCCTTACATTTAAGTCTTTAATCCATTTTGAGTTTATTTCAGTGTATGGTGTTAGGGAGTGTTCTAATTCCATTCTTTTACAGCTACATGTAGCTGTCTAGTTTTCCCAGCACCACTTACTGAAGAGGTTGTCTTTTCTCCATTGTATATTCTTGCCTCCTTTATCAAAGATAAGGTAACCATATGTGCATGGGTATATCTCTGGGCTTTCTATCCTGTTCCATTGATCTATATTTCTGTTTTTGTGCCAGTATCATACTGTTTTGAATGTTGAAGCTTTGTAATATAGTCTGAAGTCAGGGAGCCTGATTCCTCCAGCTCTGCTTTTCTTTCTCAAGATTGCTTTGGCTATTGAGGGTCTTTTGTGTTTCCATACAAATTCTGCAATTTTTTGTTCTAGTTCTGTGAAAACTGCCATTGGTAGTTTGAGAGGGATTGCATTGAATTTGTAGATTGCTTTGGAGAGTATAGTCACTTTCACAATGTTGATTCTTCCAATCCAGAACATGGCATATCTCTAAATCTGTTTGTATCATCTTTAAATTCTTTCATCAGTGTCTTATAATTTTCTGCATACAGGTCTTTGTCTTCTTAGGTAGGTTTATACCTAGGTATTTTATTATTTTTTTTGCAATGGTGAATGGAAGTGTTTCCTTAATTTCTCTTTCAGATATTTCAGCATTAGTGTATAGGAATGCAAGAGACTTCTGTGCTTTAATTTTGTACCCTGCTACTTTACCAAATTCATTGATTAGCTCTAGTAGTTTTCTGGTAGCATCTTTAGGATTCTCTATGTATAGTATCATGTCATCTGCAAACAGTGACAGTTTTACTTCTTCTTTTCTGATTTGGATTCTTTTTCTTCTCTGACTGCTGTGGCTAAAATTTCCAAAACTGTTGAATAATAGTGGTGAGAGTGGGCAACCTTGTCTTGTTCCCGATCTTAGTGGAAATAGTTTCAGTTTTTCACCTTTGAGAATGATGTTGCCTATGGGCTTGTCATATATGGCCTTTATTATGTTGAAGAAAGTTCCCTCTATGCCTGCTTTCCAGAGGGTTTTTATCATAAATCGGTGTTAAATTTTGTCAAAAACTTTTTCTGCATCTATTGAGATGATCATGTTGTTTCTCCTTCAGTTTGTTAATACGGTTTATCACATTGATTGATTTGCATATATTGAAGAATCCTTGCATTCTTGGGATGAACCCCACTTGATCATGGTGTATGATCCTTTTAATGTGCCGTTGGATTCTGTTTGCTAGTATTTTGTTGAGGATTTTTGCATCTATTTTCATCAGTGATATTGGCCTGTAGTTTTCTTTCTTTGTGACATCTTTGTCTGGTTTTGGTATCAGGGTGATGGTGGCCTCGTAGAATGAGTTTGGAAGTGTTACTCCCTGTGCTATATTTTGGAAGAGTTTGAGAAGGATAGGTGTTAGCTCTTCTCTAAATGTTTGATAGACTTCACCTGTGAAGCCCTCTGGTCCTGGGCTTTTGTTTGTTGGAAGATATTTAATCACAGTCTCAATTTCAGTGCTTGTGATTGGTCTGTTTATATTTTCTATTTCTTCCTGGTTCAGTCTCAGAAGGTTGTGCTTTTCTAAGAATTTGTCCATTTCTTCTGGATTGTCCATTTTCTTGGCATAGAGTTGCTTGTAGTAATCTCTCATTACCCTTTGTATTTCTGCAGTTTCAGTTGTTACTTCTCCTTTTTCACTTTTAATTCTATTGATTTGAGTCTTCTCCCTTTTTTTCTTGACGTGTCTGGCTAATGGTTTATCAATTTTGTTTATCATCTCAAAGAACAAGCTTTTAGTTTTATGGTCTTTGCTATCTTTTCCTTCATTTATTTCTGATCTGATCTTTATGATTTCTTTCCTTCTGCTAACTTTGGGGTTTTTTGTTCTTCTTTCTCTAATTGCTTTAAGTGTAAGGTTAGTTTGTTTATTTGAGATGTTTCTTGTTTCTTGAGGTAGGATTGTATTGCCATAAACTTCCCTCTTAGAACTGCTTTTGTTGCATACCATAGGTTTTGGGCTGTCATGTTTTCATTGTCATTTGTTTCTAGGTATTTTTTGATTTCCTCTTTGATTTCTTCAGTGATCTCTTGCTTATTTAGTAGTGTATTGTTTATCCTCACTTTATTTGTATTTTTTACAGATTTTTTTCCTGTAATTGATATCTAGTCTCATAGCCTTGTGATTAGAAAAGATACTTGATACAATTTCAATTTTCTTAAATTTACCACGGCTTGATTTGTGATTCAAGATATGATCTATCCTGGAGAATGTTCCATGAGCACTTGAGAGGAAAATGTAATCTGCTGTTTTTGGATGGAATGTCCTATAAATATCAGTTAAGTCCATCTTGTTTAATGTATCATTTAAAGCTTGTGTTTCCTTATTTATTTTCAATTGGATAATGTCCATTGGTGAATGTGGGTTGTTAAATTCCCCTACTATTATTGTGTCACTGTCGCTTTCCCCTTTTATGGCTGTTAGCCTTTGCCTTATGTACTGAGGTGCTCCTAGGTTAGGTGCATAAGTATTTACAATTGTTATATCTTCTTCTTGGATTGATCCCTTAATCATTATGTAGTGTTCTTCTTTGTCTCTTGTAATAGTCTTTATTTTAAAATCTATTTTGTCTGATATGAGAATTGCTACTCCAGATTTCTTTTGAATTCCATTTGCATGGAATATCTTTTTCCACCCCCTCACTTTCAGTCTGTATGTGCCCCTAGGTCTGAAGTGGGCCTCTTGTAGACAGCATATGTATGGGTCTTCTTTTTGTACCCATTCAGCCAGTCTATGTCTTTTAGTTGGAGCATTTAATCCATTTACATTTAAAGTAGTTATCGATATGTATGTCCTTATTACCATTTTCTTAATTGTTTTAGGTTTGTTATTGTAGGTCTTTTCCTTCTCTTGTGTTTCCTGCCCAGAGAAGTTTCTTTAGCATTTGTTGTAGAGCTGGTTTAGTGGTGCTGAATTCTCCTAGCTTTTGCTTGTCTGCCAACATTTTAATTTCTCCATCAAATCTGAATGAGATCCTTGCTGGGTAGAGTAATCTTGGTTGTGGGATTTTTTCCTTTCATCACTTTAAATATGTCCTGCTACTATGTTCTTGCTTGCAGACTTTCTGCTGAAAGATCAGCTGTTAACCTTATGGGGATTCCTTTGTACATTATTTGTTGCATTTCGCTTGCTGTTTTTAATATTTTTTCTTTGTATTTAATTTTTGATAATTTGATTAATATGTGTCTTGGCATGTTTCTCCTCGATTTATCCTGTATGGGACTCTCTTCATTTCTTGGACTTGATTGACTATTTCCTTACCCATATTAGGGAATTTTTCAACTATAATCTTTTCAAATATTTTCTCAGTCCCTTTCTTTTTCTCTTCTTCTTCTGAGACCCCTATAATTTGAATGTTGGTGTATTTTATGTTGTCCCAGAGGTCTCTGAGACTGTCCTCAATTCTTTTCATTCTTTTTTCTTTATTCTGCCCTGCAGTAGTTATTTCCACTATTTTATCTTCCAGGTCACTTATCCGTTCTTCTGCCTCAGTTATTCTGCTACTGATTCCTCTAGGGAATTTTTAATTTCATTTATTGTGCTGTTCATCATTGTTTGTTTTGCTCTTAGTTCTTCTAGGTCCTTGTTAAACGTTTCTTGTATTTTCTCCATTTTATTTCCAAGATTTTGGATCATCTTTACTATCATTAATCTGAATTATTTTTCAGGTAGACTGCCTATTTCCTCTTCATTTGCTTGGCCTGGAGGGTTTTTACCTTGTTCCTTTGTCTGCTGTGTATTTCTCTGTCTTCTCATTTTGCTTAACTTACTGTGTTTGGGGTCTCCATTTTGCAGGCTGCAGGTTCATAGTTCCCCTTGTTTTTGGTGTCTGCTCCCAGTGGGTAAAGTTAGTCCAGTGGGTTGTGTAGGCTTCCTGGTAGAGGGGACTGGTGCCTGTGTTCTGGTGGATGAGGCTGGATCATGTGATTCTGGTGGGCAGGACTGCAACCATTGGTGTGTATTGGGGTGTCTGTGAACTTATTATGATTTTACACAACCTCTTTGCTAATAGGTGGGGCTGTGTTCCTATGTTCCTAGTTGTTTGTCATAAGGTGTCCAGCACTGTAGCTTGCTGGTCGTTGAGTGGACCTGGGTCTTAGTGTTGAGATGGAGGTCTCTGGGAGAGATTTGCTGTTTGATATTACGTGGGGCCAGGAGGTCTCTTGTGGACCCATGTCTTGATCTCAGCTCTCCCACCTCGGAGGCTCAGTCCTGACACCTGGCCAGAGCACAAAGACCCTTCAGCCACACGGCTCAGAAGAAAAGGGAGAAAAAGAAAGAAAACATAAATAAAATAAAATAAAGTTATTAAAATAGAAAAAAATTATTAAAAATAAAAAAGTAATAAAGGAAGAAGAGAAGAAACCAAAAAACTAATCCACCAATGATAGAAGCACTAAAAACTATACTAATAAAAAAAAAAACAAGGGACAGTCAGAACCTTAGGACAAATGGTCAAAGCAAAGCTATACAGATAAAATCACACAAAGAAGCATACACATATACACAAAAAGAGCAAAACAAAAAAATATATATATAAGTATAAAATTTAAAAAGGAAGAGAGCAACCAAATCAATAAACAAATCTACCAATGATAATAAGCTCTAAATACTAAACTAAGATAAACATAAAAGCAGAAACAAATTAGATGCAGAAAGTAAACCCCAAATCTACATTTGCTCCCAAAGTCCACTGCCTCAATTTTGGGGTGACTCGTTGCCTATTCAAGTATTCCACAGATATGGTGTGTATCAAGTTGACTGTGGAGATTTAATCCTCTGCTCCTGAGGCTGCTGGGAGAAATTTCCTTTTTCCTTCTTTGTTCACACATCTCCTGGGAATCAGCTTTGGATTTAGCTCTGCCTCTGCATGTAGGTCACCTGAGGGCATCTTTTGGGAAGTCTGAGGTCTTCTGCCAGCATTCAGTAGGTGTTCTGCTGGAGTTGTTCCACATGTAGTTGTAGTTTTGATCTGATTTTTTACTACTTTAGATACCTCACACACATGGAATCACATATTTGTCTTTTTGCTACTGGCTTTTTTCACTTTGCACAAAGTCCTCAAGTTTTATCCATGTTGTAGGTTGTGACAGGGTTTCCTTCTTCATTAGACACTGAATAATATTCCGTTGTATGTATACACCACATTTCCTTTATCTGTTCATTCATCCATGGTCGCTTGGGTTGTTTTCACCTCTTGCTTATTGTAAATAATGCTGCAATGAATATAGGTGTGCTATCTAGCCTAATTCTTGATCCTTAATGGGAAAAACAAAAGTTTTTTTGTCTTACAAGTCATCCAACTAATTCCCTGAGGTGGAATTGGAATTGAGGATCTAATCATAAAAATATGCATACATCTGGAATTGTTTTTCTGTCTCCCCAGCACCACTATCACTACCCCCACTTTGGGAGGGGGCATTTACAGGGATAGTAGAGCAAACCAGTCCACTCACTCATAGAGATACAATAATATGCAACGTCCAACTTTATCTGGCATTGCTTGTTTTCTAATCAAAATAAATACATTGTTTTACTAATTATTGTTTATTGAAGTTGTTAAGAATCCAAATGCTTTGACCACATGGTAAAAATAAATTCTGGATTTTGTTATTTTTTTGTACATTATTTCACTCAACATGCATGATCTGATTGTCTAGTCTTTCTTTAAACACTAGAAATTCAAAGAATATGACATTGTTCTCCCCTCAAGAAACTCAAAATTCAGTAGTAGAAATTGAGATATGAACACATAATTATAATTCAACATGACAGTGTGTGGATAGAATAACACACTGAATATTGCAGAAGAACCTAAGAGAGGTACTTTTCCTTTCAGAGAAAGGTAGGGAGAAGGTAACACACAATGGTTTCTGGAAGGCGATGGCACTTGAGTCAAGGATTACAGGAATAATAAGAAAGAGTGATGTGTAGGGGAACACCAGCAAAGCAAGTGCATCAGAGACTTCCAGTAATTTAAAGACTAAAAACTGGATATTGAAAGATTGGTCAGCTTAGGAAGTGCTAACTCTTAAGCATGAAGGTAAGACAGAAATATGACTTTGAGAACTGAATTGGAAGCAAGTGAAGTGGAGACAACTAGGGTAAACTATCTAAAAGCCAGATTTTTTTAGTGGTTGTTTTAGTATACACAATTTGGGTCAAAATTGTATCAGGGAGATAATCAAACCAGTCTAATAGATGAAGAATAATCCTTTCAATGACAAGAACCCCCTACTCACTAAAAATTACTTAATGGCATATTCACATCAACCCACCAAGTATTCACTATTGCAGTGCCACCCTCAAAATATTTTTCTAGATAACTCATACTAACATTTCTTTACTGAGGCATTGCCATTTAAGATGGGTGGGGGGGGGAGGTCTTACTGATTTGAGTGAGACAGAATAAGAGAAAATTGAGGAGAATATTTAAGTGTTTCCTTGGAGACTATCAGAGAACAAGGAGAAAGTGAGACAGAATAATCTAAGGAGCCAGAGCCAAGTGACTTAAGGCATTTAAAAGGACAGTGGATAAAACACTCAGGAATATGTAAATGTGACTAATTTTGTATTGGCCAGGAACGGTTTGATAACCTAGCAGGTCTTTCTGTTTGGCAGTTAGTAGAGCTGCAGTTCTCACCGCAGCCGCACAGAGGTGTGCAATTGTTTACTGGATGGGAAAGCAGATGACATCATCCAATACCCCGACAGCAAAGTGATCATTTCCAGTCACTTCTGAGCATTGCGAAACTGTTGCCTGATAATTCTTTCCATGTGGTGGAATCATCTCAGGAAGAGAATTGAAAGAGAAGACAGAATTATTCCTGAAATGTGCTGGTCATGTGGCTGCAAATCCCTGTGTTAAATATGGAGTTTTATTGCTATTTTCAGAATTTAAAAAATAACGTCCATGGTCCAGAAATAAAACTTAATGAATAAATCAATAATAGAGCTGAGAGGCTTGACACACGTATATGACCAAGAACCTTTCTGCAGACATCACAAAGGAAGCTTCTTTACATTTTCTTTAACATTTGTTAATTCAGAAAAAGAGAGGCAATGGCTGTTTTGGAGGCATTAAAGTGCTATTGTGGCTTTTTTGTTGTTTTATTTTAAATGTTTTTATACCAGTGAAATAAGATCTAAACAAACTATTTGTTTCTCTTTTTTTTCATCCTCCATCTTTCCACATGGCTAGTGTGCAGCTGACGCACATTCAGTTTGATATGATTTTAATGCCAGGCCTTTTTAATCTCTCACAACCTTGTTCATTTTCTCACCTTTGAGGAATTTCACACTTGTCTCACAGATTTCTTCTCCAACCCATCCCATAGCTAATTTCAACATTATAGCGGATAACTTTTTCAACATATGAGACCTTCACTTCCTCCACGTTGCTTTGTTCCGCTCTGGAAACCCACATGTTGGAAGCCATGCATCACATCCTATCATCACCTGAACATTTTCTTCTTTGGCCAGCATGCTCACAGGTGCCGAAGCTGACCACTCCACTCTAAAAGTAATGCCCAGTCTGCCTGCCATTTCTACTCCTTCTCACACCTACTAACCCTGTTCCTTGTCCTTTAGACTCTCAGTTTGTCTCTAGACTCTTCCCTCCTCTCTGCCCTCCCCTGTTCCTCAGCCAGCTTCTGGCTTTCATTGGTTCACTTGTTTGTCTGCCTCGCCTGAACCCTGTGGTCACCCATTTCTCCTCCCTCACTGATAACCAAGAATCCTCTAACCCATCTTACACTTCCTCTGCAGCTGTCCTGCCAATCCCCAGGGTTGGACAAATCCAGCCATATGTCTTCTCTGCTCTTGTCATCCTAGTGCCAAGTAATACTGGAAAAAGTCAAGAAACTGCCAGTTGGCTCCCCTACAAATTTATGATATCTAATCTAAGTTGGCCCCTCAGGACTGTTTAGAAATCCTTTTATTCACAGTGAATTCTTCAAATACTTCCAAACGACCTCCATTCTCCTCAAGCCCTTAAGTCCGTCCTTTCACCCACTGTCGGCAAATGACCTCACCTCCTACTTCCCTCAGGAGATTGAAGTCATCCAACATACACTTTGTAAGCTCTCTTCATAGATTTTTTTCCATCTGATCCCTTTCCCTTAATGCAGAGCATAAGACTAGAGGCAGATCAAGCTACTACGTTTCACCAGGAATGGGGGAGGGAAGGAGAGTAGTTCTTCTTCTATGGGGTTACAGAATACAGACACCAAAAACGGAGGGCAAACCCAAGCTGAGTCTCAGTACAAGGGAATCAATGGACCAAGAATGCTGAGAGAGATGATGAGCTTCACCAGTGCGAGGCGGTCTGGATGAATCCCATCGATAACGTTGCAAAGACCTGAGACAGGTTTTTAATATAACGGTACCCTTGTATGACGACTGTGAAATTAGTTAAATTCATTTCAAAGGATTAGAGGCTGTCCTACAAATTCTCAGTCCCTAATATTTCATAGGAAGCTGTGTTCATCTTTTTTTAAAAAAAAACACTTTCCATCTGTATGTTAGAGCCAATCTCCACCGCCCCCCCCCCACCGAGAAAGTCGTTCTATCTTTCACATTGTCTTTCTGTTGAACCCTCGTCTAGTTCATTGTTTGCTGCTCCTTGTTGGCCTACTGTATTATTTGTCTCCAAAACACTAAAAAGAAAAACAAAACTGAAAATCCCAGCCCTCCTCAGCTACTTACCTATCTCTTCTGCTTGCTATTCAATGGGTATATAGTTTCAGTTATTCAAGATGAAAAACTTTTAGGGAATTCTCTGGCAGTCCAGTGGTTAGGACTCACACTTTTGTTGCAGGGGCCCAGGTTGGATCCCTGGTTGGGGAACTAATATCTTGCAAGCCACATGGTGTGGCCAAAAAAAAAAAAAAAGATGAAAAATTCTAGAGATCTGCTGTACAACTTTGTGCCTATAGTTAACAATACTGTACTGTACACTGAAATATTTGCGAGAATAGAGCTCATGCTATGTGTTTTCTACTACAATTTTTAAAAAAGCAAAGCCTGTGCTTGCCCTCCTCCCACCCTGCAATGCCTAACCCAACCTATGGACTGCTAGCTTTTCTCTGTAACACTAATAGAAAACTGCCTTCTCAAAAGATATGAATTCATTCTCAAAGGCTGAATCTCCTGGCCTGTTATCAGTCCTTGCCCATCTTGGTCTCAGTGCTGGTGAACACATCTTTCTTATTGGCCGGATCTGCACTCTCGAGTTCTGTGACAAGACACTCACCTTCCTCTCCACCAGCACCTCTGATCACACCTGAGTCTTGCCTTGACTCACACACCACTTCCAAGCACTGATGAGGAATGTTTTGCACGTTTCAATCCTCAGTCCTCTTCCTTTGTCATTCTACTTTCACTCCACCCATTATTCACGTTATTGACTCTCATTTCCACATCTCTACCTAGGACCTCTCTCCCACCCTTCAGAATTCCAGCTCTACCAATACAGAAAGTTCCATGTGTCCCAAGTCAAATGCAAGGTTAAGTGATATAAAGTTAAGAACACATTTTCCTGAACTATATTATCTGAGTTCAAATTCTGACTCTGCTTCTTAGTAGCTGTGCAACCTTGGCCAAGTTGCTTAAGTTCTCTGTCCCTTAATGTCTTCACCTGTAAAATGGAGATAATGAGAGTACCTATATCATTACTCTATTGTGAAGGTTAAAGAGTTAATTCACACAAAGTGCTAGAATGATCCTGGTATAAATGCTCAGTAAACATTAGCTGTTGTTATTATCACTTACCCTTTCTTGCATAAATCCTGTTCTTTGGGTTGTATTTTCCTTCTCAGTTAACGGCAGCAGCAACAGCTCAATCATCCGTACTAAAAGCCTCACAGTCACCTTCTAACCTCTTTCCACACTCAGCTTGCTTTATATCCAGTTTCTACCAACTACATAAGGTTTTAATCTTCCATTTTCTTTCCCTCTGCTGATGCCCAAGCCCAGAACTTCATCCTCTTTCACCTGAAGTATTGCAATAGCTCCCTTGTGAACAGCCTGCTTTCCATCTTAACCCCCCAGCTCATCTTCAGCTCAATGTTCTTTTCTAAACACAGATATCAGCTTAAACCCTTTTCTGTTTTATTAATCACCTTCAGAAGAAATTGCATTGTTGAGCACAATGTAGGTAATTTTCTTTCTTACCTCCGATCAGTTACCTCTGCTGCCTTCCCCAGCTGCTCAGGGACTCTCGGAACACACCATGGGCTTTAACTCACCCAAGTGTTTGCAAAAGCTCTTCTCTGTGCCTCAATATCTCATCTACCCCACCTTATTTATCAAATTTCTATTTATCTTTTAAGTACCAGTTTAAATAGCATGTTAGTAAGGCATCACTTTTGTATCTCCATTCCCTGAAAAGAATGATAGATGATAGTTAGATAGATAGATAGATAGATCTTAATTACTTTTCATGGTATTTATTTGTTTATATTTCTGTTCTTGATTAGGTTGTGAGCTTTATCAGTTCGGTGAAATGATATCCATTTTTGTATTTCTAGTCCACAACAGAGCTCTGACACATATTAAGTGTCCTATGAAATGTTATTGAATAAATCACTATTTCTCCCAAATTCCCAAACGTACCTCTGTCTTTTTCTAAGCTTATAGAATCTATTGCAAAAATGCTTTTCCTATTAACCCTTCCTTTCCAATCTTACTACTTTGCCTAGTTCACAACTTCATCACCATTGGCGTAGATTATTACAAGAGCCCCTCCTTTGATCACCAGCTTAGTTTTTCTTGCTTTTGAAGCCATCCATTATATATTGTTTCCAGAGATATCTTGATTAACAACAGATTCTATGGTTTTATTCCATGGTTCGTACCCTTTCAAAGTCTCCTATTGACTAGACGGAAAAATATAAACCCCTTAGCCCTGCTTCTCTAACTCTACAGCCTTAGTTCAGATATTTTCTCCTCCACACCCACCAAATACACAAGCTACACTCCAACATCCTGAACGATTGGCTATTCCTTTAACCCAGGATGCTCATACTCCAATATATTGGTATCTTATCCATCTGTCAAAATCCAACTGAAATGGCCTCTCTCCCATAAAGCCTTTCACAAACCCCCTGGTCAGAAAAACATTGCTTCTCATTTTGTCTTCCCAAAGCTTTCATAAAGGCATTTGTGTTAGCATGTCATTGTCTCCCTTCTGTATCAGTATGTGTTCTTCATACTACAGAATTAAAGATATTACTTCAATAAATTGCAAGTCACAAGTCTCTTTGTGGGCAGAAATTTTGCCTGTTATATGCATTATACAGAATGCATTATACAGAATGGGTATTAAAAAATAGTTGCTAGCTGAATCAAGAGGGTGTATCAAAGATAGTGGAGTTAGAATGTACAGAGGCCAGAATGGAGAAGGCATCTAAGAGATGGGGCCATGTGACTGTGTCTGGGCCTGAGGACTGCTGTCAAGAAACAGTGAGTAGAGGAAGATAAATCTGCAAAGTTGTTTGTGGAGACCTTGAATGTCAAGCTGAGAAGCTCAGGAATTATCCTATTGTTACTTGGAATATGGTATAGGTTTTTGAGTAAGAGCATTATGTGTTATACACACTGTTTTCAGATTTATCTGTTAGTTGATTTCAGAATAAATTGAAAGGAAAAGAACCTGAGGACAGAGATGCCAGTCAGAAGACTTTGGCATTGATCCAGGTTGAAGTGCCCTCAACTCGGGCCATGATAGTAAGAAGAAAAAGATCCTAAAGACATAGCAAAGGAAGAAACTATAAGACTTGGTAAAAAATCAAATGCAAGAAATAAAGAGAAGGGAGTTGGGTCATTCATACATTTGCTAGACATCTCCTTCAATGAAAAGAATATCTAGCTGTTTCTTAATGTTTCTTGGTGACAATTTAATATCTCAAAGTGTAGAAGAAGTGGCAGAAGATATTGCCACCACTCTGACTTGTTAGGAGGAGTGTATAAGTGAAGCAAAAGGAACAGTGATCTTTATTGAAAGGAGTCATTCTCAAATTTTAAAAAATAGACTTGGTAAGTTAAAAGTTCATGACAATGAAATATCTTATGTTTATTACTATTAGTAGTATTATAATCTCAGAATTTGTGATAGACAGGAAGTCAGACATGGATTATAGACTCTAGAAAAACAGATTTCAAAAGATTCCAGAGGAAAAATAGTCTCTGATCCTGAAAAGGGTTGTTCAAGAGAAACTCTTAAACAGAAACCATGATAATTCTGATTTACCTAAAAGAAGATGGCAAGCAAGCACCTAAGAATCCAGTGTAGCAAGAAAGGAGCTCTTCTACAGGTGCAGGTATTAAATGGGGTTGCACAAATACAGAATGAAGAGCACCCAACTGAGAATGATAAGAGGTCAGAGTTAAGGGATTATAAAGAATAAATTGGGACATAGAAAAGGAAAAAAAAGACTATTTAGCTTTGTGCTGAGTTAAGAAAAGGATAATAAAAGGATAAATTCACTATTTGGAGCCAAGTAGGAAGCACAACTCCAATTCTGTGTCCATTTTCTCATTCATTCACTAATTTACCAAGTGAACATTAAGCCAGGCCTTATGGATACAAAAGAATGACACTGATCCTGTGCTCAGATAGCTCACATTCTTTACCCAGGATATAGTCCTCAGACTAGAAAGCAGAGCGAAAAGTTTGGCAAGAAACCCAAATCAACAGAACAGAGGAGATCATAAGGGAACTCTACCTGAACTAATTGAGTTCATCACTTGACCTGGATGAAACACATTCCAGGATTGAGTTTGCAGAAGTTAATGGCACATCACACCTAATAAGATTAAAAATCAAAGACAGCAGGAGAGATGCTAGAAATCATAGCATATATGAGCAATACTGCAGGGCTTTTATTTTTTTCCACTATGATGAGTTAATATAAGCCAATGGTGTGGCATGATTAACCCCAAAGACAAGACAAGCCTATATTATCTTAACAGAACTGATAGTCTCACTCCACCCTGAGCAGTGAGACCATCATTCTAGACTATTGCGAGTACATCAGCCTTGTCTTAGTGTCTAGACACAGTGAAACAAAACTTAGCTGAGGCTGAAGACTGAACAATGGTAACCAGAGGGGTGGTATGGAAAATAGTCAGAAAAAAATTTCAGGGAATGGTCAAAGAAATAGAAGGAGACAGAGATTTATATCCTTTGTGGGGTGGAGGGGGAGTATAGAAGAGTTTTTAGGAGTGTGTACTCAGAGCTCTTTTTTTTTTTTAACCAATTTTGAAAAGATGCTCACTCTAGGCAGACAAATTATAAAAGAGTGGCCTTTCTGGGCAGACTTCACCTGAGGTGCATTCTGCCTTGTGAGTAAAAAATGGCGCCTCTTCCTCTGGGTGGACACATTCCTTCTAGAGAACACCTGGGGTGCTGGAGCAAGGGAGCAAACCAGCACCTCTACGTGGCCCACGTGTAGTCAACACTTCAGAGAAGTCCATGAAAAAGATGACAGAGGAAGGCAACAGAAGAGGTTTGGCAGTTGTGTCATTCAATTATGCTGTTTCATTGGAGAGGTAAAGACCACTGAGTGCTGGATCACACTGCTTCCCACTCATGTCCATGAGAATTGCTTCCATTTGTAAATCACTCCAGGCCTTTTCCTGTCACCTAACTCTCTCCTTCCGGGGGTGGAAGTCGGGAGAAAAATCTGACTGGTGAGTCCAGAAGATAAAATGGACATGCTCAGTTCAGCTACTTACAGATTATATCTTGGTATCCATTTGCCTGCAGACAGTGTCATAGCCAGGCCACAAGCAGTGTGGGATAGGCGCTATCACCTTCCCCATGACACACATACACCGAAGTCGGTATTTGGGGAGACTAAATTTAATTCAATATCGCTATCAAGTTAAAGTTCATATGTAAGCATATAGTCCAACATTGTTTTTACTGATAATAAAACTGACATTTTGATCTCTTTCACCCTGACCCCTATTTCTGTCCCTTAACTGGCACCAAGTTCTAGGAAAAGGAGAGAGAGGAACTATTTGTTAGCTCTGCAAAACACCAGCAGGAGGAATTAATGAGTAGACTCTCAGTAAATGAAGAACGCAAGTATGGATAATTTTTTGAGCTATTTTGGCCATAAAAAATATAAATAATGAGAAAGAACAGTGGGGACTTCAGGATGCAGTCGTCTGCCCAGAAAAAGGAAAAAAAAAAAAAGTAACAGTGAGATCACTGAAGGGACAGATTTTGAGACTAGAGTCAGGGAATGAGGTTGATGGCACAGCACAGTAGAAATGAGCAGGAGAAAATTAATTTCTTCCAATGAGATTGAAAATAAGGAGGAGAAGATGGAGAGAGATAATAATTCTCAGCCCCCATGAAGTACCAGGCAATTGCATTGGCCTAATTAAACCCATTTCACAAATGAGAAAATTAAGTTACATTAGGGTAGGTAGCCATTATTGTTTTCAATATACACCTTGGAGTATACATTAAGATGAAAAAGAGGCAGGGGAGGAATCTCATGATTGGGAGGTTGAATGAAATGATGATGAGAAAAAATTGCGGGAAGCCTAAAACTCAATACGATTGTGAAGGTAATCTGTGTTCGATTTGCTGACCGTTCAATCTGGTTGTGTATTAAAGTCACCTAGAGATGCTTGTTGAAGACAGAGATTCTTGGTCTCCCCACCTGGAAATTCTGATTCAGTATATCTGAAATGGGCAGCTGAAATCTGTATTTTTATCAACCCCCTAAGGCAGTTTAATGCAGACCAGCTTTGAGGATTCAACAATCTTAAATCACTGCTTTCAGCATATCCTTCCTTGCTTATCAAACTAGAATTGCTTCCATCTTCACACTCCATTGTATACAAGTAAAATTCTCTACTTACCTTAAAGACTTTTCATAGTATAGTATCACATGACCTAGCTAACTTTATCACACAGAACTTACCAACACAAACCTGCTTGCAGTCAGGAGGTCTCCCCAGCATCCAGCTAGGGACTTCCCTCCACTCCTCTACACCTACCAAACTTCTGCATAGTCTTTAAATTCTGGTTTAATTAACACCTCTTCTCCAAAGGCACCTCCAGCTAGCATCACCCCAAAGGTCTCTTCCTTCTCCTGACTCACTACATCTATGGTCTGTGTCTCAGCACTTAAGATTTAAATATACACTGGTGTTTGCTGCATTCTGGGTCATGGGTGCTGTTCTTATCTATAAAATTAACATGTAAGATACCTCTTTGTATGCACACCACTTCCTATCATGCTCATGGGTCCATAATGGGCACTGAGAAATCAGTGTAGTAAGAGAGAAAGGGAGAGGAAAAGAAAGTATGTTTTGGCAGTATAACTGAAGAATCAGGCACATCAGCTCTGCTTCCCTCAGAATTAGCTTCACTCTTAGGTAGACCCTTTTAGGTAGTGGCCCTCGGCAGCTCCGGGTTTATTGCCTACCAGCTAAGTCACCCTAGTAGAAAGAAAGCTTTTCTTTACCAATTGTTGCAGCTGAAGTCCCAGCTTTCATCTTCATTGGCCAAGGTTGAGTACATGTCTGTAACTAGAGCAAAGGCGAAAATTAGCCTCGCCCAGATCACAGGATCACTGTGAAGAAGGGTGATTACTCGAAGGCAAATTGAGTGACTGTTACAGAGAGCTAAGGGAAATAGTCCCTGGGAAGGAAAAAAATAACAGATATCTGTGTCTCCAGATTAGACCTCTAGTGTTTACATAGGAAATGCAAAATTGGAAGCTTGTAAAGAAGTAACTCTTTCAAAAGATAAGAGTGGATAAGAATCCAAAGAAAAATGAGAAATATGGAGTTTTAGAGAACTTGAGTTAGAAACCACAAGTACTTGATGAATAGTGTGGATAAAGAACAGTTCTTAGAGATATGCCTCAGGTTATATGCAGTAAAGGGGGCATCTAGGTAAGGGAAATTTAGGAGGATGAATATGAGAAAGCTGCCCAAACTGGCTAGAGATGCTGGAATCGGGCTCCAGATAAAAATAACTTTATCTCCACCTTGTCCAGAGCGATAACGAGAGAGTCTCAACTAGCCACACAGAGACATTAGGGGCAGTAGGACTCGGAACGTAGAGTTGAATATAAAAAGCCTGACGCATCAATCCAATGGGATCTACAATGTAAAATATGGCTTAACCAGGCAAATCTGACTTTTTCACCTGAAATGACTTGGTAACAAAATCTCTAAATAGTTTAAACTTACAAGAACATATGCTATCTGAAAACAAAGCCATATCACCTTATTCGAGATAATCATTTCCAAATCCTGAAAAGGCAAAGCCATAGAAGCACGTGTGTGTATCACTCCTTGACTTGGAACAATCGGCACTATACACTGGGAACTGCCTTTAAATGAGGGTATAGTGGGGTCCACTGTATAAAGGTTTTATGAAGTGCATTAACTGGTGCAAAGCCACACTTGATGAAATTTATACATTTCCTCTTTTGGCTTTGTTGTAACAAAGAGAAGTCCCTTTAAAGTTATTGTCAACAGTACGATCTTTTTAGCTGAAGACAGGAAGAGTATCATTTCTTTGATCTTCATTTGTGACCCATTCTGCCCATCCTCTAGAGATGAAGTATTTTTTAATTGAAGTATAATTACATACATCATATTAGTTTCAAGTGTATAACATGATGATTTCACATTTGTATACACTGCAAAACGATCACCACAATAGGTGACATGAAGTAGTAAAATGAAAAAAGAAGGGGAGAGGGATTCTCTTGATTTAAAATGTAAAAATCTACAGAGTAAATTTGACAGTGATAATTAGATAGAAAGATGGAAATTTCTTTATATGGAGTGTAAATGGATTAAACCTCTGAGTCTCTCCAGTAAAAGTATCCTACTTGGATGCAACTAGCATTTGACCAAAGCTTGGACATAACGTTCATTGGTGTTCAAGTGCATTGATACATAGTCACATAGGTACTGAGCACCAGAATTTCCTCTTGCATTACCAGTAGTGGATTTTTTTTTGTATTTTTTTCTCTTTGCACGAAGGCTACGTTTAGCTTAGTTACACTAGATAAAAAGTAAAATCCAAGTAACCTTGGGACCTGGTTTCTTCCATGTTTACAGGATGCTTTAAATCTGTGAAATAATAAGCCTAATTCTCTAAAGTGGGTTGGGAAATATCTTGCATATGCCTATACCATGTGAGCCAATACGGTCATCCATATGACCTCACATACATGAAGGGTCTCAGATACAGACTTTTGACATTATTTTCACATAAAGTTACACAAATATTCCCAGAGACAAACTGCTAAAATGGAAAGAAGTTAATGTTCTTCATACAACTTTAGATGTGCATGTCATTACCAGATCATACCACCCACTACATTTTATAAATTAATATATTTAAAGATAAAACTTATAATTATTATTTTGTGCATAGCCTAATTATGTTGTCTTAAATTTGAGTGGTTGAAAGTATTGTCAAATACAAACTTTTACTTAAAAAAATTTTGTAGAGGTATGATTGACATAAAAAAAGCTGTACATAGTTAATGTGCACAACTTGATAACTATTAATATGTGCCTGTGAAACCATCACCACAATCTGTGCTGTAAACATATTGATCACCTCCATTTCTTCTTGCCCTCTTTATTTGTTTTATTTTTATTTATTTATGTTTGTGTGTGATAAAAACACTCTAATGTAAGATCTACCCTCTTAGCAAAATTTCAATTATACAGTAGAGTGTCATTAACTACAGTAAAGGCACTATGCTGTACCATAGATCTCTATGATTTTTCATCTTGCATAACTGAAACTTTAAGCCTTTTGACTAAAACCTCCCTGTTCCCCCCTCCGCCCTAGCCCTTGGCCACCACCGTTCTACTCTGTGTTGTTATGAGTTTGACTATTTCAGATTCTTCATATAATTGGGATCATGTAGTATTTGCTCTTCTGTGTCCGGCTTATTTCACTTGGCAAATGTCCTCCAGGTCCATCCATGTTGTTGAAAATGGCAGGATTTCCTTCCTTTTTAAGGCTGAATAATATTCTATTGTATGTAAATACCATGTTTCTTTATCCATGCATCTATCAACAGACATTTAGGTTGTTTTCATATTTACAATGTCTTGGCTATTGTAAACTTTTAATACTAGATGCTTTAATTTTTTCAATCCTGTGTTGGTTTTTCTCAATTTTTTTATATTCAGGATCTTCTGACCCAATGCTATTGAAGAGGTTACACTTACTTACAGCAATAGAGAAAAACACTTTGCAGATTTGTTTAAGGAGGAGAAGGCAGTATGTCATCAGAACATCTGCCCCACAGCACAGCCAGGTACCTATGTCACATGAGTGGGAATTGCCTCACTGTGTCTCCTTTGGGGCAGCAATGGACCTTCCTGGAGGGAATGCAACCTGACCGTGAAGGGAAGTGGACAGGTGCAGAAGAGAAGCTAAGAAAGCTGGGAGCAAACACCTCCAGATTTCTTCCTAGTAGGTAGCTGTGATGCTGAAAGCATACATTTCTTAGAAAACCTCTGTCTCTAAATATGACACTTACAGTCTTAAAATTGTTGTGTGTCGTGGATTTTCTAAGGCAATCTTAATTTCAAATATTATATTATGTTTCCAAATCTGAAGTTCAAATGCATATATATATATATATATATATATATATATACACACATACATACACATATATGGCATCTTACACACAAATAAGAGGAGTAAAGGTATGTTCTGGAACCAAAGAGGGAAAAAAGGACAGATATATTATGTCCATTCCCTCTTACAGATCATAGTATGGAAATTGGAACTTCTCAGTAAACCTTGAAGAGTCGGGGGCAGTGGAAATCTCTTATTTATACATATATGAGCTCAAATGGCTTGGCCGTATATACATAGTTTCACTTTGATAGCAGAATAACCTTTCAAGAATTCTGAAATATAAATAATAAATCAAATAAAAATGATATAGCTCCCATTAAATAAAAGAAAAGTGTGCAACAATGTAACATAAAGTGTTGCTTCCAAGGATCTGGTAACAAATCACTTGAGCCTTGCTCTTAAGAATTATCTCGGATCTGCAGCCCTAAACCAGAGTTATACATTCTATTGCACATTCATTTATCAGTTAGGATAATGCAGGGGTGATCTCTCTGAAATAGCTGTCCATTTTGTGCCTTCATATTTTCATGCATCTTCAGGACACAGCCAACCAGCCAGCTTAAATCTTCTCTGGGCAGGCCAGCATCATAACTTACTTTAATATTTCCTCTAGTGATTTTTTTTTCTCTACAGTTGATATGCATGTCAAATAAAGTCTGTCATAGCTCTTTCTCATAACATAAATTCCAGATGTTTTTGGCTTTCCCAGAAGGAAGATGTAATAGGTTTGCTTTTACTAATACACTGAGATAATGAAAATAGAAGTATGGCTATAAAGTCCTTTTATATGCTTTTCATGTTGAAATATGTAAGCCATAATATGTGTTCCTGTTCTTCCTAAATGAGGTCTATATACAGGGGGAAAAAAAGATTTAAAGTGAGAAGAAAATGGAGTTGGTATTAAGCCAAGCTAAAACATAGCTACTTGTGATGAAAAAAAAATCAAAAGGATAAAATATACTGTAACTTTACACTTTACATGGTCTTCATTCATTCTATATTTAGGACTCATTTGTTAGGAATCTACTGTGCACTCAGCACTATGTGATAAGTGAAAGGCAGGGTAACTGTTCTATAGAAGGAGACAGGACCTTTATCACCCCCCAAAATTAGTGAAATAGTCAAAGGCAACATATAAACAAATGTAAGATAGACATCATTAACTAAACACCTGAGCAATAAAAAATATCAGCTGAAAGGAATAATCCCTTGGTTTGTGGTTCATCTCGGAAAACACTAAGGCAGACATAATCCAACATGTGGACTTTGGACCAGCCCAGCCACAGCAACATCACATGGGAACTTGTCAGAAATGAACATTTTGAGAGCCACCCAGATCTGAGTCAAACTGGGGCTGGAGTCCAGCAATGTGTATTTTAGCAAGCCCTCCAGGTGACTCTGAAGCTCACTCTTCAGGGAGAGAGCCATGGCAGGGTGAAGTTCCACATGAGGGACACCCACTTGCCCCTTGGCTGCCATGAGCCACCATTACATGTCTAGTGTGAGGGAAACACAGGGTCTTCAACCAAATTATCCCCAGAAGAACCTCAGTACCAAAGTCCTTTCACTTAAACCTTCTGTCCTTGAGCACAGCTACAAAGAAAACCCGACTTCAGGCAAGGTCAGCACAGAATATTGTTTTTCCCTCCCCAGAAAGTCATGAGGCTGAGCGCCATGTTGCTCCCCCCTACTCTGGGATTCTCATCTGTGACTGATGTGAGTATAAATTGACCCAACTGTAGATTTTAGTCTCTCTGGGAAGGTTTTCAAGGCAGCTCATGATGTGTCTACTAAATTAATATGGGCTCTTTCAAAATGTGTCACATTCAAATTATGTGGTCTTTGACCTAAAGGCGGAGTCTCTCTGTCTGTCTGTCTCTTTCTCAAACCCATTTGCACCATACTTGCATTTCTTCTTTCAGTCTCAAAATATTATTTAAAACTCAGATTTACTTTCTCCCTGGAATTCTGAAGTTTTATGTACTTTAAGAGTCTTTTTCTGGTGGGGCGGGGCCTCCATGTGAAGGTAAGGTGCATGCTGCCCCGTGGGGTGGGGTCTCCCTGTGAGCACGAGACGCACGCTGCTCAGTGAGGTGGGGTCTCCAGCGGGCACCTGTGGGTCCGAATTGTTCAATAATCCTCAAAGAACAAAAGCCACCAAGAAAAGCGTTTAAAGGGTAGTTGAGATAACAGCTGGTGCCTGGACTTGGCCAAGTGGCTGTGTGGATGAAAGGCTCTTGCTGCTCCAACCAGGAGTCAGGGCTCTGCCTCTGAGGTAGGAGAGCCAACTTCAGGACACTGGTCAACAAGAGACCTCCCAGGGCTTCCCTGGTGGCGCAGTGGTTGAGAGTCTGCCTGCCGATGCAGGGGACGCGGGTTCGTGCCCCGGTCCGGGAAGATCCCACATGCCGCGGAGCGGCTGGGCCTGTGAGCCATGGCCGCTGAGCCTGCGCGTCCGGAGCCTGTGCTCCGCAACGGGAGAGGTCACAACAGTGAGAGGCCCGCATACCACAAAAAAAAAAAAAAAAAAAAAAGAGACCTCCCAGCTCCACATAATATCAAACAGTGAAAATCTCCCAGAGACCTCCATCTTAACACCAGCACCCAGGTTCACTCAATGACCAGCAAGCTACAGTGCTGGACAACCTATGCCAAACAACTAGCAAAACAGGAACACAACCCCACCCATTAGCAGAGAGGTTGCCTAAAATCATAATAAGTCCACAGACACCCCAAAACACACCACCAGACGTGGACCTGCCCACTAGAGAGACAAGATCTAGCCTCATCCACCACAACACAGGCACTAGTCCCCTCCACCAGGAAGCCTACACAACCCACTGAACCAAACTTAGCCACTGGAGACAGACATCAAAAACAATGGGAACTATGAACCTGCAGCCTGCAAAAAGGAGACCCCAAACACAGTAAGATAAGCAAAATGAGAAGACAGAAAAACACACAGCAGATGAAGGAGCAAGATAAAAATTCACCAGACCTAACAAATGAAGAGGAAATAGGCAGTATACCTGAAAAAGAATTCAGATTAATGATAGTAAAGATGATTCCAAATCTTGGAAATAGAATGGACAAAATGCAAGAAACATTTAACAAGGACCTAGAAGAAATAAAGATGAAACAAGCAATGATGAACAACACAATAAATGAAATTAAAAGTACTCTAGATAGGACCAATAGCAGAATAACTGAGGCAGAAGAACGGATAAGTGACCTGGAAGATAAAATAGTGGAAATAACTACTACAGAGCAGAATAAAGAAAAAAGAATGAAGAGAACTGAGGACAGTCTCAGAGACCTCTGGGACAACATTAAACACACCAACATTCGAATTATAGGGGTTCCAGAAGAAGAAGAGAAAAAGAAAGGGACTGAGAAAGTATTTGAAGAGATTATAGTTGAAAACTTCCCTAATATGGGAAAGGAAATAGTTAATCAAGTCCAGGAAGCACAGAGAGTCCCATACAGGATAAATCCAAGGAGAAATGCGCCAAGACACACGTTAATCAAACTGTCAAAAATTAAATACAAAGAAAGCATATTAAAAGCAGTAAGGGAAAAACAACAAATAACACACAAGGGAATCCCAATAAGGTTAACAGCTGGTCTCTCAGCAGAAACTCTGCAAGCCAGAAGGAAGTGGCAGGACATACTGAAAGTGATGAAGGAGAAAAACCTGCAACCAAGATTATTCTACACGCAAGGATCTCATTCAGATTTTATGGAGAAATTAAAACCTTTACAGACAAGCAAAATCTGAGAGAGTTCAGCACCACCAAACCAGCTTTACAACAAATGCTAAAGGAACTTCTCTAGACAAGAAACACAAGAGAAGGAAAAGACCTATAATAACAAACCCAGAACAATTTAGAAAATGGGAATAGGAACATACATATCGATAATTACCTTAAATGTAAATGGACTAAATGCTCCCACCAAAAGACACAGATTGGCTGAATGGATACAAAAACAAGACCCATATATATGCTGTCTACAAGAGACCCACTTCAGACCTAGAGACACATACAGACTGAAAGTGAGGGGATGGAAAAAGATATTCCATGCAAATGGAAGCCAAAAGAAAGCTGGAGTAGCAATTCTCATATCATACAAAATAGACTTCAAAATAAAGACTATTAGAAGAGACAAAGAAGGACACTACATAATGATCAAGGGATCAATCCAAGAAGAAGATATAAGAATTGTAAATATTTATGCACCCAACGTAGGAGCACCTCAATACATAAGGCAAAAACTAACAGCCATAAAAGGGGAAATCGACAGTAACATATTCATAGTAGGGGACTTCAACACCCCACTTTCACCAATGGACAGATCATCCAAAATGAAAATAAATAAGGAAACACAAGCTTTAAATGATACATTAAACAAGATGGACTTAACTGATATTTATAGGACACTCCTTCCAAAAACAACAGAATACACATTTTTCTCAAGTGCTCATGGAACATTCTCCAGGATAGATAATATATTGGGTCACAAATCAAGCCTTGGTAAATTTAAGAAAATTGAAATTGTATCAAGTATCTTTTCTGACCACAATGCCATGAGACTAGATATCAATTACAGAAAAAGATCTGTAAAAAATACAAACACTCGGAGGCTAAACAATACACTACTTAATAACGAAGTGATCACTGAAGAAATCAAAGAGGAAATCAAAAAATACCTAGAAACAAATGACAATGGAGACACAACGACCCAAAACCTATGGGATGCATCAAAAGCAGTTCTAAGAGGGAAGTTTATAGCAATATAAGCCCACCTTAAGAAGAAGGAAACATCTCGAATAAACAAATTAAACTTGCACCTCAAGCAATTAGAGAAAGAAGAACAAAAAACCCCCAAAGTTAGCAGAAGGAAAGAAATCATAAAATTCAGATCAGAAAGAAATGAAAAAGAAATGAAGGAAACAATAGCAAAGATCAATAAAATTAAAAGCTTGTTCTTTGAGAAGATAAATAAAATAGATAAACCATTAGCCAGACTCATCAAGAAAAAAAGGGAGGGCTTCACTGGTGGTGCAGTGGTTGAGGGTCCGCCTGCCGATGCAGGGGACACGGGTTCGTGCCCCAGTCCGGGGGGATCCCACGTGCCGCGGAGCGGCTGGGCCCGTGAGCCATGGCCGCTGGGCCTGTGCGTCCGGAGCCTGTGCTCCGCAACGGGAGAGGCCACAACAGTGAGAGGCCCGTGTACCGCAAAAAAAAAAATAAATAAAGAAATAAAGAAAAAAGGGAGAAGACTCAAATCAATAGAATTAGAAATGAAAAAGGAGAAGTAACAACTGACACTGCAGAAATAAAAAAGATCATGAGAGATTACTACAAGTAACTCTATGCCAATAAAATGGACAATCTGGAAGAAATGGACAAATTCTTAGAAATGCACACTGACAAGACTGAATCAGGAAGAAACAGAAAATATGAACAGACCAATCACAAGCACTGAAATTGAAACTGTGATTAAAAATCTTCCAACAAAGAAAAGCCCAGGACCAGATGGCTTCACAGGCGAACTTTATCAAACATTTAGAGAAGAGCTAACACCTATCCTTCTCAAACTCTTCCAAAATATAGCACAGGGAGTAACACTTCCAAATTCCTTCTATGAGGCCACCATCACCTTGATACCAAAACAAGACAAGGATGTCACAAAGAAAGAAAACTACAGGCCAATATCACTGATGAAAATAGATGCAAAAATCCTCAACAAAATACTAGCAAACAGAATCCAACAGCACATTAAAAGGATCATACACCATGATCAAGTGGGGTTTATTCCAGGAATGCAAGGATTCTTCAATGTATGCAAATCTATCAATGTGATAAACCATATTAACAAATTGAAGGAGAAAAACCATATGATCTTCTCAATAGATGCAGAGAAAGCTTTTGACAAAATTTAACACCCATTTATGATAAAAACCCTGCAGAAAGTAGGAATAGAGGGAACTTTCCTCAACATAATAAAGGCCATATATGACAAGCCCACAGCCAACATCATCCTCAATGGTGAAACACTGAAAGCATTTCCACTAAGATCAGGAACAAGACAAGGTTGCCCACTCTCACCACTATTATTCAACATAGTTTTGGAAGTTTTAGCCACAGCAATCAGAGAAGAAAAGGAAATAAAAGGAATCCAAATTGGAAAAGAAGAAGTAAAGCTGTCTCTGTTTGCAGATGACATGATACTATACATAGAGAATCCTAAAGATGCTACCAGAAAACTACTAGAGCTAATCAATGAATTTGGTAAAGTAGCAGGATACAAAATTAATGCACAGAAATCTCTGGCATTCCTATATACTAGTGATGAAAAAATCTGAAAGTGAAATCAAGAAAACACTCCCATTTACCATTGCAACAAAAAGAATAAAATATCTAGGAATAAACCTACCTAAGGAGACAAAAGACCTGTATGCAGAAAATTATAAGACACTGATGAAAGAAATTAAAGATGATACAAATATATGGAGAGATATATCATGTTCTTGGATTGGAAGAATCAACATTGTGAAAATGACTCTACTACGCAAAGCAATCTATCGATTCAATGCAATCCCTATCAAACTACCACTGGCATTTTTCACAGAACTAGAACAAAAAATTTCACATTTGTATGGAAACACAAAAGACCCCGAATAGTCAAAGCAATCTTGAGAATGAAAAACGGAGCTGTAGGAATCAGGCTCCCTGGCTTCAGACTATACTACAAAGCTACAGTAATAAAGACAGTATGGTACTGGCACAGAAACAGAAATAGAGGTCAATGGAACAGGATAGAAAGCCCAGAGATAAACCCACGCACATATGGATACCTTATCTTTGATAAAGGTGGCAGGAATGTACAGTGGAGAAAGGACAGCCTCTTCAATAAGTGTTGCTGGGAAAACTGGACAGGTACATTTAAAAGTATGAGATTAGATCACTCCCTAACACCATACACAAAAATAAGCTCAAAATGGATTAAAGACCTAAATGTAAGGCCAGAAACTATCAAACTCTTAGAGGAAAACATAGGCAGAACACTCTATGACATAAATCACAGCAAGATCCTTTCTGACCCACCTCCTAGAGGAATGGAAATAAAAACAAAAATAAACAAATGGGACCTAATGAAACTTCAAAGCTTTTGGACAGCAAAGGAAACCATAAACAAGACCACAAGACAACCCTCAGAATGGGAGAAACTATTTGCAAATGAAGCAACTGACAAAGGATTAATTTCAAAAATTTACAAGCAGCTCATGCAGCTCAATAACAAAAAAACAAACAACCCAATCCAAAAATGGGCAGAAGACCTAAAGAGACATTTCTCCAAAGAAGATATACAGACTGCCAACAAACACATGAAAGAATGCTCAACATCATTAATCATTAGAGAAATACAAATCAAAACTACAATGAGATATCATCTCACACCAGTCAGAATGGCCATCATCAAAAAATCTAGAAACAATAAATGCTGGAGAGGGTATGGAGAAAAGGGACACTCTTACACTGCTGGTGGGAATGTGAATTGGTTCAGCCACTATGGAGAACAGTATGAAGATTCCTTAAAAAACTACAAATAAAACTACCATATGACCCAGCAATCCCACTACTGGGCATATACCCTGAGAAAACCAAAATTCAAAAAGAGTCATGTACCAAAATGTTCATTGCAGCTCTATTTACAATAGCCCGGAGATGGAGACAACCTAAGTGCCCATCGTCAGATGAATGGATAAAGAAAATGTGGCACATATATACAATGGAATATTACTCAGCCATTAAAAGAAACGAAATTGAGCTATTTGCAATGAGGTGGATAGACCTAGAGTCTGTCATACAGAGTGAAGTAAGTCAGAAAGAGAAAGACAAATACCGTATGCTAACACATATATATGGAATTTAAGAAAAAAAAATGTCATGAAGAACCTAGGGGTAAGTCAGGAATAAAGACACAGACCTACTGGAGAACGGACTTGAGGATATGGGGAGGGGGAAGGATGAGCTGTGACAGGGCGAGAGAGAGGCATGGACATATATACACTAACAAACGTCAGGTAGATAGCTAGTGGGAAGCAGCCGCATGGCACAGGGATATCGGCTTGGTGCTTTGTGACTGCCTGGAGGGGTGGGATAGGGAGGGTGGGAGGGAGGGAGACGCAAGAGGGAAGAGATATGGGAACATATGTATATGTATAACTGATTCACTTTGTTATAAAGCAGAAACTAACACACCATTGTAAAGCAATTATACCCCAATAAGATATTAAAAAAAAAAATAGAGTTTTTTTTTAATGGAATCAGGCTATCACAAATTTCTCTTTTGACCTGGAGATGTTTTCAATTTACCTGAACCATTTGGTGATTATGTGCTATGAAATATAAAAAGTTTTTCATTTACTTTATCTTTGTCCTTTGAATGTCCTGACTATATGATCTATTTTTGGTTTAAGCCACTGGTTCTCAATCAGGTATAATTTTTTTTTTTTTTTTTTTTTTTTTTTTTGTGGTACGCGGGCCTCTCACTGCTGTGGCCTCTCCCGTTGCGGAGCAGAGGCTCTGGACACGCAGGCCCGGCGGCCATGGCCCACGGGCCCAGCTGTTCCACGGCATGCGGGATCCTCCCAGACCGGGGCACGAACCCATGTCCCCTGCATCGGCAGGCGGACTCCCAACCACTGCGCCACCAGGGAAGCCCCATCAGGTACAGTTTTTGATCCTCAGGGACATTTGGCAATGTCTGGACACATTTTTAGTTATCACAGCTCAGGGCTGGTGCCACTGGCATCTAGTGGCTGGAGATCAGGATGCTACTAAACATCCTACAATCCGCATGACACACAAACTGTTCTCTTCCCCAAATGTCAGTTGTGTGGAGGTAGAGACACTCTGGTTTACTTGGATTCCACTCTGTGTAAAAGAGAAAAGTGAACAATCACACACACACACAAAAAGTATGTGGTAGGATTTAGCAATGTGAATGCACCTGAATTTTCAGGGGTTCTTTTCTGAGACTTTTGTTGTGCCTAGCAACCTCCCTTTTAAAATGAAAATCCTTTCTCTTATTTAAAAAAAAATAAATGGGGGAAAAAGAAGAGAATTATTGCCAGACACTCGTGGAAATAATTGGCAGTAGAACTTTTTAGTCATAAAGCCACCAGGTCACAGAACTTTTGAATTATAAACTCTTCAGAGCTCCTGTAATCCACCACCACCACCATCATTTTATAGACTGAGAACAGAGGTGAGATGTCCAGTTAAACTGCTTGCCCTGGTGATGGGTCACCCAGGTCTCTCCATCGTCTCTATGTTCCTCTCCCTCCCTCATCAATTTCTCTCTTCTTGCCGTTATAGTCATCCCTTGGTATCCTCTGGGGACTGAGGATACCAACCCTCCCTCCCCCTGTCCATGGATACCAAAATTCACAGATGTTCAAGCCCCTTAGTCAGCCCTCCATATCCGCAGATGTGGAACCGTGGATGCGGAGTGCCATGTGTATATTCTTATTATTTCCCCTCTACTTCGCTTCAGTGGTCTCCTTTCCCATTTCTTTCCTCTCTCTTGTCTCTCCCCCTTTGCCCAGTTTCCAACACACTCTCAACCGTTATTCTTTTCTTCTGCACTTCTCACTCTTAAAACCAGGCACCTTTGTATATGTGCAGATATCCAGATTTGTGTAATGGAAGCAGAGTTCTTCTTTGCATAGACTTGCACATAACTCGGAATCACTCAGAAATGACAATTACTTTAATGTAGCTCTGGCTTTGAAAATTCTCTGTTTGCTCTCTTGCTCCAAGTAGACTCCTATCCTGGACTTTGTACATGGGAAAAAGAAAATCCGAGCTTAGCATTAAAATAACCTCGTACGCTTGTTTTAGGAAAAAATCAGGAGGTAGATGGGTGCTTCTCAGTGAGCTCCCCTCATCCTAATCCCCATGGCAAGAAAAAAAAGTTTTAGATTAAAAGGAAATTAGTGGGGCTTCCCTGGTGGTGCAGTGGTTGGGAGTCCGCCTGCCGATGCAGGGGACACGGGTTCGTGCCCCGGTCCGGGAAGATCCCACATGCCGCAGAGCGGCTGAGCCCATGAGCCATGGCTGCTGAGCCTGCACGTCCGGAGCCTGTGCTCCACAACGGGAGAGGCCACAACAGTGAGAGGCCCATGTACTGCAAAAAAAAGAAAAAAAAAAGGAAATTAGCTGTTCATTTGTTATTTGTCAGTAACAGAGAGGAGAAAGTTTGCATGTGCCAGACATCTAATGATAACAATCAGTTGAATGTTCAACAAAATATTTGACTTCCATTTTTTGGCTATCTATTTTCTTCTTTATCATTAGTCCCAGCTAAGTTCCATCCAGGTATTTTCCCTTTTTTTTGGTCCACTGTGCTGAATGTATATTTAAAATTATGCAAAGCCAAACACTGATAAAGATCAGTAATTATTTAATTAGAATTATACCAAACTACATGGTATATGTTATGTTTGCACTGAGTTCTGTATTTTGATGCGCTATGTTTTATATTTTCCATTGCTATAGAGCATGCTGTTCACAATGGCAAAGAATCGTCTAATCTGCCATCTTCTTAATATTAATATTGATGATACTGGCTTGTATTTGCTTGGGTCATGAAGATTTAATAATTTAACAGTAGGTCATTGGAGTTTTGTTGTGTCATCAAATAATTATAGAATTTATGTTTTATCAGTGGCAAAACCACAGAGTATCCTAAATTCTACTTATTGTCCTTTAGCTTAATGCTTACTGTTACCCTTTCTTGACATGTTTTCCCATCATGAAAATTAACCCACTCTATATCTTTCTGGAAGGAAAATAAACTGCTCCCTTGCCAAGCCATTCATTATGCTGTTTCTCTCCTTCATGAATTGTGATCTAACAGTAACCCAGCAAAAAGCCCAAGCCTTTGAAGTGTTGTGCTAATTTGATTAATACGTAGTTACATCCTGTTATGATGCACTTTGCCTTATGCATTTTAAATGGAAAATGCAGAGTGGATTACATTTGTGTTAAAAACACAGCATACTAAATGAACAGTAGTGAAAGCAGTCTATAATAACAAGCTCTGTAACCACTTTAAACATGCAGAAAGGTTATTGTTTGTAGGTTAATGATAATTATATGAAAATACATGTTTTTACAACAATTAAGATGTCAGTAAAAATACCGGTGAGGTTAATACAGCTGCACTGAAAAATATTTATTCTACCAGTAATTTAAAAGTAATTCTATAAATATTCTAATATAACTGTCTATATTATGTGTGTATGCACCTATACATGTATATAAACCATCCATAAATGCTTTGGAAAAAATTGCCAAGTCAGTCCTAAAATACTTAAGACATCAAAGAGTAAGAGAATACTTTCCTAGAAAGAGGTTCATGTTTTCATGCTAATTACTGAAAAGAAACTAGCAAAATGCTACGGTTGCTAGAAATGATAGTTACTTTTGTGTGGAACTTACTAAGATTCAGTGGTTCAGGGTGGATTGAGAAAAGGAAGAGAATGAATCCAGATTTGTCCAAAGTTCTTCATTTTGTCTCAGCCTGAGTTTTATCTCTACAGGGATTTTAAAGCAACCAGTCACTGCATTCTTAATATACACTTAAAGTGGATGCTAATGATTTTAAGGATGCATACAAATGTGTCTTTATAATATGGTAAAAAGTTGATGAATATCTTATATCCCCATTTTTGAAGACATATGTTCAACTACTTTTCCTTTTAGAACACACATCTTTATGGTTACAAAATGTTTTTTCTCTTCCATTTAAATTGCTACAATGACTAATAGTGGTTTACAATAGTTTACAGTGGCTTAAAATGACTTACTGTCTTTAAGCACTTTCATTCAGACTTTTTGCAGCTTCCACGCCAAGCTTACTGAATCCTGCCCCCAAATCTATTGAATAAACCCCTTGGCAGTTGGTTAAAATTCATGATTGTGCTTGCCACTGGGTCCAATAATCCTAAAGAGCTGCAGAAGAGCAGCAAATGCTTTTATGGTATCTCACCAAATTCACTGTCTGGTAATTCCTGTCTGTCCACTTGTTTCTGTCAACTAGAATCTGTTCAGAAGAGAGAAAGTCAGCAGCCACCCTTTTCTTCAATGCGAAAATAGTTGCCGTTACTTAAACCTACAATATGACTAGAAGAAAACTTTCTACGAGTATACTTTCTTATTTGTCTCATCTGTAAAGTCATGTACACAAGAATCTATGAGGTAGTAAGCTCTTCAACTATTTTTGAAGTTGAAGCAGAATCTTTTCTCCATATTCAACTGTAAAATATTTAAGATTGAAGTGAAGCAGCAGCATAGTACAGTAAAGTTTACAGGGAGTCATTAAATTTCTATGTCCACTTCTCATTAGTTCTGTGGCTTTGGGGAAAGATGTAGTTTTCCTAGACTTCTGACTTATCATTTTAATGGCCATCCATTAAAATGTGTTTTATAGTGATCTTTGAATATTTTTGACTACTGTCCACAACAAGAGATACATTTTACCTGGTGACCCAGAACACACACACACACACACACACACACACACACACACACACACACACACACAGCCCACATACAACTAAAGCAATATTTTCATAAAACAGTACTTACTCTTATAACTTGCTATGCTATTTATTTTAATTCTGGTTAACTTAAATAGGATTTAAAACTTAAATCCTATTAAGTTTTGCTCTTAGTGTTGAAAAACACTGGCCTAATGATATCTAAAGCATAGTCCATCGCCTGGCAATGGTCTATGTGAACGTGCTGTTTCTGATAATATATTTGCTCGCTTTTGCCATGAATGGCACTACACTGTATCAATTCTCTTTGGGCTCAGGATGCGTTTCCTATTTTTCTATTTAGAATTTATCTGTCTTAGCATTATAACTACCTGGTCAAGGCTGACAGTTATTGGTCTCTATTCACAGTGTATCATTTCTTTATATAGAATTGATAGTTTATATTGTGTTTTTTAATATTCCCTTTAAAATGTCAAAAGAAAGTTATTATAGATGTTGAAAAGTGTTTATATCATGGAAAAATTATTTCACTTAATAATCTAGAGATGGGCTTCCCTGGTGGCTCAGTGGTTGAGAGTCTGCCTGCTGATGCAGGGGACACGGGTTCGTGCCCCAGTCCAGGAAGATCCCACATGCTGCGGAGCGGCTGGGCCCGTGAGCCATGGCCGCTGAGCCTGCGCGTCCGGAGCCTGTGCTCCGCAACGGAGAGGCCACAGCAGTGAGAAGCCCGCGTACTGCAAATAAATAAATAAATAAATAAAATAATAATCTACAGAGAAATAAATGACCTACCTGTGATACCCTAAGAATTTAGTACTTGGCAATCACAGAAAAATATGAGTCTAATTTCATCATCACATTCTTCCCCAAGAAAAAACAAATATATAGCATATTTGTTCCAACTATTGACAATTCATCTATTCTAAGCAGTAAGATTTGACACAAGGTTAGCCTGATACTTGGCCCACCTAAGCCCAAGAAGGAATGTAGCTAATACTCTCAGCAATAGAGAAGGAGAAAAGAAAAAAAAAGGAAATAATTCTGAGAATTGATTTGAAAGTGTCAGTATGGTAAGAACAAACTGGATGCAAATGTGGAGTATTTAACTCACCTAATTCATAAAAACACAACTTCTGTAGTGTTACATGTTCTTGACATTGCCCCACCGGTTTTGCTTGGACATACTGGGTCTAATAGACTGAATATCTTCATTGTCTCCTATTTGCCATCTCCCCTATACAATATGAACTCTTTTCAGCATGGAGCATCACATAGTACAGTGCCTTGCACATAATAGATGTTCAATAAATACTTGTTATTTAGATATGATTTATCTCCTGAATGTGTTCTCAAACACTAAATCTCATCATGTCAGCACATGCAAAACCATCTCCAAAATTTTCTCTTGAACTAGTGAAAATCACCCTGAGACTATGAAAGCTTATAAATTTTCTGGATAGTCTGGTGTAGACAGGAAAAAATGGCTTCAAACCAAATTATCTATAATTTAATATTTCTGCCATTTCCTGTCCCTGCCCACGCCACCCAAGCCATAGCTGCCTCCTAAACTGTAGCTTAAGTCTATGAGTTTCCTACTTCATTGTAAATTAGCTTTATAATTAAGTTAGGGTAAGAGTAAATACTGACCTAGACTTTTACTGTCTGAAAGGGCTGTTTAGTTCTTTTAGATTGGTGCTATCCAATAGAAATATAACACAAACCTCATGTGTATTTTTAATTTTCTAGTAGTCCCATTTTTATAAACTAAAAAATTACAGTTGAAATTCATTTAATAACATTTTATTTTGTCCAATATATCCAAAATATTATGGTTTCGACATACGCAATCAGATGTAATCAACATAAATTATTAATCAGTTGTTTTACATTCAAACTGCAGTGTGCACAGCTCAGATTGGATTAGCCACATTCAGAATGCTCAGTAGTCCTGTATCAGTCACTAATGGCTATCTTTTGGACAGTGAGGTACTGGACCATTCCACCTGATGACTTTGGGGGTGAACCAGGGCTGATCTCCTTAGATAGAGGTAACATGTTAAATTTTCAAAGTTTAAAAACAAACTTTGGGTTCTTATTGAAAGACAGAGAGCCTTTGTCAACACTGAGAGATTATGTCTTCTCCCCCACACACACATCCTTTCCAAATTTCCTATTGATTACTTCCCCAGCATGAAAGAGTCAGGAAACAGGAATATCCTTTCATGGATGTGGTTCCCATCTTGACCGGTGTGGTTAGCACTAAATCCATTAGCATTAATACTCCTCTTAAGAAGCTTTGGATAAGTAGCTTTAAAACTGTGGATAATCAACGAAGAAATAGATTTTCTTGGGGGGAGGGTGAAATTGTTAGAAGAGAAGGCAGGAAGGAGGCAGAAGTGCTGAGTCACAGTACACAAAATTGATCTTGAAAAAGAGGCAGGGATAATTGAAGTAATTGCCAGCCCTGCCTCCCTATTGGTCCCATTTTCTCTCTTCCACCCTTCCTGCCTCTCTTAGACCCATTCAGCCTGTGAGCAGCCACAGGAAGTTGATGGGCTGTGTCTGAGCCAGGTGCAGTGAATGTGTCCAAGGTAACTCTAAACTAGATTCTTCTTTTTTTTTAAAACTAGAATTTTGGCTTGTCAAGGTGGTCCCCTATGTTGAAATCAGCATGGATCCCATAAAGCAGTACATCTCAAACTTTAGTGTGCCTAAGAGGCATCTGGGAAATCTCATTAAGATGCAGATTCTGATTCTGGAAGTTTGGGGTGGGGCTGGAAATTCAATCTCCCAGATGACGTCTATGATATTGGCCCTGGGACCACACATTGAGTAGCAAAGTCCTGTATCAGTGGCTCTCAACCCTCTCTGCACCTTAAAATTACCTACAAAGCTTTTTAAAAACAACTAGTGCTCTTTCCCAGATCAGTTAAATCAGAACAGGGGAGAGGGATGTAGTGAGTGGAGCAAGTAATAAAACTTTGTAAAAGCTCCCTAGGTGATTAAAATGTGTATCTATGTTTGAGACCCACTGGTCTATATCCTAATGTTAGTGAAATCAAATTTCCTCATTTATCTGCCCCATTCCACCAGCTGCCAAGTCTTCATACCAAGTTACTAAATCCCTCTTCCCACTCTCTGGTACTTGGTCAAATCAACACACAGTTTCTTACTCTCTGTTACATCATTCCTCTCCCTCTACTGGTTTTCAATTCAGTTCAAACACATATGTACTGATTAGCTGCCTGACACGTACCACGGAGGAATTAGGAGAACCAAAATCCCTACATCCTAGGAAAGTTGGATCTTATTGCAAGAATTTAGAAAATTATTGTAAAGTACTGAGAAATTCCATACTCAAATCCTACCCAGAATAGTGTTGTTGATTTCTAGGGAGTAAAGGTCTTGACTAAGTTTTTTAGGAAAGCTTTTTAAATTTGGTGGAACTCGAAGTCAAAGATACCTTTGAACCTCACAAGTGAGTGCTCAATCAAATTAACATGGGAAAGTTCAACAATTGAATAAGGGCTTTTAAAATCAGTTCTGGGAGTTTGAAGCTCCTGGGAAGCTTAGAACACAGTTGCTAGAAGGGAAAAGGAAAAGGGATTGCTAAGAGATATGGGGAGTGGGTTCTAGGAAACATAATCATTGTTCTAGATACTCCTGATGGCTTCAGGCGGGGAGAATGATTGTCGAAGACAAGTGCACATTGAAGAGGACTGGACTCAGGGACATCTAAGGTAAGTTTGGGAGACCTGAAGGGACTTGGAAGAATAGATAGGTTTTGGATAGGGCAAGAAAACGTATGGGTTATTTCTGGGTATGAAATCTGAATTCCGATCAGAAATTGGAATCATGTATACAGGGCTCAGGAGGGAAAGTGATATGGTTGGAACCAAAGGACACTAATGTAAGACGCGAGGAGCCAAACTGAAGAGATCTTTGAAAACTAGACTTTGTCAAAATTGGAGCTAATCCCAAGTGTTATATTATTTCAACTTCTGAACATGAAAATATTTTAGTTATATGAAATGTATGGCAGTTTAAAGGCTCAGTAGTAGCCAAATTGCCTGAAAAAGATGGCCAGTTACTAAAGCAAATTTGAAATATTGAAACCCAGGTAAGGTAGAAATGACAGCAGGATGCTGGGCTCATGGCAGATTGGAAAGATGGAACGGAGGGGTAAATGTTGTTGTGAGTTATTGGGAACATCTCCATGACTTAGAAAACTAGTAACAGCAATCCAACAAAGGGACACTCTGAGAAGGACGGTTGACTTGGGTGGAAACAAAGTGAGTTCTGAGTTGAATATGCCAAATTTGAAGTGACCTCCAAAAGGAAGTACCCTGGAGATTTTTTAATATGTGCATGGAAGATATCTGGGTGAAGATTAAGGATGTGCTGACCCAAATAACTCCAAGTGAGCAATGTGAATGATTTAGAAACATAGGGATAATGGGGACAATTCCAAAACATGAGGCAGTATCCTTGAATCCTGCCTGTGTCCTTCTCCTCTACCAGGATGTAAATGAATTCAGTCCATTGATTCCACTACCTCTCCAAAAACTAAAAGTGAAAGGATCCTATGATAATTTCTGCTTGGTCTCTCTTAGATACCAGTACTGGTATATCTGGCCAATGTAGACCAGTAGCATTCACCCTAAAGAGACTTTGCACCCATGCAAGGGGTTTCCGGTGGCCTCAATTTTTTAATTAAGTGAACTCAGCCTTGTAATTCCCATTTTTCAGCTCGTGGTTCTACACTTCATTATCTTAAACCAAATGTCCACAGTCCCTCAGGGCATCTTGCTAGCTGGGTAAATGTAGCCACCAGGGTTTTTCAATGCCCAAACTGATATAATTATTTATATATTCATTCTCTCTTTCATTTGACAGATTGAAATGTTTTGGACTAACGTTCATCATTTTCCTTTTTTCTTTCCCTGGTGAGTAGGAAGATTAATAACATGAAACATCTTGAGTAGAGAGATGTGGTATTTGGTAGAAGCCAACATATAATCAAACCATTTTTCCTCCTCAATCTCTAGCTGAGTTATCTCGTTTTATTTTTCTGTGTCCACTGTAGCACTTATCCATTACTATTTCTAGGAGTAATCTGGCTCAAAACCAGTTATTGTTTGCTGGAGAATCTGGTTTTGTGGCCACATTGCTATAGCTACACCATAATAGGAGTAGTACCTAGTAGGGTCAAATAGTAGTTAAAATTTCAAATAATCCTAATTTTCAGTCATTATTTGTCCTCACTGCTTTTGACACCATGTCTACCAGCACACTGTATTAATAAGAAATCAATGCATCCTGAGTATTTCTATTTTTATACTCTAGGAATTTCCATAGTAGAATTGTTTGTTCTTCAAACAAGATAAACATAATTTAGAAAAGAAAGTTAGTAAACATTGAAAAATACAGAAAATTAATGTAAGTAAAACATCTGTAATATATGATAGCAGCTGACACTGAATTTTTGCCAGTGACATAAAAGTGCAGAAATTACACCAAGCACTGTGGGAGAAACACACTGTTAATCAAATATGTCAATGTATCTTCATGGCTGATAGCTAACAAGCCAGTACTGACCTAAATTTTACTGGAGAGCATTTTAAAAGCATTAAGCATATGCTGTTTACTTAGTTGATGCAATAAATATAAACATGCTTTGAGTTCACAGTAAATCCAAAGTACAGACCTTAAATAATTCTAACATTTTAAATCACATTGATTAATCACTAAAATACATTAGAAGAAACCGTTTCAGCAAATTTTTTTGTCAAACAGGTCTTTTAGTCAAATTCGGTTCCTCCATTTCTATCCACTGCATGTGTAATTCATGAACCTTTAAACAGTATGAGATTATAGATAGCTAAACTGACATTTGTACTTTCACTTAGCAGCCTGAATTATCGGTACACTCTAAGCTTTTTAAATGTTAAAGCAATCATTGCTTTGAATTCATCTTGTGATGTCATTGCCACTAACAACTGTTATAATAAATTTGAAGTATATGAAAGCTTGGAAAGAATATTAGAAATATGTCTCATTTTAAATACATAACAATTAAATGATATACAACAAGAAGTGTGTTCTGATCCATCTATTAATGAAATGCTCTTTCAAAGTGTGATGTATCACTGCTATTTTTGTATGTCTGACCTTGCAGAGATTTTCATTTAAATGTGCTGTGCTTTTTGTTCAGTCAGAAAGAGCAGTATTCTACGCATGATAAGAATGTGTATACAAGTGTAAATGAATTTGTGTTAATGGATGTGTATACAAGTGATTACTTTTGCAACCCATGGATGGAACACCAAAGGCATACACAATATTTGTATTATGCTAGGCCCAAAATTATAAATCTCATATTCACAGATTGAAAGGGATAATAGACATTAACTATTCCATGCTGAAAGAATTTGAACTAGTTAACCATGGACTTTTTGCTCTTGAAAGTTGTGTGTGTGTGTGTGTGTGTGTGTGCCCATGCTTAATTTAGAAGTTGAGCATATTCATGGATAGGACTCTTTTCACCAGTTAAATGGGGCCACCCACATAGTCAGGATTCTTTGAGTATATCCATTTATCTCTGCTATGAAGATGGGCAATAACCAGCCATTTGGAAGAGAAATATAATAGTCCCATTTCCATTATCATCAGAGATGTTTGGCAGACACAGCATGGTTTACTTACTTCTTCTCCACCCACATGGGCCCAAGTAGGGCATGTTTGCACAGTATTTACTCTACTGGTCCAAGTTCCCATTCATAAATAAGTAGACCACCAGATGTCTTATCTGTGTTTTTGTCTGTCATAGGAACAAGGGTATTGAGGCGGTCGGGAAGAATATTTTAAAGAAAAGTTTAAGATACTCTTGCATGATGAGAAGATTAATCTCTAGCATGTTCTATTATCCCACATTCCAAACATCTAAAGCTAATTGGTAAATGCATATAAACAATAGAGCCAAAACAGCCGTACAGGATTATAACATTTCCTATGTGAAAAATGTGAACAACTTTGCAGAGTTAAACCTGAACATAGTCTTTTATTGTCTGAATTCTTATTCCAGAGCTGATATTTCAGATCTTATACCAACTGTAAATTGGGAAGATATTCTTTTATAATCTAGAAATTTTCTACATTCTCCCACCCCAATCATCATGCAGTTTGACTTTCCAAATTTTTGACATAAAATTTGAAAGAAGGTGGAATTGGAATCTTTTTTATTGAAGTATAAATTGATTTACAATATTATATTTGTCTCAGGTGATTCAATATTTTTATAGATTGTACTCCATTTAAAGTTATTACAAAATATTGCCTATATTCCCTGTGCTGTACAATATATCCTTGTAGCTTATTTACTTTTACATAGTAGTTTGTGCCTCTTAATATCCTACCCCTATCGTGCCTCTTCCCTTTCCCTCTCCTCACTGGTAACCACTCATTTTTTCTCTATATCTGTGAGTCAGTTTGTCTTGTTATACTGATTCATTTGTTTTACTTTTCAGACTCCAAATATGTGACAACATACAGTATTTGTCTTTGTCTGACTTACTACACTAAGCCTAATACCCTCTAAGTCCATCCGTGTTGTTACAAATGGCAGAAATTCATTCTTTTTTGTGGCTGAGTAATTTTCCATTGTGTATGTATACCACATCTTCTTTATCCATTAATCTGTTAATGGACATTTAGGTGGCTTCTATATCTTGGCTATTATAAGTACTGCTATAAACATTGGGGTGCATGTATCTTTTCGAGTTAGTGTTTTCTTTTTCTTCAGATATATACTCAGGAGTGGAATTGCTGGTAGTTCTATTTTTAGTGTTTTAAGGAACCTCCATACTGCTCTCCATAGTGGCTGAATCAATTTACATTCCCACCAACAGTGCACCAGGGTTCCCTTTTCCCCACCTCCTTGCCAACATTTGTTATTTGTGGTCTTTTTTGATGATAACCATTCTAACAGGTGTGAGGTGATATCCCACTGTGGTTTTGATTTGCATTTCTCTGATGTTTAGTGATTTTGAGCATCTTTTCACATGCTTGTTGGCCCTCTGCATATTTTCTTTGGAAAAATGTCTACTCAGATCTTCTGTCCATTTTTTTAACCAGGTTTTTTGACACTGAGCCATATGAGCTGTTTATATATTTTGAATATTAACCCCTTATTGACCATATTATTCACAAATACTTTCTCCCATTCTGTAGGTTGTCTTTTTGCTTTATTGATGGGATGGTTTCCTTAGCTGTGCAAAAGCTTTTATGTATAATTAGGTCCCATATTTTTATTTTTGCTCTTGTTTCCTTTGACTTATGAAACAGGTCCAAAAAAATATTGCTATGATTTATGTCAAAGAGTGCTCCAACTATATTTTTTTGTAAGAGTTCTATGGTTTCCAGTCTTACATTTAAGTCTTTAATCCATTTTGAGTTTATTTTGCTACATAGTATGAGAAAATGTTCTAATTTCATTCTTTTGCTTGTAGCTGTCCAGTTTTCCCAGCACCACTTATTGAAGAGACTGTCTTTTCCCCATTCTATATTCTTATCTCCTTTGTCATAGACTGATTGACCATAAGTACGTTGGTTTATTTCTGGGCTTTTTATTCTGTTTCATTGATCTATGAGTCTGTTTTTGTGCCAGTACCATACTGTTTTGATTACTGTACCTTTGTAGTATAAGTCAGGGAGTGTGATATATCCAGATTTTTTTTTGAATTTTTGAATTATATTTTATTTATTTTTTTATACAGCAGGTTCTTATTAGTTATCCATTTTATACATATTAGTGTATATATATCAATCCCAATCTCCCAATTCATCACACACACACACCACCACATTTCCCCCTTTGTGTCCATACATTTGTTCTCTACATCTGTGTCTCAATTTCTGCCTTGCAAGCCAGTTCATCTGTACCATTACTCTAGGTTCCACATATATGCATTAATATACGATATTTGTTTTTCTCTTTCTGACTTAATTCTCTCTGTATGACAGTCTCTATATCTATCCACGTCTCTACAAATGACCCAATTTTGTTCCTTTTTACAGCTGATTAATATTCCATTCTATATATGTACCACATTTTCTTTATCCATTCGTCTGTCAATGGGCATTTAGGTTGCTTCCATGACCTGGCTATTGCAAATAGTGCTGCAATGAACATTTGGGTGCATGTGTCTTTTTGAATTATGGTCTTCTCAGGGTATATGCCCAATAGTGGGATTGCTGGGTCATATGATAATTCTATTTTTAGTTTTTTGAGGAACCTCCATACTGTCCTCTATAGTGGCTATATCAATTTACATTCCCACCAACAGTGCAAGAGGGGTCCCTTTTCTCCACACCCTCTCCAGCATTTGTTGTTTGTAGATATTCTGATGATTCCCATTCTAACTGGTGTGAGGTGATACCTCATTCTAGTTTTGATTTACCTTTCTCTAATAATTAGTGATGTTAAGCAGCTTTTCATGTGCTTCTTGGCCATTTGTGTCTTCTTTGGAGAAGTGTTGTCTATTTAGGTCTTCTGACCATTTTTTGATTGGGTTGTTTATTTAATATTGACCTGCATGAGCTGTTTATATATTTTGGAGATTAATCCTTTGTCCATTGATTCGTTGGCAAATATTTTCTCCCATTCTGAGGGTTGTCTTTTCATCTTGTTTGTAGTTTCCTTTGTTTTGCAAAAGCTTTTAAGTTTCATTAGGTCCCATTTGTTTATTTTTGTTTTTATTTCTTTTACTCTAGGAGGTGGATGAAAAAAGATCTTGCTGTGATTTATGTCAAAGATTGTTCTTCCTATGTTTTCCTCTAAGAGTTTCATAGTGTCCAGTCTTACATTTAGGTCCCTAATCCATTTTGAGTTTCTTTTTTGTGTATGGTGTTAGGGAGTGCTCTAATTTCATTCTTTTACGTGTAGCTGTCCAGTTTTCCCAGCACCACTTATTGAAGAGACTGTCTTTTCTTCATTGTATATCCTTGCCTCCTTTGTCATAGATTAGTTGATCATATGTGCATGGGTTTATCTCTGGGCTTTCTATCCTGTTCCATTGATCTATATTTCTGTTTTGGGGCCAGTACCCTATTGTCTTGATTATTGTAGCTTTGTAGTATAGTCTGAAGTCAGGGAATCTGATTCCTCCAGCTCTGTTTTTCCCTCAAGAATGCTTTGGCTATTCAGGGCCTTTTGTGTCTCCATACAAATTTTAAGATTATTTTGTTCTAGTTCTGTAAAAAATGCCATTGGTTATTTGATAAGGATTGTGCTGAATCAGTAGATTGCTTTGGGTAGTATAGTCATTTTCACAATATTGATTCTTCCAATTTAAGAATATGGTATATCTCTCCATCTGTTTGTATCATCTTTAATTTCTTTCATCAGTGTCTTATAGTTTTCTGCATACAGGTCTTTTGTCCCCTTAGGTATGTTTATTCCTAGGTATTTTATTCTTTTTGTTGCAATGGTAAATGGGACTGTTTCATTATTTTCTCTTTCAGATTTTTCACCATTAGTGTATAGGAATGCAAGAGCTTTCTGTGCATTAATTTTGTATCCTGCTACTTCACCAAATTCATTGGTTAGCTCTAGTAGTTTTCTGGTAGCATCTTTAGGACTCTCTATGTATAGTATCATGTCATCTGCAAACAGTGACAGTTTTACTTCTTCTTTTCCAATTTGCTTTCCTTTTATTTCTTTTACTTCTCTGATTGCCATGGCTAAAATTTCCAAAACTATGTTGAATAATAGTGGTGAGAGTGGATATCCTTGTCTTATTCCTGATCTTAGAGGAAATGCTCTCAGTTTTTCACCATTGAGAATGATGTTTGCTGTGGGTTTATTGTATATGACCTTTATTATGCTGAGGTAGGTTCCCTCTATACCCACTTTCTGGAGAGTTTTTTTCATAAATGGGTGGTGAATTTTGTCAAAAGCTTTTTCTGCATGTATTGAGATGATCATATGGTTTTTATTCTTCAATTTGTTAATATGGTGTATCACATTGATTGATTTGTGTATATTGAAGAATCCTTGCATCCCTGGGATAAATTCCACTTGATCATGGTGTATGATTCTTTTAATGTGTTGTTGGCTTCTGTTTGCTCGTATTTTGTTGAGGATTTTTGCATCTATATTCATCAATGATCTTGGGTGTGATTTTCTGTTTTTGTAATATTTTGTCTGGTTTTGGTATCAGGGTGATGGTGGCCTCATAAAATGAGTTTGGGAGTTTTCCTTCCTTCCTCTGCAATTTTTTGGAAGACTTTGAGAAGGATGGGTGTTAGCTCTTCTCTAAATGTTTGATAGAATTCACCTGTGAATCCATCTGGTCCTGGACTTTTGTTTGTTGGAAGTTTTTTAATCAGAGTTTCAACTTCATTACTTGTGACTGGTCTGTTCATATTTTCTATTTCTTCCTGGTCCAATCTTGGAAGGTTATACCTTTCTAAGAATTTGTCCATTTCTTCCAGGTTGTCCATTTTATTGGCATGGAGTTGCCTATAGTAGTCTCTTAGGATTCTTTATATTTCTGCAGTGTCTGTTGTAACTTCTTTTTCATTCCTAACGTTATCGATTTTAGTCCTCTCCCTCTTTTTCTTGATGAGTCTGGCTAATGTGTTATCAGTTTTGTTCATCTTCTCAAAGAACCAGCTTTTAGTTTTCCTGATCTTTGCTGTTGTCTTCTCTGTTTCTATTTCATTTATTTCTGCTCTGATATTTATGATTTCTTTCCTTCTACCAGCTTTGGGTTTTGTTTCTTCTTCTTTCTCTAGTTCCTTTTGGTGTAAGGTTAGATTGTTTATTTGAGATTTTTCTTGTTTCTTGAGGTAGGCTTGTATTGCTATAAACTTCCCTCTTAGAACAGCTTTTGCTGCATCCCCTAGATTTTCGATCATTGTGTTTTCATTGTCATTTGTCTCTAGGTATTTTTTGATTTCCTCTTTGATTTCTTCAGTGATCTCTTGGTTATTTAGTAACATATTGCTTAGCCTCCACATGTTTGTGCTTTTTACGTTTTTTTCCCCTGTAATTGATTTCTAATCTCATCGCATTGTGTTCAGAAAAGATGCTTGATATGATTTCAATTTTCATAAATTTACTGAGGATTGATTTGTGACCCAAGATGTGATCTGTCCTGGAGAATGTCCATGCACACTTGAGAAGAAAGTGTAATCTGCTATTTTTTGATGGAATGTCCTATAAATATCAGTTAAATCTGTCTGGTCTATTGTGTCATTTAAACCTTGTGTTTCCTTATTAATTTTCTGTTTTGATGAACTGTCCATTGGTGTAAGTGACATGTTAAACTCCCCCATTATTTTTGTGTTACTGTCAATTTCCTCTTTTATAGCTGTTAGCAGTTGCCTTATGTATTGAGGTGCTCCTATCTTGGGTGCATACATAATTATTATTGTTATATCTTCTTGAATTGATCCCTTGATCATTATGTAGTGTCCTTCCTTGTCTCTTGTAACATTCTTTATTTTAAAGTCTATTTTATCTGATATGAGTATTGCTACCCCAGCTTTCTTTTGATTTCCATTTGCATGGAATATCGTTTTCCATCCCCTCACTTTCAGTCTATATGTTTCCCTAGGTCTGAAGTGGGTCTCTTGTAGACAGCATATATATAGGCCTTGTTTTTGTATCGATTCAGCGAGCCTTTGTCTTTTGCTTGGAGCATTTTACCCATTCACGTTTAAAGTAATTATCGATAGGTATGTTCCTATTACCATTTTCTTAATTTTTATGGGTTTGTTTTTGTAGGTCCTTTTCTTCTCTTGTGTTTCCCACTTAGAAAATTTCCTTTAGCATTTGTTGTAGAGCTGGTTTGGTGGTGCTGAATTCTCTTAGCTTTTGCCTGTCTGTAAAGCTTTTGATTTCTCCATCAAATCTGAATGAGATCCTTGCCAGGTAGTGTAATCTTGGTTTTAGGTTCTTCCCTTTCATCACTTTAAATATGTCATGCCACTCCTTTCTGGCCTGTAGAGTTTCTGCTGAGAAATCAGCTGTTAACCTTATGGGAGTTCCCTTGTATATTACTTGTCATTTTTCCCTTGTTGCTTTCAGTAATTTTTCTTTGTCTTTAATTTTTGTCAATTTGATTACTATGTGTCTTGGTGTGTTTCTCCTTGGGTTTATCCTGCCTGGGACTCTCTGCACTTCCTGGACTTGGGTGGCTATTTCCTTTCCCTAGTTAGGGAAGATTTCGACTATAATCTCTTCAAATGTTTTCTCGGATCCTTTCTCTCTCTCTTCTCCTTCTGGGACCCCTCTAATGCGAATGTTGCTGTGTTTAATGTTGTCTCAGAGGTCTCTTAGGCTGTCTTCATTTCTTTCCATTCTTTTTTCTTTATTCTGTTCCACAGTAGTGAATTCCACCATTTTGTCTTCCAGGTCACTTATCCGTTCTTCTGCCTCAGTTATCCTGCTGTTGATTCCTTCTAGTGTATTCTTCTTTTCAGTTATTGTATTGTTCATCTCTGTTTGTGTGTTCTTTAATTCTTCTAGGTGTTTGTTCTCTAATTCTTCTACATCTTTGTTAAACATTTCTTGTATCTTCTCAATTTTTGCCTCCAATCTTTTTCCAAGGTCCTGGATCATCTGCACTTTCATTATTCTGAATTCTTTTTCTGGAAGGTTGCCTATCTCCACTTCATTTAGTTGTTTTTCTGGGGTTTTATCTTCTTCCTTCATCTGGTACACAGCCCTCTGCCTTTTCATCTTGTCTATCTTTCTGTGAATGTGGTTTTTGTTCCACAGGCTGCAGTATTGTAGTTCTTCTTGCTTCTGCTGTCTGCCCTCTGGTGGATGAGGCTATATATATCCAACTTTGTTCTTTTTTGTCAAAATTGTTTTGGCTATTTGGGGTTAGAAACTTTTTTCTTAATGAACTGAGAAAGTAAACTTCCATCAAGCTGAAAATCATCCTAGAATGCTGACTACTTAGATATCAAACTTAAGCTAATTAGGAAGTCTCTTTTACAGTCAGATGATTCTCATTTTGGACAGAATTTTATTGATTCTGATTCAGTAGGATCCTGTTCAAAATTCTTCAATCATTCTCCCTGAAATGATGTTCAAATCCATCCCTATCATTTCAGTCCTACTGTTCTTATTTCCCACCACTGCCCTACAGGGCCACCCACCCATGCATACACATACCACACCTAACTGACTTAATCCCCTCATTGTTCTTGGTCATTCTTCCAAAGCCTCTCCCACTCCAACTTTACTTACCAGAATTCTACTTCATTCAAATCCCAGTTCAGTTTATTCCCCTCTGCCTGCTCCCTTTCCCAAAGGGACCATACTATATCAGTTTGTTCTTGCTATTCATAGATCTGTATCAATCCACCTTAGATGATTATTATATCATGGTGATGATTAATCAGTACTTGTTGTTGATGACAATGATGACAAGGACGATGATGATGATGATAATCAAAGAAGCATAGGAATACACGTTGGCTGGAGATGTTTTTTCTCTCAATATGAATGTCCATTAATATGTCCATGAGCACACACAAGGCTATCAGATCCCGTTTAAATGAATCAAGAAGCTCACATAAAAACCGGGGAAAAGTATACTCTCTTACATAACACTGGATGTTCTAGGACATTAAAATCAAGTTAAGAATATACTCAGTTTATTGAAGGGGAAAATAAAGTAACTCATACTTAAAATAACCTACTGCTTAGACCTTATGATTATACCTCTTTTCTATGGAAATCTTTTAAGGTATACATAGTTCACTGCTTTATATAGAAAGAAAATATTCACCTTTCCTTTCATTTATGAGTTAACAATTATTAAACGCTACCTATATGCCAGGCTCTGTGCTATTAATTCTATATTTATTATTTCATTTATTCTTCAAAATAATTTAATAAAGATAAATAAAATTGTAATCAAACTCTGATAAAGATGCCCTAGCACAGAGAATTAAACAATTGTCCAGGGTCACACAACTGGATTAGGTGAAAGGATTCACAGCTGTATCTGGAACAAAAGGCCATTCTTTTAATGGTGATTCTAACCTCCAGAGGAATGGTAACAAGAGACTTTTTATCTCATCACATTTTTGAAGGGTGTCTCTTACCACCTCTGTGACAGTGACAGGTTCTTTAACCTCTCTCAGCCTCAATTTCTTCATCTATACAATGAGAGATGGTGATATGTAAAGTTTATTATAGTTTCTCAACCATAGAAGATTTTTAGATGCCTGATAAATGTATTTTCTATTCTCCTGCTATAATAAATCTGAAATCAATTCTCACAGACCTAAATTTTTAATATGTCATTGCTTTTCACTAAACCTCAATTCTCTCCTATTGTGTTGATACTTAAACCAGCAGAATAATTTCAGGCAAGTGTAAGTTTTGGTCGGATCAGTCAGCATGGTGATATATCAGTAAGGCAAGAGAATATTGACTAAGAAAATATGCAACCAAAGAAGTATACTCTCCTGATTAGTTGCATTTAGGATGATTCTGTGAAACATTCTCAGCACAAGCATAGACAAGTATCTCCGTTAAGTATTTTCAGTCTCATGTAAGTGTGAGTATACATGGGAAAGAATATTTATGTTTATACCATGATTCATTACACAAAGGATTTATGAAAAATTACAACAGACTGAATATAATAAAATTAAGATAAAATAGAAATATGAAAAATGTATTAAAACTTATGTAAGCTGAGGCAAAAATTCAAGACCATGTAAACTTAGAAGACAAAAAAAAAAATTAGAGTGTAAAAGCCAATGTAAACACAATAATAGAATTTCAAAGTTGGCCGTGATCACTGTAGGCACTAAAGAGTCAGGTATGTAATGCACAATGTCTTTAAAGAAGAGGAAGAAGAAGAAAAATCAGAAGGAATCTTCTCAACTTGTTAAGAAAATGAAAAATTGTCAATATTGACTGATACAGTGAACAATGTTTTTGATAACATTTCTATAGCTTCTTGGGTAAATGGCTGAGCTTATGTGAGTTTTGTACTTTTGCATGTTAGTATACTTATTTATACACGAACATGAGTTCCTAAATGTATGAGTGTCATGTGTGGGTTTATATGTAATATGGAAACAATAAGGAGGTTTAATATCATAGTCTTTATACTATATCCTCTCTAAACCAAATATTTTTGTTTGGTTCACATTTTGTCCCTATTAACAACTGAAATGCTTTCAACCCTGTTGAAAAAAAATGATTATTAGACAATCTAAACTGCATTAAAGTATCTCCAAACTTATTATATCTTAACCAGCTAGTGGCTGTTGAATTTGATTATATTAAGTTTACTTGAGAGATTTTTCACAGTAAGAAATCAGAATCGTGAAAGCTCTACTAAACAAGAATGAAAGTTAAAAGTTGGTTAAAAGTGACGCTTTCAACTAGAATCAGAATTATTCACTGATGATCCTCTTTCTCCAGACAAGTTCCAAGTAGTTCTTACTAGGCTTCCCTAGCATTAAAATAGAGGTCAGGGCTTCCCTGGTGGCGCAGTGGTTGAGAGTCCGCCTGCCGATGCAAGGGACGCGGGTTCGTGCCCCGGTCCAGGAAGATCCCACATGCCGTGGAGCGGCTGGGCCCGTGAGCCATGGCCGCTGAGCCTGCGCATCCGGAGCCTGTGCTCCGCAATGGGAGAGGCCACAACAGTGAGAGGCCCAAGTACCACAAAAAAAAAAAAAAAAATAGAGGTCAAATGCAAATTGTAGTTTAAGCACTTACAGTCATCGTTATATATTTGAATTGATTGTATATAATTCACTGACTCAAACCTGAACTTTGATTCTACTTTATTTATTTATTCAATCAACAAATATGCATTGAGCGCATACCATGTGCCAGGATGGATATATAACCATAAATAAAACATAACGCCTTTTATCAAGTTTCTTGGGAAGGCAGACGAGTAAACAGAAGGTTTCAAGAGAGTGCATTTGTGCTTCCATGGATAAGAGAGACATAGACACCCAGCCTCAGGTGTCAGGGAAAGCTTCCTGCCATTTAATTGGATCCCCTATGAAAAAATATGAGTTATCCAGATGAAAATGCAGGGAACAATGTTCTTCACAGAGGAAACAATATAGACAAATATACAAATAATGTTGGGAACACTTCAAATGGATTAAAGCATCAAATGATGGCAGGAGTATGTGATGAGACAAGAAAGGAGTACAAAGCAAAGGCCAGATCAGGAAGGGATTTACATGCTGTTAATAAGGAATTTTGATTTTTATCCTGAGTAACATTATTGAAGTGATCGAAGGATTTTTTTCTGGGGATTAATAGAAGATTCTCATTTTGGTGACTTGTTTATGAAACACGAATTAAAAGAGATTGAGGCAGACACTAGTAGTTTCCTACCTAAAATCCTTTCTCGCACTTTTAAGGTAAATGAACTGAACTAAAACAGCTTCCAAGACTCTCTTGCAGCTAGAAATGGCCATGTGATGCAATTTTGTGTGTAGCTGAACCACACTGACTCCACTTTGTCAGCTCCATCTTAGGCCTGCAGTCCTACCCCCTCCCCTTTCTATGTGACTGAGATTTATCCTACTCACAAGGAATTCGCCCAAGCCAGATAAGTTCCATATCAACTTTAACCCTTGCCTTCATCTGATATGAAAACTGGAAGAATGCCGTTTTCTGACACAGATGGTTAATAATGATCAGCAAGGAATAATGGTTATGACACCTCCAAGGGGAGGAAAACCCCCTGGTCCACATGAGTTTGGATTTGCTTCTTCCTTAGTAGTCAGATTCTATCTTTAGCTTTGGCCTCTTTAAATCCCCCTGTACCATTTTCAGTGGAGCAGAGTGCAGCTTCAAATGCTTCTGAATGGTCATCCCCTACCCCCCACACTACCCTATATGTAAATTACCCACAATAAAATTCACATTTGTACTTTACGGTTGCTTCTCAGTTCAGAAGATATTCAATATCTCTGCCTTCCAACATTTTAACTGATCAGATGTAGGCAGAGTTCCCTTGGAGAGGGCTTCCCTTGCTAATTAAAATAGCAAAGCTTCAAAAGTAGGGGGATTTTTGCCTTTCCTCTTTCTCCCTTCCTTCTTCTTCTTTTCTGAGATGTATGTGATTCTGAGGATATTGGAACCATCTTGCATTCATGTGGATACAAAACACAATTAAAGATTACAGAAAGATAAAAGATGGAGATATAATTCTTTGTAGAATATCAATGTTTTAGGAATGAATGGAGGAACACCAGCCTACTATGTACATAGAGAAGGAGCTGTCATAGAGGTAAGAAGACAGTGAAAGCACAGTGCTATTGAGGTCAAAGGAAGAGAACATTCAGGAAAAAGGTAGTGATGAATAGCATGAAAAGTGACAGACATCAAGAAGGGTCATGAACAGGGATCCTCAGGAGTACAAAAAAAAAAAGGAGATGTTTCTCTTCTCTATTTTTTCATCAATGATCTAAACTTTTCCATGAGCCCTCACCCTGCTGAGAAAAAGGGAAATTTACACTTTCCAATTAATGATATCACCAGCTCTTCTAGTTCAAAATTTCTTATTTTATAAAAGTTCCTTTCAACTAAGTTCTCAGTCTTTCAAAATACTTCCCTCCCGATCTTTATCCTTCAGAAGGTGCGAGTGCACAAGAGCTTACTGGGTCCTCATAGTGGAGTAGAAAGTAGGATCTTGGCCCTATACTCTATACTCGTGACTGTGGTGAGGGTCTACTGTATTCCACACTGGGACTGGTCACTGCCAAGGTACAATTGATTGCATATGGACTTCTAGACAAGCCCCAGCAACCACCACTGCTTGATACAAAAACTGCTTCCAGTTACCAAGGTCTGTGCCCTCAGTGTCCTGCTCTTCTTGTCCTCAAGATTCACCTGGTCTAGAATTCCAGCTGTGCTCTCAGGTCACCAAGGTGGAGTGGGATTTATAAATTGGCCACAATGAACTTGAGGCTTTAGCCCCTTCAGAACCACAATTTGTCATGAAGCATGAATCTCCCCAGGTCTTGCCTGGAGAAGCACCCAACTCATTCACTCACCTTCCCCTGCAATGTTCTCTGGAGGTTTCTGCTACACCCCTTAGCTCTCGATGTTCCCTAATCCCATCCCATCAGCAGAAATAGAGCAAATCAAAGATTTTAGAACCTACAAACGTCATTCACCCCTACCTCTTTTCTATTTTCCATTTTCTCTTCCTTCCTTCCTTCCTCAGTGGTTATCAAACTTCAGCACACATCAGAATAACCTGGTGGATTTATTAAAATCCAATTTTCTAGGCCCCACCCCCTGGAGTTTCTGATTCAGTAGGTTTGGGTTGGATTCGGAGAATTTGCATTTCTAACAAGTTTCCAGGTGCTGTTGATAATGCTGGTCCCCAAACCACACTTAGAAAACTACTACTGTTCTACAGCTGATTGGTTGCAGATTGAGGGGAAGGGGGTTGAATTAAGCCTCAAGGCAACTCAGTCTTAAATTTGGAAGAGACATTCTCTCTAAACAGTGAAGAAAACTATTTTCTGAAACCTTCAATGGTGGTTCTTCTTATGGGAGCTAAAGGATGGAAGTTAGGGATTACCAAAGACGAAAATATATTTTTGTAATAGTCCAAAGATTTCTCTCCATTACAGCAAGACAAAAGGTCTTTTGTGGCTTTGGAGAGTGCCAGTTCATTAGAAAGAGGGAGCAAAAGGCAGATTCCAATGAATTAACAAGTGAATGGAAGGTAAGGAGGTAGTAGACAGTGAGTATAAAAAATGTTTTCAAAATCTTGACCGTGATCACTCTCTCTCTCTCTCTCTCTCTCTCTCTCTCTCTCTCTCTCTCTCTCTCTCTCTCTCTTTATGGGGGTGGAGGAATAGCAGAGACTTGAACATGTTAAAATGTTGCTGGCAATGACTAGCAGAATGGTTTGAAGACAGAGAAGAGAGTTTAAAATCGATGATCTAAATTCCCTGATGAAAGGAAGGAAGATAGAATTCAAAGCCCAGGGAGGGTGACTATGTTAGGAGGAGAGAGAGAGAGACTGTGCATCCATGGTGAGAGAAAGGACAGAGTTTGTATTGAAAGTGAGGAGTTTCAAGTTGAGTGTTTGGGGAGGTACATGGTAGAGTAGGGGGTTTTAGACATCTGGAGAATATTTGCAAGAGCCTTTCTCCAGAATGAGAGTAGACTAACAAAGAAAGATGGGAGGGTTGAAGTTCCAGTTGCCATTACTAAAGATTTAATGGTTTCTGTGTCTACCCAAACTCCATTTAGTCTCAGATCTATTCCTAGGCATTCTCTTCTTTTGGCAATAGTCCTTCTGCCTCTGTCTCTCCAGACTAGGGGCAAAGCAGCTTCCTGCTTTTGCTTATCTCTGAGTTTACCTGCAGTTTCAGGTGGGCTTTCAGTTCTTGGTAACCAATTCCCACATGAAATTCCTTGTTTTAAATTCTCAAATTGGTTTCTAACTTCTGGCTGGACCCTGACTCATCCAGCACTAAGCGCTTTGGTTGTGAGATCCTTCAATGGATGTGGACGATTGAAATAACCTCTGAGCTATTGCCAAGAAGGAATGATGGTGGAGCAAAGGGACAAAGGAAGTGATTAATGACAAGACACTGATTACAGCAATAGATCTTTCATTTCCGGTCCAATTCATTAATGCCATTCCAACACTGTGTAAAACAAGAAAAGAGACATTGGCAGCCTGAAACCATACAAAATAAATTCTCCTCTATGTCTCGATGACTTAGAAATCAGGTCTAAGTGTTTTTTAAAACACCTTGCAGATGATGTAATTGCTTAAGACAATAGTCACATGACTTAGAGAATTATTTTTACATTGAGCAGGCTCTGGAACTTATGACAAAAAAGGTTTATCTCAGAACTCCACTCTCTAATATTCTTGGATTCATGATTGGTAGAAAAGAAAAAGCTCATTTTTTTCCCCTTATACTTTCAGTGGAACTGTAAGATTTGAAGATTTATTTTTATCTAACTGAGCCCCTAAGGCAGGAATCAGACATAGTACTTTTGTTTTCTCAAAGTGTTAGGACCGTCTGGGGTAATGGTGGATGCAGAAGTTTCCATGACAGCTCTGAACCTCATCCCCATTTCTCTTGGCTCCTATGCAGCCATTTGTTAGCTCTATTGCACGTGTGTGCATGTGTGTGTGTGTGTGTGTGTGTGAGAGAGAGAGAGAGAGAGAGAGAGAGAGAGAGAGAGATTCCAGTTTCTTGGGCCAGGATGTTGAGTAATAAGTGAGATAAAGCGGCATGTGTGATATGATGAGACCAGCACAATTTGGGGGGTTGCACATACGCAATCAGTTCAAACTGATAACATATATGGATGTGTGTGTGTATGAATTATAACCTACATTTTGAGGGAGAAAGGAAACCTCAAAAGGAGCCAAGAAAAATTCTTCACAAGATTTTTTCCAACAATAATAATAGAAGAATAACAATGTCACTAGGTATTTCATACTCAGTTTTTAAACGTTTCTAACCTAATAAATAATTGAAAATACAGGACATTATTCCACCATAGCTGTGTCAAGGAATTGATATTTGCTTAAATATTTTCTGTGTTTTCCTGATGTGATTACAAGATTTAAAAGCCTTTCCTTGGGCTTCCCTGGTGGCGCAGTGATTGAGAGTCCGCCTGCCGATGCAGGGGACACGGGTTCGTGCCCCGGTCTGGGAAGATCCCACATGCTGCGGAGGGGCTGGGCCCGTGAGCCATGGCCACTGAGCCTGCGCGTCCGGAGCCTGTGCTCCGCAATGGGAGAGGCCACAACAGTTAGAGGCCCGCGTACCACAAAAAAAAAAAAAAAAAAAAACAAACAAAAAAAGCCTTTCCTTGCACAAAATAATCTTCCAGGGAAAAGGTAAACAACTATATAGAGAATCTAAGTCTCTTAGTTGTTTTTAATGGTAACATTTACAATGATAGGTTCAATTGACCAAAATAATCTGTCAAATGTATATATTTTTAAAATGCTTTCAAGACAGTGGACACATTAAACAGATAGTTCCATGTTTCTTAAACCAGAGACCTTTTGAGAGTTGAAGAGTCACTTGTGGTTTTTGTATTATTTTCTGCCATAATTCATTTTTATCTCTTTTTCCTATAATATTTATTTTTCCCACAAAAGCACTTAGGGAAGTACACCATCTTGAAATTTGTCCTTTCATTGTTAAGCCTCTTTTCTCCCTAATTTAACAGATAATTCAGATTAATGTATTGTTCAAAATGCCACATACATTGTTCTTACTAGCTAGTGAAGCTTGGAGCATGACTGACACGTATAAATAAAAATGATTGTGTTCTAGTGTATTAAAAACAGCCCATCTCAAGAATTAGTTCATTGTTCTTTCTTGCTGTGGCCATTAACCAAGATCAAATATGAATGTGACACTAATTTTATCATGTATTAGTTTCTATTGCTGTGTAAGAAGTTACCACAAATTTACCAGCTTAAGCCAACACCCATTTATAGCTCAGTTCTGTATGTGGGAATTTCCAATACGGTCAGACTGGGTTCTCCGCTTAGGGTATCACAGGATGGAAAGCAAGGTGTCAGCCAGGCCATTCTCATCTGGAGTCTTTGAGGAAAAATCTACTTCCATACTAAGTTTTATTATTGGCAGAATTGAGTTCCTTGCAGTTATTGGTCAGAAGTCCAACAACTTCCAAGGAAGCTCTAAGCTCTAAGCTCCCACTGGCTACCATATTCCTTTCCATGTAACCCTTTCCATATTCAAGCCAGTAATGCTTGGTTTCATGCTTCAAATCTCTGGTTCCTGGCTTTGAACTCGAAATCCATATTTAAAGGGCCCATATGATTATCAGGCCATCTTGATAATCTTATCTTAAAGCTAACTGATTGGGACCTAAATTACACCTGCAGAATCTCCTCATAGCAAATGTAGGTTAATGTTTGAATAATTGAGAGAAAGTGCATATACCCCAGAGACCAGGAATCTTAGGAGCCATCTTAGAATTCTGCCTACCACATATTAATTCTTCTTTCACCTCATTACCCTACAAAATATACCATCTTGCCAAAAATCACGTATAACTGAGTTCATAGTTAATTCATACCTGGGACAGAAACAGTGGTCTTGAACACTTAACATTAGACGAAAACCAAATGTTCCTCCACTTCCTTCATTTATTCAATTGTATTTATTGATCATCTGTTCTAATCATATCTAATTAGAAAAGAATACTGGTGCTATTTGCCCCAGAATATCTTTTCTATATTCTTTTTTCTATAGGGTCAAAATTTTAGCTAAACTACTCCATGGTTTTGCTGCCTTGGCACGCATTTTGTTTGGCCAAAGGGCCTGCAAGGGACCTCGAGCTGACACTCGAGCAGCCTGTGAAGGTTCATGTGGCAGAGAACTGAGGTCTCTTCAACAACCAGCACAAGAACTAAAACACAGCACAAGAACCGAAATCCACATTCTTCCATTCATTGCCTACCTTTGTGTTTTTCCAGAGATAGGAGGATCCAAGAGAGAGCAAGGCAGAAGTACAACATCTTTTAGGATTAGTCCTGGGTCACACCCATCACTTCCACCATATTCTATGTGTCAAAAGTAAGTCACTGAACTTAATATACAGCCCACGTTTAAGGGGAGTGAAATTAAGCTCCACGTTTTTAAGAGGAGCAATTGATTTGTGGACATATTTTAACTACCATTGGAGCTTATGTAAGAATTCCAAAACAATTGTCCCTAATGAGGACAATGCTGAAACTCAGATAAGAGAGTCTAAGAATTTCACTTACTTCTATGAGCAAACACAAATCTGCCTTTAAGGGCCAGAAATTCCATTTGGAAAAATAACACTGATTCTTAAATATGCACATATATTTTTAAGAATAGAAAGTCTTTCTTTTAAAATAACAGTAAGCTTGATTCCTAGGTGACCTCGGAATTGCATTATTTTTCAATAATTTATATTCATTGATCAGCTGAACAGTTTGACACCTTATTTATGGGCTACTGTGATGGATCACATCTGTTCCCAAAGTAAAGTAAACAAATTCTCAGTTTAGATAATTAGAGTGAGAGCCCGGATTTGATTATATTTTCTTTTATACTACAGGAATATTTCAGTTTGGAGATTATGTTTGTTTTCTTTTGTTACTGAAAACTTAAGCACAATCCTTGACTATATCATGTTATATATCTTTAAAAATCTAGAACATAGTTGATAATATTAGTAGACCTTTAAATATATGTAGTATTATTTATATATGCATATATATCTTTAAATATTTTTACATTTTTCCTAAAAAGGAGCAACGACTCTTTCCTAACTTGTGATTGTGACGATGTCAAATACATAATCTTTGTATGAGGGAGTGAGTGAGTGTGTGCATGCGTGCGTATATGTGGAAAGAGAGAGAGAGTTAGTTCTCATCATCCATGCTTTAGATGTCATGTGAAATTTATCTAACCCACTGGCTTCTTGTAGTTGAACTTCTAACAAAGTATATATATCAGCAAAGCACTGACAGATGCAAGTAAAATTCATGGCATCCAGAATTATATCCTATTCACAAAACGCAACCCTGTGCAAACATTTGATTGAGTCTGATCTAGCTTGCATAAGAATCATAACTTATTAGTCTCTCAGTTATAAAGGAATGAATTCACCTTCCTATGTTCTTTAGTACATAAGCATTCCTGCAGTCTCATAGTACCATAGGCCATGCTTACCTAGAAAATCTCTCCAGACCCTCTGAAATTAAGTATGCATAATTTAAGGCCAATTATTTTCCTAGTAAATGTGCCATTGAAACATAATAATGTTTGAGACTGAAAATTACAATGGTTTAGATATAGAAGATTTCTATGTTTTTCTTTCCTTCTTTTCCTCTTCCTTTTAACCCATATTCAATAATGGTGGTGGGGGGGGTAATTGAGGTTTATGTGCCAAAACTGGGCATATTGCCTCGAAAATGCTTTGTCAAATCATCTGTTATCTCCATATACATTCTTGTGCCAGGTGCCTGCAAGGACTCATTGATAGCAAGGGCCAAATAATCTTTTGAAATGTTAATAATTAAGAAATTATGTACTTATACACATATGACTACATATATTATATACAAGGAGATAAGGCAGAAAAGATCTCACATCTTTAATATTATTTTTTTATCCAAATCTGTCATTACATGCTTCTTAACTGATGCAACACATTAAACTAATTTTGTTCTGACTCAAGCAATTTAAACCAACGAACACTAACTCATGAAGTACTGGGAAAGGTAGAGATAATAAAATGTGATTATTAAGCCAGGAGATACTGCCACTACCTTTGATAGCAATAATTAACCCTTATCTTATATGGGCTGCTGCTCATCAAAACTCCATACATAGACACAACTGTGAATAGTACTGTTTAATATATGTAAAAAATTGAGGTGCAAAGGTCAGTTATGTGTCTAAAGTTGATTAGCAAAGTTAAAAATAGGCCCCTTTTTTCTGACACTTGGTTTTGAATCCAGGCATCCTAAGCAGACCTTTCCTCCTAGCCTCCAAAAATTGCATTAGGATTAACTTCAGACAGCAAATACCAAATTTCTACCAACACAAGGAGGAAATGTTGCAGAGAATTAAGCCATACAACTGTGCATGTTTCACGGTATCCAGTGCTTAATTTCAAGTGAAAATTGTGATGTCTACATAATGGATCTGTATGAAACCACATCCAGATTTGGAGTAACAAGGAGCAGAGCACTTGCCTTAATATAGACACACACCTTTTCCTCCTTCCAGAGAACACTGCTCAGCAAAATGCAGTCATGTCTGCAGAGAGAGATTAGGTCACTGGCAACAGTTTGGGCAGTCTGTCACCAATAAAAAATATTTCCCTCTGGAGTGGTTTAAGAGTAATAAATGGGGTTAAATTTAAAGTCTCAAAGGAAAGTAATTAAATGCTTTTGAGCATTTAATTGGGGGTCTCATTTTTTGCAGCTACGAAGGTACAAATATCTACACGCTAAACCAAGTTCTTTACTTGGTTTAAATTCTGTTGGAGGTGGGAGGAGTACCTCAGGCCAAGTGCTTCTTAATTTAAATAGACAAATGATGCAGAATGCTCCCTTGTCAACCATTATTGAAGTTGTTGTAGAATAATCTTTAAAAAGTTCATAGCTCTAGTGATATCACCTCTAGCAAAGCTTGGAAACTTCGAAGGAAGATCTAAGTAACTCAGGGAAACACAGTTCCTTCTTTTCCCATGACAGCAAGCTGGGGATGAGGATGGAGAACCTGTCTCTCTTGTTGACTGGTGTATTCCCAGTGACAATGCTGAATTCAGCACAGAGTGATATTCACTAGATATTTGCTAACATTCTACCAGGATGGCTTCTTACCAAACCCATAAAGGAAATGGGTTCTAGACAAAGAGATGGACAAAGTTTTGGCCACACAAAAGGTAAAGTCAGAGGTTACTGATTTCAAGCTATTTAGGAGCACTGAAAAAGTTCCACTCCTCAAAAAACCATATCTCTTATGACCAGAAATAAGGACTAAATTTTTATAATTATGGGCTCACAACTATTAAAATTCTACATCCAATAAGACAACGGGCCTGATAACCATTTGTATCTCCTTGTAAGGAGGGCTCTCAATATGCCTACCTATGGCAGTTTAGAGACAGAAACAGGCAGAGAGGGTTCACTTGTACTTAAAACTCAGCTCCTCCAAGAGGGAAGTCACTCCTAACCTATGTCCTCCATCCCATCCAAGCACTATCCCACTGAATAGTAATTATCTATTTACGTGTCAGACTGCTTATGGCCAACTGACAGTAAGCAGTAAGGCTTTGAAAGCCCATGCCATCTTGTTCATTGCTGTATTCCTTATTTAAAACCATATTTTTGATGCTGTATTAGGGTTCTCCAGAAACATAGAACCAATAGGAGATATAGATATATACGTGAGACCGAGAGAGGGGTAAGATACTGATGATAGGATTGTCTCACTCAATCTGCTGTCTGCGAGCTGGAGAGCCAGGACAGCCAGTTGTGAATTCAGTCCAAGCCCAAAGGCCTGAGAACCAAGAGCGCTGATGTTCAAGGACAGGAGAAGATGGATATCCCAACTCAAGCAGAGAGAGAAGATGCCCTTCCTCCACCTTTTTGTTCTATTTAGACCCTCAGCAGATTGAATGATTCCCGCTTGCACTGGTGAGGGTGGATCTTCTTTCTCAGTTTAATTCAATGCTAATCACTTCTAGAAACACCCTTACAGACACACCCAGGAATAATGTTTTACCAGCTATCTGGGCATCACTTAGCCCAGTCAAGTTGATACATAAATTTAACCAACATAGTTGTTAATTAATTATTTAATAAATACATATTGAATACCAAGGGTACAATTCTAGACAAAGGGAGGTAGCCATTGTAGGTGATGAGAGAATGAAAGAAAAAGAGAGAAGCCATTGCAAAGTTGACAACAGTGTCTTGGCCCACCCAGAATAGATAGCCTTCAGTGAAGGCTCCTAGAATTCAGTAGTACAGTGGGGTCTTGCTCCCCACAAAGGCTCTAAGGGAAAGACTTTCCTTGCTTCTTCTAGCTTCTGGCGGTTGCTGGCAGTTCTTGGTGTTCCTTGTCTTGTAGCTGCATCACTCTAATCTCTGCCTCTGTCTTTACATGGCCTTCTCCCCTGTGTGTCAATGTCTCTGTGTCCAAATTTTCCTCTTCTTATAAGGAGGGCAGTCACATTGGATTTAAGGCCCATCCTTATCTTAATTTGATTACATCTACGAAGACCCTATTTCCAAATAAAGTCACATTCACAGGTTGCAGGTGGATGTAAATACTGGAGGGATACTAGCATAGTAGCTAAACAAATATAGAAACTAATCTATGCTTAGCTGTTGGCCTTCACAATTTACAAGATTTTCTGTTTTATTCTACAATGCCTTTATCACCAAAGAAAGGGGAAATAATGTACATTTAAGGCAGTTGCAGACTGTAGAGCAGGCAAATCTTGGAAAATTTGCCTTTTAATATCTGTCAGATTACATTGCCAGACATTGGTGGATAACGAAATCTGATTCAAGATGCTATCATTCAAAATAATTAATATTTCTTCTTGTCACCAAATCAATTGCTACAAATGTTCATGTAGGTTTGTGCTATAGAGAAGCTATGTAGTTTAACTAGGAAATACGACAGACCACAGAGCCCAGGGTCAAGTTCAACCTCCACCACTTACACTGGGTCGGGGGAGGGGGTGGGAATTAACTGACTCTCTGTGCCTCAGTTTCCTCATCTGTGAAATGGGGGTAACAGAATCTCCTCATATTGGTATAGCATTTAGTGAGTTGATATATATGAAGTGTTCAGAACAATGACTGACAAACAAGCAACGCTCTCCAAAAGTTAGCAAAGATTACTAGAAAACTTCAAGGGAAAACACTCATACAGAGATCACCATCACAACCATTAATACCTGTGTGTTTCTTCTAAGTTATTTGATAGCAAACCTTTTTTTAATGGCACTTTTTTTTCCTAATCATTAATTTGAAGACAAAGATTCACTATTTTTATATCCATCAGTGCAATTTTAGATTGAGATGGCTAAACTTTTTTGGTTTCTATGGCGATTATCTACTGAATAGTTTACTTACTGCCCCTGAGCTGTCAACGCATACTGTTTAATTTATAAAGCTGATCTAAACCTCTATGGGGGAAAAAGCCACCAATATTTCTCCAGACTTACTTGGATTTATTTTCAGTGTCAGACAAGACATAACATTTATTATGATTCACCTTAGCATGATGACATTTCATTTTTCTTGTTGAAGATGTTCCAGAAAAAAGAAAAAAAAGTTCAAAATCTCTTTAGTCTTCTGGATGTCTCATAATAAATGAGAGGCTCTGCTTTTCCTCAGTGCTTCAATAGCAAGAAGTGTTTATATTTCAAGACTAAGCCCCCACCGAATATTTACAAAATTTGTTGCAAGGTGTTGAACTATAAATCTAAAGTTTGAAATCTACATCAAATATAGGAGAAAAGCCCATTTTAAAAAAAAAGTATAAAACAAAAAGTCAGAAGTAAAAATGTAAATATTTTAAAGTCTTATTTAAATCTTTAAGTGTCTTTCTCATAAATAACACATAAAACTTATTTTATCAAATGTTCTTCAGTCTTGTCATTCTGAATACAAGATGTTATCTTAGAAAGATGAGGGACACAGAATTTAGGTTATTAGAACGTTAGAGATATTAGAGGATTTAACACATACATAATGTGAAATATGAAATTAATCTGTATGAACTAGGTTTTATGGTTTTGAAAAGGAATCAAATCTTACATTTTGGGTTTTTATGGATGAATTCATATCTGAAATAGTCTTTTATAAAAAGCAGTGTGAAAAATTGTACTCTTCCTCTTAACATCTAAATGAAGGCTGGAGCCTGGCTAAGCAAAACCTATCCACTGGATATTCAAAAACAGTGATACGGAGTCAAATTTTCAATGTTAAATGTGTTGTACAGTGACGGTATAATATATGCATTTTCCATCCCGCTTTCATTCTGAACTCAACGTTGCTAATAAAACTGTACCTTCCCATATCCACCCAGAGCAATTTAAATAACAGAATATTATTTACTAAGTATTTGGAGTTCTTAAATGTTATGGTTCTCTAGAATATTCCAGGACTTCTACTTTTTTGAAGCCAGGAACATTAGTAGCTTTGTAACAAATGCTTGTTGACACAATAAACTGAATAGCAGTACAGATTCTCTTAATTGCCAAATAAATAATGAATGGATTGGAATGAGTTCACATAAATGGAAACCTCATAAAAATTTCACGTTTTACGTCATCGTTCACATTTACTAAAAAGAAGATAAGACAGAGACAGAGAGATTGAAAAAAAACAAAACAAAGGCAAACCAGTTCCAGAGAGGATGTTCAGTCAATTCAATGGTTTTTATCTTTTTTTTAAATGTTGTTTGTTCCTATAGAACAAAACAACAGATAAAGAAGATAGTTCATCTGCACCACTGTCATTCCAAACTGGTCTGATAAGATGTCCCGCCAAAAACTCAATCTACATTAAAATGGTAAATTCCATGATTGCATACAGGCATGGCCTTTGTGTCTTAGAACATTCTCCCAGAAGTCATTGAAAGTATGTTAATAAATTACCATGCTATTTTAAGAACAATTTATACATAATTCATTTCCTAAACAATAGAGCATGAAAAATTACACTTATGCTTTACCTTCCTTTGGAAGTAGTAAGTGAGGTTCGTATTATAGGTATTCATACTTGTTTTCTAATTAAACATATTTATCTCTGAAATACATTTATCACTTTCTCTACACTGTTTGCTCATGAATCAACTCAATCTAACTTGCCCTTCCAGGGTCAAATTATATCAAAAGCTGGAAGTGAAACTTAAGCAATAGCTAGGCATTTTGAAATGATAGGAGGAACAGGGCTTTGAAGGGAGCAGGGAGAATTTGATTAGGAGCCAGAAGAACTGGGTTCTTGTTTCTGCTGTGATTCTAACCAACCAACTCTGTGTGACTGTGAGTAATTCACTTTCCTTCTCTGAGTCCCAGCTTCCTTGTCTCAGAAACAACAGTTACCAATATAACGTGTTGTTGTGCGTTGACTAAATAAACATCCATGGTAATGGGGATGAACTGCCATTTGCAGAGACCGGAAGGCATGCACGTGACAAAGAAAATAGACGTGCTAAAGAATGACCAGAGGGCTTCCCTGGTGGCGCAGTGGTTGACAGTCCACCTGCCGATGCAGGGGACACGGGTTCGTGCCCCGGTCCGGGAGGATCCCGCGTGCCGCGGAGCGGCTGGGCCCGTGAGCCATGGCCGCTGAGCCTGCGCGTCCGGAGCCTGTGCTCCGCGGCGGGAGAGGCCACAGCAGTGAGAGGCCCGCTTACCGCAAAAAAAAAAAAAAAAAAAAAAGAATGACCGGAAAGACCCACCAAAATATATCTTTTTTTACAAAAAAGAAAGCAGTACTTCAGTCATCTTTGATTTGCTACTGACTCACTACTTACATTATTCAGACCCATATTTCTGAAAAAGAAAATTACCTCAGAGTAAAAAGCAGGATTTTCTCCGCTCTGAACAGTTATTTTTCTGTAATGCTGCAATGATAGGGACATGGTTTCTGTTGGTTAAATAGTGAATCACAAGATCAAACACAGCAATGCCCTCAGTCTTACATACCTCAACCCACTGACAACTCAAGCATACCCAAAATAGGATTTCTTTACAAAGAGGTCTTTGTTCTAATAACTACATTTTGAGTGAGTGTTTTCTCTCTCCCAGGTTATAGTGGCCCCATTCTAAGCAATCCTCTAAAAAATCAAATATTTAAACAAGAAATGGGACATATGGAACTTCACCTGCCAAGCTGAGCTTATGGTCAAGATTACTATCTCAGTTTGGGAACACTTCAGCTAGCATTACCTGGAAAATTTTGAACTTATTCACTGGTTTATATTTCCAGTTTACAGACGCATGACCAATCATACAAACCAAATTAGGAAACTTAAGTTTGATTTAAATATCCCTTAAATAAATATGTTCAAGTTTTCCATCTCTGAAGTAGTTGTGGACAAAACTATGCTAAGAAATTGAGAATTCTTATCAGTCAACATGCACCACTACTTTTGGAGCAATAGGGTAGCAATCTGCCTTCCAGGAAAGAGTGGAAATCATGAAATTTTAATTTAAAAATTTTAAAGTTATTTCTGAATTAGCATACGAACTTTAATTGACCAACAAAATGCAGAATAAAGAATTTAAGGATATTCCCAAGCAATTTGTTTTTTAAGTTTTCCACATTTTTCTCATTGAAGCCTTATGTAGACAATTATTCTAATTTGCATCGTTTGCTAGTAATGGGTCAACTCAGAGAAACTCCTATTTGAATTAATACAAATTCCAAGATAGTGGGTCCAATTTCTACAATGGGGTTTTACTATATATTATTTTCTTTGCAAAACTCCTGGAAATTAAGGAGATTGTCGATACAAAGGATTTGGAGTCATTCTGCTAAAAGTTCTGAGAGGTACTGAAGAGATCTTTCACCTCATGACACTTTGGGGCATAGGGTTCTGGCCAAAGCTCAGATTCTATCAGCCTATTCAGTTTGGATGGTGATCTAAGGAATGTAGTATGGAGAAACAAACCCAGAGAGACACAACAGAGCTGACACTAGGCAAAGTCTTAACATAGCTAAGGTTTGTACTTTGCTTCCATTTTTATAAAACCACTTCCTGGATGGCTGGGTTCTCATCTATTAACCTGGGACCTCCAGGCTTCACACAGTCCATGACAACTTCACTACCTTCCTGACACTGAAAAAGCCATGAGACTTTTCTGCCATCCTGCCCATCCACTAAAACTGACCTACTCAGTGCCCCTTTGCTTCTGGGCTTTCTCCGTTAAAGTTCATCTGGTAAACTAAACGAATGGATTCCTGGAAAGTAATGTATCAATAGTACAGCTAGACAAGTTGGCAAAAGAAGTGGAGGTAATTTTAGGCACTGAAGCATCCTGGTGAGGAACGAGGCTACAGTCAAGGGCAGAGACAGAGAGCTGTCCCGAGTTTTGTACGATCCACTGAAATTTTCCAGGTGGCACATGCTAGGGCAGCTTTGATCCACACTATTTTCTCTTAATTGCAGGTGGATCAGGTTGTGTTTAAGTGTGCACACCTGCCTGACGGAATGTGGTGTATGTGTGTGTGTGTGTGTGTGTGTGTGTGTGGACTAATAGCCAGCTTGATTGAAGTTTTGAATCAGTTATTTTATGTCATGTAAATAGAGCCTCATTTGACCTTCTCTCAACTGCTCAATACGCAGAAGCGGATAAGCGGCAAAAGAGTTCTTTGGCTTTTTCTATGCTTAGTGCTAGCCAACTGAGGAAATCTAGAAACAAAGATGTAAAGTGACCTCCCAAATTCATAGGTTGAAATCCTAACACCCAATGTGATGATATTTGGAGATGGGGCCTTTGGGAGGTAATTGGGTCCTGAGGGTGGAGCCCTCATAATGGGATTAGTGTCCTTAAAAGAAGAGATAGGAGAGCTTGCTTCCCTTCTCTCCACCATGTGCAGATACAGCAAGAAGGTGGCTGTCCAATCCAGGAAGAATACCCTCACCAGACACCAGATCTACTGGCACCTGAATCTTGGATTTCCTAGCCTCTAGAACTGTGAGAAATAAATGTTTGTTGTTTAAGCCACCCAGACTATGGTATTCTGTTATAACAGCTCAAAATGACTAAAATACAGGGATGATTTTTTTCTCTTTTACTGACTAAGAGAAATCTTCAGTGCTGTCCCAAGTATGAAAGGGAGAGTTATTTTATTAAAAAGTTCAATTCAGAAAAGAGTAATGACTTCATGAAAACTTCAAACTTCCAAACTGGATCATTAATCATATGTCAATGTTTATGATTGCAAATCTCTACTAAAGATATACCAGAAAGGAAAACATTCCATTTTTTAAATGAAATGTGATCAAAAATTAGAATGGGATATATTCATGAGTAAATCAATATATAATAGTGATTGCAAGAGTGATTTCAGGGCTTCCCTGGTGGCACAGTGGTTGAGCGTCTGCCTGCCGATGCAGAGGACACGGGTTCGTGCCCCGGTCCGGGAAGATCCCACATGTCGCGGAGCGGCTGGGCCCGTGAGCCATGGCCACTGAGCCTGCGCGTCCGGAGGCTGTGCTCCGCAACGGGAGAGGCCACAACAGTGAGAGGCCCGCGTACCGCAAAAAAAAAAAAAAAAAAAAAAAGAGTGATTTCAACATCCAAGGTGGAGACAAAAGGCCAAATAATTCTTCATGCAATTAATTTTAGCAAAGGACCTAAAATAAAATGCCAGTTATAAAAATAATCTGGAAAACGTCAGTAAAAAAAAAAACCTAAAATTTCAAGGAAACAAAATGATATAATTCTGCCTTCCTAGCTGGCAAAGAAAAATAATTTCTTCTATACAAAATGGTATGTTTAGTAAGGCAGCAAGTATCTGTAAGTAAAGCGAAGAGGAAATACTCCAAAATATGGCATATCGGGTGCAATAAAAAAATAGATAGCTGAGAAATAATTGAGGGAGTACCTAGCAAAATAATGAAGGAAAAAAAAAGTTTTTAAAATTTCTGTAAACCCAATGTTACCTAAAGACTCCAATGTGGTTTATGGGATAAAAATGGGAGGCTAACACAAAGCACTATATCCTGCCCAACCCGCCCCTGCCATCTCACCCCATCCCACCCTGAAAATCCTTAACGTCACTGGAAAACAAAGGACTAATGTCAGGGGGTCAGAAATTTTTAGGAATCCCTAAAAGACAGAAAAATATGGGAAAAGAAAATGGGGGGAACCACAGCTTAAAACTGTTGCAAATGTTGAGAGCAGTTTTAGGGCTGTTTCCGTCTCCGCAACAAGAGAGGCGAGGCTCAGGAAAACGTTCTGGGCAGACCATTAGAAGAGTTGCTCTAGAAACCACAATGAAAAATTTAACACCAGAGCTTCCCAAACCTTTTCTATTCACACCACTCTTCCCGTCTCAGTAATGTTTTTCCAGCATACCCCGAGATCAAAAGAAATACACAACTTAATAAGTACAGTTGTATTTTTTAGGTAGTTGGATACAAACAACTTAAGTATTTGTGTCTTAACAACTTAAAAGCCACTCGAATAGTATGACTGAAAGAAAAAATATTTGTATTTCATTCCTAAATAACCACAAATATTTACTAATAGGATGTGTATCTGTATTGGGCACTATGCAACTCTTCAAATCTGGAACCATATTGGACACTGTCACCTGTATTTCCTGTCCCACATTGATTTTCACATGGTACTCCCTCTTTGTTACAGTAAACTCCAAAATGCCAGCTTCACAAAAACATGGTATCATCTAAAGGGATGTAGCATGATCTAATATTGAGAATGTGATCTAGTAGTTTTTGCGGTGTCTATCAGATGGGGAATATCACTCTTTCTCTCAAAATATCCCATGGTGCCCCTGCGAGTTTATTGTGGTGCCCAGGGCATTTGAGTGCCAGGTAGCTAGGCAGTTGGAAACCTCCTCCTCTCCTCCTTGCGGCAAGAGGGGACAGCAGAAACGTTTGTCACCAGTGCCTGTGGATGCGTGAGTTGTAGAAACAGTGCTGCATCTGCTGACAGATGAGCCCAAACACAACGGTGATGTTTTGAGCTCAGACGATGGACTACTTACACGCCCCACCCTGCAGCATAGCCTAAACCTTCCTTGCAACCAGTGAAGGCAAGGTATGTCCACACACGAATAGGGAAACTCAACTACAAAGACAAACACGTAGCCAAAATTCAACATGAATTTGGGCAAAGCCAAAGCAAAGTTCAACTTTTCAAAGTTGAACTTTGAAAGCAAAGTTCCCAACTCTAAAGTCTGAAGAATCTGTAGGGGGAGAAAAAAAATGTTTCCAAAACAAATAGAGCTTTCAAAATATCTGTGTGATCAATTTCCTACTGGAGATAAGAGAGGCGACCACATCCCTAAAGCAAGCACAGGCTATTAATGAGAAAAGAACAAAATCAAGATCTTGTACCCTGACTGGCAACACGGAGCCAGATAGAGAAGAAAGTAGCAAGCTGGAAATTTGAGCTGAATAATTTCCCCAAAAATGTACTTCATGAATATGACTGATAATACTGTTGAATGGAATAGTATATATAGTATGCCTGACACAAGGTATGGCCCACAGGAGGTGGTCCTTCCTTGGACCTTTAAATTACATGGTCTAACATGAGTCTCTCTCTCTCTCTCTCTCTCTCTCTCTCTCTCTCTCTCTCTCTCTCTCACACACACACACACACACACACACACACACACACACCACGTAACATTTATAATAAGGAAGAAAGAATTATCTCCATTTAACAGATGAAGAAATAGACAAGGAACAACTTAGAGTGTTTTATTACAGTCACACAACAAGTTATAACGACAGAGCTTGGCCCAATCCTCAGATTGTTGGCCTTTTTCCATCCTTTCATATACATTAAATAATCTGTAAAAATTGCACTTAAAATGGAAGAAAAATGATGGTAAAACTGAAGAATTTCTTTGCTTTGAAATTTACTGAAGGCTTTGGAGAGTGTCTGAGTCATCATAGTTATAGCAGGACAGCATAGTCAAGAGTTAAGTAACAAGTAGGTCATAAACCTGGATGGAATGATATTAAAGTATTGTTTTTAAAAAGCACCTTAAATGTGAAATTGAGAAATTTGGAGTGACAATATAATAATTTCTCATGCAAATCCTCATGCACTCTAGTTCTGATGAGTTGCTAGCAAAATGCCATCTATAAAAAAATTAAGAGAGATAACCAGGGAGCTCTGTTTCAATTCCTAGCAATTAGAGAAAAAAATATTTAAATGCAAAGGATCCTTTTTAAAAAAACATCAGCTATTAGAGGAAAGGCAGCATGGAATATATAAAAAAAATCATGATCCAGTAATAGAAAAGCGTTTTTAAGAGGTCTGGAAGAGTCTGTGTGAAGAAGAGGAAATTAGGAGATATAATTTAGGTAGATGTTTAAAGGGACATTTGTAAGAGCATTAAAAATAAACAGCTTTGTTACCATGAATGAATGAAGAATTGCCTTAGATTCTAGAAACCAGATATCTCTAAATTCATATCTAGTCGAAAACTCAATGATTCCACAATTCTTTGATCTTCAAGTTTTCTTCCAACTCCACAATTCAGAGAAATGGGAAGGGTAAGTAAACTATCTATAAGCAGAGACGTGTGAAAAATGAGGTCACCAAGAGATCAGTGATGGATTGTACCTTATTTTAACTTTGTTTAAAATAATTTGTAAAGAGAGTTGCACAGTGCAAGTGCCAATCTCTACGTTTATATTAAATCCCTGAGCATAAACAACTTTAATGAAATGTATTTAGGGAAAAATAACTTCGAATGTATTTATAAGAGGAAGAATTCTAAGCGCTTAGCTACAAGCAAAGAAAAAAGGAACAGGTGTCTCTATACTCCATCTCCTAGAAGTTTCAGCCAGAGGACGTCTGTGCTAAAAATGGTAGCAACTAATGTATTTTTTAGCACCAAGTGCCAGACACTGTGCTAAATCTTCGGATTGTTTTATCTGATTTAATCCTCCAATAGCTCTAGAGGTAGGAACTAAACTTTTACAAAATTTAGATGAATCCATCTCTGAAGTAGTGGATGTAATCCTGTCCACCATACCAGAAAAACCTAACATAAAATCTTAAGTGGTGGGCAACTGTTATAATCAAGAGATTAAAAATTTTTCTGTGGGGTCATCTAAATAAATTTGGTAGTTCTTTTCACTAGGGAAAAATGACAGTTAATAGAATTAGGAACAAAGACTATAAAATAATAAAATACACGTTCTCACCAAGTAGCAGAATTCAGCATCTAAAGAATGTGCAACTAAATTGGACTGATACACAGAAGGACACAATACATTAAAGGGTGTTGAATCAAAACTATAATTAATTTCAAGAATAGCTTAGATGAATTAATTTTTGATAAAAGATGGGGACATTTGTAGTATTTTGATTTGTTCATTTAGAAAATAATTCTCAGTCACTTCTAGAGTCTAGACACTGGGGATACAGTGGCAAAGTTGCTGTCTGTGGAAATATTTGAGCAGATGGCCGTTGAGTGGCTACTGTTACCAAGAAGATGTAACTGGCCATTGCCAAAAGACATGGCTGGATGCCTTTCCCAGAAAGCTCTTCAGCGTCCAGGGTTAATCCTCAGTTTTGCAGGCCTGAAAAACGTATTTCTTAGCAAACCAAGAGCAACTGTGTCACTCAGCATAGAATCACTTTGACCAAAGTCATTAAGACTAATGTTAAAATCAGAATGACCATGGAGATTGATAGATGGATGATAGATATATAGATAGATAGATAGATATGTATCTCAGAGACCTCAATAATCATAACTCAGCAGATACATACAGCAAGCTAAATTATAATTAGGAAATTGCTTAGTAAACATAGAATTATAATAATGGGAATTGGGCTGGAATTTCCTTGGCCCAAACCTCTTCTGGCCTAGCTGATGATCGGATGAGAGCAAGCTATCATTTGTGCCTATTACTCTTTCTTGGCCAACCCTTCAATCAGGTTACAATATAACTTTTGTCATCCGGGAAGACATTCTACCTCTTTTCTCTGATTTATTCTATATTGATCTGTAGCTTAATATTTGGAGGGCAAACATTCATAGTTTATTCCAAATCCCATTTATTAACTCACTTCTGCTCCCATGATACAAAGACAACATCACGGAAAACCAAGAGGGTTTTCTATCAATTTATCCTTTGATTCCAAAGAAAGAGACTATATCCTGGTCCAGATGTAGCATTGGTGTGCCAGGGCTTATATTATAATCTTAGATAAGGGCAACTTGTGTTCAATGGTAAAGACAAGAGTAAAAGAAGCCACCTTGAACCCAGTGGAACAGCTGTGCCCTGAAGTAAGGCTGTTGCCTCAGGGCTTTCTTTTGTTTACCCACGGGCTTTTTGCCCTTAGCATCTCAGACAGCACCCGCCACCTCACCTTAGTGTCCGTAGTTACCACCGAAAGCTTGGTATAAAGAGATACTACACCCAAGGATAACTTTATAAATGATAAACCAAATGGTCCAGGCAAAAATTAAATTTGTCTCCAAAATATATCTCATAACTAGTTCATTTTTATAAATTTCAAATGCCATGGAATCTGATATCTGCTGAAATAGACAAAACTCTTGATCCATTTTGAGATACCCATTGTTTGACTGGTGGGTGAATTGTGATGAAGTTTTTTTACAAGATTTTCTTAAGTGGACAAGTGGTCATCTGGTCCAGTTTGCCATCACCTGGCCTAGGGTAGTGTGGCTATGAAAACCTAAAACTGGCAGCCAAAAATTTAAAGAGTAATGTTGAGAGCCTTATAATTTAAAGTTCATTTTGTGGAATAAAACAATAAATAAATAAAATTAAATTAAACTAGAGGATGCTTTCTGAGGAAGCCACCATCACCAAACTACCTTTAAATTTTTTCTGTGTGAATTTTAATTGGGGGTAATAATAGGACCAGCCACAAACTCCACATCACTCAGCCATATTGAATCATGATTTAGTCTAGTAAAGAAATCAATAAATAAACCAGTGAGACCCAACAAGGAACCTGAGGCTATTCGAGACCAGAATTCAGGTAAGAATCATATGGCCAGGAGAACTGAAGTGACTACATACTATCTGCAGTCAGGGGAATGAAACTACACAGTATCTCTGGGCTGGGCGAGAAGTATCTTGTAATGCCTGGAGGTAGAGGCTGGGCGACGTTAGGCACCCAGGCACCACCCCCCCCTTCAACTATGGTATTTTTTTAAAGTCCAGCGAAGGCAGAGGGCTGTTTGAGTTAATTCAGAGCCTGCAGAGGGTCCGATCTGTCACAACAGCCTCCTTGTAGCGCCCTAATGCGGGCCGACCCTTTCTGCATCAGGTGGCTCCTCTAAGCGTCCTGTCCTTTGAGTACTGGGCAATTAATTAATGCAGGAACGCAAATCATGAATCCTGGGCTGAAAACGTACAAACTGATTTGGTAAACAAATGATATGTAAAATCTATACACTGAGAGTGGCAAGTGACAAAGGAAATTGCAAATGCCCCTAAACACTCTTTCCCATCGATTGGCAGAGAGAATGTAACACATACACAAAGGAGATGGAGCATAAAATTGGGCGGACTGATTCAGAGGTTTGTTTTGATTCTTTAAATCATTTATGAAAAATAAAAATGAGTGTGCGTACGTGTGGGGAGGGGGGACAAGATTCCCTAACACGAAGAGGCTGTCGGCAGACGATGTACAAACGAAAGCGTGCTCTCTAAATCTCCGAAGAGCTAAATGTACAGAAATGCGCAATTATCGTGGAACTCGCCCGGAGAAGGCGGCGTCGGGAGTTGAAGGCGATCCCGTCCCTGCCAGAGGAAAGCTAACGACTGGGCTGGAACTTCCTGCGACCGCCTGAGGTGAGCTTCTGGAGGGGACCGGCCACGCCAAGTCGGAGACTATTTTTAACAGGAAAACCCGCCCGTGCCCCTCGCTGGGTCGGCGGGCCGGCGTCCCGGCAAAGACACCCCGCAGGAGAACGGGGGAGCCCCCGGGGCTCTGCGGTAGCCACAGGCTGAACAATGAATTAAGATACTAGTAAGAAAAATAAAATGGTCTGCAGAGCAGGCAGAACCGGAGTTCGCTCTTTGATGCCGAGGTGCGGGGCGTTCAGGGTCCCAGGGATGCGATCCTCCCCCACCCGCGGCGACGTCTCTTCTGAAGGCGCGTCCTCCGGTCCTGGGGGGAAACAGAGGCAGAGACTCGGCACGGAGAAATCGAGCGCCACCTCTTTTCCCCAGGAGGCCCCTTGGCCCAGAAGCCCTTGGCACGTGCGCGCTCGCTGGGGACACGGCGAGTCCCGGTGCTCGCGGCTCTGCGGCGGGAAGGCTCCAGCTAGCACTCGCGTGGCCCCGGGGCTCTGTCCCCCGCTCCCGCAGGCCCGGGGATTGGCTGCATCTCGCAGCTGTGGTCCAGCTCCGGAGCAGCCGCGCTCAATCTCATTCCCTCTGATGCTCTCCCTGATACTTTTTCCCCCTTTGCCAACTATGCTTTATTAATTTTTACGTAGTCAGCTGTTGGGGGCAACAGTGAGGACCTCCCGTATCCGTTGATAATCAGCTAGCCTCACTCCCGCCTTTGTATTCCTGCCTCCTCAAACCCCACAAATATTGGTGCCCGCTCACGGAAAAGGCGTTCCTCAGTCTACCGCAACCTGTCCTGAGCCAACCTCAGGCCAGATGGGGGTCTCTTGTGTCCCTGCAACAATTAAACAGAGACAACTAGGTTTGGGGTCGCTGGTTGCTTTCGTTTGAGGGATATGTGTATATTTTATGATATTTGTTTTCTTTTATCGTGCAGCCAAGGAAAACTCTCAGTGTTTTAAGAAAGCTAATTATTCTCCTCCTCAGGGACACGAGTTCCAATCCTGGACACTTTACTTTCTTCCTCTGCTCTTTCCCTGCCTGTGTCCAATTTCTTAACTATAGTTTGTCCTTGATCTTTTTCCAAATTGTCCCGCCCCTGGTTGCCCTAGCCCCTCCTACGATTTGCTCCTCTCTTTAATTTGTCTTGTATGTTAGCCCTGGGTCAACGAGCCTTTTGTGCTATGGTCTTGGACCAGTGTGCATGTGTGTAGAGTGTTTCTTTTGTTATTTTCTCCCCTAACACTACAGAAATGAAACACACATGCAGCTCTGTCGCCTCATATTTTCAGATGTTTTTCACACTATTGTCTGCTCCAGCCCATTGAAAGTGCAAAGTGAAAACAGATGCATCCCCCCCCAACATTTTTTTTGAAAGGGGACAATCTTAGGATGGGGACTAACCCCTCAAATAAAGATAGGCAATAAATATAATATCAGGTTTATAATGTGCATCGAGCACTCTTGATTAGCACCAAGGTGAGCTTTTTATTTTTATCATTTCCATGTGTCTGGACTACAAGAAGAAATCAATGGGGGAAGAGCTTTATAAATCAGCATTTATGTCAAGACAAATCAAAATAATGCCTCTATTATTTCAATCGATAAACCATTTTTATTCCCAACATCTGATATACACGGTGTATGTCTGTCTGTTTGTGTTTAGAACTGGCAGCTTTGCCTTATACCAAAACAAACCTTTCAAAGATGTGTCAATAAGATTAAAAATTTAAAAAGAAGAGCCCAGTGGATCTCTCCTCTTTCAAGCCACTCTATTCTCCCCTTTTTAAACCTGGCACCCTAAGTCAGCAGGAGAGCTTTGCAAACTCCGTGAAGCGTAGAACTGCTCGGAGAGAGGACAGAGGAAAGAGGTGGCAGGCATTGGTTGATAAGAGAAACTGAAAGTGGCCACGGGCAATGACTCAGGCAGAGGAAAGCCTGTCTGGTTTCTGGCTCCAACATATTCCTGAAGAGGATCCTACAGGGGTTATAGGCACGTTTGACAGGGTGCCTCCACGCTCTGCTGAAAACCAAACCCACGACTTCCCTCCACCCCCACCAAGATCCCCCCAGCAGGTGTAAGGCTGACTTGCTGTTGGGGGCAATTTGGGCAAGGCTAGCAGGAGAAAGATGGGAGAAGGGAGGGTGAGAGGGAGAGAGGAGAAGAGGGAAGAGAAAGAGACGATCTGGCTGACTAGAGGGTTGCTTTGTTAGTTTCAGGCAGATGTAAAGCCTTATTTCTCAAGACATCCTGCAGTTTTGGCTTCCTAGGCAGCTTACTAGATGGGACCATAATTCTTGATCCATGAGAGGAAGGTAGAGAAGGAAAGAGATAATTCATTTACGAGTCAACATTGTAGGTATCTCCGGAGTGTTGGTACCTTTATCGCTTCCTTAGTTATTTTGTTTGTTTCCAAATTTGTACACCTAGAAACCAAATCTCAATCATCCTTTTGTTGCTTAAGGTTCATTCTTTCCTGTTTCATCTGTCTGCCACAAACACACAATTTTGAAGAGCCCATTCCTAATCCGTTTCTTTCTACTGCAATGGGAAAGAGAGGAAAAATCCTCCTAGATGGAACCCCAAACAGCGTGGAGTCCAGTATAGTCTTTGTTTGCATTCAACAGCTGTCTGCCCACCACGCCTTCTGTCCCCAAGACCAAAGCGCATTCTCGGTGTTTCATTTGGGAAAGAGGGAAAAAAGAAACAGTAAAAAAAAAAAAAAAAAAAAAAAATCGGTATTTTTACAAGCAGGATTCCACAATCATTGGGAACTTTGAGACTTTAATAATCTCTCAGGCTAAATTATCACTCCAACAACTGTTTCCAAATAAGTCGATGCAAAAGGGGAAAAACATGTTGGTAATCTGGATGCGCAGGTTTATTTTTTTTTACCCTGAAAAGCTTGTTGGTTTTCTCTCCCTGACTCCCTCCTTCCCTCCCCTCTCAGCCACGGTGCTTTGTGCGTTGAAGGGGCGGAGAAGGGAGAGAGGGAGAAAGCTTAGGCGACGCGAACCTCGAGGCCGAGGGATTTCATGGAAAGAGAAATAAACCAGGCGGGGAGGTGCGGGTTCTCTGTTCATTTCTCTCTCTAATGCATCTCTCCTCCGGGTCAGAGCGCTAATGACGACCTCGTTCCTACGATTTAGGACGCGGGTACCTTCAAACAAAGGATACGGGTCCTCTTGCTTTTCCTCGTTCGCTCCCCTAGCTTCTTTTTCCTTTTTCCTTTTCCTCCCTCCCGCCCCAAGGAACTCCCCCCCCCACCAAATACACACACGCACGCACACACACACTCCTCGATCTAAAGCCCTTCCTACCCCCTCCCTACGTTCCAGTCCTGTGCTATTTCCCACTCCTTGGCCGGCTACTTTCCAAACGGGATTGCTAAATCTATTATATTGCTGCCTGAAGGGCACGCTCCGATTTCCGGAGATGTTTGCTGTTCCCGTTCTGGACTTGGATTCAGGAGTCCATGAAAAGATCTACAGCTTCTCTCCGGACCTTTCGGATTGGGCGCCCTTCAAGGGCCCCCCCCTCAGTCCCACTCTTGCTTGCCTTGCCTACATCGGCTTAGAAACATTTCCCGGGGTCTTGTTCTTTAGATATTTTCTATTTCTGAACATGCCAAAGCGCACAAAGGACTCGAGAAGCAATGCAGGAACGGTTTTTCCTGGAGAAAAGTGATGCGGATGAGGGGTGCTCTCCTCATTGTGGGTTCTGAAGAGGGACAAAGAAGGATACACAGCCGTGATGACCCAAGTGGCCTGCGACTACCTGCAGCTTGTTCCCAGTGGAGATCCAAGGTCCCAGCTCAGGCTTGGCCCGCTCCGCCCCTTTACAAGGCGGCTTTCCGCGACCCAGCCTGTTCCCGAGGAGACCCCCTCAAGCCCCCAAGCCAAGAAGGAGGCTCCAAGAACCCCCAGGATACCCGAGCTATCTGGTTTTCTACCAAGAAAGGGCCGAGCAACTGCAGCTCTCTCCAGAAATGAGTTTTAAGGGTCACTTGAAATTGAGCCTCTGAGAGCGCGGCGCTTTGGGGAGCAGGGTCAAAACAGAAATTCTCAACCCCCTAGGCCCTGCCCGGGTGCTAAGAGGCACCTTACGACCCCAAGACGGGAAGGGTTCTGAAGCACCCGGTTTTGAGGTGCAAGCCTGTTCCCCAAGTCCTGAACGCCTGCCTTGGAAAAGTACAAAGAGAAAACTGCTTTCAAATCCAAAAACTCTTTCCCCGTCAACGATTTTCGAAAACTCAACCACAGACCCCTCCCCCGCCTCGCCTACCAAAATGAAGAACTTTCATAGATTTTAAGTGAAAGAAAGATACAAATGATTTATTCCTTTTCCGTTTAAATATCTACATTCTCAAATTGCTCCAGGCAATTTCTGAAGGAAAAGGAGGAATTTTCTGGAGGGATACAGTTGGGATTGTTTGGGGGGGGGGTGGAGTTTGATTTGGTCTTTATTTTTTTGGTTTGGCTTTAAATATTTTTCTTGTGGGTTTCTTTGTTAATCTGAGGTTCATTTGAAAGACTTGGGACTGCACTCTGAATAAAGCATTTTTTTGTTGTTTCAAAATTTTAAACTGACATAAGTGTTGGATCATCAGTTTTCCCTTTGTCTGCCCTGGTTGTAAATAATGGCTTTGAGATTAGCTAATTAAGGGGCATTAATCACTGATAGAAAGGGAATAAATCAAAGCCTTGTTCTAAATTTCAAACTTGCCTGTATAGATGTGCATAGCTACTCTATCTGGAGCAGATAGGTGCTGTTTGAATTACTGTTTTTCAGAGTAAACCAAATCCACTTCACTTTTAAAAAGTGAGTATTGTATTTATACAGCCCGGTTGTGCCGTTACATTACGGCCCCCTCCCATTCTTATTCCATTTCATAAACAAAGTGTAGACAGGACAGTTATTACGGTTAAAAGAGCAAAGTCTTAGCTTTTGCTTAGCATTGTGCTTACCTTTAGGTACGACGTTGGGGGGCTGGGGTCGGAAAAGGGAGGAATAAGCCCTAAGCGGATACAGATGGAAGGAGGATAAATAGATTTGTACTGAGGTTTGTTTCTAATCAGAATACAGTTTCTGTGGAAATTCTTCAACGCCTGCAGTATTTCAGGTGTAATTCTCCAGACTGCATTCCCTTCACCCTCTGCATAAGACATTAAAAAGCATTAGGTTCTGGTTTGTGAAAAAGAAAAGCAAGCAGTGTGTGTGTGTGTGTGTGTGTGTGTGTGTGTGTGTGTGTAAGAAAAGAGTAAGGCTCGCCTCTCCACGGCGTTTTGCTACGCCACTGATACTCATTGCGTTCCGGCTTGTTCCATGCTCATAGCCCTGCACAGTATTTGGGAGCTTGGACCATTTCAACACCGACAAAAGAGGCTTTAAATAAGTACATGCCATAAAACAACAAGCCAGTCCTCGGAGCAAGTAAAAATTTATTCGTTTCACGTAAAGCCCTCCGAAACAGTAAACACAGAGCAGGTAATCCGGAGCCAAGCAGGGGATCTGCCCGCCCTTGGCTCGGCGTCTGTGCGGGCGTGTGCGCGCGGCAGTGCGCGCATCTCGGCCTCTGTGCGCGCCGCTCCCCCTACATCCCCACAATTGCAGGTAAAGACTTGTGTGTTGAGATTCCCCACACTCTCCTCCTCATTTGGGGGCCGTATCTCGTTTTCGCAACGACTCTCAGCCGAGGGCTCAGTTCCAGACTAATGCCTGCGAAATGTGCGCGTCTGGAGGGCAGAGTGGGATCCTTGGGGGTGAACTTGGTTAGCCGCTCCTTCCTGCCGAAAGAGCGCCCACCCTGGGTGTGCACCCCAAGAGCTACCGGTTGGAGAAAATGGCGCCTCCCAGCCCCTGATTCTCCCCACACAGCAGGTCCTGTCCTTACCTGGACAATACTGGCTGCCCAAAGCAAGCGCCCATTCCCTATAGGCTAAATGCTTCTAACAGCCTCGGCCTGCACAAACCCCTCCCCTCCTTAGGTTGCTACTGATAATCCTTTTTATGTACTTTTATTTTTTAAAGTCAAGAACTTTGTCATTAACTTTAAGGTATCTAGTGGACCGTGTCATTAAAAGGAGGCTCGCGGGCGCCAGAGCCAGAATTGAGAGGGTAGGGAGAGCTGGGGGGAGAGGGACCCCGCTAGGCAGAGGGGCGGCAGGCGAGGGAAGGGACATTTGCATAAAGCTTTGTCTTTCGTGCTTCTTAGGCTGCTGAGGGTTATAACGCTAATTACACAAGATTAATGTGGAGATTGTTCTCCATTGCTCACCAAGATTTATTTAAACAGTGAACTCTTCAAGATCCAAAGTCGTAAACCATCCCGCCCCGCCGCCGGGCCGGGACTCTACCCCTGCGGGAAGTTAAGTTTTTCCAAGTCCAAAGGCTGAAAACAAGGGGGGCTGCCGTTGGGTCAGATGTTCCGAAAAGCCAAATTGGGGGATATTGTTTAAACGATCACTTGCCGGCTCTCGGATATGTAAATTTATAAGGTGCAATTCCCTGTCTTTCCCCTCTCTGTTGGCTTCCAAATAACGCCTTTTCTGCGGTGCTGCCGTTTTAGGGGGGTGGGGGCATGAGGTGGCCAACGAGTAAACCCGGTGCCGGAGCGCCTCCTACTGCGCCCAAAGAGGAAGAGACGCCGTGGAGGAACGCCTGAGTTTCAGCGGTCTGATGCTGTCCCTTAGCGGGCTAAAGTGGGATAGGGACGGGAGCTGAGGCTCATACTAGAAACACCTAGGGAGTTTAATATATTCTAGCCTAAAATATATACACACACACGCACGCCCCGGTCTACCTTCAGGGATCCTGAAGGTAGGTACCTTTCCCCCACCCCAGATCATTTAATGTGCAATCAGGGTAGACAACCAATGCTGGAGAATTTCTGTGTCTTTCCAAAATAATTACTGGTTAGAGTGCTAGTGGAAAAGTTCATTGGCTTAACACTAAACTTTTATATATATCCTCGGATAATCACTAAAAATTCTACTCAGAAACCATGGCTCATCACTATCCCCAGACTATTTGGGAGATGTTATTTCAAAGATTTTTTTTTTCAGATTATTGGAACGCCTTGCTCAGAATTTTAATGTCAGATTGTATCTTTAAATAATTTAAGATTTTTGAGACTAGATTCTTGTTTTCTTCCTTTCTTGGGGTAAACATAGGTAGTGAGAGCTTCAATAACGATGAAAATAATGTTAATATAAAATTGTAATTGTGAGAAAGACTAGAAATAGCAGTTGGTTCAAAGCTAGAGACTGGATACCAGTGTCCACACTGCAGTAAGTTGCTGTCTCACATTGGGCAAATCTTTTAGTCAAGCTGTATCTCAATTTTCTCTTCAACAAACAGAGCAGGGACTTCCCTGGTGGCGCGGTGGTTGAGAATCCGCCTGACAATGCAGGGGACACGGATTCGAGCCCTGGTCCTGGAGGATCCCACGTGCCGCGGAGCAACTGAGCCCGTGTGCCACGGCTGCTGAGCCTGTGCTCTAGAGCCCACGAGCCACAACTACTGAAGCCCGCGCGCCTGGAGTCCGTGCTCCACAGCGCGATAAGCCACCGATATGAGAAGTCGGCGCACCGCAACGAAGACCCAATGCAGCCAAAAATTAATTAATTAATTTTTAAAAAATAGAGCAATCCCACTGGGTAATTTTAAGGCACTTGCTAGACCTAGTGAATTTATAAACACATCAGAAAAAAAACAGGATTCTGTCAATGAAAAAGCTGTGTGTATATATATATATATGTGTGTGTGTGTGTGTGTGTGTGTGTGTGTGTGTGTGTCACTATTTGTTGTATTCGTTCTCCTAAATGACAATTATTGTCAATGCAGATTCTTGAGATGTGGCCTTTTCAGTAGTCACAGTACAGTTAGAAATGTTTGCATGGTACCAAAAAAAAATCACATATATATGTTAAGGAAAATATACCACTAACTTAATGTACCAAAATAAAATTAGTCAACTTATTATTACCTCCATTCACCCAACCTAATCCCTAGTCCTGCAATCCAAGAATAGTGTTTTTGACAGTTTTGTAATGATCTCCACAAATGAATTGATATAAAGGAGGGAATAAACAGCTGAATTTTGAGCTTCTGGCTAAGTGGTGAGCCAAGATTTGCGATTGCCCTTTGAGGGGCCTCTGCGTAAAATCTTTGAAGCTTTTTCTTAGCTTCCTTCCTCTAGAATCAGATCAATGCCACTGATGGAAACTTTAGCAGAAGAGCCTGGCATTATTAGTAACAACAGAAGGGTGTGTTGGGAGGAAGCAACTAGAGATGAAATATCTCAAAAGAAATAGAAAAAAATTGTAAACAGCAACAGAATGGAGGTTCTCACTTCATCTATTCTCACCAAGAATCGTAACATAATTTTGCATTTAGGTGATCTGTAGTTACACTAACATTCATTTTGTTAAGATCTTTTAAGTATAATATAAAACATCAAGCATGTAAAATACCGATATGTTTTTAATCGTAAGAGGCATTTTTCTAAGGTTACCATAAGAACGAACATTTCAAAGACACAGCACTGAAACTGTTCACACCCCATACCTCATTCATGATAGCAACTTCAGAACTGGCTTATCTGTATTACGCTTCCCAGCTCTGTGAATTTTTTCCTAGTAAATAAGTACCAGTTTGATCAAGGTGCTTGCTTTGAAGTCTTGTTGATATCTAAGACTTTCACAGTATCCCTGGCAACTTGGTTAAAAAAATGTTGTTTTTCATGGTTGCTTTAAAAAAAAAAATGAAAAAAAACCCACCTCTCATCTGTAATGTTTAAGCAAAATAACAAGCATCCATAATTTGCTTTATTTCTCTAATAATTTTTCTGATAATATAAGAGAAATATAGAAGAGAATGTAAGTGTGTATGAATGTGTGTGTGTGGCAATAGTAGTGGTAGTAATATACATATCTGGGGGTAAAATGACACCCACTCTGAGAACTCCACTTCCAGCCACAGACTTGAACCCGGGCAGCCATATTTTCACTCCGGAAGCCAATCTGACTCCAAATACCCCTACCCTCCACCTCCCCACCACTGACCAGAAAAGAATGAATCTCTTTTTCAAGGATGCAGAGAGAAATCAGAGTCTCTCTTTCAAGAATATGACATTGAATTCATATAAATTTAACTAGATAGTCTTTGCAGCTAGAACAGAGAACTGTAGCCAACTGGCAGCTGCAGCGTGACCATCTCTACTTCACCTACTATGCTCTACCGCTGGTGTCTGCCCATAGTCATACCCTGTTAATTCTCCAAGGGACTTTGCGCCATCTGAAGGCAGAATGTTATAACTAGGAATTTTTGACACTGAGGCTGTCGGTAAGGGAGATGTTTTGGAGGCAGTCCTCAAAATACCTCAACATCTTTGGGAATGCTCCTGAAGAGAGAAGAGATATAGAATTTATTAAGTAACTAATATGAGGCAAGTATTTTGATACATTGTCATATTTAATCCTCACATGGCCTGGTGAAAGGGGGTATGCTTAAATGCCCACTTCACATTCAAGAGACACTGACTCAGGGAATTTCATAACTTGGACAACATCACACAGTAATTCCAGGGCTGAAATGGCATTTGGAGCCCAGTGGGGATGAGGCCATGACCTAAAATCATTCTACTATGAGCCTTTCCTTCTGCCAGTCGTTTTAAATGTCTTGGGAAGCACTCAACTCTATCCATTACCCATCGGCCTATTGGACACCAACTGCAACAAATGATATGACAGCTGACATGTAAAGAAATAAAGTCTAGTCTTTTGCAAAAACTGATCTACTAGGACCATCACTTTGGTTTTCTTGGGAACCTAGAAGCTGTTTCTTAATATTTGAGTCCCCCTGAGTTTTACTTGTAAGTAGATCCCTTGTATTATAAATATTCACAGACTGTCACATTTCTTCCTTCCCGACTAGCTTCAACAAATTGATGCACATGTTTGTGTATTTTCATCATTCCTATTTTTAGATACTTTAAGAACACCCAGAGGCTCTGTGCTCTTTTTTCTCATGCCATTGTCGCACTTTCAGAGAGCCCATCTATACCTAATATTCCTTCATGTTTTCTTTACTTATATCCTTTCTTTGAACGATATTAATATCCTTCCATTAATATCTCTTCTGAGCCAGGAGACGAATCACCTACCAGCTGGTACATTTCCACACTGGTCTGAATGATAATTTTTGTAATAAATATTGCATGTCATGTCTTATCACAAAAATCTCTCTTCAGCATAAATGTCCATTTTGTAAGAGGATTAGTTGGGCTTTGTGGTGAGATACTTGTATTTTCAGTAAGCTCTTTCAATCCTTTCATTTAGTCAAAAGGTGATTAAAACGACACAAAATTATCTAAACTTAATTATCATGATCAACCTTCCCACATGCTTTCTTTTTTGTATCAGATGCTTTACTCAAAGGTAAGAAAGCAATCACATGTGAGTGCCTTCTCTACCTGCAACCTGTCAAAATAAGTTTTTCAGAATTCTCCCAAATATACTCGCTGAAGTCACTTTCTCTTACAGCATCCTTTGCTGCCACCTGCTGTTCGTTCTGCATTTATGAACGTTGTAAATTCTACCTATGGTTGATGGTGTATTTGCTGACCTAAGGGATGGGTGCAAAGAAAAAAGCTGATTCATCCTGGACTCTTTCACATGATCACACTTCAAGATGATCTTTGAACCTCTTACTGCATTTAATATTTTCATTCATTGAATTCCTTTGTCATACCCTCTCTTCCAAATTAATAGCAAGATAACACGAGAAACCCCATTTCTTTTTCTTTTCAAGTACATCAGGATGCTCATTAGTCTTTAAAAGGCAATTAGTCTTTAAAATTTTTTGAGTATCTATGATGTGAAAGGCCATAACTATAAGCTCAGACCACCATTTATAATAGTAAACCACTAATTAGTAGCATTTCTTTTGTATCCGCTGCATCCAGCTACCCTATCTTGACTTGGTACTCATGGTTGCTTATACTCCTGGCTGTCAACTCTTTGACAGGAGATGTTGGACTGCAGTAAATATTGCTTCCTTGCTGTCTCTTCTTCTCCCTTTGTGCTACATTACTACTTAGTAAGTTCAGTTCTCTAACTCTGGAGTTATAAATTAGGTTGAAAATAGAGACTAAGTATGGGCTTCCCTGGTGGCTCAGTGGTTGACAGTCTGCCTGCCAATGCAGGGGACGTGGGTTCGTACCCCAGTCCAGGAAGATCCCGCATGCTGCGGAGCGGCTGGGCCCATGAGCCATGGCCGCTGAGCCTGCGTGTCCAGAGCCTGTGCTCCGCAACAGGAGAGGCCACAACAGTGAGAGGCCCACTTACTGCAAAAAAAATAAATAAAAATAAAAATATATATAGGAAATGATCTCTTGCTTTCTTCTTAGGCTTATCATCGTCTTAGTCCATTCAGACTGCTATAAAAAATACTGTAGACTGAGTGGCTTATAAGCAGCAGACATTTATTTCTCACAGTCCTGCAGGCAGGAAAGTGCAAGATATCATGCTCCCAGATTCAGTGTGTGGTGAGGACTGGCTCCCTGGTCCATAGATGACAGTCTTCTTGTTGTAACCTCATGAAGCAGAAGGTCAAGGGAGTTCTCTTTTATAAGGGCACTAATCCTATTCATGAGGACTCCATCCTCATTACCTAGTCACCTTCCAAATGCCCCACCTCCTAATACCATCACCTTGAGGTTTCAAATTTCAACATATGAATTTTAGAGGGACACAAACATCCAGTCTAAGCATCACCCTTTCTATCAAGCTCATCAGCAGCAGCAAGTACCTTACAGTTACTTCTAGAACCCTGTGACTGATTCAACTTATATAAACGTTCACTTTCCTCATGGAAAAATATTTTTTTTCAATTGTTACATTCAGGCCTAGTTAAGTCACCCAGTCCAACCAAGCATTTCAAAACCACCTGGTATCCTTAAATATTCCCGTGACCAGGCTTCCAAAATCCTGTAGGGCAAAAATCTAAGAAAGAGAAGTCATCCACAAAGGTCACCGCTCCCAAGCTCATCTTTGGCAGGAGGCAACTATGTGCTGACATTGAAAACCGTTTCTAAAGTACAAGATACAGTTCTCTTTCATGCAAAATTTCCAAATCTGATTTATCTTTCAAATTTATTGCAACATTTCAAGGAGTGGTTTTGGCAATGGCTCAGGGGGTGATAACAGTCAAAAAGCTGTGGAAATGATTTAATGATCCAAGACTTTGAAGTACCTATTAAAGACATTTACCTAACTTCATATTTCTCCCTACATTTTCCCCAAAATGTGTACGTGTGGAAGTTTTCCAAATTGCTTTCCTTTAAAACACAGGGGCCATCATTTTTATGTTGGAGGGAGGAAATTTATTATTTTACAGGTTCCTTGCTTCCATGTGTTTTTCTTTAAAACTCACCAAAGTTACTCCTTTTCATCTTTTGCTAACAAATTAAAAGACTTTGTTTTCTTAATTTATTTTTTGATACATTATGAAGGTGACTCCCTTCCCCTATAAATCTTCTAGTTACTTCAAGTTCAGCAGCAGGCTATATGAGTCTAAGACAGGGAGTTGGGGAGTAAGGCAGAGAGGGAGAACTAACATTTTAATTACTTATATGATGCTAAGCACGGAATGAGTGCTTTATTTCATCTAGATTTGCTCATTGCAGGCATGCATTCATTTGATAAACGTTTATTGAGAATGGACTAAGAGCTGGGCATTATTCATGGGACTGAACTCTAACCATCAATTTATTCATGGTCTAGTAGGAAAAACATACAAGTAAAAAGTAAATATCAATGCAATATCAAATGCCTTTGGAGAGACAGAGTGGTGAGAGTATGGGCTTTCGAAAGCAGATTGTCTGGGTTTGAATCTGAGCTCTGCCATTTACTAGCTGTATAATCTTGTGCAAGTTACAATACTTCATTCACCTTTCCACATTGGTCTCCTCATCTATAAAGTGGAAATAAGAAGAGTATCTACTTCAAGAGGTTGTTGTGAGAATTAAGGGCATTAATACACAGAGAGTGCTCATAAGAGTATCGGTGCTGAGTTTATATGTCTGACTACTTCACAATATTTAGATTTCAAAATGCAAATACCATGTCCTTGACTAGGATTTTCCCATCTGCCCACAGGGGGTCCTCAAGAGTCACTCATTCTTACCACGTTCCTTGGTTCCCTATAGCCCTTATCACTATGTGGAATTCTTTGTATCCTTTTGCTTGCTTGTTTGTCGCCTCTTTTGCTCCACTAGAGTATACAAAGCACCAGAGCAGAGGTCACTCTGATTATATTCATTGCTGCATTTCCAGACCCCAGCACAGTCCCTGGCACATAATTGTTTTTCAGTTAGAATTTGTGAAGTGCATTGTCGAGTGTTAAGAGCTCTGACAGGGGTAAGCCCAGAGCTCTCTTTGGGAGTATGAAGGTGAGACAGTTGACCCACTTTCTCATAGTATCACGGGGAGCTGACACCCTTCAGGGACCTGCAGACTGTCCATCACCAGTGACAGAGGCAAGGGCGGGGCACTTCAGAGAGGCCAGAGTAGTATCCCAGCAAGAATATGCATTTAATCCTCACAGGGACTAAGATGGGCCTTTTTATCCCCATTTCCTGAGGTGAGACAAAGAAGTGGAGAGACAGCTATAGAAACATGCCCAGAGTCCCAGAGTTAGTAAGTGTCAGAGCCAGAATTAAATCATTCTACTGCACTTAGCTGCGAAGGATATTACTATAAGGGCCTTGAAATCAGAAATGGTATCTAATGCCTGAAATTGTTCTTCATGGACCTAATTCACTCAGAAATGTTGCTGTGATACTTTTCCTCTGCTGTACAGAATATAACAACATGCCACTCCTCACTTCAGATAAAGAGGAGCCTTCTCTGGTTCCACTTCACTGTCCGTTCAGTGATCTAACTTTATAGCTGGCTGCCTTTGTACAAACACAGGTCGTACATTCCACACTGCATGGAAAATAGAAAAGAGATTTTCGAGTCTCAGATAATTCACACACAGAAAAACCCCTGACAGTACTTTAGAGGAAAGTGAAGATGGGGCTGCTTAATTACGTGGCTGCAGCCCTGTACCAGCCATGCTCCGGATAATCAGACGCGGCAGCTGGGGAACAGCCTCACCTCTGGGCTCTGTCTCCCGCCTAATGTGTTAAACAGCTCACCATACTTCAGAAATTCTGTAAAGGGGCTTTTTCCTAATATATTTAACACTGCCTTTTCTCAATGTGCAGTAAGAACGGCAAACATGGAAAAGAAAGTTGAAGAAAGTTATTCTTGGAGAATCGTGCTCCACGTTTAGTCCCATCCTTGTTACTGTGGCAGTTTTTTTTTAATGGCTGCAAATTCCTTGGACCTCCTCCCATTGAGAGAAGGGGGTCTTTGTCTGTTCCCCATGAATCTGGGTGGGCTTGTGACTGCTTCTACAAGTCACTATGGGATTCCAAGTCTAGGTCAGAAAAGGCCATGTTGCTTCTGCCTGGGTCACTTGACACACTTGCTGTTGTGATGTTCTCTCTGGGACTCTAGCCCCCGTGCTGAGACAAGTCCAGGCAACATGAGAAGGCCATGTGTAGGTTCTAGCTGATCCCCCAGCTGAGCACAGCCTTCAAGTCATCTCAGGCAGGACGCCTGGCATTTGAGTGAAGCAGCCTCCAAATGATTCCAGTCCCCCCATGATGAAAGTCACCCCCAACCCTCTGCATAATCATACCAGCTGAGACCCCAGACACCATGGAGCAGAGACAAACTATCTCCACTGTGCCCTGTCTGAATTACTGACCAACACAATGCGTGAGCCTATACAAAAGTTACTGTTTTACCATTAAGTTGGGGTAGTTTGTTACACAGCTGGAGTAACCAAAGCAGTTGTCCTCCTTCTGCATTTACTAAGTATCTGTGTTATAAGGATCTCTTGAAAGGAGGTTAGACTTCTTAGGCAGAGCTTCTTAAGTGAACTTCTTTGGAGTTTAAAAACTTCTTAAGTTAGCTCAATCAACATCCATTCCAACCCCCCTTCTCTTTTGTCTTCTTCTCCAACAGGCTGGAGAGTTAAATTCTCAAACTCCAAGCCTATCTTGTGGTTGGAGGTGGCCTTATGACACAGTTCTGGCCAATAAGATATAGAAAACAGTCCCTGGATAAAGCTGCCCTTCCCTAATAAAGGCTTAATGGGGGGAAAATCCCTTATTTGCCCCCTTCCTCCCACCTGGAATGTGGATGTGTTACTTGGAAGTGTGACAGCCATCTTGAGACCATGAGGATGAAAGCCACATACTGTGGTAGAGCACAAAGAGTGAAGCAGCTTGGTTCCTTGATGACTTCCTGGAGCAGCTACACTCACCCTGTGCTTCAGGTGTTGCCTTCCTCCAGAATTATTGTTACAAAGGCAAATTAACTTAACTTTTTTAAAGCCATTATTTGTCAGGTATTATATAACTCATTGATGAACGTATCCTTGAATGATCCAGCTATGCATAATATTATATATTACATTACATATACCCAATATGTGATATTTATACATTTGAACTGAAGAGGAAAGACATGTATTTGCACCTAAACCAAAAAACACACACACACACAAAAAAATGAAGAGCGTATTCTTTAATCACATACCTAAAACCCAGACATAAGATTTACATGGAGGGAGAGCACTTGATGACTGAGCTTCTTTTCCTAGACCAGCAGTATTGGTGCTCCCATCAAGCTCGTTCAGAGCAAGGTTGTTTCTAGTATGATAACATAGAAATAACCAAATATTTTATGGACTTAAATTCTCCAATATTATTGTCTTCCTTGAACATATCTTTATTTCCTGTTACGATCATGGTTAACATTTCAGTCAGTTTTGTATTTTTCTTTTTATTAAGACCTCATTTTTAGAGCAGTTTTAAATTCACAGCAAAATTGAGAAGATACAGAGATTTTTTTCCCTGTGTCCCCTGCCCTCACACATGCATAGCCTCCCCCACTATTGACATTTACCACCAGAATAATACATTTTTAATTTTTCTTTAAACAAGAGAAAACATCAATTCTCCTAATTCACTTTGTACTAAAATGTTTAGCTTTGTTTGAATCAGTTGTATTCCTCTTAAGCCTTCACTAAGGACAATTTCTATGTCGGTCTTATATTTATACACATACATATGCACTTCTGAATTATCATTTCTTTCATCCAACATAATTATAACCACTATAACCAAGTAGTGTGATGACTTACGTATAGTAATTAATATTAGGCAAAATATGTCTAAAAATAAAATCTCCAGTGTTCTAAATCCTGCTAATTGCCATCTCTTTTGCTTCATAAAATAGTAAATGCATATAATTACTGGTTATTTTTGTGTGACAGTTATTAACCTTGTCATATAATAAACAAGTTGAAACGTGAAGCATAAAACAATAATTCCAAAGACAAAAGAAAAGAGTAATTACATATGAATGAGCAAAAAATCAAAGAACAAAGAGCATTTTGAATCTCTCCACTCTCCCTAGAGTACCATTTCAGGTTGTGATTTATTTTAAAAGTACTGTGCTTCAAATGCATTTACTCTCTCAAAGGCATTTGTCTCATAATTCTTTAAAATCTGCAGGTAGATCTTGCAGTGTACCCATTCAGGCTTATATTAGGTAGCTTGAATTATATATTGTGGGACAAAGTGATCTTCACAAGTCAGGAACACTATAAATCCTCTCCACGTTCAATATTCTTTATTGTAAAACCTTTCTGGAAAAGCTGTCCCTAAAAATCTGAACTCCTTTATGGGCACCTCCTCTTCTTTGTTACATGCTGTGTTCTTCAAGTCTGACTCCAACCTTTGTTCATCTTTATTCCCCCAGCTTCTACTCTGCTTGGCTCATTCATTCATACGTATTAGGCATCAAGTACCTAGAATGTGTTAGGCACTGCGTAATGAACAAAGTATAACTGATCCTCACTCTTTAGAACCTGCGTTTTGATCATCGAGGTAAACATAAAAATATAATTACACAAGTAATTATTTGATTTCAGAGCTGATAAATGCAACAAAGGAAGGAAATAAAATAGAGAATTAACCAGATCTGGGTTGACAGAGGGCTGAGGTAGAAAACTTTAATTTGAAGCCTAAGGAAAAAGCTTTCAAGCAGAGGAAATGCATGTGTATGTGCTGTGAGTTGGACAGATGTTGGTGCATGTTAAATATTTGGCTGTTCCAGTAATCATGGAGACTGAGAGTTGTACCTGACTACTTATCCTTGAGCATTCAATTTCAACTCATTTTAAAAATACCAGTTCAGCCCCTTCTACACCATTCTTATGGGATTTCTGGCATCCTTTAACTAACATTAAATGCAAAATACAGCCATTATATCAGTATATTGTTTTCAACCATTTGTAATTTTCTCCATCAATCTTCAGATTGTATGTTCTTTGAGCACAAGAGCCATAGTTTAAAATCCTCCATGTCCCAGTCCAAGGTCTAACACGTTGTTGAACAACATATACTTTCAAATTGGGTCTTTGATTGATTTTTTTTTCCTTGCATTTGTTTGTAGTTTCCAATTATACTAGTTTGAAACTATCTCTGGAAGTTAAATAAATAGTAAAGTTTAACGTGTGAAAATTATACGTAGTTTCCAAATATGACTTGTGAAACTGTCTCATATCTATGAGAAAACTAAAAATATCATCATGGAATACAAAATCAACTTAGACACTGGGACAAAAAGTGCTAAATCATTTCCAAGTGATCTCAGTAAACAATGGGGCACAGGCTTGTTCAGGGACCCCCAAGTGAGTTTTAGCAATTTTTTTAAAATTAATTAATTCATTTATTTTTGGCTGCATTGGGTCTTCCTTGCTGCACGCAGGCTTTCTCTAGTTGCGGCGAGCGGGGGCTACTCTTCATTGCAGTACACGGGTTTCTCATTGCGTTGGCTTCTCTTGTTGCGGAGCACAGGCTATAGGCGCATGGACTTCAGTAGTTGTGGCACTCGGGCTCAGTAGTTGTGGCTCGTGGGCTCTAGAGCGCAGGCTCAGTAGTTGTGGCGCACAGGCTTAGTTGCTCCACGGCATGTGTGATCTTCCTGGATGAGGGCTAGAACCCATGTCCCCTAAATTGGCAGGCAGATTCTTAACCACCGCACCACCAGGGAAGTCCTAAGTTTTAGCAATCTTGATGGTAATAAAGCATACATAAAGAACTATAATCGTGTGCATGAGGATAAAGTTAATACTTCTATTTCATTTACTATAAAACCAGTTTGAATAGTGGGGCAAAAGCAAAGGTGTATCTTGTCTGTGGCTAAAATAAACCATGCGAATCTATAGCCAGATCATTTGAGCTCTGTTTGATTTAAACTCGATTCTTTTCGTTGATAAAAGTCTATCACAATGAAATCTCTCCCCAGTCTGATAACATTCTCAAGATGAGGAATAAGTATAAGGTGGTCATGAAAGAGCACTTACTGCTGAATATTCAGGGACCAAACAACTTGAACAGTCTATGCATATACTAGATTCTTTCCTCAGAGGAGATAAATTCACTAAAATCATCACTGATATATGAATATGCTTTCATTTTCTGAGCAACTACTAAGGACAGCATTTTCTGTTAAACCCAAGAGATAACTTCAAGAAGCAACACACAGTAGTTCTGCCCCAGCCGTGGGTTCAGCTCTGAAGGTACCACACGAGCAAAACCTTGACCTTTTTCTCCTCGCTTGCCCCGAAGAGTCTCCACAGCCACCACCAGACTTCACCTTGTGCAGCTGCTGTATTCTTTAATTTTCTCTCTCAGCAGGCTGGCCCTGGCCGCTCGCCAGCCTGCACTGAGAGGCCAGTGTGCTGACTTGGTGCTACTGCACATTTGGTTTTGTAAAGAATCATCCATAGAAGATGGGTTTCAGCTTCCTTACATAAAGGCATTCTCTCCCACAGCTAGGCTGTAGGTGTATTCAGACCAGAGCGGACATGCTTTAGCTGCTCCTGAGAGAAATAGTTCCCAAATTTTATTAGCTTGGAGTCACACGATTACCACATCAATTCCTTTTCATCCTTAAGCAACTGAACTAAATAGATGTATTTCTAATAAAATCTTTATTTTGATCTCATGTGCCATGAGCCTGAAAAAAATCAAAGTCTCTGCTCGCAGATATATCATTTTCTTATCCAATATCAATATATCAACATCTAAAATATCTGGAGTAAGAAGTGGGGGGGGGGAACTGTTTTTTTTGCATCAGTTTAAATATCAGATGATCTGGATCTTTATAATATCAAAACAACTATCTCTTGTTGAAATAGCAAATAATAATAATAACAACTAACCTTCATGGTTATTTGTTGTTAGTTGCTTGGCCATATTTCCATTATCACTTAGTTATATTGCAAAAATTAATTTTAAATGAATATTTTAAAATTTATTTTAAAAAATTAAAAATGAATATTTAAGAATTTATCATTCAATTAGTTTGGTTCCTCTCTGAAGTATGTGTTGGTGAATCCTGTAAGATAACTAGTTTTGCTTGTCTATAATAATAATGTCAATAAAATAATAATCATCTACATTAAGGAAGTTGGTTTCCCCTGTCAGTCAGATGCTGCAGGATATAAGAGCCCATTGGGTATTAAGGCTAATCATGTCCACCTCAGGTGACATACAGGCAGAAGTAGATGGGAGGTCGATAGCCCAGTAATGAGAACAGCTAAAGAGACTCCTTCTCCCAGATGACCTGTAACTTTGCTCCAAGGGAAATGAAGAAGCTTATTTTTGAAGAAAGAAAAACTCGACTTAGACTAGATCTTGTTTTTTGATTCTTTTATTTCAAGTCTATATATTATTCATTTTTGTTTATACTTGTCCTGGGGTCACTGTGGATAGCTCTGACTAGGTAGTAGACAGGGAAAGCACATACATTATGTCAAGGTATAACACATGCCACCCCCAGCAATGAACTTTTATATTCATGAAAGGTACTTTCACTTTCATCCACATGTTTCATCTGACCATCCCTCAGCCCTTGAAATAGAGATGGGGATTGGGGAGGAAATCAGAATTCTGTCCAGAATTTATACCTCCAAGAGTTGCTCTGCATGTTCCGGGTACTTTTGGCTGTGAGACCCATACTATACTAGGTCCCCAAATGTGGACTAAGGGAGGTCATGGAAATCAGGTGACCTTTTCATTAATGTGGCCTCAGGGTCACTACTAGGCCCAAGGTTAACTGTGCCGTGAGGAGGTTCCTCTATACCTCATCGCCTTAACCCAACCAAAGTGGAACCCAGAGTGTTCCTGCCCAAACATCAAGAAAGAAGGAGAAAAAGCCAGTGTATCATTTCTTGTGAACTTTTTAGGCATATGCTAGGAATGCTGCAAGTTGACTTCTCCATTATATGTTCTAATTAAAATTCCTCCAAATTTTTTTTGAATTTTATTTTATATAGCAGTTTCTTATTAGTTATCTATTTTATACATATTAGTGTATATAAGACAATCCCAATCTCCCAATTCATCCCCCAAACACCCGGCTTTCCCCACTTAGTGTCCATACGTTTGTCCTCTACATCTGTGTCTCTATTTCTGCCTTGCAAACTGGTTCATCTGTACCATTTTTCTAGATTCCACAATATATGCGTTAATATACAATATTTGTTTTTCTCTTTCTGACTTACTTCACTCTGTATGACAGTCTCTACGTCCATCCATGTCTCTACACATGACCCAATTCCATTCCTTTTTATGGCTGAGTAATATTCCATTGTATATATGTACCACATCTTCTTTATCCATGCATCTGTCAGTGGGCATTTAGGTTGCTTCCATGACCTGGCTATTGTAAATGAACATTGAGGGGCATGTGTCTTTTTGAATTATGGTTTTCTCTGGGTACATGCCCAGTAGTGGGATTGCTGGGTCATATGATAATTCTATTTTTAGTTTTTTAAGGAACCTCCATACTGTTCTCCATAGGGACTGTATCAATTTACATTACTACCAACAGTGCAAGAGGGTTCCCTTTTCTCCACACCCTCTCCAGCATTTATTGTTTGTAGATTTTCTGATGATGCCCATTCTAACTGGTATAAGGTGATACTTCATTGTAGTTTTGATTTGTATTTCCCTAATAATTAGTGATGTTGAGCAACTTTTCATGTGCCTCTTGTCCATGTATGTCTTCTTTGGTGAAATGTCTATTTAGGTCTTCTGACCATTTTTTGATTGGGTTGTTTGTTTTTTTTAATATTGAGCTGCATGAATTGTTTATATATGTTGGAGATTAATCCTTTGTCCGTTGATTCGTTGGCAAATATTTTCTCCCATTCTGAGGGTTGTCTTTTCATCTTGTTTGTAGTTTCCTTTGCTGTGCAAAAGCTTTTAAGTTTCATTAGGTCCCATTTGTTTATTTTTGTTTTTATTTCCATCACTCTATGAGGTGGGTCAAAAAAGATTTTGCTGAGATTTATGTCAAAGAGTGTTCTTCCTATGTTTTCCACTAAGAGTTTTATAGTGTCCAGTCTTACATTTAGGTGTCTAATCCATTTTGAATTTATTTTTGTGTATGGTGTTAAGGAGTGTTCTAATTTCATTCTTTTACATGTAGCTGTCCAGCTTTCCCAGCACCACTTATTGAAGAGACTGTCTTTTCTCCATTGTATATCCTTGCCTCCTTTGTCATAGATTAGTTGACCATAGGTGCATGAGTTTAACTCTGGGCTCTCTATCCTGTTCCATTGATCTATATTTCTGTTTCTGTTCCAGTACCATATTGTCTTGATTACTGTAGCTTGGTAGTATAGTCTGAAGTCAGGGAGTCTGATTCCTCCAGCTCCATTTTTTTCCCTCAAGACTGCTTTGGCTATTTGGGATCTCTTTTGCCTCCATACAAGTTTTAAGATTTTTTGTTCTAGTTCTGTAAAAAATGCCATCGGTAATTTGATAGGGATTACATTGAATCTGTAGATTGCTTTGAGTAGTATAGTCATTTTCACAATATTGATTATTCTAATCCAAGAACATGGTATGTATCTCCATCTGTTTGTGTCATCTTTGATTTCTTTCATCAGTGTTTTATAGTTTTCTGAGTACATGTTTTTTACCTCCTTAGGTAGGTTTATTCCTAGGTATTTTATTCTTTTTGTTGCAATAGTGAATGGGATTGTTTCCTTAATTTCTCTTTCTGATCTTTCATTGTTAGTGTAGAGGAATGCAAGAGATTTCTGTGCATTAATTTTGTATCCTGCAACTTTACCAAATTCACTGATTAGCTCCAGTAGTTTTCTGGTGGCATCTTTAGGATTTTCTATGTATAGTAAGTATCATGTCATCTGCAAACAGTGACAGTTTTACTTCTTCTTTTCCAATTTGTATTCCTTTTATTTCTTTTTCTTCTCTGATTGCCGTGGCTAGGACTTCCAAAACTATGTTGAATAATAGTGGCGAGAGTGCACAATCTTGTCTTGTTCCTGATCTTAAAGGAAATGCTTTCAGGTTTTCACCATTGAGAATGATGTTTGCTGTGGGTTTGTCATATATGGTCTTCATTATGTTGAGGTCGGTTCCCAAAATTCCTCCAAATTTTTAGAAGCTGTTGTTAAATTTCTCGGTGAGCTCCTTGGACTTTTGCAAATAACCTCAAGGGAGTATTCCTGTAGCAGGTAGTTCTCAGAACTCCATCCCTGAGCTGAGTGTATTTTCGCTAGGAAACCAAATGAGGTGCTCATTTGTCCACGTACTAAACAGCTATATTTGACTTTGAATCTCAAGCGTATACATTTGAACATAAGGAAAAAACCCAATGAGGGTGAGTAAGGAAGAAAAAACTTAGTACCTGGGGAGAGGACTCTGCAGAGGACTGCAGAGTGGGTAAACTTGTCAGGATTGTTCTTTTAAAAAGATTTGTATGCAGCAAAAATCTGCACTTTGGGCCAATTTTAAATCTATACTTAGTCATCTTGAGATCAGGACAGTAACTCTGCTTAAAAAAAAAAATCTAATGCTCAGGTAGATACGAAATGGTCAGCTGAAGGCAGAAAGGGTAGGGCAATGAAAATTATCTTTAAGCTCTCTTCTTTGACTCAAGAGAGAGAAGCCAAATTCTACCAGTGAAAACTTGGGACATAAAATTAAGACCAGTAAAAATGTAAAGAGACTTCTTAGATAAGCCAGAAAGAAAACCCACAGTTTTCTGAAGCCAAGGCCAGTATCATGTGGTCTAGAGGAGCCAGCTCAGTTCAATGGCTCCTCTCTTAATCCAGAGATTGAGAGTGAAAGGAGGGCCTGGCAGGAGCTAAGAGCCATACTACAGTTCCCGCTGTCTTCAGGCAGAGAGAGACACAACTCACCTCCTCTGTTGGTGATTCCCAACCTTCCAGGAGATTTCTTCCAGACTCTGCAGTTGCGCAGCTGGAAGAGGAATGGTCCCAGTACTAGGAGAGAACTAAGATCTTGGGATGCAGGGATCCGTAAGAGAGGGAACAGGACTTGCCTCATGATGCCCAGGATCATCTGGTCAAATTTGGAGAACTCCAGGATGAATAGAGAAAAATATGACTCTGATACCTAACATCTACCTTCTTAGAAATTTAGTGTTGGAAATGGGAAGAGAGTACAAGGTTTAACAGGAAGAGAGTAAAACAGGTATAGTATTTTAAGGTACCTCCAAATTTGGGTTCTCTTATCAGTAATTAAATCTCACTTTTATATCTACATCCAATCCAACATTAAACTTTAGTCATAAGGCTGAAGCTGAAGCTGGGACCAAGGAAGATAGGATCTAGAGGGATGAAAAAGGAGCCTATACTTTCTATCTTGGGAGATAACAGAGAGAAGGAAGACATGCAGGTGCTGATATCCCTTTTCTAGGTTTAAGCCCAGAAGTAATTTGATGGGGAGTGGGAGGGATCCAGAGTGCCAGTAACATCCAACAGAAGGCTGAGTCATTGGGATGCTTCACAGGGAACTAATGAAACCGAGAGAAAGACCAGTCAATGCCTGGACCTGAGCTGAGATGCCAGCAGGGCAAGCAGCGTAGAGAAAGTCATCACCATGGAGATGAGAGAAAAGTACAAGGATATCACATGGATCTCTGGATGATTTCCTCCCTGATGCAGTGAGGACACAGTTAATTTCACACACCCTTCATATATCTGATGCCATCTTGGAGAGCTGCAGGGGAAGGGGGATGGAAATCTGGAAGACTGATTATTTTTATCTAAGAAGGCCAAGCATTACCTAAAGGGATTGTTTAAGTTGCAATGAACTAAAGTTACCAGGTTAGTTCTTGGGGTTCTTTTTTTAGTTCATGAGGAAGACCAAAACTATTTTAGAATGAAAAAAATCTATTTTCTCTCTACATCTGAGAGGTGTGGAAAAACTTACAACATTAAACTTTATGGACTGTTAACTATGTGCCAGGCATCCATAAAAGATAGATGTAATTATCATCCTCATTTAACACACAAGGATACTAGGACCTGGGAAAATAAAGTCCCTTGCCAAGAGTTACATAATCAGTAAGTGGAAGAGGCAGGATTTTAGTACAGGCTATTTTAATGTCAGAGCTCATACTCAATAGCTACCATGCTATATTGTCTTCCTTGAAGTATACCATGGGGTACCCAGAGCTATTCTTAAGCCATGCCATGTATTATTATTGAGTGATCTGTGAAGTAGAGGCTCTTGAAGAGATAATGCCTAAGTGTCCTCTATGTTGAGTTAGGTCACTGCCTGTAAGTTGTATGGATTCTACCTTTTGAAGAATATTAATGATTAAGAATACTTGCCCTGAGTAAATTAATTCTAGGGCACAAATAAATATAATAGAAATCAAGAGAGTGACTTTGTAGCAATTGTTGAAAACTTTTTTTCTCCCTAACTCTAGGTTGATTTAAAATAACTTGGAAAGGCTTTCTTTGAGAGAATGTAACCATCAAAGCCACTTCAAGGGACTTCCCTGGTGGTGCAGTGGTTAAGAATCCACCTGCCATGCAGGGGACATGGGTTCAAACCCTGGTCCGGGAAGATCCCACATGTCGCAGAGCAACTAAGCCCGTGTGCCACCCAACTACTGAGCCTGCACTGTAGAGCCTGCGAGCCACAACTACTGAGCCCACGTGCCACAACTACTGAAGCCCGCACGCCTAGAGCCCATGCTCCGCAACAAGAGAAGCCACCGCAATGAGAAGCCGGCGCACCACAACGAAGAGTAGCCCCCACTCGCTGCAGCTAGAGAAAGCCTGCATGCAGCAACGAAGACCCAACACAGCCAAAAATTAATTAATTAATTAATTATTTTAAAAAGCCACTTCAAGAGCTCCAGAAGGACCTTTTTGTAATCACCTTCAGATATGACTGAGAGTGATTCACAATTACCTAACTGGTTAAGGATTTAGCTAAGAATTGCCAAGAAAAGAACAAGCGCTGCTGGAGACTCTGCACAGGCTGGCAGTAAAGAGTGGCTACTGGTCACAAGCCAAGAACAGTAAACATTACAGGTTTAAACAGTTCCCCCTCCTAAGAGCTGCAGAAAGACGCCAGGAGTCAGGGTCACTGAATCTCACTGCTGAGAGAAGCTGATTCTGAGAGCAGACTACTAATTTGAGAAATCACTAAAAGCAGGGCAGCCACTGCCACGGAGAGTTGTCGAGAGGCTCCTCTGGAAATAGTGGGAGGAAAAACTGCTGAGAGTACATAAGAGGAAGATACCACTTATGGGAGGAATCGAGGGAGCACCTGAGAGAGAGTGGAGACTCCCAGAAGTGGGCCTCTCCGTCCTCTCAACCAAAGCTTCTTGGAGAGAGACTAGCAATGGGACAGAGGGAGGGGCGAAAAGCAACTCCATTATTTGCTTGTTAATCATAAAGTACGTACACGATGTGATGTTAAAGTATTGCTCACTCGGAAGACAGAGTAATCATTTACTTATAAGGTTACCGAATTGAGCTGGAGATCCAGAAATTCTGGGAGTAGTTTGAACCATCCATAGAAAGAACAGCTAAAATCCAACCATCTAACACTGTGAGAGAAATGCAACCTGGAAAAGAGGATTATAGACAATTGCATTTTAAGAAAGACTGCACAGTTACAACAGTTTGTATCTGACAATCAATATACCCACAGAACTCTGTAAGGAGATCAGTGCAAGTAACACATTTTATAGGCAGGGAAATGACAGCACAGAGCACAGTGGGAGCCATATTGTGAATCAGGCCTTGAATCGGTTACAGAGCTAAGAATAGACCCCGGTGTTGTTTAGCAGTGGAAGACCATCTCTGACAACATCCTAAAGGCTATTAGGATTTTCCCAGCTTCAGATAAATTTATCATCAGAGAAGTATCTTGCACTTCTGAGGAACTGTAATTTAGTACGGTGACTAGAATTTGATTATGTCCCATTGGTTTCCCAGATTAAGAAAAGAATGAAGATGTTTGAAATCAGTCTTGAGATTACAATTCCAACATTGTGTGAATTGCTGTGGAGAGGAAGTTCAGGAAACAGCCCAGCTAAAGAGATTTTTATTAAAACAAAAAGAAAAGATATAAATATTTTCTTTCAAAATATTTGACCTTTCAAAAGTTATACACATTACTATACAAATTTGCACTGTATTTTTTCCAATATTTTCCTAAATTTAGAAAACATTTTTAAGGGGCCAGGTGAAGTACAATCTCATTATAAAATAATTTAGAAATGTATTTTGCCATGACAAAAATTGGAAGAATCTTACAGCTGAAAGGAACCTTAGAATTTATCTCACCCAACAATCTATCTCATATATGAATCCCCTCTGTCTCCCCCCAAGGTCATGCATGAACTACATGTCTCTAAACCCAGAGGACATTACAAAGTCTTGACTTCTCAGATGCATGCAACATTGTTGACTTCTTGCCACTTCTTAAAATACTCTTTTCTCTTGATTTCTGGTAAATAATAGGTTTCCCCTTTGTCTCTGATGGCTTCTCTTCAGATTTCTTAGCAAGTTTATACTCTTTTGCCCAGTCACAAAATAGTGAAACTTCTCAAGACTTGGTCCTCTTCTCACTCCATAGACTGTATAATTCATTCCCACTGCTGTGATTACAATCTATATGATTTGATTCACAAACATTATCTTCGGTCTGTATTACTCCTCTCAGTTCCAGATGAGTATAAACAAATCCCTGCTTTATATCTCTTCTTTACTCCTTTAAAGGCACCTCAAAGCCAAGGTGTCTGCATCCAAACTCATGATCTTCTCTCCCCCCCACACCCTCACACTTCATCTAACAGTCCCTCTATCTGAGTTGCAAGCACCTCAGTCACCCTGAAGTTCTCCCACACTGACACCAGAGCCTCTTGGTTGACTTCTCAAGTACTTTTCAGTTCTATCCCCTTCTGTCCATCTCCACTGCCACCAGCTTAATCCAAGTAGGCAACACCTCTCTCTTTGATTATTTTATTATTTAAAATATTGTATCCACACCCCACAGCCACTCTTGCTCCAGTCCAATAAATTCTCTACCTCATCATTCCCAGAGTGATCTTTTCAAAACCCAAATCTGATCATAGTACTCCCTTTAAAAAAAAATTTTTTTTTAAGTCTGTCCCAGTGTTCTAGGGATCAAAAACAAAAACAAACACCAGATAATGCTTAACATAGCCTGCAAGATCATACCAAGTCTCACCACTGATTGCCCGCTTCACACTGCACTCCCCCTCATTCTCCCTGCTCCTGTATTGGATTCTTTCAGTTTCTTGAATAGGCCATACTTGCTTCTACTTATGTTGCTTTGCCTCTATTTCCTCTATACCCAATTAGCACTTTCTTAGCCTTGCATCTCAACTCAACTGTCACCTCCTTCCCTTGACATTCCAGACTTAGATGACCCTTGTGTCATGTGCTCATCTGGTCCCACCTCTTTCTACTACTGCAAAGAGGTAATTAGAACATCTATTCAATTCGGGTCTGTCTCCTCCATTAGCTTAGATGTTCCATGAGGGCAGATATTTCATCTGGATTTATTCACCATTTTATTCCAGTGTCCACACAGCATCTGATGCACAGGTTAGAGGCAGGCGATAAATATTTGTTGAGCACATAAAGGAAATCCTTCCTGTTCTTGAATATTCCCAGTGAGAGAGAAATCACAGCCTCCTGAGTCAGTTCATCTTTTTTCTTTTATCCTTCGGGACAGTTTTGATGGAAAATTCTTTCCTATATTTAGGCTCAATCTATCAGTTCATTCTTTCCTCTGTGAACATATAAAATTATTCTATTCCTTTCTCCATATGATAGTTTTCAAATATATGCTTTCAAAATCATGATGTTAAATCCTTCCTTTCTCACTCTTATTTTTTCCTCCACATTTGCCATCTTCTTTATGCTCTGTAACATATGATAACTTTAGTCTTCTATTAAGATAAATAAATAGGTAATTTCATTAAACACCTAATAATTGGCTTATTTTTATCAGAGGCAAAGTTATTGGCTGGATTTCTAAACACTGTCACTATCGACAGTGTTCCCTAAAAATTTAAGGATGATTTTGAAGCTAATTGCCATATTAGTATGAATATTTTCTATTTGAATTTTATTCAAAATAACTTAGAAGCATAGATTAAAATATAGCCCTTGAAAACACCCATTCAATTGACCATGTCAACATTTATTTAAATTAAAAATATTCCACTTTTTATGCTCTGGCAATGAAATGAGAGCATTACTGAAAGGCCAAGTGTCCTGGCAAAATTCAGTGCACATATTTTGGTTTATTTGTATTTTATATTATGAAAATGGAGGATTTTGGTTCATTACCATAAAGACTGATTTTGGTGCTTAGTATGAGATCAGCATATCAATCCTCAGTGAATGCTTTTTGGAGGGAGGAATGCACAATACAAAGATAGGATGGCTTTTTACTGTTGGAAGAGTTGGTGTATCTGAGGAGTTGCTCTGAGAAGCTAAGGACCATCTTCTTACTTGTGAGTTTCATTTGTAAATAATATTTAGAAAATTGTTGTGAAATAGTCATGACTTAATTCATATGCAAACTGATCCTCTGTTATCAATTCCAGAGAATTTCATTTCTCAAGTTTTAAAAAAAATGGCATTGAAGACATATTCAAATTCTGCCTTTAATTTTCCTTTGCACCAAAAATTATCCTAACCTCTGTGGGTTTACTCCCTTACATTATGAATTTATGCTCAACATAGATTAGAATTTGGCCAGATCCAGAAATTAGATATTTAGGATTAAAATGTTCAAATGGACTTTTATGGGATCAATACTTTTCAGTTCTAAAACAACACAAAAAAATCATATACTTAGAAAAAAATTAAAGACCCCAAAATTTAGTTTTGCTGACTCCACTTCCTTCCTCAACTGACTCTCAAATCTAAGCTCCTTCCTTATCCCTACTTTCCACATATAAAAGTTCATGCTAGAAAAGAATTATTAGAAAGAAATATTAGTAAAGAAAGAAATACTGTTTTTGTGTGTTTACCGGTTTGATTTAAATTGGAGTAAGAGTGTTCGCCATTTGTGAAATGTGTGGTATTCATGAACAGAGAAGGTTGTGTGTTTGACGGTGGGTCTGCAAGAAAGATTTCCAAGGAGGTGCTGACTTGAAATAATACAACATATCCTGATTATGTGCTGAACATTGACTTCTTAACAACAACAAAAAACACTTTATTTATCTTAACTTTAAATTTATACTATTTTTGAAAATATAATTGCCATATTATCTTTTATTTTTTCCATAAACTTTAGAAAACACAACCATTAATATTCTCATGTATCTTTTTTTTCTTAAATCTTATTTAACACACTTAAATTGCTAAGAACATAAGGAGACTAGATTTAGAATGAACAAGGATTACTGCTGAGGACAGTCAAAGCTACATCTGCCATGTTCACTGATGTCTGTTTTTAAAAAAAACCCCAAACCCTTTTATACTTCAGCTTGAACTGTGGTTATCATGGTCCTAATCATAGTGCTTATAATCAAGCCTTTTTTTCTCTAATTTTCTCTTTCCTTCAGGAAAGCACCCTCACTTCAAGTCGAGTTCATTCCACAATCTCAGATTTCAGATGCCTTGGCTGGAGGACGTGTCATGTTGTGTTGGAGCTGAGAAGAGGCGGTGCTCGCCAATCAGCACTTTCTGTGAGCTAATCCTCACCCCAGTTAGCTGATTTGGTCCTCTGGATTGTGACCACTGCAATGGTCAATCACACAGCTGCTCTATTCAGCCTCATCATCTCCCTATTCTTATAGATTATTCCATCATGGCCACCAAGACAAAAAGAGAGAAAGGGCATCGAAAATCATCAAAATCATGTGTCCTGAAAGAAATACTCAACGTGACCGGAATTTTTTATCTAATTGACAGGACGTAGAAGATGCTTTCTACCAAATACTTGGCAGTCAAATGCATACGATTGTAAGAAATCAGAAGTTGAATGTTGCTGTTGTGGTGGTGGTGATTTGCTGTTTGCTTTGGTTTTCATTCATAATAACTCCCAACCTCGTCTTTTTATTGTGAGGCCATTTCTCTAGCCCTCAATAAATCCAGTATTTATTTAAACCTCATGTTAAGAAAGCAATGACTTCAGGAACAATCAGTGTTGCCCTACTTATAATGTGCCCAACACATTTTTTCACTCTGAGGCTGATATTGATTTAATCATTCTGTGAAAAATTATTTATCACCTGCCAATTGATTTCTGCAGTAATAGGAATCATCTGGCGTTTTTCTGTCTTATCAAATTGCAAAGAAATATAATGAGGAATCACTTATTATAAATATCTTCATTATATTTATGAAATATTTGTTAAACACTTTAATGTTTGTGACAATGTCAGGAGTAATTACTGCAAACATCTTACTGAACTGAGCTCATGACGATCAATTTTTATTACATAATATGTGAAACAGTGTTTTCTGTGAAAGAATGGCAAAGTCTTTTGAAATAAGTTTCTATAAAGAGTTTACTTTTTATCTCCTTATCTTGATGAAAAGAAATTTTAGTGCTAGGTAGAAGTATTTGCTAAATCTTTCTCCTTAGTGATAAAATGATTCCTACAAAGATGGTTTTCAAACAAAAACAAAATTTCATTTTCTACCTCTTAACTTCTCAGCAGTGCATTTCATCATAAATGCAAATGATGATAAGATGTGGAAATCCCTCTCCTATAAAGAATATTTAAATAAAATGAGTGTCAATTAAGATTGTAATTTATTCACAACGAGTCTTATTTGGTCTTTTCTTTACATCACTTTCTCCTGGAAGTCCAACTCCATATTCCAAAGGATTTGCTATGAGCACGAGATTTATAGACATACTGAATCTGCAAATCGAATGTTTCTTTTCTTTTCTTTCTTTTCTTTCAACAGATTTAAAAGTGACATTCTCTTAAGTGCATGTTACTTGAGGGGGTGAATGGCACATAATTCTGGCTATGAAATTCTTAGGGATGTAAAGAAGGTAGAAAACTACATTTGATCACATTTCCAATGACAACCCTCTGCCTTAGTAGAAAAGAACACATCAGATCTTCCTTGAGGATAAGTTTCCAAAGTTAATAAAATGGAGCAATCCAAAGGTCAGTGAGCCCCTGTGGGGATGACATAGTTCACACTGGGAGAATATGTCTGTGGAATGAGTTAACTGTCGTTTCTAATTGTTACGTTTTTATACAAGGTGGACCATCCTGGGTGTTTCCTAAAATGGTGAAATTTGCTGACTTCTCTTTCAGTGTTTTCTCACTATGAATGATAACTCTGCTGTGGAATAGGCAGTGCTGTGTTCATTTACATCATTTCCTATGCCTGGGAGATACTTCCTCCTCCTCTTTGTAGTAAGGTAGACAGCGAGACTGAGTTCTGACCAACGGGATGTGCATAGTGGTGGCGCACGCCGTGTCCTTTGGCACAGATCACGGATGCCGCTTCTGAGAAAGCAAAACAAGGTGGAAGCAACCTGGATCCTTCTGTTACCACATGGACAAAAGGTGTCTCGAGAGTCACCTGATCTACATGGGCAATCTTGTGAGTGAGAAATAAACCCTGTTGTGTAAAACCATTGAGTTTTCCAGCTATATCATTTACTCCAGTAAATGGAGTAATGGACAGTATTATTTAGACTGCCCTTTTAAAAGTCATATTTGGTTTCCATGTTTCTATAGTTGCTTTCTCCTAGTCAGTAAAGTGCTATTTTAGCAGGGAAAAATAGAAGAAGAAAGAATATATTTTTGTCCAAACATTTTGAACAGTTATAATTCTATCAAAAGAAAAGATTATAAAGTGATTTATTCTAACAGGTACATGCACCAAATAACTTAGCTTCTTAAAATAGTTCACAATGAAATCATTTAGATAATAGGCATTGTGTGAGTTCACTATTGTACTGAGAATCCTTTTGTGCTTCTCTCTATGACACTTAGGTTCTTACAAACAAATTTCAGGCAGCAGGTTACAGTTTTTGAGTTGTTTTCTCCATAGCTCCATCCATTTCAACTGCATCCACAAATTCCCAAGTCTGTTTATTTTGTCATTAGGGACTGTAAGAAATATAGACTCTGAAAGTGTGGCAGTTTGGAAAGAGCATGGCTTTTGGCATCAAACCTTGGCTTAAATATCATTCTGTCATTTACTAGCCGTATAAGTTTCATGGAGTAAACTTAGAGTTTCAATTTCTTTGTATGTTAAAATAAGGGGGAAAAATACTATCCCATAAGGATTGTTAGGTTTGTTTATAGATACTACTTATAAAGCCACTAGTACACTGCCTGGTAGATAATAGAAATTCAACATACAAGAATCCATTTGAGAATTATTCTCTAAAATACATAATTAATGTCAAAAATGCACAGATTTGGGCTTCCCTGGTGGCGCAGTGGTTGAGAGTCCGCCTGCCGATGCAGGGGACACGGGTTCGTGCCCCGGTCTGCAAAGATCCCACATGCCGCGGAGCGGCTGGGCCCGTGAGCCATGGCCGCTGAGCCTGCGCGTCCGGAGCCTGTGCTCCGCAACGGGAGAGGAGAGGCCACAACGGTGAGAGGCCCGCGTACCGCAAAAAAAAAAAAAAAAAAAAAAAAAGCACAGATTTTAAGATTGTGATAATCTATACATCCATGAAACCATCACCCAAAACAAGATTTAGAGCATTTCTATCACACCAGGATGTTCCTTCAAGCCCCTTTCCAGTCATTCACATCCTCCCCCCTCCCCCACACCCCCATTTAGGCAACAACTTTCTGACTTCTGTCATCATACACTTGCCTGATTTTGGACTTCATATAAGTTGAATCACGGAGTATATACTCTTCTGTGCCTGGAATCCTTTGCTTAATTTAATGCTTTTTGAGATTTAGTCATGCCATTTCATGTAGTAGTTAGTGTTTTTCATTGCTGTATAGTGTTCCATTGCACAACTATACCACAATTTTTTTTATCCCCTCATGTGTAATGGACATTTGAGTTTTCATGGACTTACGTTTTCATTCTCTTTAGTGAATACCTAGAAGTAAAACTGCTGGGTCATAGGGTAGACGTATATTTAACTTTAAAATAAATTACCAAACAGCTCTCTAAAATGGTTGGACCATTTTATACTCCTACTCACAATGTATGAGAGTTTCACATACCCTACAGCTTTGCCAATATTTAGTGTTATCAATCTTTTTGATTGTATCCATTCCAATGTGTATGAAATGGTATCTCATTGTAGTTTTACTTTGAATTTCCTTGATAATTGATAATAGTAAACACCTTCTTGTATGTTTATTGGCCTTTTGTATATTTTACTTTATGAAGTATTTATATTGCTTTCTTTTTCCTGGGTTGTTCATACTTTTGTTGTTGACTTTATATATTCCAGATGCAAGTCCTTTGTCATATATATACTTCAAATATTTCCCCCAATCTGTGGTTTGTATGTTTTCTTCATATGATTTTTTTTTTTTTTTTTTTTTTTTTTTTTGCTGTACACGGGCCTCTCACTGTTGTGGCCTCTCCCGCTGCGGAGCGCAGGCTCAGCGGCCATGGCTCACGGGCCCAGCCGCTCCGCGGCATGTGGGATCTTCCCGGACCGGGGCACGAACCCGCGTCCCCTGCATCGGCAGGCGGACTCCCAACCACCACGCCACCAGGGAAGCCCCCATAAGATTTTTGATGAGAGCATTTAGGTTCGATGAAATCAAACTTATCTTTTTTTTCTTCTATGGTTATTGATTTTAGTGTTCTGTTCAAGAAATTCCTATCTACCCAAATTTTTCCTCTACGTGTTATGCATTATGGTGCTGGGATTTACGTTTATGTCTGTGATCCACCTTCACTTAACTTTTGGGTATGGATTAAGAGATCAAGTTTTATTTTTTTCCCACACAAATAAGGCTGATAATGATTTAATGCTGGGTTTACAAGCTTAGGTCTCTTTTTTGTGTGTTTTGACCCTAGATACAGCAAGGAACATAACACTGTCTTCAGAGTCCCTAAGGTAATGTTAAAAAATTTCAATAGTTTTTTTTTTTTTTAACATCTTTATTGGGGTACAATTGCTTTACCAATGGTGTGTTAGTTTCTGCTTTATAACAAAGTGAATCAGTTATACATATACATATGTTCCCATATCTCTTCCCTCTTGCGTCTCCCTCCCTCCCACCCTCCCTATCCCACCCCTCCAGGCTGTCACAAAGCACCGAGCCAATATCCCTGTGCCATGCGGCTGCTTCCCACTAGCTATCTACCTTACTATGTTTGTTAGTGTGTATATGTCCATGACTCTCTCTCGCCCTGTCACAGCTCACCCTTCCCCCTCCCCATAACCTCAAGTCCGTTCTCTAGGAGGTCTGCATCTTTATTCCTGCCTTACCCCTAGGTTCTTCATGACATTATTTTTTTCTTAAATTCCATATATATGTGTTAGCATACGGTATTTGTCTTTTTCTTTCTGACTTACTTCACTCTGTATGACAGACTCTAGGTCTATCCACCTCATTACAAATAGCTCAATTTCGTTTCTTTTTATGGCTGAGTAATATTCCATTCAATAGTTTTTTGAACAAAGTTTAATTGTATTAGTAAAATCTCTTCTCAGAAATGTTATAAAATAACCATATTTAAGAAAAATTGTCAAGTTAGTGATGATTTCCATGGACTTTGCATTAACTCCCTCTTCATCCCCCAATTTGGTTTTCTATCCCCAACCTTTAAAGTCTTCCTCTCAAACTCTTGCCCTGTGTGGTCATCTATGTGGATTAGGTCTCCACAGGAAGGTCCTTATTCCAGACATTTCACACAGTGTATCCACTTCTCTCCTGGCTCTTCTCTGTCATAGATGAAAGCAAACTGATCTGATAACTAATAGAAACAGATGTTTATTACCCCATTTAGCTAACTTATCTCTAGCTAAACAAACCCTATCTTCTGGACATGATGTCAACTCAAAATGGGAATTTAATGGTAGAAATTTCAGACGCTGTGTAAGTTGATGGGAAGATAAGTTTGGGGTCAGTCAGCTCTGTGATAGTTCTGAAACCCCTCTTTTTGGGGGGTACCCATTGTTTGACTTCGCTTCAGCCTGGTCCTGGTGTTCTAATATAGAATGAACTTTACTTTCATCTGTACATTCACTACGAAAGGCACTTATTCTTGATTTGATCAGAATGATACTAGTTTGATTACATATTACATTATTTACAGTCATTTTCTGAAAGGCCACAGTCTTACAAAATGAAATTGCTGTTACTTTGGCTCAGTCTTTAAAGTTAAAAGTGAATTCAAGGACTGTTAATTATCTCCTGATTGCTTCTAATGTGGTGAATGTGAATACATAAAAAGTCAATCTGGATAATTTTGTACCTGTGCCAGAAAAGAAATTTCCAAGGTTAGTGAACTTCAGAAAGTCAGTGTGATGGGAGTACTTTCTCTAAAATGTTCACATTTATTGTGTATACAATATTGACTCACCTCGTTATTCATGACCCTACATAAATTTGGTGCTGCTAAAAGTCACTAAAATCAGCAATTCAATCCAAATGTTAATACTTTAATACTCAATACACCCCTTGTTAAATTTCTAATTTATCTTTCATTTTAGTTCACAAGCAATTTTATAATTTGGTGACATTTTTGCAGAGAACATTTTCTTCATAAGCCTAAAGTTCTCAAATTCTTTCTTTTCATGCACATTTTCTATTGCATTTTTATTGCCCAAAAGACTAATCAGGCAGCCATTTCTTATCAACAACTTCTTTTCCCGTTATGGAAGAGTTGAATGACTACATCCATTTGTTTCACTGTTTCTGAGGGAAGACACTCTCCCTTGAGCATTGCCCCCTGTGGCATTCTGAGGACACTTTTTATCAATCAAAAGCTGCCACTAATTCCCTGTCCAAACCTTCCTGGAGCTGTGTTTGCACCCAGGGAAAAACAGGGACAAGAACAGCAGCTTCAATATCTTCAGTAATTTGGATAAAACCCAGTCTAACTTTAAAGTAGCCGCGTTCCTCTTTGACGATTCTCACATGTTTGCTTTGCCTCATATTCTGATTTTATTCTGCCTATAGATCTACTCTACCACTTTGGGAATCCAACTGCTCTTGAATATTGCCACGTTCTTGCTACCAAGAAGGAAAATGACATGATAAATTGTTCCATATTATAATTAGCTTTGGGTATTATTATTCTTCAAATAAAGATGTTTACATATTTTAAACTCCCTTCCAATTTAAAGGTGATCCATTGGAGAGGAGATTTCTAAACTCAGAGTCTCATGGCAAGCTTTTAGTCACGGGGAACTCTATGGGAAAGGTATGTATCGATGAGGTGGAGTGGGATGGAGATTTTTTTTCAAGCAAGCCTAAAATCACACTCCATCTATACAAAGCTAGCCACACTTAATGTAAACCAATTGTACATGAACCTAACTAGAATCTCACTTTACTACTATCACATTAATAAATAATGCTGCTGATCATGTTAATACTACTGATGATAATGATGATGATGATGATGATGATAGAAGCTTATATATATTAATCACTTACTTTGTGTCAAGCACTGTTCTGAGCGCTTTCGAAATATTCTTTTGTTTTTAATCTTCACAACAGCTCTCTGAATCAGATAATATAACTATCCCCTTTTTTACAAATAAAGAAATTGAGGCACAGGGTAGTTAAGTAAGTTGTCTAAGGTCACACAGTTAATGATGAAAATATTTTGCTCTTCTTGTCCACCTTCTACAGGCACTAATGTTAGTGCTTTCCATGTCTTTTGCATCATGCCTTTTGTTCTCACAAACCTGATCAGAAAGCACTGGAGACTTAGGGAGATTAAATCGTTTGTCCAACATCACCTTGTAAGTAGAAAAGACTGAAAGCAGACACCAGCTCTGTTTGGTACCTATATTTATCCTACTAAGTACTATGCTGTTTCACAATAATGTACAAAATTATTGCAGATGATTTTGCTGATATAAGAACGGGAAATGGCAGTTTCATCTTGAGCTCACAGAGGAATATGTTATGGGGCTGGTGTATGAATCACAGTCTTTCCATTTCTCAACACAAATAAGCTTTGTGGATCCCACTGCAATATGTTCCTGAAAATGTCAGTTGCCCCACTGAGCAGTTTGCTTTGGGATAAGATAGCAGTAGTACAACAAAGGAAGAGCCAGAGAGGAGGACTGGAGTCCAGGAAAATGGCGCCTCCATGGCCACAGCTCTCTCCAGCTGCCTGACCTTTGAACTTTCCCCAGCCTAACAAAAAGACAAAGATACTTTCTGACAAGACAGAATGAAATTCAGCTAAGGTTATGGTCAAGAACTTAGCCATGTGAGGCCAATATAAACAGGCTCTCTTGAAGAATTGGACAGTAGGGAAATTTATCCATCAAAGCTGGAGCCTGTTATCTGATCCAGTGTGTTATTTTTCAAAAATACTTTTCTTTCACTAAGCATTGATCCATGTAAGATGCAGAAGATAAGGCAAAACGTCAATAAGCTAAACACTAAATCATATATACAGGTATATGGGACTGGTAGATAGCCACAAATACTTTCTCTGGTTTTTCCATTTATCATTTAACAAAACATTTTCTCTTATATCTATTTTTTTCTATTTTCTTCAAATCACAAGCCTCTGACTTTGTAACAAAAGTCACAATATATATTATCTTTCCTCCATGTTTTAGGGTATAATTATTCCCAGATATTCTACTTAAGCCTGTTAAAAATCACGCTTAGCTTACTCATTTTTCATTGTTCATGTTCATGTATTCTAATTTTGACACATTTTGCATCTTCTTACTTGAGATGATACATTATAGTAAAGAACTCTGACAGGTTTTTGTTTCCTTTCTTTGCTTGTTTGAGGTAGGGGCAATTTACTTTTATTCCTTTGAGCAATCTTACCAGAAATTATGGCATCTTTTTAAAAAATTCTTATTTTGAGAGTCACATAGTTACTTTTTATGTTAGCATCTGTTCATACAAGCCATGCACCATGGAACACTTACTTGATGGTTCTATTGGTTGAAACTCTTTATCTTGAAATATATAAACCATGAAGCAAAAGTTCTTATGTGTGAAAAACTGAACTGTTAGGAAATTACAAACACAGAAGCTACATATTTTTTTTCATCTTCATAATTTTCCCATGTGTTATTTTCTTTGTAGCTTAATGGAAGGAAGGCATATAACAGTGAGGAAGGGCTCAGATCTGACAGAATCATTATTCTAACACCTTTAAGCTGCTGACTCCCCATCTGTAGAATTCTGGCTATGATACCTATGTTGCAGAAAGGATACTTTAGACATTTGGGATAATGTAGGTAAAGTGTCACATAGTCAATGCTTAATAGTAGTAATACTAAGGATACTTCGTTTTGCATACTCATCCATAGCTGCCCCATTGCTACATTTAAAAAAATTTTTTTTCAGAATGGAACCCAAACTCTAGGCAAGACTTTTAAAGTTATATTTTCTTACAGGTGTCCCCCACTTATCCACAGAGGATATGCTCCAGGCCCCCAAGGGGATGACTGAAACCACAGATGGTATGGAATCCTATATACACTATGAATTTTCCTTTGTATACATACCTATGATAAAGTTTAATTTATAAATTAGGCACAGTAAGAGAATATCCAAATTGCCACTATCGCTACTCTTGCTTTTTGGGATCCTCAGTCTGATAACTAAGATGGCTGCTAAGTGACTAACATGACTAACAGCGGAATATGCTGGGCAAAGAGGTGGTTCTCACATCCTGGGCAGGACAGAGCAGGATGGCTCGAGATATCATCACCCTACTCAGAACAGCATGCAATTTAAAAGTTATGAATTTTTTATTTCTAGAATTTTCCATTTAATATTTTTGGACCATGGTTGACCGTGGGCAACTGAACCCACAGAAAGCAAAACCATGGAGAAAGGGGCAACTACTGTTTTGGGGACTAGACAGTGTATTCATTTCCTAAGGCTACCGTAACAAAACACCACAAACTGGGTGGCTTAAAACAACAGAAACTTACTGTCTCACAGTTCTAGAGGCTGGAAGTCTGAAATCAAGGTATCAGCAGAGCCATGATTCCTCTGGAACCTGGTGGGTGCCTGTAACCCTTGGTGCCCTTGGCTTGTAACTGCAACACTTCAGTCTCCGCCTGTATTGTCAAATGGCTTTCTCCCCTTCGGTGTCTATGTTTCTGAGTCTCTTCTCCTCCTCTAAGGACACCATTTATAGAGGGTTAAGGGCCCAATCTACTCCATTGAGACTTCATCTTAAATAATTACCTCTGCAACAGCCTTATTTCCAAATAAGGTCACATTTTGAGATACTGGGAGTTATGATTTCACTGTATTTTGGGGGGAAATACAGTTCAACCCATAATAGACAATAATAAACCTATTATATAAAATATTTAAGTTTTATGATACCTATCTCTTACTTTAAGAATAATATACATATCCCTTTGTATACATTTGTCCAATTCCTTCTGGAAAAACTTTCCTCCCATAAAGGGCATTTTTTTCCCTAAAGTTTTAATTCCAATTTAAAGCAAAATCACATTATGACTTTGCAGTCTGTTGCCACTTCTCTTCTAATACAAAAGCCTCTTGCTAGTTGATTTTCTTATAAGTTGTGTAGAATCACTTGACCCTTTCTGAGCACTATGAATTCATTATTACAATCAGTGCTTTTTCTTTTTTTTTTTTTTTTTTTTGCTGTACACGGGCCTCTCACTGTCGTGGCCTCTCCCGTTGCGGAGCACAGGCTCCGGCCTCGCAGGCTCAGTGGCCATGGCTCACGGGCCCAGCCGCTCTGCGACATGTGGGATCCTCCCGGACCGGGGCACGAACCCGTGTCCCCTGCATCGGCAGGCGGAGTCTCAACCACTGCGCCACCAGGGAAGCCCCAGTGCTTTTTCTTTCAGCTCATAACACACCTGGAAAAATCATGCTCACTGGCCAGGTGAGCCTCTTAGGTATGAAGTCTCTTCAGTAATTGTCTTCCCTTTTCTACAGCCCACTCAAACTGTGACCTCTTTGAGGTGCTAGTTTCTTTAAGTAACAGTTATAATATGAATTATATGAGATGCTGTAATCAAAATGATGTAATAAGAGTTCAAAAACATACTTTTCAAATATTATTTATACTCATTTTTATAGTTATATTTTATATCTTTATTTCCATCTCCAGCTACCATCTTATTTCTCCTTCCCTTTACAACAAAACTCCTTGGGGAGTTGTCTATACTCAGTGTCTGCAACTTCTCATGCCCTCCACTCTTTTGAGCCCACTCTAGGTTTATCCCCATCAAATGACCTTATCCCACCTCATGGCATTAAATGTCATCTATATGCTAATGATGCTCAACTACTTCATGAGCTTGACTCTTTCACTACATAGTCTAACATCTTCACTCAAATGTCCAAAGACATCTCAAATTTAACACATATGAAACTGACTTACTAAACTCACCACCACTCCTAGGCGTGGGACTGGGGAGGGGAATCTTTCCCTGCTTTGGTTAAATTTCCCCTACTTTAGTTCAATGAAAACTGTTACTCCAACACAATTAACCCAAAACCTTGGGGTCATTCTTGATGCCTGTATTTCTTACACACTCCATATATACATGGTCACACTATCTTGTTGACTTCAACTGCAAAAAAAGCTGGGCTGTTTACCACTTCCCCAGCATCATATCTGACATATATCAGTCACTGGGACAGCCTCTCAACTAGTCTCCCTACACTTTCCCTTGCCATACTGCAGTATATTTTAAAGACAACAAAGTGATCCTATCGAGACACAAGTCATGTCATCTTGCTGCTCAAAAAATTCCAGTGACTTTCCATGTCTTTTAGTGTAAAAGCCCAAACTCTTACAATGACCTATAAGGCCATGCAAAATCAATTGCAAAGGTAATTGATGCCTCATTGCCCCTCTAATCTCTTTTATTCACTCCATCTTTTTCTCTCCACAACAGTCATATTGATCTCCTTGCTATTCCTGGAACACTTCAGAAACAATCCTACCTCAGGGCCTTTGCATTTTCTATTGCTTTTGCTTAGGATTCTACTTGTCAAGATATCAGCTATTTCCCAGATATAGCGGTCTGCTTTCTTCAGGTGCTTACTAAAATATCATGATCTCAGTTCATTTTACCCTGGCACCCTATCTAAAAATTCACACACACTCCCCAACATTTCATACCCCCAATTCTGCTTTATTATACTTCCTCTTAGCAATTATTACTGTGTGGCATGCTATATATTTTATTTATCTTACATATTTCTGTCTTTATCAGCTAAAATGAGGACAAGGAATGTTTTCTTTTTAGTCCATTACCGTTCCCCAGCCCCAAAAATAATGTCTTGGACAGAGTAGTGTTAAAAAATTATTTTGAATGGTCTGTTTTATTCACCAACATATCCCCAGAATTTAGAATAGAGCCTGACACATAGTAGATGCCGAATAAATATTTTTGAATGAATAAATGAATATCCTAAAATACCCATTGCATTGTCTTGCACTTGGTAATAATTTGATAAATGTTTCTTGAGTTATTAAAGGTTTTCCAAAATAAAATTTTGATTTTATTTAATTAAATAATTATTTCCTTAAAAAGTTGTCTGAATATTTAAAAAAAATTATTCTAGGTGGTTTTACTCTCTATTATTTTGATTTGTCTCCAAAATTAGAATGATGGTATTTCTCTTTTCTAAGCAATCAATACCTTCAGAATTTAACTATCAAGAAAATTATTATAAAGTGAAGTAAGTCAGGCAGAGAAAGACAAATATCATATGATATCACTTATATGTGGAATCTAATTTAAAAAATGATACAAGTGAATTCATTTACACAAAAGAAACCAACTCACAGATCTCGAAATCAAACTTATGGTTACCAAAGGGGAAACGTGGGGGAAGTGATAAACTGGGAGACTGGATTAACATATACATACTACTATATACAGAATAGATGACTAATAAGGACCTACTGTATAGCACAGGGAACTCTACTCAATATTCGGTAATAACCTATATGGCAAGAGACTCTGAAAAGGAATGGATATATATATATACATATGCATAACTGATTCACTTGGCTGTACACCTGAAACTAACACAAAAATGTAAGTCAGCTATACTCCAATAAAATTTTTTTTTAAAAAAAGGATTATAAAAGCTAGAAGCTGTATTAAAATCACTTAGACATAGCAATGTTTTTATGTGAAATTAAAAGAATAAAGGCTTCTTTTGCTGAAAAAAATCGGTGGTTCTAGGGCCATCATCTAAAATAAAATAAATGAGATTTCTACCAGAAGACTGTCTTGAAATAAGTAATATCTTAAGTTCTTCAGCAATATTCACTTCACCATCTCTAGACTTTTATTCAGTACGGTGGTACTTCAGACACAAATTTATAGGAGCTGATTTAAAGACATACAATGGCAAAAACTAAGATTAAATTAATAAAATAAGTAATCATGTGTTTTCTTCCTTAACTAAAAATTCTATTTATACAGAGCAGTGAGTGCCTCAGGACATTCATATTCCATTTTATTGTATTTTTTATTATAGGGATCATGAAAAGCGAAATAAGCATTGATTGGATTTGTCATACTGTATACAAAACATGAATGCACAATTATCACACTGCTGAAATGCCTATTCTGGAAACATACTGCTCTAAACATTTACCAAAACAAATCCACTCACTCTACTAAAATAAGTTTATTTGCAGATGATATATAGATAAGATACACATAATCTATGATAAATAGATGCTACTGAATATCTACCTTGAGAATTTAGTGCCATGACTGATTTTTATTTAATCCCAGTGTTCTATTGATCTCATTTTACAAATCTTTTCCACAGGAAAAGAAGGGAAAAAAACAAAAGCGTTCTATAGTCTAGTCAGAGAGGTATCTCTTTTAGTGTGTTTTATATGCAAAACAGCAAACAGGACAACCTAGAAAAGGGGAAAATGCATTCTAAAACCCAAAGTGAAGAATATGCAAAAGAAGCCAGATGAGTTTCTCAAGGCACAGACATTTTTTCAATTACGAAGTTAATACCAGGTCATTGTTTAAAAACCAAAAAGAACAATACAGAATTATACATAGAAAAAATTAAAAATTTCCTTCTCAACCCCTGTCGCCATCCCCATGTCTGCCACTCAACTTCTTTCTCCAGAGCTAACTACTATATACAGTTTCTGTATACCCTTCTAGAACCTTTTTTATATATTATATATAAAAATATATACACCCTTCTAGAACCTTCTAGAACCTTTTCTATGTATTTATATATAACATCCTAGAATCTTCTAGAACTTTTTCTATATATATTTTTTAATAGATGATTTTATGCTATCTCACATGAAAGCTACTCCCAAACAATTCTTAAGCCAAATAAAGAAAATGTTTTGGCAGACTTCAGAAACCAAGTCAGTCAAATAATTAAGCAACTTGTATATTATATCCATCATTTTTCAAAAGAAAGCAGCAGTAACTTATGAGCAATGCTACCTGACAGGATTAAATTATCAAAAATAACTTTTTTTTTTCCTACATGAACAAAATTTATCAAAATCTACACGCTGAAGAATTACATAGAATAAGTTATGCCACAGGAATCCATTCTAAGTGCTCATTACTTCAATAATCACAGAGGACATGGCTTGGCAACGCACCTTAAAACACATCAGGAACTCCTATTGCCCTGACAGTTTGAGGACATCAAGAGTTAAAAAAGACCTACTTTTGTCACTTGCCAAGTGAAATATCCACATAATGTTCTTAGATACATGTATGATGGAATAAACAAAAGAATTTTAAGGTAATTTGTACAGATTTTCAAAATCAGATTGGTTTTACAGATTGATAATTTGACAGTGGGTAAGAGGATATCAGTGATCATCCACAATTGTTAATTTTATCCAACAGTGATAGCCCCAGTCTTCTATCTCCTCTAATATGTTATCTGCACCATGCATGCTATTCTTTTTTAATTTAAAAAAATGGCACTTTCTGGTAGAGGTGGGGCTTCTCATTTCAAGGTCACATGCAGAACCTCCTCTCACTAATTACGTTCTAACATCGGAGACCATGTACAAATGAATTCTACTTTCTTTGGACAATACCCCGATCACCTTGTTTGGAGCCTACTTTTCAGGGTAGCCACGAGAAGGTTTTCCTTGCACAATCATTGTTCAGTGCATCCTCGAATGGTCACTGAACCACCTACAAGCTGATGTGACTCCCACTGGGCTTCCTAGCATTGGCAAAGATGGTGCTTTACGCGGTAGCTCTTAGGCAGTCTCCCAGAGCTGACTGGGGACCTTTGGATCTCTTCATATATTCTTCCTCTATGATATAAAGTTCAGACTTTTGGCACTCAAAATATCCAGGTTCATTTATTTGAAAGCTATAGGTTCTGTCGTCCTTGTCAGTAGTTTATTTTGAGACTCACAGTGAGCAATTGCTCAGTAGCTTTGCAATGTCAACAATGCCCCGAGGGCAGGGCATATGACAAAGCCTTGACTGTTTCCTGAATAGTCATAGGAAGTTCAGGAGGAAAATAGAAGCTTGGGAAAGTAAAGACTGGAACAAAAATGTAGGACGGCTAAAGCTGACTTCATAATATTCGCTAATCAACGAACAATGACTGCCATAACTTTCTTATAAATGTTGTGTGGCATGGATACAGCCTTATTTTAAGGATGGCGATGATGGAATTTTGGCTCACTCTTATGTGTATCAGAAAAACAAAAAACAAAACAAACAAGCAAACATAAAACCCAACAACCTTGTAGAGACTTCTTTGAACAAGAATTTAATTTTAAGAGAAAGATTTAATAATACTATAGGAAATAGGAATTCTCCTCCAGTTTCTCCTCCTATTAGTATTCCACAAACCTTCCAGTGCTTTTATTTGTTCATCCATTAGAGTTTGAGCTCCTGGTGAGTAACAGTACTCTTTTAGAGCCTGAATAATTATCACAGATGCTTAGACAGTATTCAGAAGACAGGGGCTGCTATTAAAGGTACTGCCTCATTAATTGATTAACCCAGGTCATAGAACAACTGTAACAACAAACACTAAGCTCTGACTGAGCTCCTGTGTTTGCTTACTTATTGCACAAACTTCCTCTGGACTTCTTTGTAATTCAAATTTAAGCCAGGATCCTAAAGAAAAAGAATAGCTCTAAAGTCTTAGAAGACTACCTAGGCTGTTAAATAAAACCTTTCTCGTTTTCCATAGGACAAATAGTCACACTAAGTAATAAAAGCACAGTAGTAATAAATGACAGTGGTTCACTCCTTCACTGGATATTTCCTTTGGTATTTAAATCTTTCCTATTTTTAAACAAACAAGCAAAACAAATTTTAAAAATCTCATTGACCTCCTTTCTCCTGAAGCTAGAGTCCTTTCTTCATCCTCTTTTTCACAAACTTTCCAAAATGCTGTCTATATTACCATATTTCTATTTCCTCACCACCCTTAGTATCTCACCCAAACAGTTCTTTGTAAGACCTTCAGAATACAGCAGACATCTTCAGAGCTCATACTTTTTTGGCTTCTTAGTATTTATTTATACTGTGAACCATTCCCTTCTTTTCAAAATACTCTTTTCTTGGCCTCCTTGCCACACTTTTTTCTTTCAGTATCTCTGGCTACTAAAAGTCTTCTTTGCAATATTATCCTGCAGAACTAAGCATTGAAGAATCTGATATCTTAGATTGTTTCATACATACCCATGGCTTCAATTACCTTCTACAGGTCAATGAGTCTGTCTCTGTGTAGACCCACATTTTTAGCTTCAAATCAGTACATGCAACTCTCTACCTGATACCTCCATGTGGTTGTCTAAGGCTTTTCTTAACTCAAATTTGTTCACTTTTGGCCTCCACTGCTAATACTCAACTGTGTACTGCCCACTCCTCTCTCCAGGAATATGGCATTGCATTCCTAACTGGTTTCCACATTCACTGTTGCCCTCTCCAAGCCCAGCCTCCAAATTGCAGGTTGAATAATCTTTCCAAAAAAGCAAATCTGATCACATCAGTCATTCCACCTCTTCACCCTACAACACATTAAAAACCCTTCCTGAGGTCTCAGCGCTCTTAACAAAAAGACCAAACATTTACAGGGCCTGGTTACCTCTCCAGGCTCATCTCAATTCATTCCCTTTCTGAATAGCTACACTCTAGCCAATCATATTCTTTCAGTTCCTTGAATCCTCCCCCTTTCCTTCCACCCCCAGGCATTTGGGCAGGATGCAACCTCTGTCAGCAATCTTCTTTCCTATCACCCTCGTAGCAGACTCTGATTTCTTCGTATGCTACTTCCTCACGGAAGCATTTCCTGACCTCTGCTATGTAACAAATTATGATAAACACAGAGCCTTAAAATAACCCAAACATTATCTCACTGTGCCCATGGGTCAGGAGTCTGGGTTCAGGTTAGCTGAGTCCTTTTTATAGAGTTTCTCTAGACTGAAATTAAAGTGTTGATAGGTACAGCCTCACCTAAGGCTCAAGATCCTATTCCAAGATCATTCATGTTATTGGCAAAATTAATCTCCTTGTTGTTATAAGGCTGAGGTGCTCATTTTCTTGGTGGTTATCATCAATAAGTGAATGGGTAAACATATCATGGTATATCTATACAGCTGAATGCAATTCAGCCACAAAAGCAGTGAGTTATTAGTACACACGATAATATGAGTGAAACTCAAGCTATCTATTCTGAGAGAAAAAAGCCAGACAAATAAAGAACACATACTATATAATTTTATTTATATAAACATCTAGAAAATGTAGTCCATCATGGCAGAAAGCAGATTGGTGGTTGTTTGGGGATGGAGCTGATGGAAGTGGGAAGGAGAGTTACAGATGGGCAAGAGGAAATGTTTGGGAGTGATGATGGGTTCATGATGAAATTGTAAGCTTTAAATATGTGGTGTTTATTATGTGTCAATTATTCCTCCATAAGGCTATAACAAAGAATCATCATCATCATCACCACCACCATAGGATGTCTTTCATGCCTTAAATCACTTTGCTTTCTCTCATTTGATCTTGGTCAGGAACCTAGGTCTTCTTTGAGTATCTTTTGAGACATGATCTTGGGGGTACTCAAGGCTACCAGATGACCAACCATTACATGAATTCCCAATTAGAACACTGGCAAGTACGGAGCCTGAGGACAATTTGAAGAAAGGAAGAACGTGTTTTTAAACATGTCTGGCAAATTTTCATCTTTACCAAAGAGACCTTTTCATACCTGTAAGTCAAGAGGCACCTTGTGTAAACATAGAGAGTATGCTACAAATCTGTGCTAAAGGTAGCAGTGAAATCAAACTCAATTTCTAAAATGTATTTTATAGTGACCAATAAATCAATTCTAACTAAGCTAAGAGCTTTCTAAGTATATACCCAATAACTTAATTTTAATTGATATAAAAGTTATGTGTTTTCTGAAACCACTGAGAAGAGCAGAACTAGAAATGTTAAAATGTTACCACAATACTGAACTTGAACTTAAGTTTATTTAGCTCAAGTGGTTCAAGTTCCTGCCCCTGACCTTGCTCCCCTTGTTACAGGTAAAACAATGCCCATGGTTTGTGGACATATCAGTGGAGCACCAATTGGATGATATCTTGGTAGAGAAAAATTAGTATAATTCCCCAAGGTGCGTGGAATAATTCCCTAATAACTACAACTGATTAAATTCTAGTTAGAGCCATACTGGGCTTCCAATAACCACAATTAGTAGAGTGCAGTTTCACCTCCCAAATCTGAAGAAAAATACCTGTATTGAAGAAAACTCTAGTTACTGTCAACTACATAAATGAAAGTACTTGAATACCGCAGCATGTACACAATTAGCTAATAAACTTCAACTCAATAATTATCTGAAATTAGGAAAGCATAAAAGAAAGGAACGTGCTGCATACCAACTCTACGTTTTCCCCTAAAAGCATTGCTCTCCAGTGGTGACAGTCACAACATGTTTGGGAAAATGTTATTGGACCTTGTGGAGTTAACGATGTAGTGTGGCTTTCAGCTAGAAGGAGAGCTTTAGAGCAGAGTCATAAGAATATAGTGGTAATTGTGCTCAACACCAGGGAAAAGATGTAAAACAGCGAGATGTTGAGAATAATACGTTTAATGGAAAGAAACATAAAACAAACTTCACAATGGTGCCCTTTTAATGTGCTCAAGATAGCTGTTAATTTTGAAAAGGTAAGTAGACTGTTTATAGCATATTCAGAAGTAGAAGGTAAATGTTAAGAAGGGCTATTTGAGGATAATAGAAAGTATGATACTAAATCTTAAAGCAGTAGCTGCTTAAAATCTTGCCATTTTCCAAATTTAGTCTATGACCTAAAAAATTTTAACAGCCCGAAGTCTGTGAGCAGCCTTAAGCGGATCGAAGAATCAGCCACGCATTTGGAATTTATAATCAGGATAATGAATTCTGCACAAATTGAAGATATCAAAAGGTGGAAACAAAGAATTATTAAAGTATGGAATGAATGGAATCATTAACGTCATAGAAGTTTAGAGCTAGGAAAACTTTATAGGTAATATCATACAATTCCCTTTTCATACAAGTAGAGAAAACATGGCCCAAGAGATTACATGACATGCTCAAAAGCACATAGCAGAAAACCTTTACAATCATGGCTTTCTACAAGTGATTTAAATGCCTGGAACTCAGGAGATCATTAGTAAATATTTGCTGACTTAATATATACATAAGTGCTTTAGCCTTGTATTAAATATTTAATTATGCATAGCCAAATAGCAAGTAATGCCAGTCTGCATATTAAGATTTCTTGAAAACATAGTTCTCTTTAATTATTAATTTCATAACACGGTATTTGTAACCATTATGGTCAAGATTAGGGTCTGTGAGTCTGAGAGCAGCCACCTACCAGCTCTGAGATCACCAAGGGTTATACGCCCTGAGGATACTGTGTTCTTTGGATTCAAACTCCACTGTAGTCTCCTTATGAAGTGTGCTGGACCATGCCCAAGTCCCAAGCATCCCTCATCCCTCTGGCCTGTCCTGTGCCCTCTATTGTCAGTCTTCATCTTGATTTCCACCAGTGAAATGCAGGAAGCCAAGAGCAGTATTCATAAAACAGGGACTACAATCGGACAATGAAAATATAAGGAGAAAAAAGTGGAAAGGCTTCAGAGTGCACAGGATTGATAACTATTTGTGAGTAAATTGATGTCTGGTTTTTCTAAAAAGGGGTAGAGCCAGAAAAACACTGATATTCTACCTTAAAGTTCTTAATGCACAGTTGATATGGCCTAGAAAACATGGTGTGTTAATTTGCTAGGCTTGTTGTAGCAAAGTACCATAAGCTGGGTGACTTAAAAAACAGAAATTTGTCTCACGGTTCTGGAGGCTGGAAGTCTAAATTCAAGGTGTTGGTTTCTTCTGAGATTTGTGAGGGAAAGATTTGTTTCAGGCCTCTCTCTTCGGCTTTAGATGGCCATTTTCTCCTTTTGTCTCTTCTCATCATTTCCCTTTGTGTCTGTGACCAAATTTCCCCTTTTTATTTAAGGACACCAGTCATTTGCATTAGGGCCCACACTAATGACCTCATTTTAATTTAATTACATCTGCAAAGACCCTGTTTCAAAATAAGGTCACATCTGAAGTACTGGGCATTTGGACTCCAACATTCCATTTTGGAGGACATGATTCAATCCATAATACATGGGTTACGTAAAAAGAAAGATTTAACTTTTACTTTTTTCACTTGAAAGTGAAATTGTCAGGTGGCCATAACATCATTACTTTTGGAACTAGGTATTACATTTAGTTAACAGTTTGCCTCATGAACATTTGCTCATCTCTAACTTGTCATTGACTTTGGCAAGAAAGTCTTGTGTTAATTTTCTGCTTGTTTCACAAGATCTTGGATTTACATAAAGCCTAAGAAGCCTCTTCTATTGTTAACATTTTCACTTATGCGTAAATGACACTTAATTTTTGTAATGGTGAGAATCTTGCTCAGCAAAAAAAAAAAAAGTGATCTCCAACATTTTAAAGACTGACTAGAAATTGGAGAAAATTAAATAAATGTAGCACATTTATTTGCTAAAATATTTGTGAAGAATTATAAACAAGGTACCACAGTGACTAAGAGATGCCTTTGGAGTCTGATGGATCCAGATTAAAAAGTCTGTCATTTGCTAATTTATGACCTTGAACAATTATCCTACCTCACTGGGCTTCAGTTTACTGCTCAGTACATTTGTATTATTATGTATTATTATGATAATACTAACCTTATATGCATACTGTGAGAATTAAATTAGAAAATGTGTATAAAATGCTCATAATAAATACCTAGCTCATAATAAGCCCTCTGTCTATGATAGCTCTTGTTATTAAATAAAGGATGAGAGTTGGAAAATTAAATTACTATGTAAATATGAGCCCAATATTATGATATTAATAAAGAACTATAACATTCAAAACTTGTGATGATACTCAAAAAGAAAACAACAATTTGGAACTTTCATTTCACATTTCCTTCTGAATTCGAATAATTTGTTCAAGAAACACAACATCTTTTTTACCTAGATTATCAACTTGAAGCCAGTCACTTGTATTCACTCTTGAAGTAAAACTTCTCAACCTGTATTCTCTTATTTTTATTGGTAATTTTCTATCACAAAAATAGTAATTATAAAATCATATGTTCAAAAAAAAAAAAAGCAACGAAGAGTAGCCCACACTCACCGCAACTAGAGAAAGGCTGCACGCAGCAACGAAGACCCAACGCAGACGAAAAAAATCATATGTTTCTAGAAATTGATATTAGAGATAATTTTGTTCAGCCCTTTCAATTTGCTGATGAGAACACTGATATCCAGAAAGGTTAAGGGGCTTTCTTAATATTACATATTTAGTTCATAACGAACCAAGGCTTTTTGATTCCCGTCCAGTAGTCATTGAAGGCAGTAACCCTTCAAAATAATACTAACATGTATTATATTGAACCACATAGTGTTGAACTTCCAAATTTTTTTACTTAGTTCTACCAAGAAAGAATATTTCATTGAATTTACCAATTGACAATTAAGTACAGCACTAGCACCTGATACCTTTTAATGTGTCCCCATATGGCAAGAGTTTATAAATCCCTACCTTTTGGGTACATAAACAGGTATAGCTAATCCTAACCAATTGAAATATAAAATAAAACCATACTAACCTTGATTTATTTAAAAAGCAAAGACACTTCTAAACTGACAGTATAACGAAATGAAATTAAATTGGTGGTGCAGCCTTTGGCTAAATTCACCTGATGGATCAACATGACAAACTCACTAAAAGGTAAGAGACACTGATTTTTAAGATAATCGGATCTGTGCACATTAACTCCTCCTGCAGACAGAAAACCCACAATGCTTTGCATTATTTGTTTGTTTCTTCACTGATCAAGAGATTAAAAGAAACTGATGTAATTTCTATTGACAAGATTTCTAATCACGCTCACATCTCTGCTCTCCCAAGGGTTTTGAGAATAACAGCTAGAAGAACTAGATGAAAATTTAAGTAGTGGTGCCAATTTGGGGAAGAATTTGTCTGTCTTCTTTGGGGAGAAGGGAGTAGGAGAGAATAGTCTGGTTCTTGTCAAAGACATGCTCCTAAGGATGGGTAAATTGCTAGCATTCCAGGTACTTTTCCCAGGGCTAGAGGAATTGCAGAGGGCACATTTTAACAGAGGGAGAGGTCAGTGGACACTAATAGTAGGAGGAGGCAGGAGAGAATCAGAGACAGGACTTCAATGGAGAGACCGTGTAAGTATGTGCCAAAGGCCCACTGGGGTCATGTCACAGCACTAACTATGGGCCTACAGTTGTGGACTGGATACACAGGCAAACCTGTTAGGGGAAACAAACAAACACAGTCTCTACGTTGGACTGAGGAAACTTGTATTTGTAACATCACCAACCTACATTGTTTGTTTTTCTTCTTGTGTTTAGAGTTTGCCATTGGCCACATTTTATTTATAGATGTGTTCACAGTGAGTGGGTAGACTCAGCCTAGTTTACAAAGCAATAGAAATAGAAGCTGGTGCTAGTTGTATGCATTTCATCTTTAAAAGTAAATATAGTCAGATGCATATTGGTCTTTAAATTTAAGATCTTCCTAAATAACCTTCTCATTACTTTGGTCTGGTTGCCTGGAAGGCCTGCTGGAACTGCACTTCTGAGACACTATTCCATGTTTCTTAGATCTATTTTTGTCTCATTTTGGTTTATTTCCTTATTTTGTTGGAGAAACTCTTCCAATAGCTATGCGTGGGAAAGGATCTTAAAATTTATTTCTTTAAATTTATACCTGACTGATAACTTAGTTGATTTTAGAATTTTAGGTTGCAATTCATTTCCTTTCAAAATTTTGATTCCTTTGCCCCATTATATTCTAGCTTCTAGTGTTGCTGCTGAAAAGTCTATTATCATTTTGATTCTTTATCCTTTCTATGGGGAATATTTTTATTTTCTTTCAAAGCTTTTAATATTTTTTTTATTCCCATTATCTGAAATGTCACCATAACATGAGTTGGTGTGGGTCTTTTCTCACTTATGATGCTGGGCTCATTCAAGTTGGAAACTCATGCCTCTCAAATAAGAAATAATGATATTATTATCATCATCATTATTAACTTTTCCTTATTCTCTTTTATTTTGGAACTCCTATTATTTGAGTTGAATATCTCATATTGATCCATCTCGTATTGATCAAATTTTCATTTATTTGGACTCTTCTATTTTCAATGTTTTTGGTTTTACTTTTTTGAAATATATCTTCAATATTATATTCCAAAATTATATTCAATTTGTTTACATGAGGAATCATTTTTATTTTTCAAAAGTTCTTTTTTACTCTTATTTGCTAATTTTTAATAGTCTTCTATCATTCCATAGATGTAATACTTTCTTTTGTCTCCAAGGAAACTGATCAGAGTTCTGATGTTTCTTTATATTCCCAGCATTACCTCTGTTTCCTTCAAATTCCTTTTCCTCTCTGTGGTTGTTTTCATCTCTGTCTCTCAAGGAGGCACTTTCCTAAAATTAATAAAATACTAATTCAGAATCTCTTGTGCTTTGGCAAAACTTTGCAATTGGTAGACTTCAGCACAGAGGGACTGGGTAGAAATCTGGCCATTTCATCAGGGGATTTTTTCCAAATGCCAGTAGCATTCGATCTTTTTTTTCCTTTGAGAGTATTTGTTTTCTCCAGAGAAGAATCTTCCAGTCCTCTGGCTGGAATATGTGCCTGGTTCACAGTATTCTTGAAACTGAAGAGTACAAGGTTGCTGAAGAGTTTCATTTCAGTTTGTAGAATTTCAATTAATTCTCCTCTTTCCAGTATAGTGTCTCTTCCTTCCCTTCAGTGTCCCAGGTGTCCCCTGGTGCTGAGCCCCTCTAGTTCGATTTTTCTGCAGAATCCCAAATACCCTGCTGGGGTGGGGGAAGGATCACCTGGCTCTACAGCGTGGGACCCGCACGGAGCTCCAAGCAAACTGCCCAACAAGGTCCCTGTGTTCTGCCGCCTGCCTGGCTCTACCTTCAGCCAAATGTGATGACACATCCTGAGCCTCTTCCTGAGCCTGCGATGGGGATTGGCTTGCTTCTCTCTGTTAACTCCTTGCACAGTATGTTTTCCTTCACTACTTACATGGGTTTAACACACCTGATAATGTTTTATATAGGAGGTGGGCCTTTAGCAAGACAGGAGCCTAAGTTCAACACTTGAAATAATGGAATGAGGAGAAAAAGAGCATTGCCTGCAGGGAAATATCTTGACTAGAGTCACGGAGCTGAAATGAACTGGGGTTATATGTATGCGTTGGGCGTGTAGGGGGCAGATGCAATGGGAAAACCAAAATGATGAAAAAGGAAGAGTTCCTTTGAGGAACAGGGATTCAATGGGAGCCAGTTAATGGGGGCCTTGAAGGCTGAGCTGCAAGATTTGAAATAAGTACAAAAGGCAGGAGGGAGCCATTGACGACTGATTTGGAGTGAATGTTTCATGTGATTAGATAGGGAGGCTAGAGGGAAGTGCCTTTTCTATAAACAATTTGAGAGCCAAAGTACAACTGGGAAATCCCAAATGAACTGGATATGAAAGGTGAAAGAATGCTATTGGGGGATGCTGTCAGGAACCCCACTTCTAATTGCTACAGTGTAGGCATCACCCTGTTATTGTAAGGTCTCTTTAAAATGAAGAGTAAGATTGAAGGATCTCAGGTTTGGCTTTGTGATTCTGGAATATCTGCATGGAAAGTAAAGTGTTATTCAAATATATCTGGGAACAAGCATCTAGGGAAGATTTGAAAGATGAACAAAACATTACACACTTATGATAATAGTAGGTTTATAAATACTTAACCCAAAGTCCACGAGAAGAGAGAATACTTCATAGTTTTAGAAGAGAAACCTTTAGAACCTAAAGGTCATCTTTCCATATGCAAAAAGAGTTCCTAAATGCATCCCATGTGCCTGGCATAGAAGTGATGCTGAAATTACTTTATTAGAAAAGTAGGTTTGGATGGGCAAAGTTAATTCCTAAAATGCTACCTGGTGTAAGAGGATTGATTGTTAGTATAGTTTTAGACATGTCATTATTATTATAATGCTTATTTGATTATGAATAAAATGAACTTGAGAATAATTATAGACTTACACTGGTTTTACAACAACAAAACAGATTTGAGGTTAGGCATATTCAAATACAAAAAAGGGTGAACAACTATAGAGAAGATTTTGCCTTGGGTTTTGTGCATTTGGAGACATTCAGGCAAAAGTCCTATTTCAGGTATAAACTTATGCTTCTTAAAATACATTTTTGCCCTAGCCAAAGAGAAGCTTTTCTCCTGAAATTACAATGGCCATTTTGACAGACACAGTGTAATCTCTAAGTTAGCATTTGGTAGGAATATTCAGAGCAACGTCATCCCCAGGGCAAATAACTGTCAGTTATTTATGGAGCTAAGTTCAGGTGCTCAATTTTTTTCTCATCTGAAGGCAGCAACCTCAGCAATTCAGTGTCTCTTGCCACCACAGCAGGACCTTGATTAGTTCGATACTGAAAAAGAAAATGCCACCTACGGAATAATCAGTTCTATTTCTTTATCGGTGGCAAGAGGTTATCTGCTCCTCGTCCGGCTTCATGTGGAGAAGAAAGCCATCTCACGGTCTGTTCCTCCTGCTGGACCCACGTCACGCTCTTCCCCCACCTCCAGAAAGAACCAGTGGACTGCAACATCTGCTGCCTCCAGCGGGTCCTCACTGACCTCAGCTGCAGAGCCACTTGGAGTTTTATAGATTGGAGGGACCTGGGAGCAAGCTACGGGGAAGGCAAGTCCTGGGCAGATGTGTTGGGTAGAGAAGTCAGGTATCAACATCCCCCCAACTTCTTCTCCCACCAAACCTTCCTTCGTTAAATTAAAGATGTATCGGGTCACTTTTTACATCAACTTCAAAACCTTTCTTCCTGGGATTAATCCTTAAAAAAAAAAATCAATATAATCATTTCTGTTTTTAAAGCTTGTCATGAGTGTCATTTTTTTAGATTAAAATTCAAAATTATTATTTTGGGCTAAAAGAGCCACACAATCCAACCACTAAACCCCCGGGGCAGCCTCATCCCCCATCACTCCCCACGTTGGTCAGTCTGCTCTGGCCAGACCCCCGAGCTCCTTCCCGCCCCGTTTCCACCTGGCTAATTCTGACTCACCTTTATATGTCAGCCTATACCACTTCCCAGGGAGGATGTTTTTACCGCCAAGTTCGATTCAATTCTGCTAATATGCCCTCTATACCCTCTGTATTTTTCCTCCATGGCATTTAACAAAATTGTTGTGATACAGTGATTTGATATATAATTCTTCATTTACTGTTTCTCTCTCCTACCTCATGTAAGCCCCGTAAGAGCAGGAACAACATCTTCTCTGTCACACTGTACCCCCAAAGCTCAGCACAGTGCCACATACGTAATCAAAGCTCACTAAGTATTTGGTGAACGTAGAATGGCACCAAATCCTTACATAGCCTAGTAGGTCCCCCCAAATAGGAATACTGTTAACATCCACACATCCTCTCCAAAGTAAGCACTGAACTCCCTAGACCTTATTTCTAATGGCTAGTATTCTCTGTCATTACAGGAGAGAGGAAAATTTAGACCGGACATTATTTAAATGGCATTCGTATTCTTCTTCCAACTTGCAGAATATATATGAGAAATTAAAGCAGTGTTATTTTGTAATCGTTTCACTGAGAATTTGAGCCGATGCCTTTTGTGTTGTTTAATTGTTCTTTTGGCCAAAAAAATCCGGATGTGAGAATGTCCACATTTTTGGTAGATTTTTCTACTCAACGTATAATTATGAAGTGTGTCAGGTCAACTCAGCCAACTCTGTTTTCAAGCAGAATGAGAGAAACTAATTCTAACTATATTCTGGTTGTTTATAACCACCTAACAAACCACCTAAAGCTTAGTGGGTTAAAACAACAAGTATTCATTTTGATAAAAAATTTGTCTGTGGACCACTCATCTCTGATCCTCAAAGCATAAGCTGGAGTGGCCTGACCAGGGTTGGAGTTTCCACCTCTGTGATGGCTCGTTTGCATGGAGGCAGTTGTGCTGGCTGTCATCTGGGAACTCCGCTGGGGCTCTCAGCCAGGGGTCTTCACTCCTCTCCTGTGGGCCTCTCCGTGGGACTGCTTGGGCTTCTTCAAATAGGGTGGCTCAATCTCAGATGTGAACGTAAGAGGCAGTGGGAGCTGCCAGTCTCTTACAGCATCGGCCTGGAAAGCGGCACAGGGTTACTTCTGCTGGATTCCGTTGGTCGGTGATAAAGACTGAATGTTTGTGTCTCCCAAAACTCATGTTGAAACCTGATCCCCTGTGTGATGGTGTTTGAAGGTGGGGCCCATCGGAGATGATTCGGTCATAAGGGCGGAGTCCTCATCAATGAGATTAATGTCCTTATAAAAGAGACTCCAGAGAGCTCCCTCACTCCTGCCGTGTGAGCACACAGAGAAAAAATGTCAGTCTATGAACCAGGATGTGGCCTTTACCAAACACCCAATCTGCTGTCACCTTGGTCTTGAACTCTGCAGCCTCCAGAGCTGTGAGAGATAAATCTCTGTTGTTTAAGACCTATAAAACTTCTGTTATAGCAGCCCAAATAGACTAAGACATCAAGGCAGTTACAGCATCCCCTAGATACAAGGGGAGGGATGTGTCAAATAATTTGGTACATCCCTGGCCTTGTCCCTGAAAGGAAGCAGTTGAGTAATCCATACCTGTGTTGGTCTCCTAGGCATTGAAAGAAGCAGCAGAAGCCCAGCCATCACTTACTGCTGTTATTGCTTTTGCCTTATTTCCCACTCTCCTTGCTTAGGCTTTTGAAGAATCTTTTGAAGTAGTTGGGAAAAGAGTGTTGTCAACGATTTGGAAATAGATCGTGACTCTATTTAGTCCATCACTTCATCATCTCTAGGTCTGATTTTTTAAATTATTCTGTATTTTTACTCTGCCCAACCTTTTGTCCCAAGTAATACAGATTTCAGCTGGACTTTAAGAGTCCAAAACACTTCTTTAAATGGTAGGATTTACAAAGTTTGTAGCAGGACTGAAGTTCTGCCTTTAAAAGTCACCTAGGACAGTATTGCAGTGTCGGAAGCAGAGTACAAAGAATAAAAGTTATTGATGTTGAGAGAAAACAAGGTTACTGAGTCTCCATGAGGCCGTAAGGGAGGCTTCTTGGAGCAGGTGAGGTTTTGATTAAACCTTTCAAGATGGCAACATTTGAGACTTGTGGAAAGGTAAGAAGGGCAGAGGTTATTCTAAGCGGGGAAGACGTGTTGGGTTAAGGAATAAATTTAGCCTGAACAAAACGTTCCCGTGAGGAGAGGTAGGCAAACAAGCCTGGAGGAGATTGGGGTCAGACTCTTGACCTTGGATGGCAGCCTAGGACTTCGGGCATTGTGACTGCAGCCCCAACAGGAAAAAGAAGTGAGCGCCTGAGGCAGCAGAGGCAGAAGCAATGGGAGTGGAGGCTGGAGAAGGGACCTGATGACTCTTGGCAGCAGAAGCTGCACCAGCGTGAGGTGGTCGGCCCTTCAGTGGAAGACAGACACAGACCGGCAATAGGAAGGGATCAGAAACCCAGGCTGATCTGTCAGATCACTGGACAGCCTCATGGAAGCGCCTAAAGAAAGAGTGGAGAAAAAAGAGTGCAAAAAACTTTGGCGTACACAGCTGACGACCGCTGAGAGGCAGATGTTGAGTCTAAACAGTATCTACGACCTTGACCTTCAGACTACCTGTGTCAAGGAGTGGGAGCTATAGAAGGTTTTTGAGCAGGGACGTGGCAAGCTAAGAGTGGTCCTTTAAGATTCATCCTGTGGGTAAGCCAGTGAGTGACATATATATTCTGAACCAATGAGATCTGTCATCACAAACTGCACTGTGACCACCACGTACCAGAGATGTTGAAAGTAGTTTTGTATCTGGGTACAGTGCAGGAGGTGTAGGGGTGTCTTCACAACAATCTGATGAAATGATTAGAATCAGTGCTATTCTTCCCTCTTGGCCAAGGGGGAAAATGTGAAATTGACAGTGTAAGTAGCTTGTCTAGAGTAATAATTCAAATTAGTGTCAGAGCAGGGAGTAAAACTCTTTAGTTCTCAATCTCTTTTCATTAAGCTGTGATTATGGTTAAGTGTAGTCTGGGGCCTGTCAGTTTAAGGGGTGTCTCACAGGCTGCTGGTGGAGCCAGATGATCCTTGGTCAGAGGGACCCACCTTTCAGTCCTTGTGTGTTGTGGATCCCACAGGTGCCCCTTTACTTGCAGAGACCTGAAACTTTAAGACCAGAGGTTGCACCTGCAGCCAAGTCCACACATCTGTCATGATGATAATTAAATATTTTATTTTAAAATACCTTTTGTGGAGAGTGGCCCCAGGAGCTCATAATTATAGCTGAAAAAAGATCTTATAGGCACATAATTTCTCACACATGGTAGCCCCTTCATTTTATAAAACATGAAGATCTGAGATCCGGAGAGGTCAAGTGACTCGTCTAAGAGTACACAGCCACTCACTGGTGGATCCAAGACTAGAATCTAGGTCTTCTATTTTAAGTTGTGGTTTCAATAATGAGCCTTTAAAAATTCAGATTATTCTGTGAGAAGGTTGGGAAAGTCAGAAAATGAATCCGGAATCATTCTTTATTGATATCTTAAATTTCCCTCAGTCTAATAGCATTCTATGTGGCTGCAAGTTCTAATACAAACAAAAAACATTATCATTTTCTGACTGATTGGCTCAAATCAGTCTCGTAGAAGAAGAATTAGTTACATAGAGCAACAAACAGTAATAGATGGCCGGAAAAAATCCACTGTCCCCTGACCTGACCTGACCTTCCTTAGGGTACTCTCAAAAGTCCTTGAGGTCAAATCATGGCATTTTATGTTTCTCTATGACCTTAATGCTGAGTTTATAGGAGGTACTCAATAAACACGAACTTATCCATTGAGGAGGAGAAAACCACTCTGAGTAACCCAGTGTTGGAAAACAGTTATATAGAGTAATCCAGCCCGGTCCAAAGGCTGGCTTCCCAAAGCTATGAGCTGCAAACTGACAACAGCGGCGGTAAATGCAGGAGGTTAACCATCTCTCCTGATGACCGTGTGGTTTGGTAAATAAACCTGTGAGTGGAACATGAGGATGCATTATGAGGATGCAAAACTTGGGAGTTTTCAGGAACTTCCAAATTTATTTTGAATCATTGTAAAAACCTGAGACAAAGCAGGGGTGGTGGCCCTCTAATCATTATCATGGGAGAGGGTCCAAACATAAAGTTCCTCTCCAAGTTTCCTTGCGACAGCATTCACGCACAGGTGAGTTTGAATGGAACCAGAAGAAGAGCTTTTGTAACTTTAACATCTGTTAACAGACGTGTTTGAGGTGAGCTTTGAGTTGCTAGTGAGGCCACATCTTAGAGAAGGTCAGTTCTTAAAGACAGAACTTCAGGTAAAGAGCATTTAAATGGGACTCTGCTGATTTAATTAACTTGGGGGAGAAAGTCACTGTGTTTGTTTCTGTGTTACTGCTTACAGTGACCCTTGAGAAGGGTCACTCATGGGCCATTACCAAGGGGACAGTCCAGATAAACATCGGCCCCGTGAGAACAATCAGACCTTAGAAGGGACGGTGAAGACAGGAGAGGTATAGCAGTGCCATGCCAATTTCATTCTGCCTCCTTGTGCTCTGGCTTCCCTGGTCAAAATCCCAGGTAAGTCAAAATGCTTTAGACTTGGAGTCATAAAGCCTGGGTTTGCTGCCACTGGCCAGCTTTGACCTTTGGGAAAAAGTCCTAACCTTTCTGTCCATCAGGGACTTCCTCGGTAAAATGGGCATAATATCCATTTCAGATGTTAGTTGTAAGGATTAAATGAGATAATGGGTAAAGAGTGCCTACTCAGGGAGCAGCAGTGTAGGAAACCTTAAGCATTTATGATCACTAATTGTCACTGTAACCCTTCGAGGGTGGGCTCACTTTGGAGAAAAGGAAACTGATGCTTAGAACAACTGGCAAATGCAGCATCTCGGATTCAAACCCACATCTCCCAGACTCCTACATCCATGTCCTTAACTGGTATATAATATTGTCTCCTTGACACTTGATACGTTGTTTAAAAATCTCCATTCTTCCCCAGAGGAAGGACATTTATCCCGCACGATTCTCAGCATTCAACATGGTCTCTTTCATGGTAAAAATTATATCACATTTACGAATATTCCAGCAGACTGCCTGGTATGCTTTGGCATTCTGAATTTTCCTTCCTTCCCCTTCTCTTTCCTTCTGTCTCCCCCTCTTTCTTCTTCTACTCCTTTAATGCACCTAGCTCTTAAACTGTCATTATGTCTATGTATTTCTACAGAACACAGGGACATTGTGACTCCAGCAAAGAGAGTAATTAAAAAATACGGAGGAACTCTCATCCCTCAGTAGAGGTGGTGATTTTGCAATTCATTTTCAAGTCATATCCATACATCCAGCTTGGCGCTTTAACACACACAGACACACACACACAAATTGTATCTTGGAAAAGAAGTCCTCTAGTTTTTAGAACAATGGAGCTATTCCCCAACACTCTTTGTCTCCTTCAAAGTTCTCCTAAGGCTGGTCCTAAGCTATCCTACTAATTCCATGTAAGGTAACCTTTTACACTATTTCTGATTCACTTTGTTTCTCCAGCGGAAATCTTTTGTTCTGGATTCTTGTGACTCTGCCTTTTTTTTTTTTTTTTTGACTCATCTAGCAAGCTTGGATTTATGATCGACGTAACCTTGCACAGGCTATCAAAGATGTAGGTGTATTTATCATCCTCTCTTTCCTAGTGCTCCTGCCCACCTTTCATTTCTCTGTAAGGGCACTTCCACCACTGGTAAGAACTTCAAGAAAGTCTCCATTCAAGGGGCTCCTGGAACACTTCAGCAAACACAAATCAGATTTTCAACAGCTGAATTATGTCTTTCCAATGTTCAGTCACTGATATATACCAGAGGCAAGTTTATAATAGATTTTGGGTCCCATACCTCATAGAGGAAAGATTCATTTCAGCACACTTTTTTTTTTTAATCCATAGTAAAAAACCTACTGTTTTGAAATCCTATTTTAAGAAAACTGCCCATTTGCATTTCAGCTTATAAGAAAGATTGTTAACGAATGTTGATTTATAATAAAAAAAAACATACAGACAATAAATTCTATGAGTAGGGGAAAAACAAAATAAATGAATTAGCTACGACAATTTTTTTGTGTGTGAATGCTTTTCACGAAGGAAGAGAACAAATGTAAGATATTTCTAGTTTCACAGAAATATGTTTCAGACCCAGAAACATTACATCTTGTCCAGATGCTTCATTTTACAAATGCAGGTGAGGTCCTGAGAAGGTAACAGATATGACGAAAGCCACCTAGCCATTGAGTGACACTTCTTATTCAAGTGGACAAGTCCACCTGGGATGAAAAATAAACACCGTGCTGTATCCTTTGGTTACTATTTGCAAAGTGACTGCTCTGGGAATAGAGCCCTTGCTCATATGGTTGCAAGTTTCCTTACACCTAACCAATCATGGGTACTAAAGGGGTCACTTTAATGCCATTTACCCAAAGTTCAGTGAGTCACTACTCATCTCATTGATGCCAATCTTACACTGTTGTAGTTTGAGGTCTCCAGGTATTGCTCCTAAATTCATCTGCCTGCACCATTTTCCTTTTGGTAACTACTGACCTGACCCTCAAGAGGCAATTCCCAGTGTCCTTGCACTGCCATTGCTCACTGTCCCCTCCATCAGAGCACTGCTGTCTATTCCAAGGATGGTTCCATGTTAATGTGTAAATGCCTTTCTCCTCTCTGAGCTGCCCTTTGTCACTGAGAACCACTGGAGCACAACTTGGGAACTCAAGTTTCTGGTACATCTACTTCACTCTTCAGCTCTTTTTGCTTCCCTTTCACAAGACAGACTCTATTGTTGTGATTACAATGGTTTATATGATTCGGTCCCATGGAGAGACTTCCTGGTCATCCTGGAATTTCAATTCCAGATTCTCAAGAAAGAAAATCAGACTGACCTATCTTGAGTAGAATGTCCTGTCCAGGTCCAATCAGCCATGGCTGGGATTATATAATACAAGTATATTTGCAGGGCATCAGCCCCTAGGGGATGGCAGTAAATCTGAAAGAAGGGGAAAAGACCGGTGGACTGAACAGACAGCCAATGGGTCCACCATGGAACCCCCTACCTGAGTCAGATACCGTGATGCCCATCCCAGTTCTTTTCCACTTTTTCTACACAAATATTTTTCCCCATGTGAATCAAAGACTGTGAGTGAATATATGTGTGCTGCCTATTTTACCAGCTTATCAGACATTCCTCAACATTTCTGAATCCCAGGAGTGAGCTGACCTTTGGCTCAAGCTTACATAAATTAGCCTCCTAATATTTAAAATAATAGCTGAATAGTTCACCCAGAAAGTCTCATCCAATATAATAACAGGTATAGGACTAACATGCACTGTTTAGCTCTCTTGATTATCAGAGAAAATATCCAAAGCCAATACACATTGTATGTTAGGTAATGAAAATTATCCTATAGTCACAGTTTCTCCACTCTGCAAAATCTACCCCGAGATTCTTAGTCTTGAACCCTACATTTGAACCACAGCTTCTCCTCATATCCAAATACTTCAAAATTCCAAGTATAATTTTAAACACCAGAGTGTAATTATCTCCAAATTAATTCTCCTGGGTGTTTACTGGGAGAACATCTTAACTCGTTTTCATAGTGCCAGAGAAGAGGAAATTTTTCATCTCAAAATTCAGATGTCCATAATAACTGTATATTTCACTTTTTATTTGAGGCAGACCTTTTTCAGTCTACCCAACCCAGCGAGTGTGTGTGGGGCTGTGTAGCTCCAGGACAACAATGTTTTTGCCGGGCGTGCTGCTTTCTGGCTTTCAATGTGGACTATGCAGGCCAAATCGACTCTCCAAGAGAAGAACAATTTGGAGAGAAATTCATCTCATTTATTGTAAAACATGAAAATGCAATTATGTAATTTGCAATTAAAATGAGGCTTTCAGTCCATAAATTTAAATTGCTGAATTACTTAGCTTGCTGCTTACACATTGCCTTACACATTTTGTATTTCCTGTGATTGTGTCTCTTCTTCCCAGTGATGGCAGAGACCCTGCATTAAACTTTTCAAATCTTCCACGGCTATTTTTGTGGTACCTGATACATAGTAACATCTATTGCCTGTTGACTGAAGCACAAAGCACTTAACTTTTTTTTTTTCGGTGGGGGGGGAATTAACATTTTAATTGCATTTTTTAGATTAAATTGAATCTTCCAGCCAAACACTGAAGGGCACAAACACAATGCTAGTCACCATTCCTTATTTTGCAGGAGTCTAGTTTGAATTTTGAATGATCTTTATAAAATGCTAAACCTCCATATTTCTACAACATTTAAAATATTTTAAGTAAAACAGAAGACAAAATTATGCCATGCCTCGGGTAAAATTTGCCGTCAACAATCTTAGGTTCTGTCGCCAGCTTCACCTGAACTTATCCCTTCCTCTGAAACAATTCTCCCTAATCAGAACAATCTTCTAAGAGGATAAGTAGCATCTCCTGCTGAGAGATACTGATCAGGATTCTTCTGGTAAATGCTATTAAGGTAAACACTTGGTAGAGACTATGTCACTGAAACTCTCGTTATCTGCTCAGGGACATTCTCATCTTGGGTCTTTCATCATCACAGAGCAACCTGGACCAGGTCACAGTCTAAGGCAAGAGTCAGAAGGGAGAACCAGTGTCTTCCCGCTACAACATCATTGGAACATTCTTGGAAGTTACTGAGGATGCATCTACCTACTCAACTTCTTCCTTTTTTTTTTTTTTTTTTTTCTGAGCAGAAGAATGAGTGCCAGGGAAGAGCCCAGCATTCTTCTGCTAAGCAGAGGTGAGAAAGATGAGAGGGCCATTGTTACCAGGGCATATTTTGCACTGAATGTACCCCTGATAGGTGAAGTGGATGTCAGCACAAGTAACTGATCATTATTTGGGTCATCAATGACTGCAGCCTATGTCACTTAAAAGAGACCTCTGAAATTTTCTGCTTTTCTTCATCTATTACTAATACTTTCCCAAGACAGCTATTTCTTTGTCCAGTCCTTCCTTATAGAATACTTTTAAAAAATATGCTTATAAAGAAATCTACCCTTCAAGCTCCAGTAAGCATCCCGTCTTTTCCACAGCATTTTCATTAATTAAAAGAATTGAAAGAAATATGGAAACAAAGTGTCAGTCAACAGTTGAATGGATTTTTTAAAATGTGATATTTGTGTACAATGGAATATTACTTAGCCATGGAAAAGAAGGAAATCCTCCATCTGCAACCACGTGGATGAACCTGGAAGACATTATGCCCTGTGAAATAAGCCAGACACAGAAAGACAAATTCTGCATGATCTCATACGTAGAATCTAAAAAAGATGAACTCAGAGAAGCAGAGAGTAGAATGGTGGTTTCCAGGGCCTGGCAGGGGGGTGAGGGAAATGGGAAGGTGTTGGTCAAAGGATACAAACTTTCAGACGTAATATGAGTAAGTTCTGGGGATCTAGTGTACAGCATGGTGAGTCTAGTTAGTAATCCTTGAAATTAGCTAAGAGAGTAGATCTTAGGTGTTCTCATCACACACACACACACACACACACACACACACACACAAGGTAACTATGTAAGGGAATGGATGTGTTAATTAGCTTGATTGTGGTAATCACTTCACAATGCATATATATATCAGAACATCATTTTGTACACCTTAAATATGTGCGTTTTATTTGTCGATTAGGGTTTACTCTACAGCTTTACCCCTAGTATTTAGGAAATAAATATTTACATACTTATAAAATGTTTAATTAATAGAAATACATACACATATGCTTTACTAAGATTAAAAAAAAATAAAACTAATAAAACAGCTTCATACATAGAATGCAAATACACGTTCTCTCAAAATCCTTTTCTTATAGTTACAGTGCAACTTTGCACAAATTTCCCATCATTTTCAGGAACCAAATAAAGTTTTTTTCCTAGGATTTTGGACCATTTTTAATACAGTGGAAAGTTAGAGATAAGATTTATTTTTAGAAAACTGAAATATTGCTTTGCCACAAGCAGACATCCCAAGAAGTTTTGCTCCTATGTTGTTCATATGAACAACATTACTGGGACTTCTATAAAGAGAAAAGCCAGGGTAGAATTTTTAGCACAAAAAAAACAGTTGCTCAAGAAATCTCTTACATATGGTAATTACTCAAATCTTTTCAGATTTGAAAAGATTTAAAATAGCCATGTTCTTAACAGGAAAAAGAAAGAGTGATTCAAGAAAAACAATCTGAAATCTTTATTTGTACTTGCAAAGTTAGGGAATTTAGAGTTATTTTAGGGGAAGGGGGGGCTCTGCTTCCTTGTTTGTGTCTGTAAATTTGTCTTCAGCTGGTACACTGTTGAATCACTTTAAATTTCATCTACAGATGATGCAGGGGCCAAGGGCAAGGAGACCAGACTAGATGGAATGGCCAGCAGAGTAGAAAAGATCAAGGAGACCAATCCCAGATCCCAACCCACACATCTGGTAGAATGGAGGGTATCCTCCCATTCATTCATGCATTCACTCATTCATTTATTCCCAATTATCACTGAGTACACAACCAGAGACACTGCTAGGTACTAGGTCTACACCGATAAGTACAAAGACCACAAGCTACCCTAGCAGAGCTTCTAGTTTAGTGAGGCCAGTCAGGCAATAAAATAATCAACAGACAACTGCAAATAAAAACCACAATCAGTTCAGGCCGTGAGAAGGTTTCTCCTTGTGAGATTATGTAGAGAGGTTTAACTTAGGGCCGTGCGGTTAGAGAACATTTTGCAGAGAAAATCACAGTTTTTACTGAAAAACGAAAGGAGTCAGTCATATCGGTGGTGATGGTTGGGAGCGTTCCGGGCAGAGAGAGGCAAGAAAGCCTTGCGTTGGAGAAAAGTTTAGTGCCTGGGAAACGGAAAGAAGCCAGTGCGCTGGGGCATGGAGTCTGAGGGCCTGACGTGGAGATGAGGTCAGAGAGGCAAAGGAGAGACAAATTATGTAGGATTTGTTTAAGTCATGTAAGGAGCTTTGATATATTTTTTTTCATAAAGTGAAATGAGACGTTACTGAAGGTTTTAAGTAAGGGGGAATTATGATTCCATTTATATTTTCTAAAGATTATAGAAGCTCTTTTGCTGAGAACAGGGGAAGAGTGGATGCAGGAAGACCTGTTGAGAGCTGTTGCCATCATCAAGGTCTATAGGGGGAAGGAGGGTGGTCTGCGCAAGGGGTTGGCAGTGAGGCCAGAGAGAAATGGGTGGGCAGGAGCTGTATGACGAAGGTAGAAACAACAAAACTCAGTGATAAAGCCACTGTGGAGGGTAATAGAGAGGAAAGAATAAAGGATGCTGCTTAGGTTGGATGGTGACACCATTTTTGCCAAGGTGGGGCAAACTAGGTAAGGAATGGGTAGGAGATATTTTTTTTTATTAATTTATTTATTTTTGGTTGCATTGGGTCTTCGTTGCTGTGTGTGGGCTTTCTCTAGTTGTGGCCAGCGAGGGCTACTCTTCGTTGGGCTGTGCAGGCTTCTCATTACGATGGCTTCTCTTGTTGCAGAGCACGGGCTCTGGGTGGGCGGGATTCAGTAGTTGTGGCTCCTGGGATCAGTAGTTGTGGCTCGCGGGCTCTAGAGCACAGGCTCAGTAGTTGTGGCACACTGGCTTAGTTGCTCTGCGGCATGTGGACCAGGGCTCGAACTCATGTCCTCTGCTTTGGCAGGCAGATTCTTAACCACTGCGCCACCAGGGAAGTCCTGAGCAGGAGATTCTGATGTGAGATTAAACATCACAATGCTTTTTTTAAATGTTATTTTTATTTTATATTGGAGTATAGTTGATTTACAATGTTGTGTTAGGTTTAGGTGTATAGCAAAGTGATTCAGTTATACATATACATATACCCATTATTTTTCAGGTTCTTTTCCCATATAGGTTATTACAGAATATTGAGTAGATTTTCCTATGCTATACAGTAGGTCCTTGTTGATTATCTATTTTATATATAGTCCTTTTTTATAAACAGAAAAAGCATAATATGGACAAAATTCATGTAAAACTCCTCTCTCTCTCCTTTCTCTCTCTCCCATGCACTTTCTGTCTTTCATACACAATTACCTGTGAAAAACTACACATTTAGAATATTTTGAAACCTGTTCTTCAATTGGTAGGAGGTACCAAATGCAGCCATAATCTCTAGCATAAAGGTTTGCAAACTTTCTCAGTTCATTGTGCCCTTGGTGTGATGTTTTCATGGCAGCAGCAAGGCCAAAAGAATTACCTAATAGTTTTTGTTTGTTTGTTTGTTTTGCGGTACGCGGGCCTCTCACTGTTGTGGCCTCTCCCGTTGCGCAGAGCACAGGCTCCGCACGCGCAGGCTCAGTGGCCATGGCTCACGGGCCCAGCCGCTCCGCGGCATGTGGGATCTTCCCGGACCGGGGCACGAACCCGCGTCCCCTGCATCGGCAGGCGGATTCTCAACCACTGCGCCACCAGGGAAGCCCCTTAATAGTTTTTTAAGTAGCTTAGTCCAAACAAATTAGTATTTTTGTTCCAGCAACTTAATAGACACTTAAGTACACACACACACACACACACACACACACACACACAAATACACACAAACATATACACATAAACTGGAAGAAAAACTTTATTTCATCCTTAAATGACTAGAATTATGTACTAATGCATTGGATGTATGTGCCTCTTGGGTACTGCATTGCATCTCAAACCTTGCAATCAGACTGAACACTGCCACTTTTATTTCCTCTTTTATATTCATTCCTGCATGCTACTTGCTTTTAATCACAGCAACTTCAGAACACTCAGCTTCTTAGATATGACATCATTAAAAGGAATGTAGTACAATTTAATCTTGAAACTGTGAAAGTCCTTAAATCAATAATTTGCTTGTGTCTGACAGATAGTAAGCATTGCTGTGTTTTCCTTGAAAATTTAAAATATCCTGCTGTGACCCTGTGAGTTACCTGAGGTGCCTTGGGGCCCTGTAGTAAATAGTGTGGGAAATGTGGCTTTCATGGGTTGCAAGAAATTTTATGTAAACCTTAACCCAGGTTCTCAGATTAGGGCAGGCATTAGCACGGTCCTGATCTTTCCACAGATTATTGTAAAATAGTCATGTAAATAAATGCATTATTTAATCAGTATTCTCAGAGTTTTATGTAAATGAAGTTTTCTCAAAACTGACTTTAACCCATAGGTATGCTGAAACTTTAAAAAAAAGGAAATCAATCTATTTGGAAGTTTTCTAAAATATTCCTCTGAAGTATTTCTGAAATACTTTCTAAATACTTCTCTAAAATACTCCTCTGCTCTCTTAGAGGCTACCAAATATAAATTAAACTAGTTTGACTCAATATTACCAATACAGACATCACTCCCCGCCTTTGTCTTGTCTGTCATTGTTTCTCCCTGGAACTCTCTCCCTTTAAATCACAGGGAGAAGACCTACAAGTTACCTAGTATGTAGCCTCTCCTTTCAAGTAAGAGTCTGTTCACCAACACAATACACTATGGCCTGAGAAGGCATATACCTGGGCTTAGTGAAGAGCAAAATAATAAATTAGGACCAATGAGGCCACACACAATGGCTGAAATAATAAAGCACCAATTATAGGTCAGGGGATTTGCAATAGCTATCTCAAGTTATCAGAGAAAATATTAGCTTTTCTCATACTTTGGAGTGTATTCTGAAGATCTGATATCACCCATATGTGAACTACAGAGACACAAGCCCTTTCCTTACACTTAAAATAAGATGTAAAATCGACACAGGTAGGGGCCAGTAGTGAAGAATCCACTTGCACCCACATAGTGTTGTTGCTCCATTTCATTGTTTGTTTACGCTTCCAAATTTCATTTGAAGGAAGGGTTCAAGAAGCTCCCACCTCCCAAATGTGAATCACTTCCATAAAATGGCATTGGGATAGAATCATACGTGGTACATGATGGATTCAAAAAACCAAACTAATGGCAAGAGGTCATGTGGTATGGTTCTGTGCCTCCAAGAAGGCAAACTTTCACAGTACATAGCCAGTCTCTGGGTGGCCTTCTTGCATGCATTATATAGCTGGCATATGTGGAAGAGGTCATTATAACACTGACTATTCCCACATTCACATGGCTGTCTGGCAGATCAGCTGACAACACCACCTTCATTGGAGGCCTAAGAGTTGTTAACTTACAGCGAGAACATGAGCCTTGCTCTTGGACATAGTGTCACAATGAGCTATCACCACTGTATTTTAAAATCCACCTGTGATGGTTACTTTTATATGTCAACTTAGTTAGGCTATGGTACATGGTTGTTTGGTCAAACACCAGTTTAGGTGTTGCTGTGAAGGTATTTTTGGATGTGATTAACATTTAAATCAGTGGACTTTGAGTAAAACAGATTACCCTCCATAATGTGGATGGGCCTCATCCAGTAGGCTGAAGGCCTTAAGTGCAAAGACTGAGGTCCCTGCAAGAGAAAGTAATTCTGTCTTAGACTGCCTTTGGATGCAATACTGCAACATCAACTCTTCTCTGGATCACCAGCCAGCCAGGCTGCCATGCAGATTTTGGACTTGCCAGTGCCCACAATCACATGAGCCAATTCTTTAAAATAGATAGATGATAGATAGATGGCAGATAGATAGATAGATAGATAGATAGATAGGTAGATAATAGATAGAGATAGAGATACATTTCCTCTTGGTTCTGTTTCTCTGGAGGGCCCTGATTACTTCTAATCTAGCTTCTCTCTCTGGTTAAGTGTGGATCTTCCTTTTCAAGTATAGAAGCTAGATGACCACAAGTGTTTAAAACTTGACCTTTAGCAGTCTTACCTCCTGGGTTAACTCCATTCCGAAATAGCATAGTATTTATTTAAAGTAAATCAAAAAAGTCAGAACAGTAACACTGCACCTACAGTGCCCTCTAGGATACATAAATATATTAATCCATCCTAAGACAAAGAGAAAAGCTCTTCCAATTTCCAAAAATAATGCTACTCATTACATCTCAGATGTAATGAGATGGCTAATGGGCATTTTCATGTTTATGTGGATAAAAAACCAGATCATGCTAGAAAAGATCTACTGTGGCTACCTGAGGAGGGTTTTACCAAAACACTGGTGTTAGGGGCTGAACCAAGTTCCCCAAAAATATATATATTGAAGCCATAACCCCCATTATTTCAGAATGTGACTGTATTTGGAGATAGGACCTTTAAAGAGGTGATTAAATTAAAAGGAGGCCATTAGAAAGGGCCCCAATCTAATATGACTGATGTCCTTATAAGAAGAGGAAATTTGGACACACAGAGAAACATTAGGGGTGCATGCACCCAGAGGCGAGACCATGCATGAACTCGTGAGAAGGAGGCTGTCTGCAAGCCAAAGAGAGAGGCCTCAGAACAAGCCAAACCTGCCAGCACCTTGAGCTCAGACTTCTTGTCTCCAGAACAGTAAGAAACTAAATTTCTGTTGTTTAAGCTACCTGATCTTTGGTGTTTTGTTATGGCAGCCCAAACAAACTAATACAATGGAAAATCAAAAGTCATATTTAAAACTCTAACTTCTATAGAGCAAGAAATACTTCTCTTGCTTTTTTTTCCCCACAAAGACATACGATGTTTTTTCTGATAGAGTCCTGACAGTCTTTTCAGATGGTAGACTATTGAGTCAGATAAATCTGGTCTTTTCATTCTTTGATTACATTTCTTCAGAATAACGAGAAAGAAGAGGAATGTGGAAAGAAGGGGATAATGCCCAGTTCCAAAAAGTTTTGAAGTCACCCACAGAAATGTAGTACATGTAGTACATGACATATAGTAGCAGATTGACCAAAGGGAGATGGGGATTATATGGATGAAGAGGAGGGGTGGAAAGAAATTAAGATAAAGGTGGAACAGAAAAGCAAAAACTCATCACCATTCTAAATCCAGAAGCCTATAAGCATTTGAAAACCTTGAAGTAATTTTGTTTGGTTTTGTGTCAGACCAAGCAGTTGAGGCCATATTGTTTCTTCCCAAAATATAACCATCAGTTTTGTTATGATCTTCAAACCATGCGAGTAAATGGTTGGGTGAAATTCATTTAATCATGTAAGAGTTTATGCTGAAATTAGCTTCAGGCAGAAGAGTTAGAAGCACAAAGAATATGTCAAATTCTCCAGTGACTTATGATAAATTCTTGGAGTGTGAAACTACTCCTCTCTGTTGTTTGTAGATAAGGGCTGTTCAAAGTGGTCTGTGCATTTGAGAAATAAAGTGAATGGAATACTTCTCTAAGTAGGGCATATTTCTGATGACTAAGATTAGTACATTATGTCTACTCCAAACTAAGTCAATAATGGATTGTTCCCAGATAAGCATACAAAACTGGGTCATGTGTAACTTAGAGCTGAAATAGCAGACATAAATTTACTAATTTAGCTCCCTACAGAACTGGTCCAAAGAAACACAAAAAAACTCCCCAAAGACCCCCAAAATAACTGACTAAGATAGCATGACTTTCATCACGTGATCACATTAAGGTCATTTATAATTGCAGGAAATGACTAACCCATTCATAACTTTCGTGGATCAGCAAAGAGTATAGTATCAAAATTGCAAAATGCTGTTTAACTTTCAAGGTTTTTTTTCATGATCCAAGTGAAAACTTAAGTACTCATCACAGGAGAAGAAAATCAAGCTAGAGAATGTCATAAATTTATAGAGAGCTATATTGGAAGATACATCTTGAAAGTGACACAGCTATGACTAATGAGAAAAATCTCTTACGTTTATAACAGTTCTTCATTAAAGATTTTAAACTTTGTGATTTTGTTTTAAACAAAAGTGCTACTGTGTTTTAAAAGGTCTCAGAGAAGAGAAATTTGAACAGCAATTTTCAAATTCCAGAGAAATTGAATTCAAACACTGTTTTATCTGGAATTGAAATGGGCATATTTTGCCTCCTTCCTAGGAGACCCTAAGACAGTAGGGCCATGCATTTCGTTATGTTTTAAACTATAAACATTTGAAAATGCTAGAGCTTTTCTAAGTAGATATAATACCATAATGGAAGTTAAAAAAATCACAACCTCCCTCTCATGAAAATGATAATTTAGGTTACTTGAAACTCTTTCAATTAGAATGTATAAGATGCTTACACAGCAAAAGTTGGGGGTGGGCTAGATTCTTGGAGTGGAAGCTGGGCCAGAGATGAAAACAGAAGGGCTCTCTCCTCCCAAGAGAATTGTTCCTTCAGGAAATATCTTGTGTTGTAAAAACATATTCCTAGGGCACTTACTAGTATTGGTGTAGTCAGTAACAAAGAAGAAATCCGTTCTCTGGAATGTAAAACCAAGAATTCAGGTGATGAATCAAAACCCTTGCATTGAAGCTCTGTCTCTTTTATTGTGCTCTTTGTTAGTATACTCACACAGGTTGTTTCACACATCTATGCTTCAATATTTACATTGGTAAGGTAGAAAGTCTCTTGTCCAAATATTTATTAAGCAGAGGAAAAGAAAACAAGACATATAAGATCTCAAAGTTAAAACATACTACTTTGTTGCAATATTTTATTGCTTTGATTCATCCATTAAATGTCCTCCACCTTATTTAGACCTTGCAGTTCTTCTTCTTTTTTTCTTTTTTTCTTACCTCAATAGCAAGGCAAATGTTCCATAAACTCCGATGGAGTAAAGAATCTTCTCTGTCAGGTTCCTGGATTTTCTACTGAATCATGTTTTATCAGATCAAGGCAAACCTGCTTCTCTGGTGTTAGGGATCCTGTTAAAGAAAGTGTAACCAAGTGTTGGCTGGAGGGTTGTGTTCATATATCAAAGCCACAAGGACCACCAGTAGAACACAGGAAAATTCTCTTCACAACCTCTTCACTTAGGATCGGTGCACAGTTTTCATCTCAGATTCATTTGAGACAACTCTTCAGCTCATAAAGTTTAGAACAAAAACCAAAATTATATTGTCTTAGTCGAAGTAGACATATTTTCCTGTCAGGATCTCTTTCTCTTCTGTCAAGTTAGGGCTGGAAAGGCCTTTAAATCATCTAGTCCAGTGGTTTCCAACCTTTTTCATGCAAAAGGGCTCTTTTATCAAATGAAGTCTTATCCCAAACTCTGATCTATAAGATGATCTAGAAGTGGCTCTGTCTTGGTTGAGACAGGGAAGGAGGAAGTCTACCCACCCTGTCTCTCATTCCACCTGGAACCACCGTCACATCTTCAGAACCATAAAAGTCTGTGGAATGTATTTTGAAAACAACTGATCTCCTCTTTCATTTTTCAGACAAGGAACGTTAATTTGCTCCCATGGTGAGAGGATCAGAGCCCACATCTCTTGAACACATCTATTAAACACCTGTGCTCTTTTTTATTGCACTACCCCTTTTGATGTTTTCCATTTTCCTCTAGTTTCTTATTTCCCACAGCATAATTGAGTTGGTTACCTCTGTGGGTCTGTTCCACACACTTGGGGAACCTGGGCGTAGGGGGAGAGTCAAGGTTTGTGGACAAAGTAGAACAGAAAAATGTAAAGTGTAGCTCATATATAAGAGTTAGCCACCCAAAGGTAAATTAAAGAAAGAGGAGACTAAATTAGGGTAGAAGAAACTCAGAACAGCCGTTTTCAAACTTCTGATTTAACTTCAAGATGTTCAGTCATTAAGGACTCCAAAAACTTGTAGTTCATGTAGTTAAACATCTCTTTGATGTTTCTGTTATAACAAGTAAAACTGAGAAGCGATAAATATCATTTCAAGTAAATAAGCAAAAACCAGGCAAAGAGGTAGAACTTACTGCCACCACTCTACTTGCAAAATACAAAAGAAGGTCGTTATTACATGAAAGAAAAACCAGCAGAAAGATTTCATAGCCTTTGCCCATCTTAGTTCCCTAGAACAGGCAAAGTTTCTATGATTCCTACATGGAATTGCTGTGAACAAATACAGTATTGTAAGAAATCTATTTTACTTAGAGAGAAACTAAGCTCTTTAAAAGTTCTTGTAATTTGTTACAATCTGTGATTATTTGGGGTTCTAGGTACCTTCACCATAAGCATCTTTGCGGTAGATATCTTCGCTGGGATCATTTTCACTGCATAACGAATTGCCATAAGGCAATTTTACTGTAAAAGATAAAATAACTGACAGTTTGGTTTCCTTTCTCCATTGACCCAGTGCTCCCATTTTTGTATTACATGGATCTGAGACCTCATAATGGTCTCTACGGTGATGAGTAAACATGGTGGTCTTAAAATAGTAGATAACAACCATGTATGTCAACTTGATAGGAAACACGGTGATAAAATGGAAGTGCGAAGTAAGAGTGTAAAGCCAGACTGCATACCTTACAAAAAAATGATAACATACCAGTTCGCAAATCCTTCAGTTGACTTGAAGGCACAGAGTTGAACCCACATTTCCCATAGGACTTTGGAACATCCATCAACGGACAGGTGACAACACGCCAAGAACAAACAATATGTAGAGGCTCTCACAACGCAACACAAAGCTCAGTTACAAATGTGCATCCTGATGTTTGGAAACTGATACCTCTCTTAACAAAGAAATTTTAACAACAAAGAAAAAGTGTGATGCTGAACAAGGAGATGAATCAACAGCAAAAAGAAAAAAGTAGAAAATACTATAAATGAACAAAAATACTTGGAAGACAAGTGCTTAGGTTCAACCCACAAAATAAAATCAGTTATTTGCACAGTATTGCCATGAGTCTACACACATTTTTTTTTGAGTCTACACACATTTTAAGTGTATTCAAATATTTTGTATTTTGCAGTAAAGTCTTTTTAACTTTGTTATTCACTTTTCATATTCCAGTATGTCTTTTTTAATGTCCCTCTTTTATTTTTCATTATTTTATCTTTTACAGCAAAAAATGTTTACAGCAAAGATGCTATGGCAAAAATACCAGACCGGATTATTCTTATGTGCTCCATGCCAGGTATGTTAAATTCCATAATCATCTTTAGAGTGACTTAGGAATCTTCCCACCGTAGTCTCTGAACGTCAAACCTTCTACCATTCTCTTTCCTTTCGAAAATGAATTACATGCTGAGCTGATCCACTTGCCACCATTCTCCTAATGTTTCCTTTGTGTGCTCTCCACAGCAAACTCTCAGAGCTGTACAAAGACAGGTGTCCACAAAACAACCCAGGTCTCTGTAGGACACAAGGATGAATAGCTCAGCCCAGGAATGCTGGACCAATACACACACACACACACACACACACAAGACTTAGCCTCAGGATGTTTTTGTTTTGTGAAAAGGATGCTTTCCAAAATTTCACTCTGTTCAGGAGAATAACCGTAATGCATTTTAAAATCTGAAATGTAGCCATATTTTTTTCTGCACCAATGGCTAAGAAAATGATAAATATAAGGAATGACACTGTATTAGAAATTCAACTCATACAACCCTAGGTAAGAAAAAATCAATCATGTGAAACCATACACATTTTTCAAATTTTCCTTTTCAATGCACTGCAAATAATACATCTTCAGTATATTACACGTAATACCTTGTTAGGGCAAATAAAAAGAAGAGAAGAAAAATAAAAGTAGGAGTAGGAGAAACTGCATAGATAAAAACTTTAAAAAAAATACTATCATTTCTCTTGCTTCTACCCTCTCTTTGTAAAACCCAATCAGCCAATAAAGAAAAATGATCTTAAAGTTGAAAGAAAGTTATGAGAATTATCTCTATGATTACTTTTGAAGTTTCCAGCCTCCAGTACTTATTTCTATGATTTGAATGTTACTGTGACAGATACAACATTAACATTTGCAGAATGTGATAGAGATACCAAGAGTGAAATAACACAACTGTGCACAAATAAAATGTCCCCACAAGAGGAAAGTGTCAGGTGAATAGTGACATATACCAGAATATTGATGGCATTTCAGGACTAGTGTAATATGGAAAAAATAGTGAGGCATGCAGGAAAAAAATAGGTTAGGTGAATGTGTCCTAGAGAAATGCTAGTCTGGAAAATTTACATTCCCCTTTTCATTTTTCTAAACTAAAAATACACGGTGTGGTTTGACTGGAAAAATCTGTGTGTTTATTTTTAATAGGAGGCACTGGTGTGCCATGTAAATGACCCATCAGGCAACACAGAAAAAAGGATCAGCTATAGAGTTAAAATGACCTCATGGAGGCTACACAAGACAGAGGTGAGGATTTGCTGTGTTCTGTTATTTGTGCCCACTGGGCAGTAGCAGAACCCTCTCCCCTTCCTGGTTAGTGCCTACAGCAATGGCCCCTGAATGGTCTTTCTGGGGGCTATTTAAGCAACTGAGAAAATGTGAGTATAAATACATTAAACCTGACAGGAGGGCAGGGAGGCAACGAACTCATGTACTAATCTCAAACTGAGTAGTTCTAGCCATGTGGCCTTGGGCAAGTCTGTGAACCTCCTTATTTTATTTATGATAATAATACACCCAGGAGCATCGAGATAAAGCACAGGATGTAAAGTCTTTCTTTCTGAGATGCCAGTCTCCTAACTTCCCTTTCTTCTCTAAGGGCTATCTGGCCTTCTCTGGGCATCGATTCAGTGACATGTTTGTTTGCACACCAAGTTTCACAGGTTTTTATAGAATTTTATTAGAATCCTTAACCAAGACATAACAAATAAAAGGATCTGCTTCATAAATATAAAGCTAATAGAGAGCCCTCATATTTCAGATTCACTCTAGTACATTTTCATGGGCTACTAGAAAAGTCTGAGTGTTTAGTTGTTTTTCAGAGAGAATTGATCAATGTTCTCTCTCCGGAGTCATGGGGACATGACTGGGACCTAAGGACCTAATTTCTCTTTACTTCCTATTCTGTTTCCCATTCTGTTTTCTTTTTAGATAGTTTTTCCCTCTTCTGGCTCCAGAGGGCTTTCCTCTTCTCTTTGACAAATACTTTTAACAGCACTCAGCCCTTGAGGGGTGTGTGTGTGTGTGTGTGTGTGTTTGGGCCAGCAACTGTGTTCTCTTTTATTTTTTCTGTATAGCTGATGAAGTTTCCATTTTTTATCTTGTAACCATTTATGTGAGTTTCTGTTCTCAGCTTGCAAATAACTCTTGAGCTTGGCTCACCATTTCTATTGTGAAGCATGAAACTCACTTGCCCTGGAGTGACACACACAGTCATAGATCTGCCCCAATCTGCACCAAAACCTGCCCTCTGGAGAACGGAATGCTTCTGGGGTTTTCTTCCCAAGTAATTCCTGGCAGAGCTGAAGGCTCTAGTTGTCCCTAAAGAAATTCTGTTGTCTGGGCTTCCTGGCAAAAGGCCTCTGTGTAAAGCACACCCTCCAGGAGACAAACCTGCTCTGCTGGAACTTTCTGGTTTCATTGGTTTCAAACATTCCTCTCACAGCTCAGAGACAGAAGCAATAGGGCTACTTCAGGAAGCTGCTCTTTTTGTCTCATACTCTCTTCTATCTGGGCATTGTTTATAAAATAACGCTGAAATTTATAAAATGCTGTAATATTTGAGTTATTTTTAATCTACCATTGCTTGTGTAGCAATAAAAATACAGGCAGTGATGAGGCAACATCCAATAAAACAGCATTTTATTGCTATAAAACTAGCCAATGGGAGCCTTCCTCTGAAGTCTGTAACTCTAGGGAACCAACAACAAAGTACACCAAGGAAACTCCCATATTTACATAATTCCTCTTCCTTAATTAATTAAAATGTGATTTTTAGGCTGTCTCATAAATAGGCAACATTACGTAAGACTGAGTGGGAAAAAAACACCTGGAAGCTACTACTATCATAATTTGTATTATTCCTAATATGGTGAGCATACCATTTCTCGTCTTGCTTTTTTTTCCACTTAATTTACCCCCAAAATATTTTCCACATTTCTATGAAGTCTTTATAATTGTCATGTTTAATAGTAACACAACTGTTTTTCTCACTTCAGGAATAGGATTCCCTTTTGTGACTCCATTTTTGAGTTACCCTAGTTAATATACAATTGTGAGTTCTCTCTCTGATGTATTAAGCAAAGAAGAATTGTTATTTTATTCAGTCTATGGCTTTGATGAAGACTTAGAAGCACAGACCAAAAACAAACAAACAACAATGGAGCAATGGCAGAGAGCTCTAAAGGATTTATGCCCACTACCACAGAATCCTTTCCTGGTGTTTCAAGATGGCAATACCACACTGACACATTTGTATTCTCAGAGATGATTACAGAGTTCCTGGCCTCCAAAAAAGTAGCAAACAATGACCTTGGTACAGCCCTAGAGTGCCTAACAAAGACTAACACTTGTGAGGCAAACTGAAGGAGCCATAGTGCACGCTTGTTTGCCTTTCAAAACTTACCTAAATTCGAGTCAAGACGCTTGAAGTATTAACTTCATTGATATTTCAGCAGAGCTAATTTCTGTTGCTAAGCTTCCAATGGTGTATTACATGATAGGAGACCTGGTAAGATGGTTCAACCAGTATCCTCTGACAGCCCAGTCAAGGAATCCATCATCACCCACATAGGTTTTTCAGCATGGCCATTTTCCTGGGTGTAACAGTGCAGGCAAAGTTCCCTTCCCATCATCCTCAACATGAACTGAGGTGAATGCAGACACATTGTTAGGAAGGCTGGTACTGCTCATCCATGGAGTAAAGAGATGATACAGTCTGACATTTTTGCAGCAAGATTTTGTACTGGCTTAGAGAATATTTGGAAACATTTTCAAGTCTTCAACACAGTCAAAAATTCTTCCCCTAAAAACACAGTTCCAAGAATTTCTCCTCTAAGTCTATAGAAAAATATTAAATCTAAATATTAATATCTAAAATATAACACAAATGAACTTATCTACAAAACAGAAACAGACTCACAGACATGGAGAACAGATGTATGGTTGCCAAGGGGGAGGAGGGAAGGGGGAGGGATGGACTGGGACGCTGGTGTTAGCAGATGCAAACTAGTATATACAGAATGGATAGACGACAAGGTCCTACTGTATAGCACAGGGAACAATATTCAATATCCTGTGATAAATCATAATGGAAAAGAATATTAAAAAGAATATATGTATATATATAACTGAATCACTTTGCTGTACAGCAAAAATTAACACAACATTGTAAATCAACTATACATTAATAAAAAAAGAAAAATATTAATTTGAGGTGGCTAAAAGAGTTCAAAGTAAAATAAAATGATAAAGTCATTTAAACAATCTAAAAGGAATTATGTACAAATATTTACCAATATTTGGATAGAGAAAGACTGTTTATGTTTTATGTAAGGGGAAAAATATGGAAAATTATCAATGGATTTAACTCCATAAATATTAAAACTTTTATATTTCAACATTATGGACAAAATTAAAAGTCCATCGAAAAGCTGGTTAAAGTATTTGCAACCAAATGACATTGTTAATAACCTTAACTATAGATAGGTAATGAAATAAAAATAGCAATGATAATTCAATACTTGAATACATAAAGATAATAAACAGAAAATTTATGAAAGAATAGGACCAAAAATCTCACCAAAAAAAATGAGGATCAAATCAACTTCTATTTCCCAGGAGATGGAATGATATATTTTCCCTATTCCTCGACTAAGTGCAAATGAAAACATTAAACATTCTATATGAGACAAATATAAGAAGTCTATGGAAGGTGAACAGAAGAAAGACTCACTAGAGACCTGAGGATCCAAGGGACAAAAGAGTGGTGAGTTCTCTGGGGTTTTTTGTCTTTTTCCCTCATATATCACAGAGCTGAAGAAGCTAGCAACCCAGAAGTCAACAGATGCAGACAAACGAAGCCCCAACAAAAGCCCTCTCTCTCTAGCCAAAGGACCAAGAAAGGGGCAGCCTAACAAAAAAGACAAGTTTTAGATAATAATCGCTCCATCCTAAGCATCACAGAAAACACACACACACACACACACACATACACACACACAAAAGCAAAAAAAACAAAACCGTCTGGTTCCACCCTGCCCACACCAGCAAAGGCCTAGTGGAGAGTCTAGACTTCCATTCCCACCTGGCAGTCATGAAGTATCCCTTCCACTCCCCAAGTGGGGTGTTGTCTGAGGATACCCAGTTGTCAGAGCTTTCGTCATTGCCCAGGGAGTGTGGACAGCCTCCCTCTGTGGGTTTGGTGGTGGTCTTATAAGGAGCAGTTACAAGGCACTCCTACATCTGCCAGCCAGGGAGGCATTAGTGGAGGCCCAGTGTGGAGTCAGAACTCCCACTCTATCCAACAGCAAGGAGAAGTCCAATTGCTCAGGTGCTTAGGAGGCTGAGTGGGGAACCTGGACTTCCACTCGCACCTGGTAGTAATGAGATGACAGTCCAACATTTTCATCACATTCTCTAGGGCCCCAGGACCCAAAGATGTTTAAACCATAGCAATATCTTCAATGATAAAATCACTCATATTAACCCCTTAAGCTGGCTTAACTTCTTCAAGGAGTTTCTTCCTTTGGTGGATAAACTAGAATAAAGAGGTAATCATTTAAGAAGACGAACACTTTATCATTTAAATTCTTTGTTAAGTATCCTGGTGAGAGAGCTGATATATAGTGTCCAGGTAGCTGGTGAAGAGCCAGTGAGAAAATCCCAATGACAAAGTGGCTGAAAGGATGAAAGAACTTGCTGATGTTGACATGGAAATCATTTGCATTGCAATGTAGCACCTGCCCCAACACAAGTGTGGAAAATGAGGAAATGACTGAGTTCCATGTCTGAACGTAAGCATGTATGACACAGAAACAGTGCATGTCAGAATCTAGGAGGTGAAGGTGACCTGCTCACGTGAACAATCCACAGAAATCTTGAGTCAGGCTTCGGATTTCCATAAGGTTTTGACCTAGGCATTTAAGCCAATCGTATTTAAAGTTCAAGGAGGGCTTCTCTGGTGGCGCAGTGGTTAAGAATCCGCCTGCCAATGCAGGGGACACGGGTTCGAGCCCTGGTCTGGGAAGATACCACATGCCGCAGAGCAACTAAGCCTGTGCACCACAACTACTGAGCCTGCGCTCTAGGCCCGTGAGCCACAACTACTGAGCCTGGGTGCCACAACTACTGAAGCCCGCACGCCTAGAGCCCGTGCTCCGCAACAAGAGAAGTCACCATGATGAGAAGCCTGTGCACCGCAATGAAAAGTAGCCACTGCTCGCTGCAACTAGAGAAAGCCCGCATGCAGCAACGAAGACCCAACGCAGCCAATAAATTAATTAATTAATTAAATTAATTTTTAAAAAAAGTTCAAGGAGTATGGAGGAAATAAGATATTTGTAAAAATCCTTTCAAAGCAGGTGGGACCACAGAATCTTTATGCTTCACAGACCCAAGTCATCATGATTTGCTTTTACTCTTCCAGATGCACAAGTAAAATGGCTCAGATGCTGCTTCCAGCAATTGGGGCTATAAGTATTAGTATTCTTAGCAAAGTTTCCAGATTAACATGCGTAAAACCACGGCTTCCTGATACCCTGCAGTTTCTTTTGCAATTTCTACATAATTCTAGTCTGTACATGACATTTTTTTTGTGGAGTTTTAGGCAATTGGCACATTGCGGCCATCTGGCAGGCAGTGGAGAAGCACACTTTTGACATTATAAGATGATGCATCAGTGATTAAAAACAAACCAAAAGGTGGTTGATGTTTATTGTAATGGAGCAGCACAAACCCCGAGGGGATTAACTAATCAGTATTCACAAAGGCATCTTCAGACTGAAGCACCCACTGTTACTGAAAATCATTTTTAACTAGATGAAATATTTCAGCAACGGTTGCTTTTTGAAACAAAAATAAACAACAGACAAACAAAGAAGGTAGAAATTAAGTAATCATAAAATGCTCGCTTTGGTTTTGGAATAGGTATATCATGGGCAGCAAATTCGTGTGTGTGTGTGTATGTAATTTCCTTGCTTGTAATTTTTCAGTAATTCTGCAGGATAAATCCAATTCCTTAGTTTGGATATGAGGCCCTTTGTAGTCTAAATCTCACCATCTTTTAATTCAATTTCCACAATTCTCAGGCAGTAATCTTATGTCCAACCCATGGAGAAATACTATGTAGGTCCCTGAGCACTCATATCTCTCTTATCTTCTTGTCTTTACTCACGTGGTTTCCGATTCTTGGAAAGCACGTTACCTACCGTTGACCTGAAAATTTCTCCTTCAAAATTCAATTTCCCTAAACTCTCAAATACACTGAGAACTTCTTTATCTTTTGTATTCCTGTGGTATATATCCATTTTATCATCCCTAATGTGTATGTTATAATCATCCATATGTTTGTTTGTCTCCCTTTATTAATTTATTTGTTCACTTAACGAATATTGAGGAATAAATATGTGTGAGGCTTGTTCTATGCATAGGGAATACACATCTGTAGTCAGGGTCTGGAATAGAAAGCACTTGAGTATTTGCAACAGAGGGGATTCAATGCAGGATATTGGTTACTCGGGTGATGGAGGAGATTAGAATCCAAACAGGGCCTGAGGAAACAGCCCAGAGGTTACTAATATCAGTTAGCGTGCACTGCAGGAGCTAGCTGGAGGCACGAAGGAGAAACAGCTTCTGCTGGAGAGGCCACCAGAGGAACAAATGGAGGGAGGAATACCCCATCTTCTCCCTTCTCTGGTTTGCCAGTCTCCTGTTTTGCTTCGCACTGTCCCAGTCCACCTGGAAGGCGGCTGACGCAGGAGCATGAGAAACGAAGTAGGCTCAGCTCCCCCTGCAACGCAGAGCAGTGGAAGAGTGCAGAATGGATCTGAAGACCAAGATGCCCAGGATTGGCACAGAGGTAAACAAATAAAAAGACATTTCCCTCTCTTCATGAACATATGAGCATTTCATTGTATTTCATCCCTGTATTCCCAGCTCCTCACATAGTAATTGCGCGTGATTGGTGGCCAATTTACATCTTGAATGCCTTAATTGATGAATGAAAAAATAATTCAGAACAAATCATCTTGATGATCCTATGGTTCCCTCCACAACTGACCAACAACTTCATGAGAAAATACTTTGGGTGGCAGCTTTATCTCTTGATCCCAGATTTACTTCCCGCACGGGTATCTGTGATTCTTATTACAGACTGTATTTTCTGTGGTGTTTTGCTCTGGACCTCATAAATCTGATCCCATCCCAAGGCTTTAGAGTCCTGAGGATTCTCAAGGTCACTGTATTCTAGGAGGTGTGAACTGCTGTGACAATTTTTGGGTTTTGTTCTGTTGTGTTTTGCAGGACGTAGCCTGTAACAACAGCTTTTCTGGCAGATAACGCACTCGACATTCTGTGAGCGGAGCAATTAGATTACCTTCAGCAGCCTGGGGAGGGGATAGGGCATTGGAACCGACCTCAAGCGCTTCTGGAGCAGACATACCCAGGATTCTACTCAACTTGTAGGCAAAACTCTGTAAGTGTTGTGCAAAGCATTTATATTAGCAGCTGTTCTTCTTACTCTATAAAGATCCTCTCAGTGGTGAAGGTCTTGTTCTGGGCCATTATAAATGCCAAAATTAGTTCAAAGGGCATAGATTTCACAAACACTGTGTAGAAAGAGATTTAGTTCAGCAAACACTTTGGCATGTTGAGCCTGTGCTTGGAATTGTGCTTGCTGATCAGTGGGTGAGAGCGCCAAAATCACTGAGCAGTTAAGCATCTGAGCTCGAGCTGGATGGCCTTGGTTCCACCATTCACTGAAATGTGACCTTGGCCAAATTCCTGTGCCTTTCTGCTTCAGTGTTCCCATATGTAAAATGTGGATAATAATAGTATCAAGCTCAGAGGTTACTGTGAGTATTAAGTGAAGTGAGAACAATGCCTTGTATGTAGTGTTAGTAAACATCATCATCATCATCACTCTTACTAATAAGCACTCTTATTAACACATTCTTGCAGGACTGAGGCATCTTCCCCTTTGTATCCACCTAGTGCCCAGTGGCACATTTTAATATCTCTAAAAAAGCTACTTAGCTTTTTTAGAGATATTAAAATGCAGTGAAATGCCTCAAGTTGCTTCCTCTATCCTATTAGAAAATGCCCTAATTTCAACCCAGATTCATTCAATTGGGGAAAATCTGTACAATATACAGCATCTCAGCCTCTAGGGTGTCTCCTAGCTCTCACTCTCTGTCCACCCTCAGTTTGCATTTCAGGATAACAGGAGATCAAAAGAAAGAGTGGAGAAGATAAGGGAGAAAACAGAGATAAGAAAGGGAAATTCAAAGTGGATGGAGTGTGGCCAAAGCAAGACACAGAGCAAGGCCCCCAAGGGGAATAAAATTAACAGAAAACTAAACTCTTCTCATGCTTGTGCGCTGTGCACTCTGTTTCCACTCTCATGGGGCCCTCACGTAGGTCCCCTTGCTTAGTAGAGGGCCTGCCTGCTCCTTCCTCCAGGCACTCAAATCTAACTATCTCTGTTGGTCCAAGGATGTGCTCCTCCTGGGGCCCACAGGAGAATTTTCAACACAGAACATAATTTCCTGAGAAGCTTGAGTAGGTATTGCTTAGAGGCCCGAATGTGATCTTGCTGTTTTCACTCATTAATTCATCCTGCGCTGGGTAACTTGCTCATTTATAGCATATTGAGCGTCTTACCCTGTAGCAGCCACTGGATTCAGGTGCACAAGACAGACGTGTAAGTCTAGGGCTTTAGCGTCAGAAGACACAGAGAGACATCAGTGTAAATGAATAATTATGTCAGTGAGAGAACTTTAAACAAAAGTATATATGGGTGCCTTCCTCACACCCTAACTTTCTCATTCTCTTCTCTTCATTCTCAGTTAACTGGTCAATACAGTTCGCCTATTCAAGAATTTTTTACTGAGTACTTGCTATATTCTGAACGTTTCAGAAATTTGAAGTATAAATAGTATTTTCTTTCTCCCAGGGTCTTTACAAAATATTAGGGAGACAAAAAAACCTTAAGAAGACCCTCTTTTTTTTTTTTTTTTTTTGCAGTATGCGGGCCTCTCACTGTTGTGGCCTCTCCCGTTGCAGAGCACAGGCTCTGGACGCGCAGGCTCAGTGGCCATGGCTCACGGGCCCAGCCGCTCCGCGGCATGTGGGATCTTCCCGGACCGGGATACGAACCCGTGTCCTCTGCATCGGCAGGCAGACTCTCAACCACTGCGCCACCAGGGAAGCCCAAGAAGCGCCTCTTAACATACATTACAGTCTGGAAAGAGTTCATGGAGGAGGTGGAGCTTAGCTTGAGCCTACAGGTAGTGGATTGGAGATTGGTTGGTACCTGGAGGTCAGAAGAAGAGAAACTTCTAAGCAAAGGGAGAAAATTGGGGCCCTCAGGAGAGTGAACAGGCTCACGGTGTGTTGAAGGGACACAGGAAAAAACTAATGGCTGAATTTAGGGTGTTGGGAGGGGGAGGTAGTATGAGATAAGGTTGGATTGACGGGAGAGGTCAAATTAGGCAGGACCTAGAAATCCCAGGAGAAAAAGTTTAGTTAATTAGCGTATGTAGTACATACTCTGCCCAGGACCCCATTCTCCACTTTCTGGGAAAACAAAGGGCTAATGAATGAATTACAGGTTTTCTTTGGCAAACTGAACACACTAGATAGTTCTGTTTGAAAAGAAGTTGATATCTTGTAGCCTGGACTTCATATTTAACTTCTTGCCATGGCCATCTTTATGAAATGTCAGTCCCCACTGCTGCCTTTAAACCTGCTCGCTTTGATATCTCTGTTGTTGTGAGATCTCTTTGTGGTGGCGTAGAACATCGTGGTTACCTGGATTCCTAAACTGTGTTCACGTTGCTCCCTTTTGTCTGCAAGTCTTAAAACGATGACAGCTTGTCAACAATGTCACAGCCCTATATGGGCCAACCTTTCACCTTCTCACCTTCCACAATGAGGCTTTTGAAAATATGTCAACACATATGAATTGGAGTGTGATTGTGGAGATAGAGTGTGGGTGAAAGTGCAGTTTCAGTCACGCTGAGGGAAATGCTTATTTACGTGGATAAATATGAAAAATAGCAGATGAATAGAAACATTCATTTTTTTGACTTGAGTAGCTAGACAACCTGAAAGAAATAATAGCACCAGAGCTGCAGAGAAAAACCCAGTGAGTTACTAAGCATTTAAACAAAAGTTGAATTTTGTTTATAAAAAGTAGCATGAGAAATGTGTGGGATAGAGTCAGGATTGATATGATTTCTCTAGCTAGAGGGCTGAGAAACAAATTTCTCTTGGAATTCTTCTTGGTTTCAGAAGGCTCCCACATTATGCCAGAGATCTCCTTGCCTTCCCACTTTCCCTGTCCTTTTTCACCTGGGCTCCTTTCCTTTGTTGGCTGCTTAAGGAATGAAAGGCCTCATGCCCACCTCTTCACCCCACATTAATTAACAAAACAAAACACATGGCTAATTTTTCCAGGTTTTCTGAGGGCTTTCCCAATTGTGTAAAAGGACTTTAGCTTATTAAAACCCCTCTTTTCAACACTCTTTATTTTTGTTTGTTTGGCCTACAGAAAAAAAAGCAGTCCCATAAATACTCAAAGGAATGAAGCAACCTCATCTAATATGTCAAAGGAGATTTTTTGTGTCCTGTGAGTTTCCTGGGAATTTGATACCCAGGGTGAAACAGGAGGTTTATGGCTAAGTCGGAGGGGGAGGCACCAGTGGAAACTGGAGGCTACACAGCTCTAAGGAAGAGAATCTTCAGGATTTACTCCACTTTTCGTTTCCTTTCTGTAGCCAACAGCTACACTCATCCTGACCAGGCCTGGCCAGGCTTTGACATGAGCCCAGGAAATGCCTTTGGTGCACTTAGGACCTCCCCTGCTGGCGCCTTTCCCCAGCCCCTCCTCTTTCCCCAGTTACCCCACTGCCTGCTGGTCCTCCACACTCCGTGGTCTCTCATCAGCCCCCTCCTGTCATCGGGACGGTGCTGCTGAAACCCTCACTCTACTATTTGATGTAAGAAACAGGTTGAGAAAAACGTATCAAGGTAGCTATTTCCAGGCTTCCCTGGTGGCGCAGTGGTTGAGAGTCCGCCTGCCGATGCAGGGGACACGGGTTCGTGCTCCGATCCGCGAAGACGGAGCGGCTGGGCCCGTGAGCCATGGCCACTGAGCCTGCACGTCCGGAGCCTGTGCTCCGCAATGGGAGAGGCCACAACAGTGAGAGGCCCGCGTACCAAAAAAAAAAAAACAAAAAACAAAAACAAGGTAGCTATATTTTCAAGGCAAATTAGGCAATATAGAGAACAACCAGGATCCCAAGTTGAGGTTCAACTATTTTCTCTTTTCCCAGAGGGGTTTTCTAATTGCTGTTTGCGAACAGTCACCATTTTGTTATAGTGAATTTGCAAAACAAGATTTAGATATATTATTTTCCCTCAGTTTATAATTTGGTACCATTGGGGTAGAAGGGCAGAAATCACTGAAGGGAGTGTCTATAGCATACAGTAACACTGCTTTGCCTGCAACATTCTCACATTATAATTCTTAATTTATTCATCCAAAAATATTTGCTGCTCACTTACTCGGGGTGGTGGAGGATACCAAAAAACAAATATAAACAGGTTTTTATTTGGAGGCGGTTCCATTCTAGTGGAAGAAAGGAGGCAAGTCTGGTGCTGTTACCTACAGCAGAATGTGATGGAAGCCACGAGAAATGTTCAAGTTAATGGCTATCAAATTGTATGGAAGAAAGAGATTGTATCTGGTGATGGACTTCGGGGAGGAGATAGGATTTCTTCTGAGATTTTTAAGAAAAGAGGATTAAGGCCAACTGATCTGACAGTGGGAATGGGTAGAATGATTTGGATCAAAGAGAAACAGTGTGAGGAAGAACATAGAATTAACAATGTCCAAGGTTTAGTGGATTCAGGGATTAATGGGGAAACTGGTTTGACAGAAAATAAATCATGTGTAGTGATTTTGTGATAAATAAAGACGGAAACTGTTTGGTTTCTTCATAGAGGGCTTGAATGCTGTGCTAGGATGTGTGGTTTATACAGTAATGAGAAACCACAGGATCGTTGAGCAGGATAGTACCCTGACAAAGAGGTCTTCAAGGCTCAGTGAGAGGTTTCCTTCCACGTACCCACCTATCACGTCATGCAGCATCCTGGATTGTAACTACCTCTGTAGGTACTCTCTTAAAGACTGTAGACACTTTCAAGGCAGGAACTACTTCTTGAAAGTGAAAGATGGGCATCTGGAGAACACCTGTCACAGAGTCTGGTACATACCATGGGCTAAAAAGAAAAAGAAGTGTTTTGAAGAGATAAATGAAAATATTAGGGCTGACAAATACTGTAGTAGTCCAGGGAAAGCAGAGATTTTTTGGATGGAGACTTGACAGTTCTTGGAGACTGAGTGGGTGCAATGGGGAAGAGAGATGGTTTTCAACCCGGTGAGTTTGAGAATGAAGGTAGTCTTGAACAGAAATAAGGTTGTCAGTGAGCCCTCAGCACTGCTATTTCAATGGGAAATGTGCTGGTGCACAATTCCAAACCCTCATCCTTAGAATTATGCAAGCTGAAATAGCATTCCCGATCCCTGAAAACAGGTGTCAGACATTACAAAAGAAAATCAGTATGTTTACGGAAGTTCATGTTTGCTCACACATATTTTTTAGAACTTTTGTATACTAAACAGTGAATCACGTATTTGTTGATGCTTTTTGAATGTCTATATGCAGCTTAATATTTTGCCTTAGGTCCAATGTATGAACAGTCTCTTTCACTCTGAACAAATTAAGGAAACTTAAAGAGGATGAAGGTGGTGGATCTCTTATTCATTGAATTTTTATGTTACGTATGGCAATAATTGTTATACTATTTATGGTAATAAATGATGACTCTGCCCTGTTACTTCTCCCAAATCATCCTGGTTGGGTAGCAGAAGTGGAGAAGGTATGAAAGAGGTGGAGATGAACTGTGGTCACCTTCAGCCCAAAGTGGTTGGACTTACTCTTCGTCACATTTTTCAGTAATACTAATAAAAATTTAAATATTATTTAATTGCATGGTTTAAAAAAATTAAACACTTAAATGTTTAACAGGTTAAATTTATGAAATTAAGCACAACATTAGCAAAGAAAGATTATTGGTGGTGGTAGGCAGGGTGTAATTTTGAGGAATGCAATTTTTTATACAAAAAAGCCCAGAAGTAGTGGTAACTATAAGTCAGTTCCCCCAAACCACAAAGTATTGCAGGAATTTGGAGCAGGGAGACATCATTTATGGCTGAGTGATCCAGAAAGTATTCATGTACTTGAGGGTATGAGAATTATGGCCTTGAGTTATAGATAGATTTACAATAGGCAGGAATGCAAGGAAAAAGATTCCAAATAATAAATTGCAGAAAGCTATGCTGTTCCACGGCTGTTGCAGATTAGAACTAGAAAACTGATTATGCGCTAAGACTATAACTATTAAGAAATATGTATCCCTCATGTATATGTACGGCTGAGTCGCTTTGCTGTACACCTGAAACTATCACAACATTATTAATCGGCTATACTCCAACATAAAATAAAAAGTTAAAGAAAAGAAAGAAATATGTATCCCAGAAGTTAACCAGGAAACACACAAAGAACATAATGTTCCCAATTACACAGCTGCAAAAATTAAGTTAGATGTCACAAAGTAGTAAGTATATATAATAAAATTCAGGTTCCTTGCAATTTATACCAAGTTAGAAGAATGTAGTTCCTTTGGAAAGAACCTTATTTCCTCACTGACATAATTATAAGATGTATTTAATTCCATCACTGATTTATTTTTATTGGTAATGAATATTAGTACTTTAGCCTAAAATATCTCTCTTCCTTGTATGTCAAGTAGTTAATGACCCGTAAATTAACTCTTAAACATGCTAAGGACGCTCATTATTTAAAGTAATTATTTCGCAAAGCAATGATCCTTTGGTTATGCAAATTACTGACATTAAATTATAAAGTTGTAGGTATCCAGTTTTAGGGTTCATTCTGGGCTCTCAAAATGACCTAACAATCCAGGTATTGCTTGTTCCAAAGTTAAATAATGGGAAGATGAAAATACATAATTCAAGGGTGACAGAGAAAATGTTACCCACATCTAGGGATTCCTCCAATTTCTGCAGGCGATAGAGCTGGAGCCCAGGGTGATGATGATGACGTTAGCTTTGGCTTGTTATACTCCCCCTGCTGGGTAGTTGTTTAGATTTATGAATATATTATGTGCCAATTACAAGACATCTTTTTGGCTTTAATGTCACTTTATTTGAAGACCATTTTCATCAGATGGACATTTAAAACATACTTTTTTTGTGTGCCTACTTAGTGTCAAACACTTACCAAGTACTGGAAATAATCTGTGCCTGGTGGCATGGAGGAGGGTGACCAGGAGAAAGCAGCAGGCAAATCAATACACCTTTTCACTGTGTGCTAAGTGAGACAGATGAGTGCCGGTCAGATGCTCTGAGAAGACTTAGAAGAAACATCTGGTCCAGACTGGGAGGACAAGAGGAGGTTCTGAAAGAAGTGAAAACAGGTTGAGGGCCAAGAGGAGTAAAAACTGGAGACTGGAAGTGGGGCTGTCTTAGGCAGAGAGAAAAAGCCTGTGAAAGGAGATGAGTAGCAACCGGCTGTCCTCTGGACTGCAAATCATTCAGGGTGGTTCCAAAGTTGAGTGTAAGGATCGTTGTGGTGGTGGGGAACAATGAGGCTGGAGACGGAAGAGGGAAACAGGGGCCTGAAGTTCTTATTTTATTGAGTAATAAATTGGAAGACATTGAAGGATTTTAAGTAAGGGTTTATAAAATGAGATTTGCATTTTAGGAAGATCACATTAGCTTCAGTATTATGTAAGGGGGTCAAGATAGTTGTGATATTAATGGATGAACAACAAGGTCCTACTGTACAGCACAGGGAACTATATTCAATATCCTGTAATAAACCATAATGGAAAAGATTATGAAAAAGAATATATATTATTAACTGAATCACTTGATGTACAGCAGAAATTAACACATTGTAAATCAAATACACTTAAATAAAATTTTTTAAAAAATCTAGTAGCTTATTTAGTGGGGACCAAAATGTAGGAGGGTCTGCTGTGTGCTGAGTTAACCCTTTAGTTGCTGCATCTGGGCATGTGGGACTGAGGCAGTGTCTCTTCACTAACATACAGAACTAACATTCAGAATCTTAACAGTCATAGGCTGTACTCATATGTTCTAGCTGAATGTCTGCTCTGGGGAGAAGGTCCCGGATTCAGTCAAGGAGAATCATGGGAAGATATTGATATAACCCACATAAAAGTTAACAAAAGAAGTCACAGGAGAGATCAAGAAAATTGAACGCACTCAAGACACTCACACAGAGGAATTAAAATGACCTGGCTACTGATTGGTGGGGATTGAATGACAGGGAGGCACTAGGGGATGACTTGCCTCCTGGCTTGAGTAAACAGGTGGATGGTGTTCATTGGCTTTTTGAGAGGAGAGTCAAATGGTGGGGGGTTGGGGGCACTGGTTAGAGTTTATTTGAGGTATCCTAGGAGCACCGAGGAAGAGATGCTTGTGTGGCAGTATTTGATCATATGAATTTGAAGCTCAGGGGAGAGATAGGAATAAGAGTGCAGGTTTAGGAGTCATCAGACTACAGGTGGCATCTGGAGCCATGGCGGACAGCGTCTTCCAAGCAGAAGAGTAAGATGCCACCATCCTGGGTGATGAGTCTTCAGTGTCGCCCAGGCTACAGTACATCAAACACACACACACACACACACACACACACACACACACACACAAACTTGACAATATGATGGATCTGGGAAATGATAAGTCACATCACAACAGACATGAAACTTACTAAACTACTACAACCATTCTCTTGCAGATCTCAGTACTGAGCAAGCCTGATTTACAGGAGGAGGGTGAAGTGTGTTCGCAAACATGTCCCCTTAGTGTCCAGAACATCCCTCCTCTACCTTTCCCCTTCACTTGGCTAAATGTGTGCTTTTAGGCTTCTTGGTGTAGACAGCATTGTTAGGCCATCGTCTTCAGGTCATCCTCTCTTTCCTGAATACTAAAAGGAATAGGAGAATTTTAATTGATCTCCAATACAAAGTCCAGGGGGAAATTCTCAATTTATATCGTTATCTCTAACACACAAATTGGATCTCTTGTTTCCTAATTTACTGCTTTTTCCTAAATCCTCTCCATCTCTTCTATCCACTCTTTTTCTCAGTTCCTCCTTCTCCAGGCCTTTGTACCCGTCAGAATTACTAAAACCAATTTCTAACGTTTCTTGCTTTCTGCCTCCTCCGAAATCCTTCTGAATACAGCTGTCAGCAAGCTTCCAAAACTCCACTTTCATGATGTCACTCACCCAAGGGCTGACAACGATTTTTCCACTGCAGTCAAGTGTAGACTTCTTTCCTTCCAGATTCTCCAGAATAAAACCACACCCAGCGTGTGCAATGGTATTTAATGACCCCTTGATAGAACTCTTCAAAGCAACCAGACCTAACTCTTCACTGACCCTTCCCATCCGTCTGCTGTAATTCTTACACTTGTTATCCATTTTGCCAAGCTAGGATCTCAACAGGGATAAACACGGTTTATTAGAAAGAGCACAAAGATTAGATTCAGAAACACTGACCCTAGGTTTGGAGCCTAGTGATCCCTTTGGCAAGGTGTTTAATTTCTCCTCTACAAGAGATAAAGATATCTGCTAACACATTCCACAGTTATGTGGATGGGAAAATGAGACAATCTGTGTGAATGTGCTGTCTAAATTATCAAGAGCTCATAAGACAAATCCTATCTAATTAAAAAATTCTCTTATCTGACACTCAAGGATACCTGGTTTTTCAACTATTGATAGGTATATATATTTAGTATCTTTGAAAATTTCAGTCTTCTTAGATACAACTTACAAATCACTACTATTTGAAATAATTTTAAAAAGGGACCCGGAAGTTAGGAGCAGAAACAGAGGCCAAATACTCAGCAAATTCTCAACATCGGCTTTCCAAAAAAGCAGCCTGTGTAACTTTTAAGTTAACCTGGAACGTAGAACTATATTCTTGCCAGTTATATTCCTATGAGGAGAAATATCATTCCCCATGACAGGGAATGACAGCTCCACAAGTCTGTAAGATTGAGCCATGAAGTCAAAAAGATAATTATCAAAAATTTGGTGGAGGAATCAAAAACTAAAAACTCAAAAAAGTTAAGTGCTTTCTAATATACGTATTATCTACAACAAAGCAAAAGCAGATATACAAGCAAATACAGCAAATCATTGTAACTTTGCTGCAAAAAGATTATGAAAAGTGCTGAATAAGTAAATGGAAATACTAGTAAGACACTACTCATTAACACTAATTTAAGGATTAAATGTCTTTTTAATAAAGGATTAAAGGATCAAAGTTGTCATTTGGATTGCAGTTTCTGTTTCAACAAATATAAAAGTATGAGTTTTTGTAGGTTCACTCAAGATTCTTTCATCTGTAAGCCTACTTTCCATCCTATCTTTGTTTTACTTGTCCTCAGACTGGGGACAGTCTATTAAGTGTTCTGTTAATGCCCAAGGATCTCACATGGTATTTCCCCCACTGCTATGATGTAGATGATCTGTTCCTTCCCTAAGTGTTGCCTGTATTGTTGGTCTTTCCCATTCAGCATCACTGGCCTTGTGCTATTCATGAATTATTTGCAAACGTGTGTGTTTTCCTTTCCCAAATAGACTGAAGGCTCCTTAAGGTCAACACAAAATCTAATACTCTCTATTCCTTATACTGAATGTCAAGATGCATATTAGACTCTAACAAGTATTTCCAGAGTAACTGAAATCAAGTCTAAAAACCCGAAGTGTGTTATCTATGGTTTTGCAGCTATAAATGTAACATGAGTAAAATATTTTATTTATTACAAGAATGTAAATTTAGCTCCTCATAAATATTTACTATTAAAGTGTTTAGAGAACCATATTTATTTATGGACTAATATCTTATTCAGTTAATGAAATGTATTTTATAAAGTGGTGCTTTAACAATTATTTTCCAATGACTAACCAAGTCAGAAATGCTTAGAAAATTCAAGACAGTTCATTTGAAATGCTCCAGTTGGTATTATGCCGAAGTGTTTATAAATAGAGCATATATGTAAAATGTACAAAAATCTTTTGTTTCAATCCTGTATTTCTTGACGGAACTTGAAATTAAAATGGTACTCACATGACCAATTAAATCTACCGCAACTACTTGGGAAATACTGGCAAGAAGAGTTTTTTCTTTTATTCCCTCTTGTTTTACAAGTATTTTTTCTTTTATCACTCATTTTATTTATTTTAAAATTTATTTATTTATTTTTGGCTGCATTGGGTCTTCGCTGCTGTGTGTAGGCTTCCCATTGTGGTGCCATGAGTCACCACAATGAGAATAATGTCTAGAGCACAGGCTCAGTAGTTGCGGCGCATGGGCTTAGCTGCTCTGCGGCATGTGGGATCTTCCCAGACCAGGTATCGAACTCGTGTCCCCTGCATTTGCAGGTGGATTCCCAACCACTGCGCCACCTGGGAAGTCCCTACAAGTATTTTTAAGTGAAAAGGGCAGCATCCTTTTTAGAGTTTATTGAGAACTTCAAATATCTAGTCCCCAGAAGCAAGATTCATCATGAGGAGTATCTAAGGCCTAACCGAGTTTTCAAAATAGTGCCCACATATACCGTACTTGTTGAACAAATTCAGATTTATTGAAAGTAAACATTTACATTGGCTACAATGTTAGAACTATTACAAAGCTGGATAAAAGAGGCTTAAGTAGCAATAGAAAGCAAGTGCAGTAAAAAGTGAATAGAGAAAATATTTGGCCTTAGTGATCTTTTGGCAGTATTTACATTATGTACATATTGTTAAATATTTATAATAACTCTAAGGCACCAGAGGCTAAAGAGCAGGTTGCAATACTATTTTGTGCACAAAAGTCAAGAAATTTATTGTAAAGAAGGCTGTAGAATTAAAGAAACATAGGCATATCTTAATGTTTACATAAAGGAGTGGCTGCGTTTTTAAAATCTCAAATGACACATTAAATATCGGGCAGATTGAAGAAATTATTTTTAGAACATTAAATTATGTTGACTATGTAAATAAGCACTATTTTTTACTGACTTGCTGGTAAATGTGTAATGTAATCTATTCTTCAACACAGCTTTTTCACACTCATGGATATGATACGTTTTGTCTAAAAACTACTTGAAATTCCTTTGAACTACAAAAACTTATCCTAATATATCAGAGTGTATACAAAATTCCCAAGAAAAATTTACTGGATAATAATATACATCAAATTTATATATAATCTGACAAAAATTTAGCAGAAATTCAGGAATATTTGAATATTCAGGCTGCCATTCTGGCACAGCAGTTGGGTATTTTAATCCTTTAACTGTTTAGGGTGGGCAATTCTCTGTGGCTTCAGGTGAAAGGACATAAAATTGGCCCACGTAGAAAACCAATCCTAAAGGGAACTAATTATTTTCAAATTTTGCAACTTGAAACCCCTTCACTTACTCTTTGGGTGATGACTATGTTATTCATCACTGGTGATTGAAATATCCGTATTACTGTATTGTCAAGAGGTAACTGACAACATAGATCTAGCATGGTCTTGACTGTCGTATTATTTGATGACTTCTATTTGTAAAATTTTATTTGATCCTTATACTGAAAACCCAAACTTATCTTGACAGACAGTCTATCATTTGTCTTGAGGTAGTGTAATAATGAATTCAGCAGGACAATAGAATAACATCATAATATTTTTTAAGTGTGCTTCAAGTGCCACCGTGAAATCCATACATTTAGATGGTAGACAGTCCAAGGTTGAATGGACCTTCATGATGTATTAAATCACTATCTGATGAAGTCATCCAGACTTTAACAAGGATAATGAGGTCTTCCTTAGAACTTTCTGAAACCCCATGCCCTAAGGCAAGTTATGGTACAAGTTATGGTACAAAGTACTGATAAAATTCTTTCAGTGATAATAAAGATTCATAGACTTACATATTAAAAGTTTCCTTTCTTTTAGCTAAGGGGAGAATAATTGAGGGATTTCTTCTCTAAACTCTTAAATTTTTCAATGAGAAATATTCATAGCATTAACAATAGCTTGAGTAGGTTTCTTATATCACACAGTATTTGAGAGCGAATTTAAGGATGTGGCACTCATATTTAAATTTTAAATTTAGAAACCACCTTCAAATCCAACATTTGACTGAGATTTGCTGAGCAACAAAATAAAAATCATTTTAACATAACGCAATCTAAGGCACCAGAGTACCTTACCATAATGTATTCTACAGCACTAGGTTATATGTATATTATTACTTTTTCTCTTCTCGAACGTTCAATCATTTTCTTCTCTTTCTAAATACAGTGGACAATGAAAGAGGACAAATTATTCATAGTGAAATGTTTACAAAATCAGTAATGCAGGAAAAAAAGTAGAATTAATAAATTAAGGCTCTTCTTCTCCCACTTGAAGAATGAAAAGAAATGATTGCCTTTGCTCAGTGGGTTAATATTAAGTAGTAATGACTACATAATTAGTATAACTATTACAAAAAATCAGTGAACAGACTTCAAGTGATTATAGAAGTACAATACAATATCACATGTTTGGAATTATCAAATAAGTCCAAAGATAATATCTTAACGAGGTAACTGAATCAAGGCATGATGATAATGTTTAAAGTTCTAAATTTTAAGGACCTGCTTGGATTCTGAAAGCATGATATTCATCTACTAATGGGTACTGAAATTAGATTCTGTAGAAATAAACATCAGTTTACTATAGTATTCCCAATATCAAAAGTCCAATGAGAAGACTGGCTTAATTTTTAGATACAGGCTTAAAAAGTTTTGACAATTTTTCAAAACAAACTAAAATCTGTCATTCTGCATTGCAAAAGCATTCAATTATCATGAGAAGACATCTTACTATCATAAAAGATGTCTATTATCTGTAATATTTAGTGGACATTAAAACTATCAATTACTTTCCTTGCTCTGATAGATGAATCTACTTTTATTCTTAAGTTGACAGTAGAAGTTTGTATTATAATGTTTTATCTCCCCTAAATAGTCTCCCTTGAGTCCTCCAAGCTACCCTTCCAGTTCAGATTCTAATACTATACCCCTTACAGGTCACTCAACTGTTGAGTAAATCCTTAGTGGATTAGTGGTTTTTAAATTACGCTTGGAGGCACTTTAAAGAGTTTTTGGAGGTGCCTCAGTGGTCCTAGTGGCCAAACACATGGGGTTTCAAGATTTCAATTTCTGAATCCTACTATTACACCCTTATATTTATGTCATATATACATGAATGTCCCACAAAATTAATTTGAAAATGTAATTTTGTTGCTTTAAACTGTTTTTAAAACACAGTAAAGGGATTTGGGAGACTTGGGAGTCTTGGCAGAAAGAAGCAAGGAGTCCTCTTGTCCCATGTAAAGTCTTCAAATATTTGGTCACAGAACTGAATAAGATACTGTATCTTGGACCTACCACACCAATATTATCCCTCAGTCTGGCCTTGAGTTCCGAGGCACAAGTCAAAACAGATCAATGTTTTAGGTGGATCCTATCACAATGATTAATATCCCTTCAAGTCTATTTTTGCAGAAATAAGTGGCATATCAATTATTTACAATATAAGAAAACAAACAATTAGTAAATGCTTCCTAGATAGCAATCCTTCACAATGTGTATGACCTTTGTTCTCACCTTTTATACCAAAGGAACAAGCACAGAATTTATATTACACTTGCAAATGAGTATACATTTTTATTTTTTCTTTCTAAATAAATTAGAGTCAGATATGAGCCTTGATTCAGGGTTTGAATAGTGGCAGACTTGCTAATTAAACTGCTCTCATGAATGGCCTTATTCCAAAAACATCATGTAGGAAAAGAAACACTGTCAATTAAAAATTGTAATGAATAAGAACTTAGGTCCCAAAGAAATAGTAACGATTTTGATGCACACATGACTCTTGAAAAGAGAATGCTGAGAGCTGGTGTTATTGTTCTCTATATAAACTTATTCATGTTCTTTTAATATAAAAGAAACTTCAAAGTTTGTCTTCTTTCTCAATATGAAAAAAAAATAAGCAGAGGTATTAGATGAAAAATATAAAAATGCTGGTGTGGTACAAATAAATGTAAAAAACGTTCCACAGTAGGAAATAAAAATATATATACTGTTGTTTTAAATTCTGAGGCCTTTCTTTTAAACATATTATCATTTGAATAAAGATGTTCCCCAAATTATAATATTATAAAGAGTTAAATTTTAACTGAGGGGAAAATTCTTTAAACAAATAGAAAACTTGTTTGCAAATATTTTCAGTGAATGAGCAGTGGTGAATTTGGCTCATATCTTGGTTTATGTCCAGAGAGAATATTATTTGCTTACTGAACATTATTTTCTTTCCATTGAATGAGAACAGAATTGTGGAGCTGTGCCATCTGTTGTTAAAATACACGTATGTGTACATACACACATATATGCACGATCATACATTTTGATGCATGAATCTATAGATATGTATATTACATACTTTTGGGCAAAGCATTGTATCTAAGACCTAATTGCTTTTGTATATGGAAAAGTAACAGATTAGGAAACATCCCTCCCCCACACATTCGAATGTTCATACCGCTAATTATATAGCACATCAGAATGTGCAAACATTACACTTATTGCAAAGTATCTTATAGATTTAGACGCCATTATAAAATGCTTTCAGTTCTATTTTTGTACCCTAAGATGTCGGTATATAATACCAAATTTCCAATTAAAGAGTTTAATATAAAAATATCAGCACAAAACTGTTTTTTCAATCTGTTTATTGTGTGAGGAACCCAAACTTCAGTTTAAGTGCTGTTGTAATTTTATTACTAGATTCCATAACCCTACAATTGATAAATTTTATACCATTTTAGGTATTTAATGAGAAACTTAGAAATACTAAGAAAAAAATCAGTATTCAAAGGGTTAATTTTGTTTATAATAACAATAAATTATTTTATCATCTTCTTCAGTTCAAAATCCAGCTTTGAACCCGAGGAAGGCTTTCAAATCATGTTAATTAAATGGTGGTCCTTTAACCAGTAGCAGTTTGATTACCAATTACTCGAAGGATCTCTTTGTGAATGCCTCCTTCTTGTGTGTTAATATTTGTGTCTCCCACTTGGCCATCTTCGTAGCTAAAACACAAGACACAGAAACATAAAACATTCGAAAAGAAGAAACATTCAAAAACATCCCCAAAGCATTTAAGACAGCTTAGAAATGCTGTCTGGTACCTAAAGTACAGCCCAAGGGAATCAAGAGCCAGAGACAGGTGCTTCTCAGTTGGGTTTAATAATGTGCTCACATTACTGAACACGTGATTATTCTACGTCATGCCCTGATTTGACCCTTCCTTTTTAATTTTAACTTTTTAACCTCACATAAAGCATTGCCTGAGATGCGGGAAGCGCCCCAGTGTCTTTGGCTCTGCAAACCTTTTCCACAGCAGTTGTTATAAGAAGCCTGCTGAGAAAGAAGATACTGACTTCAGTTTTATGTTCCTTGGGTTCTGGATTTCTTAACTCCACTCCTACTTCAATCATTTATTTTCTGATCAGTGACACTCTCAGAAAAATCACTTCAATTTCCACCATTGCTCCTTTGCCATTCCTGCCTTCTAATTATTATTCTGTTGTAATCAGTGCTGCATTTTTTTTTATCACTGGTTGCTCTGTTTAGTCTGACTACAACAATATTCTTATTTATGCTGGTACTACACACAAGAATGCCAGTCTGCTAAGTTTAGCTAAGCAATAGAAGTGAAAATATAACTTTAAAGGACAGCAATTACTAAGTCCTTTAGAAAGAAGTAATTACATTTTAGATGATAATTCATTTCCTCAAATAAACTTACTTGGGCAATAAGAATTTCCCAAGAATGAATTTTTAAACTTCCATGATAATATTCAGAGTAGAATAGGTGATGAATTAATTTTACTTCATAAAAATGACTTCGAGACAGAAGCTTTAGAGAAGTGGTAATTACTTCAAAATAGATAACCAGGGGTGTAAGCATAGTGTCTCAAAGATTAATGTGTGCCACTGTCTTTTCCTCACCATGCTTAAATTCTCCTGAAATAGCACAGTACAGAAAAATGAAATAGATGACACATAACAATGAGAACTTAGGTCCTTACATAATCAACTACTTAAAAACCTAGTGATGGTTGCATCTATATCGAGTTTAAACTCCTAAGAAGTGGCCCAAGTTTGCCTACTTGGTTAATTTTTACCGTGCAAATACACACACACATACGTATACATAAGGCACCCAATGGTGAGACATTATTGTAAAAAAAAGAATGGGATATGTGGTACAAAGCCCAGTTGTAATTACTTTCCCAGGAGTTCAAACGATAAGTGCTCTGTTACAAACTAGAGAATGTGTAAAGTGAAATGCTTTAGACCTAGATCTAATCGAGTGTTTTGTAGCAAACTGTGTAAAGATATATTTTATTGGGCAAGTAAAATATGTTAGCCTGGTTTTTGTATAAATCCAGGCTACTCACTGGACCAAGGGTAAGCTAAGCCATCCATAATTCTGAGCCAAGGCTGGGGAAGCAACCTGCCTTGCAGGCTTGGCCCACATGAGATAATGGTGTTTTATCAAACCAACTGGCCTAGCTCCTCTACGATAGAGATTATGGAAAACAAAAGAGACTGACGAAAAGAGAATGAACCAGACACAAAGGAAACCATAGTGCTCTGAGAGAAGCGGGAAGAGTGGCAGGTCTCAGAACTGCTCTGGTTCTTGATGGCTTCCCAACTTCTGATACCAGTCTACCATGTATCTCCATTCTAAGTTTCCTAATAGGTGTTTATATAAGATATTTTCAGCTTAATAGATACCAGCCTACATATTACCATCTCTGTTCTTTTCAACTTAAAGTTGACCTTGATTAAGGTTTGCCTGTAATACATTAAAACTTCTCATTTTTTCCTCAACCCACTGCAATCATTCTTCAGATCCTACTACTCTACTGAAAAGTATTTGACAATGGTTGCCCATGGCCTCCTAGCTGATAAATTCAGGAGACTGTATCTGCTATGTCTGCAGCATGTGATACAGCTGACTGCTCTTTTTCTTAAAGCTATATCATCTCTTCCCTCCCTAGTTGGCCCTTTGATTATTAATTCTCAGTCTCTTTCATTGCATTCTCTCCCCTGGCCTCCCATTTCAATGCTGGTTTTATCCACAATTCCCTCCTCAGTGTTCCCTCTTTTTATGATATGCAAACTCACTTTACTTTAATCTGTCCCATTGTTGTAACTATCACCCACATGCTGATTCCTAAAACTGTATCGCCAGTCCTTACATCTTTCCCTAACTATAAATTTCCTACAGAAATCACAGAGGTGGTATATTCAAAGTTGAACTTAACTTCTTAATACAAAACTGACTGCTCTTTTCTACTCTGTCAATATCTCAGTTTGAACTACCATCATCTACCCACCCCACCAACAAGAAAACTTCAGTCATTCTTGGTTATTCCACGTGCCCAAATCCAATACATCATCAAGTTATGTTGCTTCCATTTCCCTAGTTATTCCCACTTGCATCTTCTCTCCATCTAATACCATCACCTTCGTTTAGGCATTCATTATCATTCACCTAAATGGGTGATTTTCAAGTGGCAGGTTGTGTACAGTTAGCAGGCTTTGAAATTAGGTTGTCCAGGCTAGCATTTTCCAATGAAATTAGAATAAAGTAGGACAGAGAGTACTGACTGCACCACACAAAGTAAGATTGTTCTTTCCCAAGTCACAATGTCAAATTCATTTCTTTCTGTAGTGAGAAACGCTGACCTAGACTATTGTAATGACATTATAACTGATCTTTCTATCTCTACACTTATCCCCCCATCCCTCCTATAAGACTATTCTCTGCCCTGCTAGAGTGATGCAAATGGCCTTCGCTTCACTTGCAGAACAAGATCCAATGTCACTGGCATGGCACACCTGGGTCCTTCATAATCCAAACCTAAACTTCTTCTCTAGTCATGACCCATCACTCCTCCCTCACTCTATTTCCCAGTCAAACGGAAGCGTTTGCTATATCCAAGTATTACACATTCATTGACACATAAAAAGCATTTGAAGTTAATGGAGAGGAGATGAGACTCACATTCTTTAAATAAACTATAATAATTTATAGAAAGAACACAGGAGGAGGAGAGAATAGAGAGCAAGAGTGAGAGAATGAGATTGAAAGTATTAAGAAAATGCTGATTTTTCCATTGTCTATGAAGCCCATAAGGAAACACAACAGCTGCGGGCTGAAGGATAAAATCAGTCAAAGGCATTCAGGTGTCTTAAATTATCAAGCCTATGTAATAATAAAGGTAAAACCAACTACCATTTGAATTGGTCAACCAGCAGGGCTTAGATAAATGAATTACTAGTGGCATTAAGACATTTATTACAATATAGCATACAGATTATTTTGCAGCTATTTATTAGTATTGCAGACAAACACTAAGTTGTTAATATAACACTGAAGTTCACTTACGTCCAGGCAGCAACAAAATTAAAAAAAAGAAAGAAATACAGCAAGAATGATATCAATAGGGAAATGATACACTTGACTGGGGTTTTCTACAGAAGGAAAAATGAAACCATCTAAAAGAAGACAAAAATTACTTATGTTCCTAGGAGTATAAAAAGATAACTGAAATTTTAATAAATAATAAACCAATTTGCTTTAAAAGCTATGAGACAATAGATGGAATCTGGCTATCTGGAACTCTCTTGGGTATGTCAGGAAATTTCATGGACAAAAACTTAAATGTATTGACAACCTTTATTTTCAAACTGATTATAGCAGCTCTGTGACAGTTTTAAGATTGGTTCACATACATTTGTTTTCTTTTCTTTTTTTTTTTTTCTGCGGTACGCGGGCCTCTCACTGTTGTGGCCTCTCCCATTGCGGAGCACAGGCTCCGGACGCGCAGGCTCAGCGGCCATGGCTCACGCGCCTAGCTGCTCCGCGGCATGTGGGATCTTCCCGGACCGGGGCACGAACCCGTGTCCCCTGCATCGGCAGGAGGACTCTCAACCACAGCGCCACCAGGGAAGCCCTACACTTGTTTTCTGACTCCCTAAATCTGGAAGCCAGAAATGATAGCACTGTTTTTCATTAGTCACAGAGAGGAGAAATTCAATGTGAACTCAATGATATCCAGCACTTCTCCAAAGTTCTTGTAAGAAATCTGATGCTGTAGTGTACTGTCTGCTTCAGAGCCCGTGTATAAATCTGTCTATTAAGTTAGAACATTCAGTCTTTTGTCATTGCTTTCATTCAATATGTATTACGTGTTTCTGCACGAGATGTAAGATTCCCAAACACGGACAGAATTTGCCTTTTACTAGGGGAGATAACAGAGTTATGCAAATAACTGGAGGATAAGGCAGCCTGGGTGATACAAAGAAAGGGCAAGCAGAACTGACAGTAAAGACGGATCCTGTCTGAGTGGGACACCGGGAGAGGCCCCACGGAAAAGACCATACAGTTAAGTCTGGAAAGACTGGCTAAAGGCTGAGCTGGTGAGAAAGCCAACCACTCCTACTGACCGAGCAAAGGCACATTAGCGGGGAAAAGAATTCCAAGTTTTTTTCAAGAAACAGCTTGGATAATAATTTTATTCAATCAGTGGTTTGTATGGGTAACTGAAGTCAAGTCAGATGGGCACTATATTGCAGAATGCCATGTTTTTATTTGTTAATAACTATCAGCCTGTATGAGCAGGGAATAATCAAACTCTCCTTCTGGAAAAATAATGTGGTATAAATTGTATGATCTTATTAACCACAGCTAACTCTAAGTGGGAATATGACGGGTGATTGTCTCTCTTTTTGCTTACCTTTGATTTCAGTTTCTGTACATTGAACAGGCATCACTGGTGTAAGGATGGCAATGTTTAAAAAATCTGGCATTTTAAAAAACAGATTAGGAGCAATGAAGAAAGCAGAAGTGTGGAAAATAACTAGTAACCTTTTGGTGCACTCTAGGGGAGAGAACGATACACACTGAAACAAAGGTGTTTATAGAAGAAAACTGTGAAAAGATGGAATTGGGAACTGATGACTAGTGAGCATGGAAAAAGGAATTGAAAACTACAGCAATAATGGGTTCCACTTTGTACATGATGATTTTAAGGTATTAGTGGACTTTGGGGGACAAAATATCCAGCAAGCAGTTCTAAAATGGGCATTTCATTCATTCCTACGTACCTGCCAAGCGCTGTGCTAGGTACGCAAACACAAATGAGCTGTATAGTCCCTGACCTCAAGAGGTATACAGAGTTAATGGAGAAGACGATACATAAAAAAGAACAATCCAGTAATAAACACAAGCCCAGGGTATTACACAGTAACAAAAGGGAGCAGCACAAAGGCATCAAGGTAAGTTTCTGGGAGGAGGGAAGACATACATTAAGATTTAAAAGAGGAGTGGGAATTAGATAAACAATATGAGGGAAGAAAATGGAAGAGAGAATCCAAGATTAATGGAGAAAGGAAAGAGCAAAAGCATGGAGTGTGGAAATCCCAGCATACAGTTCAGGTTGTGCAGCATAACATCCTGGGGTGAGAAACAGCGGGCAATGAAAAATGGTGGGCCATGCAGCTGGAGATTGGATCTCCTCCACCTTCAACGCAGTGGTATTGAAGGAAGAACAAAGCACCAAGGAATCAGTTGGTTCCCTTTGTAAAGGAGACTGGACTTCATCTTATAAGTAGTAAGCAGCTATCAAAGACTTTTAAGCAGGGGAGTGATGTGGCAGTTTCAATCTTGGAAAGAGATCTGGGTTAGAGACAGAGAAATTGGATTCATTATAGACTTGGGATAAAGCAAAGCTCCCAGATCATATCAGCTTGATGTCACACAATTTATGTCACTGAGCCATGACTGAATGTCCTATCTTTTAACTTCATAAATAAGCTGTCTCCTTGCTATGTTCCCATTCAAACACTGTGTACCTTTTGCAAAATCATGATGCAAAGTATCTCTTATTTCATGTAACAGCCATGATACAATTATTTTATACATTTTTCCTGTAGCTACCTTTTTAGATATATTTCAAACTTTGACCTAAAATTAAAACAATACATATTCCAAAATATTTGCCTTTTTGCCTTCTTCTGTTCATTCATTAAAAATTTGCTGACAAGCAGCTGTACATCAGGTACCGTGCAAGGTGATGCAGGGCACGCAGGACAGTAAAAACACAAGAGTAGGAGTCTGCCTTTTAGGAGTTCAGTCTTGTGGAAGAGTCAGATACAATGAATAAACTGAATTTTAAATTGAAGTTCTGCACTGAGTTGTAGGAATACCAGGAAGAGAGATTAATTTTGATTAGGAGCTTCATAGAAGAGGTGTTATTTGAGCTAGACCTTAAAAGATGGAATAGACTTTAGATAGGAATTCCTGAAATTTATTTAGCACCGACATCTGCTTGACGCAAGAACTGAAAATACCCTGCATCACTTTTCTGCAGATAGTCTTGTTTTATTTGGTCCTTCTTGCTCCTAAATTTCTGAACTTCTTGAAATATTTTGAGAAATAGATACCTTAAATCGACGTAATAGAGAAACTATGGAAACGATTCATTTGCAGATCTGCCTGCTCTAAATCAGAGAACCACTAAAGCATCAAACATGTAGGTTGTAACACCAGATAATAAGCAAGATACAAAAACCTGGCAGTTCTTAACCTTTCCTTGGTCCCAGACAGTTGAGGGAGAAGACACACTCCTATCTCTACGAGTTTACACTATGGCAGTGGTGGGGGCAGTGTAACATGGGGTGCCCATGGCACTAGATACACCTAATCTGTTAACCTGCCAAATCATCAATTACCTTCTCTTGGATTTTATTATTTATTCCTATTTCTGGAAAACACCAATAATAAGTTTTCCTCTCTAGCTTTAAAATCCCCATTTCATAACATTTTTGTTGTATATGACTGGAGCACCATACGTCTCTGTGGTTTTCACACCCCCTGTGAAACTTCTGGCCCTTTTTAAAATAGCTGCCTTATTTCTACATATTGACCTTAATGTCTTTACACACGTGTCTCAAGGTCAGTAACAAAATCAAGCTCTAGCAACAATTCCTAGACCCTCAGAACCGTCTGGAATCTGTTCTTAACATCTGAATTATTACCTTTTGCCTGAAGCACTTATCTTTGATTAAGTTTATTCATTTTTGGAGTCTTCCAACAAATTTTTTTCAAACTTCTTACTCTCTTATTTTTTCCTAACAGATATCTTCCTTTAAATTTTACTTTTAATTTTTTGTGATACCCTGTTCTAAAGTTTCCTCCATTTTTCTCTCATTCTCTGTTATTGTTTACTTATTGGGAAGAATGTGATTAGGATATTAGATGACCGTTTTATTTATTTATTTAATTTTATACATTTTATTATCTCCACTCTGGAAGTCAGATTAGCATAGAATTTATACAATTTTTAGTATTTTCAGTTAGTAACAGATAAAAAGGAGACCTCACCAATTTATATCCTAGTCATCAGGCAAAGCATCTAACTTTAGAGATCACATAATGTGTTAAAAAAAAGAAAGGATGAAATAAGAATAGAAATTGAGTTTCTGTCTGATTATGGTATATTTGATAACTCACTTCTTTCTCCTCAATTTATTCTTTTCCTAGATAGTGCCATTCACCAGGCAGGCACATCACTAGCAGAACTCTGTGATTATATCTTTTATAAAGAAGGAAAACTGATGGTTGTAATTAGAATGTACATTAGTGAATGGATTCTCCTTTTCATGTGTTTTGAATCTCATCAATTTTCCTTAATTAGTTCCTTCTCTCCTGAGGGAGCAGGAAAAAATAATGAAGTCTCATTTGTGTTTATAAAGGAATGAAAATCATTACCTTAATAGAATTTTTTCCTTTGCATTATTTGGAAAGTATCTGAGTGTACTGAAGGCTTTTTCTTCTCTTTTCTTCAGACGGTCTTTCCTCGCTTTTTTCTTATGAAATATAGAAATCCTTCTCTCCAGTTAACATACACACACCCACACATATACCTCCACTGATTTAGTTTACATGTAATTTATGTAAAACCGCCAAGAGGTAACACGAGAAATGTTTACTGCCTACTTCCATGTCTAATGTTATTTAGCTCAACAACTATGAATTTTAGCAAGATGCTAAAAGGAGCAGATTAACTGATTAACGACAAGCTAAGGAAAGGCCTCTGGAGTTACTTTTCCATGAAAATCTCCAGCTCACACAATGAAATAACTTTGTGATTGGAGGCGTCTTTTGGAAGGCCGACCTTCTAACAATGGATATGAGTCAAGATGAGCAAGATAGAAGAAGGGAAAAGATATTCAATGAGTGCCTTTCCGTGGAGACCTGCACTGTGCTATACCTTAATCTGAATCATAACCTTAAAAAGCAGACAGCTATCCTGGGAGCCTCCAGAGCCATGGCTGTACACTTCTCTACCTTGCCTTCTGCCCCAGGAGGGTGACTTCTATGGACTTGGTCAATATGCTCCCTTGCCCTCTAGTTTCTGGTAGAGTTTGGCCAATGCGGAGGGCGAGGTCAAGGTTTTGCTTGGTTCCAGCCCCACAAGGTCACCTTGGGCTGCCTAGTCCCTGAACTGGAGGCCATGACTCCTGTCAAAGCTGATGAACTAGAAATGGCTCTCCTACCAGGTTCTGATAACTGCTTCCTATTCTTATCTTTTTGGACCTGAGGATGTATAATAGCTCTGGTGCTACTAGCTCCAGGTTACTGTCCTAGACCTATGATTTCCCTATAATCACACTTTTGTAAGTGATCTAACTGTGAATGATAGAAATTATCTCGTTCCTTAAGGGCCAGTGGTTTCCTGCTGGGATTCTAACTGATACCGGTATATTGTTCTACTGTCATCTATTGATGATGTTATATTGCGTCTACTGAGGAAGCTTAGAGAGGTTATGCAGCTTGGCCAATGTCACCTCACTAATAACTGGTGAGCCTAGACACAAACTGTCTGATCAAAAGCAGCAGGGTTCTTTTTACTATACTCATTGCTGTCTTGCCACTAAGAATGAAATCTATAGGTATGTATATGTCTCATACTATGTAATCTATATATTAATATGTAACATAAACACAAAAGATAGATAAATACATAATATATAAATCTGGATCATAAGAAAATCACACTTTTCAGACCAACCAAAAGAAAACCAGGCAGTTCATAAAATTTTCATTGTGAACCGTCAGTCAATAAGCTAACAGATCAAATGCTGCAGATGTAGCCTGCTCCAGCTATGCTATGTATTGAAGTAATCATGATACAGTCATTTTGACATGGCTTATAAAACAAGTCAGTGCATTTTTCCAGCTTCTTTTTAGAAAGTTACATAAACGTACAAAATAGATATACTCAACTCTTCCTTGAGGTCCTTTCTGTGACAGGACCGTGGATGAGGAAGGCTCAGGCATGGGAAAAAGTTGAGAGTTAAGCAAGGTGGGTAAAAATCAGACAGATCTACTACACTCATTTACTTAGGGAAGAAAAATACCACTCTTGTATTTTGATGCAGCTCTTATATAGCTTTTTGACACTATAGCTGTGTCAAAAAACCCACATTAACATGCCCGGCATTGCCAGCCTATATCATATGGAATGCAGATCAACTTTTTATAGGAAGAAGACTTTCTCATTGTTTTCCTCATTCCCAGGTCTAATATTTTTTTAAATCTATAGATAATATATGTGTATATTTATGTGTGTGTATATATCTATCTAGATACATATAAGATCTGTACGTATGTATATATACACTTATATACACAGGTATACATACACACACACAGATAGTGGTTAAAGAGACCATGTTTTTCTTCAATTCTTCTAAGTTAATAGCATTTAAACACCCCCGTTTTTCACAGCTTAGTAAAATAAAACAAAAACATTGAGTTGATGAGAAAATACGTGTCTGCTATATTTTGGCAGCTAAAGTGACCTAAGAATAATGTAGTCACTACTACCTCACTTATGGAGAAGACAGTAACATAGGATTTTAAGTTTTTACACTTACACAAAAAAGAACCGTGTGCAGACATGATCAGTATTTGGGACGACCCATATCTCTCCATGTTTGTGCAGGTCAGGTGAGGTGATCACTGTAAATGGAAGAGAAAATTAAAGAACTATTTATTCTAAGTTACTGTATCCCTTCTCTTAGAAATCTAAAAGCAAAAATGCATGTACAAATTAACATATGGAAAATGTTTCTTTCACCTTATGAAGCTATCAAGAAATGTAAATAAAAACAGTGACATGCCAAGTAACAATTTTATGTCTGGAACACGATTAGCATAACAATAGGAAGGAAATCACTTTTGTGTTATGGTGGCAAATAGGTCCTGACTTGGGAACTATGTAGAAAGCAACTTAGCGTCCTCTATAACCATCAAACGTTGAAAAACTTGAAAGACAGTAAACAGTGGCTACCGAAACTCCCAACACAAGAAGAAAAAAAAAATGAACTTTTAGCCAAAGTCAGATTTTAAAGCAAGAACAAAGGAAAGTATATGATCTTGCAAATCGCCTGTCAATTTTCTGTCCTAAGTTCAGAATCGAAGAATAATTTCAGTGTAGGAATGAGAAAGGCCTACTGGGTTATCTACTCAGCACTTGGTTCATCTTTCAGATTTTTTATGGTATTATACATTCAGAAACCAACATAAAGAGGGAGGGGGTATATTAACGAAAGAGAAAAGCAATACTTGATCAGAAAGAGATAATTACCATTCTGAAATATCTGCCAAGAATAAAATATAGCACTAGTTGAATTCTTGCCAATTCTGCTTTTTGGTTTTAACCTTTATGATCTCTGTTGTAAGTATTTTCCATTTGTGCCCTTAGAGATGGTCATAAGGAATAAAGCTTTCTCTAGTCCATTGTGAGCATTTTGTAAACACACTTAAACTTTTAAATACAGATAAGAGAGAGAATTAACGCTATGAGAATTGTAAAACTTTCAACTTACCTTCACATAAGGCTATGCATTTTAAGTTACGGCTTTGCAGGAACTGGGATTGCTGTCCTTTTTTCTGTGACTGAAGTCCAGAAGAATTTAAAAATTAGAGTAAAAATGGGACAGTCATTCAAGTGAAAAAAAAGAATCATCATTAAAAAGTAATAGTCACTAAGATAGCTCCAGAGGTTTAAAAAAGGTCTATCTCGACCAGCAGCAAAATCCTTGAATTCTCTCTTAATGTCAATCTATATTTGTTATATCACTTAATTTCTGTACATAATCATAATTAAATTACTCTCAAAAACAAGCAAATTAAAAAATACTAAATTAAAGTTCAATAGCCTCACAACATAGAATTAGAACTCAAATTTATTTTTACCAGAAGCCTAGCATCTCTATTTAGAGGGAAACAAAATTAAAGTTGCATAATCTTTTCAAACATTAAAATGAATTATTCTAGATCATCTAACTACCCAAAACAAACCCATATTTATAGCATCATTAAGCCACAGAGGTTTCAGAAACATTTCATGTAGAAAATCTGGGGGTTTGTTTTTGTTTTCAGACACTAGACTAGCTATACTCTTTTTAAAATAATCTAAAGTCACATTATTCATCAGATGGATTTTAATTTGTCCAGAATGCTTGTTTTCTCTGAAACAACAAGGGATCTGTGTTTGCCCTTCTCTATGCCTGGAGTGTTCTTTCTCCCAGAGAGCCATATGGCTCGTGCACCCACCACCTATAGGTCTTTACTCAAATAGAACCTTCTCAGAGCATCCTTTCCTGATCACCCCATTTAAAATTCATTCGAGTTCCATCTTGCATCCCACAGCATTCAACATCCCTTTCCCCTGATTCTTCTCTGTAAGATTTACCCACATCTAGCATTCTTTCTATCTCAATATATATTTAGTTTATTTATATCCACTCAGTAGAACGCAGGCACCAAGAGGATTTGTCTATCGCTGATGATCACTGTAGCCCAATATCTTGGAGATGTCCAACACTCTTGTAGAAGCTCAATACATACTTATTGAATATTTATTGAATAAAGGCATTTTAGGGTGAGTTTCATTCCTGCAGGAGTAACAACCACTTAAAATAATTCTGCAGACTTAAAAAGCCTGAGTATTTATCGAAGTCCTGCCAGCTAAGGGAGCTAGAGTTCACTCATCAGAGGCAGTCACCCGATTAGCTACAACACCTGTGATGCGTTGCTGTTTTTACTGCTTGAAGCTGGCTCATCCTTGGCTGACACCTTCTGCTTCTTGTTCATCCCTAAAAACATCAGCAAAATAATAATTTAGGGACAAAGCCATATGATGCAGCTCAAAATACAATCCATCTACACTGCAAAGTTCCACTTTAGGCAAAAGGTTTGACAGCATCAGGCCACAGACCATCACAAAGGGCTCCTGAAGGAGCAGCTGCTGTGCCCTGAGCAAGCAGGGTGGAAAGTTGGTGGGTTCTGGAAATCCTGGTCAAGTTACAAAGTAGAAAATACACTTTGTTTTTCTTTGCATTGAAAAGAAGGCTAGGACCTTCCCTTGCATAAAATTGATATAATCAGAAAATTCTTAAAACTTGATTTTAAAAGGCATTTAGGACCTAAATTTTATTCCTACCATCTAGTGACTAGAAGAAGATAAGGGGTGGAAAATATAAACAATTTCAGAAAAATATATTTATACTGCAACTTAACTTCATGCTCAATTCCTGTAGAATTTACTATTCCTCCTAATAAAGGAAAACTATTTAAGTCCTTTTGTCTATGATACTCACAAGTCTTACCTTAACCTGTTAATGCCATGGCTTTTTATTGTGAAATATTTCAGACAAAACAGAATTAAAATTCCTGTCTGTTTTAGAATAGGTAGATTTGTAGCTATAGTGTATTTAAAAATGCTCATCTACTATCCTGAAGTTGAGAAGCCTATTTGTTTGCTGTTGTTTCAATAAAAGGCTTAATGAAAATGGGGCAAAGCCTATGGACCAAACTGCAAATGGTGTGGATGCAGGCACTTCCCAAGGCAGACATTCCCGCAAAGAGGCAGAAGTGGGTGTGGTCAAGCTGAGGAACAGGCGAAGCTATTAGTGCAGAAAGACGGTTCTGCTCTCTAACTCCTAGACCTGAAGCCCTCCAAACCAAGTATGAAGCTACTTCAACGTACTGTAGAGGTTCTTCCTTTTCTTTTTCAGATCAAGGACACTGAAAGAATTGGATGAAAGCTATCTACCCTCTTTCCAGACAAACATTCACACAGACCAATTTCACATTCATCTGAATCCCTCAAAAACCTTTCCATGAACCCATCTAAGGAGTCACTACACCCGTATAAGAAGCAGAAAATCACAGGACTCGAAGATGTGTCCTTATCTATGCTGAGATTGTATTTATTTATTAAAAATGGTTTGATATTACTTTTTTACTGTGTTCTGTTTTAAAAAGATTTAGAGTCTGATTTAAGCTGATTCTGATCATCTTTCCCACTGAACTACATGATGTTATTTCCTATACTATCTTACTCTCCTGATATTTATTTTCCTAGTTTTATTTTGGCATATTGTGTTTTCAAAGATCACTGCAACAATATCTCTCAACAGTATGTTTTTCTACAATGCGACTGTGCCACTCTTTCATCAGGAGATGGAGTCTAATTCCCCAGCCCCTGGATGTGGACGGGCTTGTGACTGCTTTGACCAATACTGTACATGGGAAGTGGCGCCACGTGAGTTTTGAGGCTGGGTCAGAAGAGGCATACAGAGCCCACCTGGTCCTCTTAGGACATGTGCTCTGGGAAAGGTCGAGGTGGAACACTGAGAAACCACTTGCTGTGCTGAAAGAGTGTGAACTTGGGCAAAAGAATCAGACAGGTAAGCCTGCTCAGTGTTCTCCTAGTTATTAGATCTCTCTAAGTCTCCTTTTCTATAATATATGGATCTTAAGACTTACCATCCAGGCACCATGTGAACAACATCTCCTGAAGTTGTTTAATGGAATCATGTAACCCCACACAACACAAGCATATAAGTAAAACCAACTATCTATGCAGGTATACGAGTATAAAAGCCTTTAAGTCTAAAGGAGAACTCACCAAACCCTGAGGCTGTTAGGAGGAAAATGTTTCATTTGTTATTTTATACAATTCTGTGTAGTTTCGATTTCTTTACAATGGGCGTAATTATTTTATATTTAAACAGAATAAGTTTCTGTTCTGAGAAAAAAAAATCACACAGATCATTGTGAAATATTCCAAAAATTTTTAAAGTACAAAGAAAAAATCACCCTGAATTTTACTACCTCAGGATTACGAACGCTAACAATTTGGTAGTCGTTCTTTCCATATTTTGAATTTATGAGGCTCCTCCTCAGCACATGGTTTCAGTTTATTCCAATATATTTTTCTCAAACAATCTCACTAAAATATTAACAAGAAGTTGTCCATAAGTAGGATGGTTCTGAGGGTGTTTTTCTAATCCTAAGTTTTCCATACTGCTTAAAACTTCTTCAATATAATGTGTAAACATTTTTCAGTGCTCTACATAATATTTTGTACATGCTATATTTTCAATGTTTACTGTAGATGGAATAAATGTAGAAACTATTGAAACAAAATTAAAATTAATTTTGAAACTGACAAAACATATGCTCCATCTTATATGCTAGGGGAAGTATTATAAATTCATCTTGACACGTGAGCTTTGTTTTTACTTCTGACATTTATCAAATGAATTTAATACAAATACATCAAATAAGCTTCATTCCCTCGATAAAAAAATTGTGCCTAGAATATACAACAACAAAAACTTAATTTGAGGTTGAAATGAAATACAAGCTTACCTGAGTAACCAAATGATATGCTTGACATTGGACTAAGATAGATTCCACTTCCATACATTGCACCGTGGAGCTAGAATGAGAGGAGGTGGGAAAGGAAACAGTCAGTTTATGGTTTCAAATGTTAATATTTCACAAAAGAAGACCATTGGTCTTATGCTGGAACATTAGCTCTTAATAAAATGATAAAGCTCTGATTTCAAGGTCTAATTTGAAAAGAGTACTAATATTCTTGTTCTTAAAATTCAGAGTGCACTGATATATGGAAAATGACAGCCAGAAAAAATCCTTAGTAAAGAGTTTCCACCCAGCTGATGACAAAGAGTCACTTAGTATCAAGTACTGGAGTAGGCTTTTTTTTTTTTAAATTAATTTATTTATTTTTGGCTGCATTGGGCCTTCGTTGCTGTGCATGGCTTTCTCTAGTTGTGGCGAGCAGGGGCTACTCCTCGTTGCAGTGCACGGGCTTCTCATTGCGGTGGCTTCTCTTGTTGCAGAGCACGGGCTCTAGGCATGCGGGCTCAGTAGTTGTGGCGCATGGGCTCTAGAGTGCGGGCTCAGTAGTTGTGGCTCACAGGCTTGGTTGCTCTGCAGCATGTGGGATCTTTCCTGGACCAGTGATGGAACCTGTCTCCTGCACTGGCAGGCATTTTCTTAACCACTGTGCCACCAGGGAAGCCCTGGAGTAGGCTTTTATGTTAATGACTCTAAAATACTGAAAATAAACGTGGCTGAAACACATGTGACAGAAGGTTGATCAGGACTCATCTGCTAGTATATCAACAAAATATCTTAGATTTTCATTATACGGCACTGTCATCCCATTCCTTACTTCCTCTAAATTTTTCAAGTTATGGAGAGTTTCATTAACTGAAACTCTTCGACCAGTCTACTACTCAGAACAATTAAAATTGTCTCTTATTATCTCCATGCTCTAGGGCCCTCATACCGTATTTAGTATGCACCAAATATTAATTCAATAAATACGTATTTATGGACATTTATATTTATGAACATTTATATTTATATTAAATGTGTATTTATGAACATTTATATTTAGTTGTGTCATCCCAGTTGTCATCAGAATATGAGATCTCGCACAGGTGACTGGGTTGAGGATTTCATCTCCTGACCTCCTTACATCATCAGATGAAAATCAGCTGAATGAGAGTGAGGTGGGATGCTGGAGATGAAGGGCGTAAATAAAGATGAAGACCACACCCACAGTATCCTGCCCATGTGGTGCCCTGCAGGCTGAAAAGCAGGTAGCCGATGGCTCTTTGGTGTCCAATCTCCATTTTGCTTATTCTTAGCCCTACCTTTTCTTCTGTTAAAGTATTCACACTGAGGTTGTGCTCAAAATACTTGAGTTGGAGTAGCAGAGAGAATTTGTGTAAGGTTTTACCTCTTTTGTGATAATTTTTTTCTATTAAGTTTAAAGTGGTTTCACTATTTTCTCATACGGGAAATCAGTTTTCTTTTTCTTTTCATCCCTATGTTGTGTATAGATCAATTCTGCTTGACTTATTTTGTGAAAATTACGTATGCCTATTAGAAAAATCCACGTAATTTTTTAAAGCATACACGCATCCCCTTTTGCAAGTGAAACCACCACCAGGACGGACTGCTTACTGAACTCCAATACTGAAGAATAATGTCTTGTTAAAGCATGCAGAAAATTTACCTGCAGTCGTGTATTAGAAGCAACAACCAGACCATTTCTCAGGATGGAGTGCCAGTTTTCAATGTGCGAGCCACTAAAACACAGGGGAGGGGAAGGAAAAAGCAAAAATCAACCACCTTTTTATGGGGGTCTCAATATAACAAGTCATGGTGCCTTCTCAGAGTTCTGGGTTTCCTAATCAAGTATCGTGTAGTGAACTGTCCAGTGCTAACAGCCAACTACTGAAAGAAGATGACTTCCTCCCTACACATTTCTGGAAGACTAAGTGGGTGACACACACCCCTAAACATTAAGCCATACTCACTGAAATGCAAAGGTGCTTCCGAAGAGTTTTTTAGCAGCTCTAAAATTGGATTCTTTGGCTGGTGGACTGCTGAGAAGAAGGAATTGATGGGGAGTGTGCATGAACTTCAGTTGCTGCCATTTAAAATAAGGATGCAGGAAAACATGTCAAATTTAACATACAATCAGGCTGATGACAATTTCAAACTTTACTGGTTTAAGAATTATCTAGTTTCAAACCATAATAATTTAGATTAATAGGGCACTCATTTGACAAAAACCCTGCATAAATGATAAATCGCATGGAATTGCTGATTTGAAGGATAATTCTTTAGGCTAATGGAAAAGGAACAGGAGACAGACAATCCAAAGTCATTTATATTTAGCTTTGGAATATGCTATGTAATCACATTCAAGCAGATCTGCCTTCCTAATTACATTTCTTTTTGAGACTTTTATTATTGAATTCCCTAAGTATCCACCAGCTATTCAACTGGGGAAATATCTGAATTTGCTAAGCAGAAAAGTTAGTTCAAGATTTTAAAACTGCAAAAATTATCATCATCATGCTTTATTTACATATATTTGTAAAATTAGAAATTGCCTACATTCAAATTATAGTTTCCCACTTTGCTCATGGAAAAAATTGAAACAAAGTCTTTTGAATCAGTCGCTTAACAAAATTTTCTAACTGCTGCCCTTTCACCTAAGAATATATGTACTTATACAGGAATCCAATATATAGGAATCTCATAGTTTAGAGATTCATAGATGGGTGAGCTGAGATTTTAGATACTGCTCCTAGGTGACGATCAGAACTGAAATCAGAGTCCATTAGCTTTTTCTTTATTTTGTAAGCATATTAGGCCGATAAGTAAGCTATCTGGAGGCAATATCTTCTCCAATATAGAAAAGTAAAGCTGTGCTAACATTAAACTGACAATGATAAAAAAGCACATCACCTTCTTCTGGTCAATCTCTAGATAATGTCCTCTCTGTCACATGTGGAATAACTAAATGATTTCACATTGACTCATTTACTTAAAAGTTCAGGGCAGCAGCCTAAAATTGAATTTGATATCTTGGAGAAACTTAGAGCTGGGGCGCATGTGGTCATTTCTAACTGAAGAATTAGGCTTGGCCTGAGTTAACTTCAATTTCCTGGAGAGGCTGCCTAAAAATCACAGGGGTCAGTTCTCCCGACTAGTAAGTAGCCCTCACATTTCTGTATGTATATGTGAAAAAACAACTTACCCTGTTAACTGGCAGTTTCACAATATGTGACCTATTACTTGAAATAACCCTGAAATTAATTAAAATAAGCCATCAGTCACAAATATATGCCACATATATTTAAAGTGTTTTTCCCCTCAGTTGGCAAGTGATTAAAACTTATTTTTGCTGTGACATAAACTAAATTGAGTAACAATTTTACTTAATTACATCATTTTGCTTTGCTTCCTGAAACAATTTAAAGAGCTGATATAATAAACAAGATACTTAAACCTGAAAACACAGATGTAGCTCTTTAAAACTTAAGAGATATAATTTTTAATAACCACAACCTCAGATGTCAGCAAAGTGAACATGAATATGCTTTCAAATAATGGTAATCTAAATACAAAATTTAGAAGTTGATTCATACATCTGCTTCTCCCTACACTGTCTAACTAAGAATGAGTTTTTATGTAGATATTTTTCCTTTCTTTAAATATTTGAGGATATTTGTGCTGATACAATGGTTTATATACAAACTGTTGTTCACCATATGTAGACAATGAAGTTGAAAAAAAATCAAAACCTCAGGTATCTGAAAGGACTAATTGTTTTATGCTTTGCAGTATAGAAAATAGTAACTAAAAAAATTGTAAAACATGTTGGTAAATTTTCTCCTCCTTGAAGGAAGAGTGACTAACAAGCTGAAGGAAATGATCACAAATAATTAAAAGTGAACAATCAGGCTAACTTCAGGGAAAAAAAGAAAGAGATTAGATATTTGAAATTTTTACTTTCATTTTGAATATGACTTAATATGAGAATTTTAAAAGTTAAAATAAAAACTATGTGTTATTTTACTCAATTCGTCAGAATTTTAAAGATAGATTATAAAAGATACAAAGAAGAAAGACTTCTAAAACCTAACTCTTGTCATGGTTTTACTAGACTATAATAATGTGTTTTGTAAGGTTCTGCCTAAGTGAAAGTTAAGTATTTAAGAGTCGTGAGGTGGCCTCTTCCTCCTTTGCCCATCTTTACATATTTTTTAAAAAACTTCCTGGCTGTAGCATGGAACAAGTACTCATTCAGACCAATTTCTTATAATCTTTACATTTGTATTACTGCCTGATAATCATGGTAAATTCCATAGTCTTTGAGTTGTCAGTGATTTCAAAGAGACGCACCTAAAACCCCCATAGGTACGGTGAGTAGGTGAGTAGATACTACTGTTTTCTTTTTGCAGATGAGAAACCAGAGGGCAAATTATTTGAAGTAAGTGTTGTAGAGCAAGGGGAGCTCTCAACCCACCCCTCAACTATAGCCTAACCCTTCTTTTCTAGGCTTAGCCTGGACTAATGCTGTGTGCCTTACCCGACTTTCTCTGAAACAGTGCCTCATCTGCAGTCATCAAACACAGAGTTTATCAAAGTTACACTATCTTTGTTAAGGGAGTAAATTATGCAAAACACACATTATAGAGAGATTTTCAGTAAGTGTTTGAAACAGTTTTATCACACAGAAAATTAGATGAAAATTAGTTTTATCACACTAGAAAATTAAATGAGCCAAAATGGCTTCACCATGTAATCTAACCAATCAAAATTTTTAAAATGATAGATAACAAACTGCTGTCGACTGCATCGTATATCCCTGCAGTGCATATGACAGCACTTTCTTCCCCTTGTGATGTCCAAATTTTAATTAAAGTGAGAGTCCTTAAGGACTCTTGGACTGTAAAATCCCCAGGCCTCACAGGCTTGTAGAACTGTAGCATTGCAGGTCTTGCAACATAGGCTTTTTTTTTTTTTCCTTAAAGCAGGCAGTAGGAAGTGATGCTGTTTTCATTAAAAGGAAAACTAAATTTTATACCATTGCAGTAAGGGATGAGCAAGGGGGTCTTGTTTATCCATCTGCTTCTTGATTTCCAGATATGGTGCCTGAAAAAAAAGTCATTATACGTTTTGATTTTTCTTAAAAATTCCTTTTTTTCTTTTCTCTTTTTCTTTTTTTGCAAAAGGAAAATCAGATTGAACAGGTATGCCTTATCCAGTTAAACGTGAAGCCCTGTGGTTGTGACATGATAATGGCAGCCATTACCCTAGTTGCTTCTCCCCAAGATGATATGAACTCTGACCTTCCATGCAGGACAAAGGACTTGCCGGAACGTTTTGATAAGAGGCTCAATGGAATTTAGCCTGGCTTCCATGCACTAGGCTGGAAGTCCCTGGACCACTGCTGAGTCTTTGCTCAAGAAAACCCAATGTTGCTAAAACACAAAAGGTACCAACCCATACAGTTAACCTTTCAGTAATTCTCTTATCCCCCCTGAAATTTCCATTTCCCCAGAGCCCCCCCTATTTTCACTTCTCTGTAGCCCCTTTTTGTTCCCTCTCTGTTTTCACTTTAAAAATCTCGGTCCCCTTGCCTTACTCGGAGGTGATCTCAGCTCACACCGCAAGTTTCTCTCCCCTACTGCAGTACTTGAATAAATCTGTCTTGTCACCTTTATCAAGCGTCTGGTTTCTCTTTGACATTTTTAACATTTAACTAACATTAAAGCGAAACTTGTAATGGCTATTACTCATGCTCATATCTGAGGGTACTGACTTCGGGTAGATCTTTACATGAGAAAATTGGACAAAATTTACATAAGACGATGACCCCTTCTTTTAAAAGTATTCACCCAGACAATTAACAATTAACAAATATTTAAAAGGAATTCACCCAGACAATTAACATTTTCCTAGAAAGAAAGGCAATCTGTCTGTGACAATTTAGGCCAGTATAATGTTATATTTATTTGGAGAAGTTTAAAGAATTTGACAGGATAAAACCTGACAGCATCCCTATGAAGTGTACACTGAGGGAGAAGCCAACATTACTATTTACCATCTTGGCAATGAAGAAACTGAGGCATCAAGCAATTAAGCAACTTGCTCAAGGTTGCAGGCCACGTCACTGATGAGCAAATTACACCACATGGGCCTCCAACTTCCCAAGCTGACACGCAATCATCTCCATTGCCTCCTATTAAAATAGCTTACACATGACCCAGAATAAAGGAAGCAATTCTTGGCACAGAGCTGATCCCAGAGTCAGGGTTTGTAGCTATTTTTAGATGCAAGAATGCTCTGGATCTACAGTATAGTATAAATATCCTATACCAAAGTCTTTGGTGACCAAAAATGTTTAATTGTATGTAAGGTACTGCAATAGGTTCTTTTTTCCCCCTAAGTGGAAATGCATTTATTGTTTTCTTTTCCTTATACAAATAATAAATGTTTGCTTGAAAAGGAATTCTGATAATGTAGAAAGGGCACAGAAAAACAGGTGGAAAGAATGACGGCTTTTAAGCAAATAATATAACTTGTGAAATTAAAGGATCTCTTGTTTACCACTGTCTGACACATACCATTTGTTGAATGGATGAATGAGTATTTGACTTTATAAATAAATAACTATCAAAAGAACCAAGAATCAAATTTGGGAATGTGAAAATGTACTTTGGGCTTCCCTGGTGGTGCCGTGGTTAAGAATCTGCCTGCCAATGCAGGAAACATGGGTTCGAGCCCTGGTCCGGAAAGACCCCACATGCCGTGGAGCAACTAAGCCCGTGTGCCACAACTACTGAGCCTGCGCTCTACAGCCCGTGAGCCACAACTACTGAGCCTGCGAGTCACAACTACTGAAGCCCGTGCACCTAGAGCCTGTGCTCCACCACAAGAGAAGCCACCACAATGAGAAGCTTGTACACCACAACCAAGAGTAGCCCCTGCTCGCCACAACTAGAGAAAAGCCCGCACACAGCGATGAAGACCCAATGCAGCCAAAAAATAAATAAATAAAATAAATAAATTTTAAGAAAGAATAAATCTTTTTTAAAAATGTACTTTGGATGCACATCTGCAAATGGAGTAGATGGGGTAGTGGGGGCGGGGGAGTGGCACAGAAGCTTTGTGGGCCCCAAGACTGGAGAAATCACTGTTCCCTCCCTCCCCAGAGAAAGGCAATGACTCAGAGTAGTACTTACCATAAACTTGCAAAGGCCTCTAGAGGCAGTGCACGCCTTGAAACCACCATATGCAAACTCAACCCATAATGTGTGGTATTGTCAATTAGATTGTTAATTTCTACTTATAATGATGAGCTTCAAACCTTTCTCCAAGTGTCTGGCAGTAGAAAGGCCTCAATAATTCAATAAGATGTGCTTTTCCAAGTGCTGGACTCCTGCCCAGGGATATATTGGACTTTCATAATAAACCCTGATCCTTGCTCATCAAACTCTTCCACCAAAACCTCCCTAATGGTCAAAAATATAAACTCATGCTCTCAAGGAGTCTGGTGTCTTCCAAAGTTCTTTTGAGATTCTGTGTTACATCTAAACTATTTACGTGTAATTTACACTTGACAGAATATTAGTTTTGATTTTAACATTAAAATGTTTTGAAAGTACTACCATTAATTAAAATTGGCAGTCGAGGAAGACGGTACCAGATTTAACTTTTACCTTAAGATATTCCAACAAATTCTTGTCTGAGTTTGAGAGCCGAGCATTCAGATTATGATTATGCAATTACCCTCCAAAGTCACAGTGGTAGCATGCCAAAACATTGATGTAATTTAATTAAAACATCCTAGTACAAAACAATTTTCATTTTTTTATGATTTTAATTATACTCTCATATAATAGAAAAGTCTACATTTCACCACATGGCCAGTACTCTCAGATATTTTAAAAATATAATTTCACTCAAGCAAAACTGAACTGTACAAGACCACAAGATGATAAACTTACTTGTGTCATTTCTCTAATAGAAGTTATGCTGTCCAATGCTTTCATTACTCGATCATAGTTCTTCTTCTGTTTGAATGGGGGAAAAAATAGTATTCACCATAAGCCTTTGCAAGTCTGCACGTTACTTGAGAGACATATTATTTCTGTACCTGAATTTTCCATCAGGGTCAATTTGAAAGCAATGACTGTGTTGTGTACACAAAAGGGAAGACTTTGGGCTTCCATGGTGGCACAGTGGTTGAGAGTCTGCCTGCCGATGCAGGGGACACGGGTTCGTGCCCCAGTCTGGGAAGATCCCACATGCCGTGGAGCGGCTGGGGCCGTGAGCCATGGCCGCTGAGCCTGCGCGTCCGGAGCCTGTGCTCCACAACGGGAGAGGCCACAGCAGTGAGAGGCCCACGTACCACAAAAAAAAAAAAAAAAAAAAGGGAAGACTTTAATAAGATGGCTCTAGGACATAGGATTTATAACTGAGTCAGAGGGAAGAAAAAAGAAAATAATGTCAGTTTTAGTGTAAATACATAAAATGATGTTCAGCTTACAGGGGAAAAGCTATAAATACACAAAAGATATTAGGCTCCTGATTCTTGTTGTCACCACTAAAAAATTAAGCCATGATGAATAAAGTAAGCACAGAATCCTTCTAAAACACAAAAATCCACTTTAAATCTTACAGTTTCATTTTGCTTTTAGTTCCTTTTGATTGGAAGATTGTTACCAAACAAGTATGATTAATAAGTGTGTAAATGACACCATACACTCAACTGATAATTCATTTTAAAGCACACTGAAAATATGTGCACTGTCCCCACTTATGAAGGAGGGAAAGTGTTTCCAAGAGAATTTTATATAGTCCTTGTTTCCATAAAATGATTTCAAGAGGAATAGTAATAGAAACTAAGGCAATTTGGGCTCTCATGTAATTTGAAAATCATGTTATTTCAGAAGAATTCTGCCAAACTTCCCTGAATATTTATAAAACTGTTTTCTCAAGAAATGTCAGTTGATCAACAATATGAAATAAACTTTCACTAACCTTCAGATAACTGGGGAGGGAGAGAGGGGAGGGCAAGAGAGGATGAAATAAAAGTACAAAAGAAAAGGAAAAATCTGTCCCTTAACCCATGATCCTTAAAATTAAAATGAGATTACATAAGTTAGAATCTCAAAAAATATATGCTGAAATTAAAATCATCATATTGACCATTATAAACCAATTTATTATAGTTATTTACCTACCTTCCATGCAGATGGGATGTGTAAAGATCAGAATTTGAGGGGATTAAATGGGTCTAGTTTCATGAAGGCAAAGTTAGGAAAATGATTTTAAAGGAGAAAAGGAGAGGAGAAGTAACAGGATACATGAAAGACAAGGTGGAAGTAAATCAAATTTGTGGAAAAAGAATCATATTTGCTAAATGGATACAGAGTTCGTGACAGATCATGGATACGATGAGACAGTAATTTAGCTAAGAAAGAAGAAAGCTAATGAGACCCAAATCTCAGTTATCATTAAAGGAAACTTGTGATTGACGTGCTAGGACGACTACTTACCCTCGGGTTGAAGGCCAGCATCTGAGGATTGTTAGGATCTACCACAGAAGGATATGGCTCGAAAATGACAACTTTTCTAGGAGATTCCAATGCGGACCTACACATGGATACTAGTAGATCTACCACCTTGAAATACATACATAAGATAGTTACTACCCTTCAGGTTTCATCAAATGCTTTGCCATTGTTTCTCCCTCTCATGGTAGTTAATTAGGAAAGATTCAGGATGGCTAGCAATCTCTGAAATCTGTAATTTGGGACTTTAGATCAAATTTGACCAAACCTGACTATTAATTTAAAGTAACTAATATTTAAAGTTACTTTAATATGTGTTATTTAAAGTGACACATATTAAAGTGACTAATACGTGTTGCTTCCAACTACTCACGTCTTCATATCTGTCTTTAACATGTCTTTGTTATTAACACATACTACATGCTAACATTGTTGTAGGTTCTGTGGAAGGACAATGAACAAGGCAGGTCCTTGAAAAGGTCTCGTGAAATTTTCCTTTCAATGGAGAAGATGTGCTGAAAAATCAGTTAAATATATGCTTAAAGACATACAGTGTCTGGCAGTGTTAAATGCTATAAAAATAAAGCTGGCATTAGAGACTTAAGCCGTAGGGGGTACGATTTTAGCGTGGTCAGGAAATGTGGTGACATTTCAACAGAGACCTGAGCGAAGTGGGAGACGGAGACGTGACTAACTGGGGAGAAACCATTCCGGGGGAAGGAAACTGCAGAAAATGAATCTGACATGCCCCAAGGACAGTAAATCTCCTGACACCATCTTACTTCTTCCTACTCTCCTCTGACAAAGGCTATTAATGTCCTCTGATTTGTTAAATAAGATGGCTTTATGCCTATGCGCGTCTATGACTCCTTCGCACAATTCACTAAGAGGCAAGGCGACACAGCAGTCAAGAGCGTGGCTCCCCTCCCTAGTTCCCAAAAACAACACGCTCTAGCAACTGAATCAAGAAAGCCGATACGGTCTAAACGGACAGAGCTCATCAGAACGGACGTACCTATAGGGCAAAGACAAGAGACTTCATAAGGAAGCAGCTGACTTAATCTTTATAGGGAAAGATATTTCCAGAAAGTTTTGAAACAGGCATTTAAAAAATGCACAGTAAGAGTAGGACAATTTTTGATTCTTATGGTTAACGAGGGGGTATTTTGACCTAATGACAGTAGGGCTCACTATGTTGTGTGTATACTCACAAAACACATCCACCCAATCACAGCATCCAGAATTTCCAGTGACCTAAAATAATTAGCAACACTCAAGCCATCGGGTATAGGATCTATAAGTAACACATTCCAAAGTACACAGACATAGATACCCACAGGACTTACTCAGAAAACAGTAGAACTGAAACAGCTAGTATGCTTCTACCACACTATTCCATTTATGTGTGTGTGTGTGTGTTTGCAGTAAATTGGATTCCAAGCAACAGATAATAATAATAAAGACAAATTAAAACCCTCCTTTTTGTTTTCCTCTCCCATACTCATACTCATCCAGAAAGATGCACCGTAACCCAGATACAAATTGTCTTCAGCATTATCTGGTCTCCTAATATAGTAAAACCCAAGCAAGAATCCTGAGAAAGAATCATCAGTAACATAAAAGAGCCTTTTCCGAAACTTTTGGGGCCATGAATTGGTACAGTCTTATAAATACCTTAAAAAATTATATGTCATAGGATGCATTTGAAGCTTTGTAAAAATACATACCCTTCATGTATGTATGATCAAATGATCTTTGACAAGGGTGCTAAGACCACTCAATGGGGAAAAGACAGTCTTTTCTACAAATGAGGGTGGGAAAACTGGATATACGCATGCAGCAGAATGAAGCTGGACCCTTATCTTACACCACACACAAAAATTAAATCAAAATAGAATAAAAATGTAAACATAAAACCTTAAACTGTAAAATTCCTACAAGAAAACAGGGGGAAGCTTTACGACATTGGATCTAGCAGTGATTTTTTAGATATAACATCAAAGCCATGGGCAACAAAAACAAAAATTGACAATAGGACTCTATCAAACTTTTATGCATCAAAGGACAAAATCAAGAGGGTGAAAAAACAACATGGAATGGGAGAAAATATTTGCAAATAATTTATCTGATAAGAGGTTAATATCCAGAATACATAAAGAACTCCTATAACTCAACAATAAAAAATCATATAAACTTAATTTTAAAATGGGCAAAAGAACTGAATAGACATTTCTTTTAAGAAGCCGTACATACAAATGGCCAAAAAGCATATGAAAAGATACTCAACATCACTAGTCATCAGAGAAATGCAAATAAAAACCACAGTGAGATATCACCTTACAATCATTAGGATGGCTACTATCAAAAAAACAGAAAATAAAAAGTGTTGGTGAGCAGCTGGAGAAATTTGTGCCCTTGTGCACTGTTGATGGGACTGTAAAATGGTGTAACCACTATGGAAAACAGTATGGAGGTTCCTCTAAAAACCTAAAAGTAGAAATTCCATATGATGCTGTAAGTGACAATCCCACTTCTGGGTATATGTCCCAAAGAATTGAAAGAAGGATCTTGAAGAGATGTTTGCACACCCATGTTCACAGCAGCATTATCCACAACAGCCAAGAGGTGAAAGCAACCAAAATATCCATTGACGGGTGAATGGATAAACAAAATGGGGTATACACATATAATGAAACACTATTCACCCCAAAGAAGGAAAAGCCTGTCGCCTGTTACAAAATGGATGAACCATGAGGACATTTTATGCTAAGTGATATAAGCCGGTCACAAAAAGTCAAATACTATATGCCTACACTTGTGAAGGATCTAAAGTAATGTAATTCACAGAAACAGAAAGCAGAACGGTGGTTGTCAGGGATGGGGGTAGGGAGAAAATGGGAGTTTTTCAACAGGTATAGAGTTTCAGTTCTGCAAATGAAAAAGTTATGGAAGTCTGCTTCACAACAATGTGAATATACTCAACACTACTGAACTGTGCACTTAAAAATGATGAATATAGTAAATTTTACATCATGTGTTTTTCACTACAACAAGAAAGGCACAAATGGATACAAAATAACCTGAATAATGTTCCCCTTTCAATCAAATACTTTAATTAAAAACCTTGTGCCCAAAGCTTCAAAACAATCAAAACTACCAAAAAAAGCAAATGCATAGTTTTGCCAATAGTTTCACTAGTGGACTTAAGTAAATTATAATGAAAATAATGGATGTAGGGGTAAAGAAGTTAATTAACAGAATATTTTTGTTAATATATGTCTTAACCTAACTGAAAAGAAACAGTGTAACTACCCTGGCAAAATTCCTTGCTGTCCACCGAAGTTACATACTCCTTGCTTTCAAGGTATAGGGCGACTACTGCCTGGAAGCAACTGCACTGCAAGCGACATTTCTACCCCTTTTGTTTAAGTCAGGCCATAAGACTAGTTTTAACCAATGGACAGAAAGTGGAAAGGGGCTGAGCTGATGAAGAAACAGGCGCTCTTTCTCCCCTTTTCTCCCTTCCCCTCTACTGTATGCCAGTATTGAAGACAGCAGACTCGTGGTGGACGGAATCCGGTTCCCTCAGTGATCACACAGCTGCCCAACAAACATTCTAACCGAACAGTTGTGTGAGTTAGAAATAAAAGCCTACCATGTTAAGTCACCTTAATTTTATGGTTTATCTGTTATAGGAGTTAGCATTCAGAATCTTTGAACAAAGAAAGGTTTATGTTACACTGTTTGGATTGGTACGCTATTTACATATGCTAATTTTTCCACAGAGCAAAATGATGTACAATGTATTCTGGAAAAGAAGTGAATTTAAAATTGTAGACTAATGACCTTCAAACATTTCAAGAGTAATTCCTTTTATCTTTTCTTTTTAAAAAAGAAAATTATATATGAGAGCCCCGAAACATAAAAGAATAAAATGGAGCTGCTGTTCTGGTTAAAGCAGTACTCGGAGGCCTGGAATCCCAGCTGCTGAGACACTCTCATCACAGCGCAGCCTCCTGCAGATCCCTCTGAAGAATGTTCTTGCAACCTCCAGAGCTCCTCAGAGCACCATTAGAAATTCAGGAGTCAACTGATGCAACAAGGCTACAGAGATATAGTTTTTATTTAGAAAAGGAATCCATTTCCATGTAATCTCCAGGATTATAATCAGAATATTGGGGTATCTCCTTTAAAGTGGTGAAAGGAATATTCCGCATTGACTTTGGAGTAGAATCACTAAATTCTCTGAGATTTTTGGATATTGATCTTTAGAGCTGAATCACTGAATTGATCTGATCGAGTATTTGTGCCTTGTTACTATCATTATATAATCCAAAAGTAATTTCACTTTAAGAACCATTATTTTTAGAGATGTATCTCTAGTAAGAGGGGAAAAAGCACCTATTATTCTTTCAACCTAGCCTACTGTTAATATGTTAGTTTTCCTTCTAATCAATTATTCCTTATTTCTAGGCTTTACTTCCTTCCCTTTTCAAATTGTATGCGGGATACTTTACTTCCAGTAAAATGCATAAATATTAACTATACTACTTGAAAAATTATACCTATATATACACACATATATCCATGTAAATATACATGTATGTGCATATGTACGCTCATACACACACCTGTGTAAAGTTTATTTTTACATAGCTATAAATAGCATATATTAAAGTACCTTTTTTTGAGCAATATTAGTTTCAAGGGATGAGAAAAATGTTACCATTTTTAAAAAGAGATAAAGACTCACCATGGATAGATACATTTGAGAAACCCTCTAAGTATAGGCTAGTCATTTTCTTCAGTTTTAGGGATTCTCAGAGCTTTTAGTATGCAAATTTGTGCACATTGGGTATAGGGGCAATATTAAGCTGCATTTTTGAAATTTATTTTAATCATGGAATCATTTTTCACATCGCATATGATCAATGTTCTGTTTGCATTATTTTCATTTATAACTCATTACATCACAAATATGGTCCTTAAAATTTCATCAAGTGGATGCATCTCAGTCTAGGTAATCAGTGAAATAACGAGGTTAAGGGAGTCTAAATCCATGAGGCATGGGCTGTCTGTGTTAACTGTTGTATCTCAGTCTAGTGTACTGCCTGTTACATAGCAGGCATTTGATACTTACTATAAGAATGACCAGACGTCTGTTGCGTGATCATTCTTTCCACCCATCTTTGTGAATTTTATACAATTCTTTTACATTTAGCTTCCTTTGATTTTTAGTGAGACTAAGTATTTTCTCATGTTTCTTTACTAACTATAGGTCCATATTTGTGAACTGTGCATTCATTTCCTCTATTAATTTGTGATGATCTTCATGGTTTTTGTCTCAATTTTTATGAGCTTCTATGTAATTAAGTTTGTAGCAAAACACACTTTTTTGTAAGTGTGTTAGCTCTTAGCGTTCACTATCTTCTCAAGTAAAAAGTGTGAAGTATGTATGGACTCAGATCTGTTGATATTTTTCTTCATGATTTTTTGTATCTGCATAAATGCATGAACCTGAGGCCCTACCTAGGCTGTGCACGCTTAATTCAACCCTCCTCTAGTGTGGGTATAATACTTTTAAACAAAACTATTCTTTAAGCCATTTGGAATTTGTTTTTGCACACAGCATAAAGAGATAACCGGTTTTCCCCCCCATGTTGTAGGTCATTTGTTCCCACCTTCACTAAACCATTTTTATTTTACAATATAATGTGATACCTCCTTTAATATGTATTAAATGTATTTATAACTTGACCTATTTTGGGGATAATCTGACTTTCTACTCTTTGCCAGTACTATATTTTTTCAAAATATCATAGGATTACATAATATGGTTTTGTATTTGGTTGGTCTAGCCTCACTTAATTAACACTCATTATTTTTTGTTTTCTGTAATTTTTTTCTCATCTATTTATTAGTATTTCAGTCAGGTTCCCTAAATGAACAAAAACTAGTTGAAATTTTAATGACATTGCATGAAGTAATAAATTTTGGCATCTTTACAACAGATTTTTTTCCTTTCCAGAAACATGGGATGCTTCTCTACTTTCAAGTTGTTTCTTTGTTTTTATATTTTCCTTCCTATGTCATAAACATTGCTATTGTAAAATTGAATGCTCTCTTTTTATTACATGTTCTGTCCATTATCTTTTCACCTAAGTTTTAAAAATAAATTGGCTTCCATTTTATGGCACTATAACTTTACAAATAAACATTACATAATGCAAAGTGCAAGGGTTTCAGTATCTCAATTTCACCATATAAGAAATAAACGCAATTATTTTTCAAACAATTAAAGTTGGTTTAACTTCTCCTCTTGGCAATTGCAAAAGGACAAAAAACACACATTAGATAAAGCTGGCAAAATTTAGTTTCTATCTAGAAATATCAAATGCTGGTTTGCTTTCTTAATCTATCAAGGAACTATCAAAAATTCATCCCAAAGAAAGGTAAAGTTAGCTAGTGGATCAGAATAAATTTTTCAAATAAAAATATAGAATAGTTAGTATCACATGTTACTACCTGAGCTCCAGTTGCTATTTCATCAGCAGCTTCATTCATTACTCCCAGGGTTTGAAAAGCAAATACACACAGCTCTCGTTCACACACAGTAGGCTACAAAAGAAAAGGGAATCAATTCAACATTTTTTCCCCATCCTCCAATTCCTAAATTAAATGTATGACATTCTTCATAATAAATAGAAAATGCAAAGTTTTAGAATATTAAAAAGAAATATTATTTACAATAGCCTAGATGTGGAAGCTACCTAAGTGCCCAATGACGGATGGATGGATAAAGATGTGGTATATGTATAAATACAATGGAATATTACTCAGCCACAAAAAAGAATGAAATATTGCCATCTGTGAGAACACGGATGGACCTCGAGGGCATTAGGCTAACTGAAATAAATCAAACAGAGAAAAGACAAATGCTGTATGATTTCATTTACATGCATCTAAAAAAAGAAACAAATGAACAAACATAACAAAATATAAAGTCATAGATACAGAGAACAAACAGGTGGTTGCCAGAAGGGAGGTAGGTGGTAGGATGAGAGAAATAGGTGAGAGAGATTAGGAGGTACAAACTTCCAGCTACCAAATAAATGAGTCACAGGGATGAAATGTAGAGTGTGGGGAAGGTAGTCAGTAATAATGCAGTATCTTTGTACGGTGACAGATGGTAACTAGACTTACCATGATGATCATTTTGTAATGTATAGAAATTTCAAATCACTATGTTGTGCACAAGGAACTAACGAAGTGTTGTATGTAAGTCAATTATACTTCAAAAACAAACAAATTCGTAGTAAAAGAAATCAGATTTGCCGTTACCAGAGGTGGAGGGGTGGGGGGAAGGGGAATTGGAGGAAGGCAGTCAAAAGGTACAAACTTCCAATTATAAGATAAATAACTACTAGGAATATAATGTACAACATAATTAATATAATTAACACTGGTGTATATGAAAGTTAAGAGAGTAAGTCGTAAGAGTTCTCATCACAAGGAAAATATACTTTTGTTATTTTATTTTCCATTAATATGAGATGATGCATATTCAATAACTTATTGTAGTAATCATTTCATGATGCATGTAAGACAAATCATTGTGCTGTACACCTTAAACTTACACAGTGCTGTATGTCACTTATATCTCAATAAAACTGGACGGGGGAAAAGGGAAGAAATATCACTTTAAAGAATTAAATTTCTAAATTTAGGTAACAATTAGTAAATAATCATTTATTGATACAGAGTCACAAATATGATTAAAAAATTCATTTTAGTTAGTTTTAGGCACTTGCACTTGGAATGATTTAGCAATAGATGAAAATATCCTTTAATTGGAAAATCCACCTCGCCTGCTTAATACACATTTGCACATGAGATGCACTTAAAAAAAAAGCAGATACCTAAGCTGGTGATATACTAATTTACCACAAAGCTGTGTAAAACAAATATAAAAAGGAGAATTCCATTTCTTCCTAGGTAATTTTCTCTGGAAGAAATAGCATGACTCTGCTTACTTGCTACCCAGCTCTTGAAAGATTGGTTTTGTTGGAAAGACTTTTGACTTCAATAACCTCCTGGAGTTAACAGCACTGAAATATACACTCTGCACTTGCTTTGGAAGAGCTCTCATCTTTCAAATCTGATACAGTGTCATCTGCCTGATTTATCTTATCTCCCAAGTTACATTGCATTAGGTAGCTGATGAGGCCTAACACGATGCAGCCTGTGGTGCCCGGCACAGCAGACAGCCGCATTTGTTAGTGCCATTGCTCCTATGTTCACTCATTTCAGAGGATAGTTTCATCTACTGCTTAACTAGTGGGGAAGGATGGCCCCATTCTGAGCATCCTCTATGTTCAGAATAGGCCCACATGGTAGCTTTGCAGACAAAAAGCAGGACCAATCACACAAAGATTTCTGATTGACATTCCCCAAAGAGAATCTTCAAAACAAATAAATTGATATATTTCCTTTGTCAGCCTTAAAAGGACAGTTTGATTCTATTTCAGAAACATCAGGAAAAAACTACCTATGGTAGGAAACTAATTGGAAAAATTTCTTCATCCAGCCTCAAGCGATATATACTGCTGCATATATTTGGATATACTTAGAGCAGACTGTTCAATTTCTACTACTTTTTCTTTTACTTTACCATTTAACCTATTCTTAATCTATTTTTTCATGTGTATGTGCATGTATGTTTCCTCCTCAACTTCCCCCGCTGACATTGGGTTGTTTCTTTTGTTTACTTTAGCGGAGCATGGTATGGTCTGAAATAATAACATCAACCATTTTATTGCATATTTACTATAGTGTCAAACACTGTATTGGTGTCTGAGGATAGTGAAACTATACACAAACAAGAACTCGGGTAACATAAACCTTGGAAATCATAAAGGGCCATAGGAATTAATACGTGTACTCTACCAGACACCCAAAGTTCACTGAGGAAGTAAACAGAGACACAGAAGGTACTTCGTTTTTGATAATACTACTGCCAAATAACTTTTTTATGACTAAAATCCATCAATCCCAAAGCTGAACATCAGGATAAGGCTCATTTAGTATATATGAGTAATGATTGGTTTTTATTTTTTTATTTGAACCCTGGATAATTAATTATACTTACTTTGTGATCATCCTAAAATATATGTATGTATGTATGTGTGTTCACACACATATTCAGGGAATATAAGTAGAAACTACCATTTTGGTACCAAATTGTTGCCTTATGCAATATAAATGAAAATGAAATAAAATATTCTGCTAAACTAGATTGGAAGATAATTTTGGGGGAAGATAATTATTTGAAATTTGAATATTCTATCACCACACTTTGTAGCCAATCCTACGTATTCATGTGCCACCCTGACTTTGTCTCAAATGATTTTTTACCAATTTCACCCAGACCTCCTGGTCTTTATCTTGGCTAACAGATGAGCAACTGTTAACAGTTCGATGTTTTCTCCTGAATTACTATTTCATCCTGCTGCCACATCTGTTTATACTCAAACCTCTAAATCTCCAAATTACATGGACTTACCAGCTGACCCATTATTTTAAAAAATAAACCTACGTTCTTAATGTAAAGCTATGGATTAACTACTTTATAGACACTCCTTTTCTTTCCCGCATTTTTTTTCACTGAAAAGTGGACTTTCTTCCCATACTCAAATTTGTAAGGCTGATTTCTAGGAATATCCTGTTACTGCAACTGTTTGAAGAAGGAAATCAGGTACGATAGAAAACGTGCTTTTGGCGGGGAGAAAAGAAAGTTTGCTATCATACTGAAAAATCTGAAGTAGAACTACACATTACATTCTTACAAAAATAATTTTATCTTCCTTTTTTTAATTTGGTAAGGAAAGTGCTATATTATGAATTTCTTTGATTATTCATGGAATAACCTTTTTAGACATGTTCATTAGTATTTGGAATTTCCTCTTATAACGGTTCTTTTCTTTTAACATCTTTATTGGAGTATAACTGCTTTACAATGGTGTGTTAGTTTCTGCTTTATAACAAAGTGAATCAGCTATACATATACATATATGCCCATATCTCCTCCCTCTTGCATCTCCCTCCCACCCTTCCTATCCCACCCCTCTAGGTGGACACAAAGCACAGAGCTGATCTCCCTGTGCTATGTAGCTGCTTCCCACTAGCTATCTGTTTTACATTTGGTAGTGTATATATGTCCATGCCACTCTCTCACTTCGTCCCAGCTTACCCTTCCCCCTCCCTGTGTCCTCAAGTCCATTCTCTATGTCTGTGTCTTTATTCCTGTCCTGCCCCTACGTTCTTTAGAACCTTTTTTTTTTTTTTTAGATTCCATATATATGTGTTAGCATACAGTATTTGTTTTTCTCTTTCTGACTTACTTCACTCTGTATGACAGCCTCTAGGTCCATCCACCTCACTACAAATAACTCAATTTCGTTTCTTTTAATGGCTGAGTAATATTCCATTGTATATATGTGCCACGTCTTCTTCATTCATTCGTCTGTCAATGGACACTTAGGTTGCTTCCATGTCCTGGCTATTGTAAAGAGAGCTGCAATGAACATTGTGGTACATGACTCTTTTTGAATTATGGTTTTCTCAGCGTATATGCCCAGTAATGGGACTGCTGGGTCGTATGGTAGTTCTATTTTTAGGTTTTTAAGGAACCTCCATACTGTTCTCCATAGTGGCTGTATCAATTTACATTCCCAGCAACAGTGCAAGAGGGTTCCCTCTTCTCCACACCCTCTCCAGCATATAGGTTGTAGATTTTTTTTTTGTTTTTTTTGCGGTACGCAGGCCTCCCACTGTTGTGGCCTCTCCCGTTGCAGAGCACAGGCTCCGGACGCGCAGGCTCAGCGGCCATGGCTCACGGGCCCAGCTGCTCCACGGCATGTGGGATCTTCCTGGACCGGGTCATGAACCCGTGTCCCCTGCATTGGCAGGCAGACTCTCAACCACTGCGCCACCAGGGAAGCCCTGGTTTTTTTGATGTTGGCCATTCTGACTGGTGTGAGGTGATATACCTCGTTGTAGTTTTGATTTGCATTTCTCTAATGATTAATGATGTTGAGCATCCTTTCATGTGTTTGTTGGCAATCTGTATACCTTCTTTGGAGAAATGTCTATTTAGGTCTTCTGCCCATTTCTGGATTGGGTTGTTTGTTTTTTTGATATTGAGCTGCATGAGCTGCTTGTAAATTTTGCAGATTAATTCTTTGTCAGTTGCTTCATTTGCAAATATTTTCTCCCATTCTAAGGGTTGTCTTTTCATCTTGTTTATGTTTTCCTTTTCATTAGGTACCATTTGTTTACTTTTGTGTTTATTTCCATTTCTCTAGGAGGTGTGTCAAAAAGGATCTTGCTGTGATTTATGTCATAGAGTGTTCTGCCTATGTTTCTTCCTTTCTTTTTTAAAATAGCAACTATAGAGGTAGCAATATTGTGAATAATTTATGTACTATTTAACACCATACTAAGTAAATGCCAGTGAATTTTTAAAGTAACAGTGTTATATCAATCATTTTTTACTTGAACATTCTATAGAGTATTCAAGATATAAATGAGTTTAATTTTGATATAACAATTTGCCAACTAGTTTTTGTAGATCACTGACCCTCTCCCATGTTTATCCACATTTTATTTGAGAGGAGTTCAAAATGTCAACACAAGATGGCGTACTAAAAGAAAGTTCTCAAATTGTAAGTAATCAAGATTAGATGTCTCACAGAAAGCACATACTATTCAAGGAAAGAAACTGATTCATTTTTCCTTAATAAAATATGCAGTTATACTGTAATTAGCATTCTCCCACCTTGAGCCAACTTCCAGCCAATACCGTGCTCCCAACAAATTCTGCTATAACTATATCATTTGCACAGAAAACTCCAGCATCAATTCAAAGTAAAATGTAGTCATTGAATAGCTATCGCTAGATAAGTGAAATTGTGTTTTATTAAACATACTTTAATGCAAAGTATGTATGCCTAAATATCACCCAAAATGTACATTATTTACTAATTCGAGTTTACAATAAATCTATTAGCTTCAATTTATAAAATATTATCTATTCTTAAGGTTATACTACTATATTACCTTCAAAAAATTAGTCCCTATAATGTAAACTGCAAAACCATGGCAATTCCCTCCTGCCATTACACATAACATACATAATATATCTGCAATATAATATTCATTATGCACCATTTAAAAACATGGGGAACTTTATATGTCCCTAAGTTAAGATTCATTTTAGAAATTTTTAAGCTAAGATGAATACATTTTTAATTTTATTTGAATCAAAGCAATTTAAATGTGAGCAGTAAAAACATGTTTCAAAAAAATGGCTTTAAGCCCTAAAGAATATTTTAGAACCTAACTGCACTTTAGAAACTTTGTGTTTTCAATGAATTTAAATTACTTCCTACTGAAAATAGAAATGACACAACTCAAGAGAATCTAGCTATGTATTTATATATAGCACAGTGTAGGTGAGTGGTTTTCAAACCTTTTTTTGCCATGGTCTTTTTTTTCAAACAAAATATTTCATGTAAGCCCAATATATAAAACAGATAAAAGTGGATACTGTTCCAGTTGGAGCATATGTGCACAGTTCAGTTCTCCTAGCTATAAAACAGGGATAAAATCAGATCTAGTTCACCAGGTTGATAAAAGGACTAAGTGAGAAAGAGAACCAAGTGAGATATGGTTTATAAAATCTCCTTGAGGTATACAGAGCCGTTTAAATATTAACAGTATTAGGTAACCTGGATAAGCTGTCTCTTCTACTTGTTTTAACCCAATGTATATACAAAAATTAGTGTTTAATAAGAATTTTCATTGAAGCATATCATGAAGTGGTATTTTTATTTTCATACCCGCAGTTTATCAAAATTCTTAATTTGTTGCTACACTATGTCTTGCTAAAAAAGAAATGAACAATGTAAATACAACTTCATAATTTAAAAACAAGTGTTGAAAACATATGAGAATAATTAAGAATATCTACTGGAAACACAAAACCTATATGCCTTTAATTCTCTGTGTTTCCAGTTTTATAGTCAGTACTTTGGCTGCTTTTCATGGTTCGGAAGATAGACACATTTGGGGTAGGGAAAGATTTACTGTCCATTAAGAAAGACAGGAATCCCACAGAGATCAAGACAGATCCACAATAAAATAGGATCAGGCCTGGTTAGTCCCCACTATACATGGTGATCCCTATTGCCCGATAAAACTAAAGTTGTTTGAACATTAAAACCAATTTCTGTTCAATTTGGATGTAAAATTGAACTGAAAGTTTTTTGGCATAATTATTTAGTTTAGCCTTTATTTCAGAACTTGAAATGTTAACTTCTACAAAATGCGTTGAGGGGGAGCAGGGAGAAAATAGCCTATGGTTTTTCATCCATTCTTTAACATCAGACCTAAATACAAGAAGACCTACCTGTTTTCCTCAAGGTAAAATGGGACATACCCAGGTTGACCCACACACTCAGTTTCCAAAAAAATGGTCATGGGAGTGCCTTATACTATGACCAAATTATAGCTGGGTATTGTTAATTTTCACTTTGAAAATAAGAACCTTAGTTACAAACATTTGTCTATGGTCCACAGCCAAGACTGGACCACAAAATTATTAGACTCGCAGGTTTCTCTGACCTTGCTTTAGTAGGAAAGAGCGTTATTCTCAAGAGGTGACAGTAGCATCTCAGGCCTGATAATCCAGAGCAAGTAATGTGGGACATTTTCACACAGCAGGAGAAGAAAAGGAAATCATAATTCCTACATCACATATTGATGTGAGAAACAGGAAAGTCTGTTAACCAGGGACACAGAGAATGAGCCTCCAGTATCCCTGACAAAGTTCCAACTTTGTAGGGATACTAAGCCACACAACCACATGAGTGGTTTTTTCCAACAGGATTCAGCAGCTCACGCACAGGGTTCAGAGAAGACAAACACCTGCATTGATCCAAGAACTGGGTGTTTAATGTGACACTAACAAAAAGACAAGGGCACTAGGAACTTATAGGCTGATAAAAGCAGTGGTGATTTTGGCAGTAAATCCTTGTTTTCTTGTTTTGCGAACACACTTGAAGACCAAAATCAACATTTTAAAGCATCTCCGAGACAGTCTAGCGCATTAACACTCTAGCTGATTCCAAAACGTAGAGAACCAGGGGTTTGGTTTTCTGATCACAATGCAGACTGTACTGCCGAACTGAAATTCTGGGACTCTGAACAAGCCTCCTGATAATGTGAGTTTTATGCAGACCCACAGCACTACATGTCAGGACTCACACCTGACAGTGATATTTATAACCTTTATAAACAAAAGAGAAAATCAGAGCATTGTGGTATTTCTAAATAAGTAGTGCTTCATGTTGCAAAAGTGTGACATGCTTACCTAGACCTCTGAGTAAAGTGGCAGAATAGGAAAGGAGTAAAATTTTAGGACTTCTGGGAAATAGGGGTAAAAGGGGACTTAGGTTATTTAAAAAACAATCAGGCTTGAAGAAAAGAGACAAAATATAAGAAACAATTTGAATTTTGACAGAGAAAGATCTAACAAACGTAATAAACATTAGGCAGAAAAATCTATGGAAATCGAGTTTTATGTAACCTATTCAATCACCCTATGGGGCTATGACTTATCCTCTTTATAGCTCGAGGATTTACTGCAGTTTTTAATGTGTTATATGGGCTGAATATTATATTTGTAATAATTGTTATACCTTATTGAAATTATACACTATGTACATTATTGAAATTATAGTAAAACATATTGCGATGTAAACATAAGAAAGAGAGAGAAAAAATGAATATATACCTGATTTAGGTGAAGGAGGTAGTTTTGTTTACTTATCTTCCTTTGACTATGAGATGTTTCTCTATTTTCATTTCCTGATCTGATTTCATATGTCACTTATCTTACTATTTAAGAAACCAAAGTAAGTTTTCTGATTTCCTTAGATAACAGTCTGAATTGAAGCAACATAAAACCACCTGATAACTAGCTATATTTATTTAGAAAACGTTTTCTCTCTTGTTTACAAAAGCATTTCCATTTCTAGAAAGAGACAGCAAACTTCATTGGTGCAGAAAGATAAAGTAAAACAGAACTTGAAGCAAGGCAAAGAGAATACTAACATCAACTATGACATTTCTATCACCTATTATAGGAATGAACTGACAGCAATTAAACCGTAAAGAGCAAACTCCCAACAATATGTGTGGTAAATTTCCAGGACATAAAAGTAGTTAATTCAAGCACATGAGTCAAGAGTAGCATCACGATTAAGAACCGTGGCCTTGGTGCCATTCTGCCAGGGTTTGAATCCTGTCCCTCTTACTTACAAGCAGGGTGACATTAAAAAAATTACGGTTTTCCTCATCTATAGAGCAGGGACAGTATTAATACCTGCCTAATAGGGTTATTTTGAGGATTGAATAAGATAATCCATATAAGGCACTTCAAAAACATGATTACATAAAAAGCATTCAAAAAGCTTATGCCATTAATAACATTACTATTATCTACGGCAAGGAAAATGCCATTGCCATGGATCAAGAAATAAATCAAGAGCCACAGATGCACAACCACAAAGTACAAACAGGCCTCCTTACTGGGATAAACTGACATGGTTAAAGGGTCCTCTCTCCTCTCATTGTAACTATACATTTCCGTGTATTGACTCAAAATAACAATCTTGCACAAATATTTCATAAATTCTGATTTAGTGAAGTTGGGTTTCGGAATAACAATATATCTCTTTGAGAGGAATAACTGACTGTCAAAAAATAGCATATGGAAAAAAAATAGCATATGGGTGGCAAGAAAAAACTCTTTTATATGTTTCCCATAAACAAATAAAATGAAACAAATATATCATAAAGCCTGAGTCGTTATGGTCATAAATGGATATTATATATGTTTTTTAAAGTATAAATCCTGAAATACAAAAAATTTCTAATAAAAGTACCTATTTCTAGGCTTTGCAATTCATCTCTTCAAACATATATTCCTAAGGACAGGACAAATCTCTCTTAAAAAGTTTAACAGAATCTAGTGTGGTGCGATATACTCATAAAGCCTTCAATAAATGTTTGTGATGCATTTTTGAAGTCAGACAAAATCAGGTTCAAAGTTCAGCTTCCACTCATATAGCTGGGTGATGCTAAATAAATCGCCTAATCTCTTTGAATCTTAACCGCCTTATTTGCACCATGGGCACAAAAATACCTACCTAAACCACAGAGTTTTGTGAAAATCAAATAAAGAAGCAGTATGCAAAATGTCTATACAGGGTGCCTAGCACACAGTGCTCAAGTCATCTGCAAACAGATTGCTTTAGTTTTTCCTGTCCAATATGGATACATTCTATTATTCTTCTCTTCTTAATTGCCTGGCTAGAACCTCCAGTACAATGTTGATTAGAAGTGGCAACAGCATCAAAAAGAATAAACTACTTAAAGATAAATTTATCCAAGGATGTGCAAGACTTGAACACTGATACTAAAAAAACAGTGTAAAAAGAAATTTTTAAAGATCTAGATAAATGGAGGGATACCCTGCATTCGTGGATTGGAAGGATTAATATTAAGATGGCAATACTTCCCAAATTGACTGACAGACCCAAAGCAAACCCTATCAAAATTCCATCTGCCTTTTTGGCAGATGAGCTGACCCTAGAATTCATATGGAAATGCAAGGGATCCAAACAGTGAAAGCAATATTATAAAAAAAAAAGTTGGAGGACTCACACTTCTTCATTTCAAACTCACTACAAAGCTACAGTTAGTCAAGACAGTATAGTACAGGTATAAGGACTGACATACGAATCAGTGGAGTAAAATTAAGAGTTGACCAGTAAATCAAAACATCTATGGTCAAATCATTTTCAACAAGAGAGACAAGATCATTTCATTAGGGAAGAAGAGTCTTTTCAACAAATGGTGCTTAGACAACTAGATATCTACATGCAGTAGAATGAATCTGGACAACAACCTCACACCATAAGCAAAAATTAACTCAAAAAGGATCAATGTCTTAAATGTAAGATATAAACTATAAACTCTTTGAAGGAAATAATTGGATAATAATTCCAATTATCCAATTGAGATCTAGGATATTGGATAATTCTCCCCCAAAATACCACTTATACTTTGATTCTTATTTCCATACTCAATAATGCCACAAATGTGTTAGTGAGTTGGCATTTTTTCGAAATCTTTACTCTAATTCTCCAGATTCTACTACATACCTCTTCTAACTGGAACAATGACTACCGTCTACTCTCTGTATTAACTATCTTTAAATTGTGCTTTTTTGAAAAAAGTGTTTACAAGTTTACATATATATACATATCGATATGGATGGATATAGAGATAGATGAATAGATAATGAAGTGATAAATAAGCACATGTGAGAAACGAAACATTTTGCTAATATGAAACAGCTTGATCTTTCACAGACTCCTTCAGAAATAGTGACTCATTTGTCAAAATTATGACTTTGTGTATTACGTAACTGGCTCAATAGAGAGTATTTACTGTAAATGCAGTTATTTACTTATTTATTCTTATATCTTAACCCTCTTCATTTATATTCTAAACTGCCATTCCACCAATGAGAACTTACCCTAAGCATGGGGCCATTTTGAAACACATGTGGCTCATCACAAACCACACAGTATTCATTCAACACAGGGATCCGCTGTTCAGCAAACTCAATCGTCTGAATAAGACAATAAAGAGAAAGAATGAAGTCAAGTTCATGAAGGATTTGAAAACCCACTAAAGGCTAAACTATTCCTACAACGGATGGAGGCTTGGCTCATACCTGCACTAGGAAGCCACGGTCTCGTATTGGAATACATTTGGCACCATTTGGCTATAAAAAGCAAAGGAGAAGAAAATAATTTTTTAATTAGGAAAATATATAAATTATAGCCTTTTACTTTTGCAACAGTGAATACAGATGTGATCTAAGATCACCTGTAATGTGAATTAAATCACTGATTATGACATCGAGATTTTAGAATTTAGTATAATGCCCTTTCCTCCATTACTATTGCAATCTTTGTTTAAACTAAATGAGCAGCATTCTTAATTTCTGATCTTCTAATAAAAATGAGTGGCATCTTTAAATGATCACAAAAACTCGTTGCCCCTATTACTCATCACTGATTGCTCCCACTTCCTCATTTAGATTATTTCAATCTCATTTTACAATCAGATAGAATTATTTCTCCAAGGACGTACTAGACAGCTGCTGTAAGGGGTACAATACTAAACTACTGTATTAGGCTTAACCATACAGGAGGACATTAAGACATATTCTTTTACAGAATATCCGAAATTATCTTTCTTAGGTGAAACTAACCATGGGAAACTTTCTACTATGTAACTCTGACATAATTACTTTTCTATATGTCTTTAATACTTAGTTTTGAGAAGAAATGGGCTTTGGGGATATCCACCTAAAATTACCAACATACTCATATACATTTTCTTAACACAAATAAAATTTCATGGTATAATTTACAATGTAATTTTAGAAATAAATCTATACAAGAGCACCACAACTTTCTGAAAATGTATCTTATTTTTTTTCAGTTTCATCTATTGCTTGGTATATCTGTATTAATAGTTAAAGAGTTAAATACGTTCCTCCCTAACACACACAAATACAAATTTACTAAAAGCAAACAAAACTTTTTGTCAATTCTTTTATGTAATTAATATACATAAGATAGGTCTGTTTCTTTATCTGAAACTGGCTATAATGCTGATTACTCTAGAGGTAAACTTTGTGTAAGAATGACTCCCAATAAATACCACCCAAAGTACTTAAGCTTTAATACAGTCACCTCCCAGGCCCATCTCCCCATGCAAAACAGCTTCAGGACAAAGTGACTTCAGTTTCATAAAGTAGACACTGAGAGCAGCTTTAAGTGAGTCTCAGGGATACAGCTGTAACTGTTACTTCTCTCCACAAGTTCATGGGCAAAGTTGTCCTCTTATATACAATAGGAAGGACACCACTCTTAATTATTGGAAATAAATAAATAAAATAAAACATCAACAATTTTTATCCTAAAAAAAAAATTATCAGACAAACTCTGAGCTCCACTACTTTTGTGAGAAAACCAGAGATTCGATAAACCTACTCAATAAAACATTAAAAATGCTATGCTTGCTTAAAAGGACAGGCTCTGTGAATCCAATGGACTTCCTTCCATTTTTAGTAGCATTCATTCCCGTGACAGGACTCTGGACTAGACATCAAATTGACAGCCACATTTATTTTTTCAGAATCAAAACCAACATTCCAGTACCAGTTGCAAATGTCTGGTATGCAAAATAACATCCAAAAGAAAAAAATTGTAAATTTTAAAAAACAAAAACAGAACTGTGCTTCTTTCCTTTCCCAGATCTTACAAAACAAACAAACTAACAAAACCCTCTACTGCCCCTTAGCTGACATTTAAGAACTCAAGATGAAAATATGTACGCACAGCAGGCTGGGAAGATGAAGATGATGATGGTGTTAAGATACCAATGAGCCCTGAGGTAAGAGAGAGCCTCCGGCCCTCTGCGCTGGGTTCCTTGAAAAGCTCCGTTTTGGATGACTTGGGGGCACTGGAGTAAGACTTGCTGAGCAACTTGTGATTCTTGAGTCCATATAATTCTTCCATTCTGAGGTTACTGGAATAAGACCTGCTTAGCAGTTTGTGAGGCTTCAGGCTGGCGTTGTGCTCACAGCGCGGGTCTCCAGAACAAGAGCGAGTCAAGAGTTTGTGCGACTTGAGAGCGAGGCAGTCCTCCTGCTTGACGGCTGCAGGGCAGGGACGGTTCAAGAGCTTGTGTGACTTAATGGTCGTCACCGCCTGCTCAGCCCGGGGGTCGCTGGACAGCGAGCGACCGAAGGTCCTGTGTGGCTTCGGGGCGCACACGTCCTCCGTCTTGACTGTGCTGGAACAAGTCCTCCGCAGCAGCTTATGCGTCTTGGAGATCCCGTCTTGCTCCGATTTCAGTTTGGATTTGCTTTTTCCACAACCAGGGGGAGGATAACTTGGCGACCTTCAAAATGCAACAATTAACAGGGCAAATCGTGAGTGCAACAGACCATGGAGAACACTTGTCGGGCTCAATCAACTCAACTCTGTTACAAATACCATGTCTTTTTAATCCAGCTTATCCAGCCAAAATGGAAACCAAATATGTATGGAAAGATCACAGGGACTGAATTCTATGTTTCCTGGAAAGCAAAAAAGGTTTGTCCAGTTTGTTTTTCCCTCCTACCTATCCCAGAGCCCTATGAAGGACTAATTTTGGTAGGGAAAACTCTATGTGATTAGAAACCAAACAATGTAACTTTAGTAAATTTAACCCATGTAAAGGAAACACAAACTCGAAACATAGAAATGAGTATCCGTGTTTTTTGATGGAACGGATGTAACTTGGTCTGTTCTTTAAAGTCATAAAGAAAATAAACAGATGCCAAGACTGTAGCAAGAATGCTTTGAGTTAAATAAGCATGGAATATCACAGGTGCAGCGTTTAGTAAGACGATGGAAAGACGTCTGTTACCCACCTGCGCAAGGTAGAAAATAGATGCAGGGGAGACTTCACTTTCTTCTCTGACAGCTTCTTATTGTGCAGGCAACTAGATTTTTCTTTGCTCTGTTTCCACTGCTGTGTAACAAATGTCTGCATGATTCTGTCAAACCAAAGGTCAGTTTGTTATCACAGTTCCAAGGTCATTTAATATCAGATTTCTGTATGGATTATGTAGAGAATGCATTTATCAAAGGAAAATAAATGCATGGTAATTAGGCGGAGTTTAATTTTGAACCATACAAGATGTCTTCTTGTGTAGGAAAGCATCCTATAGAAAATTTCTATGATTTTACTGTGTTACGATTAATAATTAATTAATTACTGTGACATAATTAAAAATACAAACGATTAAGAAGTTGATAAAAGAATAAGTATATAAGGAGATTTATAAGGACGGCCTTTAGGATCAACACCTTTAGCTGAGGTGGCAAGAGAAAAGTCTGAATTATTTTGTTGGTGCTAGCAACACAGGTTTTAAAAAATGTTTTGTTAGTAATTATGATCTATTAAGATAAAGTAAAGTTCTTTTCCTTCTCCTTGATTTGCTTATGTATTTTTCTTCATGAGAAGGAAAACAAAATGAAAGTACAAAATCGTAAACAAAAATAAGCCATGCAAAATTGACTCTATGGAGAATTAGGAGGTCAGCAAGTTTTACGTTCAGCACAGCCGCCATTCACTTTAAAATGTGCTGGTTTTTTAAAAGATGGTGAGCCTCTAAGAATTTTTAGTTCCTATCCTAAGGCAGGAATTTGGTAACTTTTGATCTCAATATTTTCTAAGTCAAGACCATGGCATCACTGTTTTGTGATAAAGAATTCTAGAACGTCAAAGGTGGATTTAAGAAAGACACAGCCTTGTTTTCTGAGAAGGGTCTCAGGCTGTGACAGCTTCTCTGGATCCCATCCCTCCAGTGACAATGGAGGAGGGTCCCTTAAGGCTGATACTTAAGTAGAGGCAAAATTTTACAATTAAACATTGTGCGTAGTAAATTAAACACTTTGATTTTCTTTCCCAAGTCAATTCAGCAGGTCCTGCTTTCCTGCTCTTTTCAGTTGTTTCTAACACAGATTGCTTTTGTACCAGGAAGATGGTACCAATATCTACTATTTACAATACAGCAGGGTGTGAAAGAGGAACTTTATATACAGATTTTTTTTCTCCTTCCACACATTCCACAAGTAAGGTGAGGAAATGAAATCTGTCCAAGTTAGCCTGGATTGTAAGCAGAGCTGTAACACCTATGTTATCCAACACGGAGAGACCTATGTTAACGTATGTTATTCAAAAGGGGCAGCTGTGACTCTTAGCACTAGGCCAATTATTATTTTCTTGAGATCCTTCAGGTCTCACCACATTAACTCAGATCGCCAGAAACTACATCACTCAGACTAACTACCCCAAACTTTAGTGAGCTAGCTTAGATGAATTCAGAGGAAACGTGCAATTATTTGCAGTCTTTTTAGCTGTAGAGGTAGTGAGGAAGAAGGGGGTAAAGCTGCAGTCAGTGATGCATGATTCCAAATTTGCAGTAAATTCTCCCTAGAGCTCAGGACGAGGGAAAGTTCTTATCTTCCACTTAATCTTTGAAGGTTTTTTTCTCCCAAGATTTCATCAAGATTTAAATGTAACAGTAATATTAAGGTCATCATTTTCCCTTGTACTTAACCTGAAATCTCCAGTGACACCACCCTTTGTACCAAGCAGATTCAGATTCTTTTCCTCCTATGAAAAATTGCCATTCCTGTGTACCACTCCCTAAGAAACCAAGCAAGTGCTTCTCTGATTCTTGACAGACTAACTGGAACAAAAAATAACAAGTAAAAGAGCTAAAATTGTTCCCACTTTCATATTACATTAGCGTTCTAAAGTGTGACTTCAACATCTAAAACTAGTAATTCTTAAACTTGCACACCCAAATCCCTACATGTTCTTGGATTCGAAAGGGAGGAGTTAACTACCTCCTATAAGAAATTCAATATAGTGTTTCATTTCAACTGTGATCTGAAATATACACATGAGCACGTTTGGTATAATGACCACCCCCTTATAATAGAGAGCCACTGAGAGATTTCAGTGCTCACACTGGTGTTTGAGTTTGTGCTGTCACTAAGAAGAACTACTATAATTGCCATTGGCTGATGATAAAAGAAGGGAAAAAGACTTCAAGGTAAATTATACATTCACATCAACTGAAGACCGGATGAGGTCACAGCCAGCTATGTGAACAAAGCTTCCAGGGTAGTTCAGAAGAGAAAGGGAATACACGTGGGTAACATGATGATCCTCTACATGCTGAAATGGGCACTATAGTAGTCAGTACTGTGTTCAAACTGTGGTGGTGAAATAGCTTCAGCGAAATGACACCACCCATCAAATTAAATTAGTATATTAATTTGAAATTTGAATGTTTCATTTTGATTTGCACATCAGTTATAAATTGAATTTTGTGTTATAAATGTGAACTCAACATATGAAGAATTTACACCATTCTTTATGTTTGTATATACTTCAGGCAATTTTGGAGATTTGCAATGTATTTTTTTCCTTTTAAAAACAACTTAAGGGGCTTCCCCGGTGGCGCAGTGGTTGAGAGTCCGCCTGCCGATGCAGGGGACACGGGTTCGTGCCCCGGTCCGGGAAGATCCCATATGCCGCGGAGCGGCTGGGCCCGTGAGCCATGGCCGCTGAGCCTGCGCGTCCGGAGCCTGTGCTCCGCAACGGGAGAGGCCACAACAGTGAGAGGCCCGCGTATCGCAAAAAAACCAAAACCAAAAACAGAAAAAAGCAACTTAAGTTTGATCAACATCAATTCAACATAAAGTCACACACAGTTTAAGATTATTTCCATAGTCTGTGATATGCTTTGCCTTTGATTGACAGATACCCTATTCAAGGCTGATCACTTTATTACATCTGTTTGGGGTCAGTATTTTCTCTTTCAGGCTCTTTTAATGACGTCACATTTCCCCAATATCCATTCAATGATGAAAATATATTCCAAGCCTTATTAAGACAAAGGAGTATCTAGGATTATATGAGAGGCAGATTAGTGGATGGATCAAAAGTATTGATATGGAGTCAAATTCTGGCTGTACCACTTTCTCAGTGTGTGAGCTTAACCAAGTTGCTTAAGCTCCCGGGGCCTCGGCTTCATCATCTAGGAAACATGGAGAGTAACAGTACCTGCTTGATAGGGTTGTTGTGAAGATCAAGGGAGCTAATATATGTCACTATTCTAAGTGCCTGACATGTAAGCAGCACTGCATAAGCATTTGCTGTTGCTGTTGTTTAGACTCTTACTGCCAGGAACACACAAGATAAAGAATCACAGAAAAAGTTTAATGAGTGTTTCTTATTTCCTGAGCAAAAACAAAGGGCCTAGATTCTAAATCTGCCTTCCTAACTTGCTGTATGTTTCTGGAAAATAACCTCTTTATATTTCAATTTCCTCTTATGACATTGTGAGGATGAGATCAGATTTTGAAATTTTATTATATATAATTTTAGACTAGAAGATCACAGACAAACCCAGTTATTTATAATTAAGGAAAGAAACTAAATTAGTCTAAAATTTATCAAGGGTCATTAAATAAAGTTCTAGTTCATATACCAAACTTTTCATATAATTAAAATCTGCCCATAAAAGTAAATAACTTTTTAAAAATGTTAAACATTTGGGTGGAACTATTAATAAAATGTTACATATTCTACAAGGTGATTCAACAGTGAATACAGAGTATAGCTTTCCTTAATTTCTCAGGGTGGGGATTACACACATAATTTCTTTTTCTGAGCTCAATGTCCTTAAGGGTAGGAAGCTATCTATTCCTAGGCTTCTGTGCTTTTATAATTGTTGTCTCATTTGGACCAATGGCATTTCACCCCTCCCCCCAAAAAAAGTTCTTAAGTGGCTTACAAAAGTACATAAAGTAGAACTCCGGACTTTGAGTGATAATCATAGTCAATATAGATTCTTCAGTTGTAACCAATGCAGCACTCCAGCAGGAGATGTTGATAATAGGGAAGCTATGGGCAGGGGCATATGCAAAATCTCAGTACCTTCCTCTCAATTTTGCTGTGAACCTAAAACCGCTCTTAAAATAATGAGGGAGAAAATTGGATGAGGGAAAAAAATCATAGGGGGGAAAAAAAATGTGCTAAGATGAGGTGGTGGCCAACTTGAATGGCTTAACATAGAAGGCAGGCTCCATGCTTAGTTCCAAGACCTGTAAGATACTGGCTTGAAAAACAAAATCCAATTGAAAAAACAAAGCCAGTTGCACGGGAAAAGGATACCTAATCCGGGACAGGAAACTGAGAAAATTTCCCCTGTGATTTTTTTTCCCTCACCCAATTTTCTCCCTCATTTTAAAAATTATTTTTAATTTAATGACTTTATTTTTTTAGAGCGGTTTTAGGTGCACAGCAAAATTGAGAGGAAGGTACTGAGATTTCGCATATGCCCCTGCCCATAGCTTCCCTATTATCAACATCTCCTGCCGGAGTGGTGCATTTGTTACAACTGATGAATCTATATTGAGTCCTTAAAAAGAAAACACTGCACAATATAACGTGCTAAATATATGTTGCAAATTGAATTTAGTTTCAAAGATGTGGAATTCTAAACATTAAGGGTTTATCTTCTAAGTTTTCTATGCCCACCTCCTCAGGTGGAAGGCAGGATGTTAGAGGGAGGAGAGCGAATCCAGGGGGGGCAGATGGAAGGAATCTGGCTCAGTTCTAAAGTGAGCTCTGCCAACTAAATTATTGATGCAGCTCTTAGCATCAGGATGACTTCCGCTCCTGAGGCATTTACTTCAAAAAGCTTTGTTGAATAAAAATGGGGCGGGGAGTGGTGAGCAAAATGAGAACTCAGTTCTCTTTAATAGAAATTTGTTTTTTAGTCATTGGAAAACTTACTTTTTCAGCTGATGTCCCAGTCCAAATCTCTCTTTTGTGGAAATCTGAAAGACATCAACAGTGGGCACTGCAAAGGAAAAAAAATCAGCCTAAATGTTGAGTTGAAACTCAACCATCAGCCAGGAAAAAGTCTGAAAAGTAATATATATATATATTACTATGTATATGTAATATATATGTATATACATACATACACATTTTAAAATAGTCTACACACAATCCTACACATGGCTATTTATGCTTTATAGAGAGATTTTGGAGATCATTCTAGGTCAGTATATATTATATATACTAATGTGTAATATACGCATATGTAAATGCACAATATATATAATAATGAAGAATGATCTCCAAAAATATATATTAAGTGTAAATAGCCATGTGTAGGATAGTTTGCACACTATTCCTTAGGTGGAAGAGAGACATGTTGGTATACACACAGACCTTTTTTAAAGAATAAAACAATGGAGGATGACAGTAGGCATAGGATACTCACTTTTCACTGCACACCCTCTTGTGTGCTTCATATTTTTATCAGATATATATATTTCTATAAGTTAATAACTATGCTGCTTATGAAATTGATAACCTCCAAAAGAGTCACTCACCATTCATTAGTCACTGGTTTAAAGGGTATTTATTGTTTTCTCACTGTGCCAGCCACTATAGATAGAGCAGCAAAAAACACACCCATATCCCTGCTCTCATGAGCCTTAGTAAAGAGAAGGAGACAGACAAAAAATATGTAAGAAAATAGATTAAATGTCACGTGGTGATAAAGGCTCTGGATAAAAATAAAGACAGAAAAGGGTGGGGGGGGGCTGAAGGTTATGTGGGCATAAACAGACTTCAACATCAGATAATATGGTATGAAGAAAAGGATCCCAGCCAGAGGAAACAGGGCAGTGCCCCTGAGGAAGAAATGTGCTTCAGTATTCTAGGACCAGCAGGGACAGCTGGAGAGGAGTGAACAAGGTATCTCATTAGGAGATGAGATGAGAAAAGGACCACAAACAGTGTAGGTTCCCTGTAACGAGCAAGGAGAGAAATAGGAAAATCAGTCTGGAGCTCATTACAGTAATTAAGGGAAGAGTATAGTGGCTTGGATTAGCAGAGATGGTGAACATTTTGGATTCACACTCTCTGGGAGAGCTGACAGATTTTGCTGATGGACTGAATTTAAAGTGTCAGAAAAAGAAAGGAGTCAGGGATGAATCAAAGGATTTTTGGCCTGAGCAACCAGAAGGATGAAACGTACCAATTCCTGGTACGTGAAAGACTGCAAGAGAATCAGGTTTGGAGCAGCGGGGAAGACTGCCAACTTGACTCTGGCTATTGTAAATTTGAGATGCTTATTTGTCACTCAAGTGGAAAAGTTAAGTAGGCAACTGGATAAAGAAATCCAGTGTTTACGCATTTCAGATGAGAGGAATGTGCTAAAGACATAAATGTGGGGGGAATTCCCTGGCGGTCCAGTGGTTACGACTCCGAGCTCTCACTGCCGAGGGTCCGGGTTCAACCCCTGGTAGGGGAACTAAGATCCCACCAGTCCCACGGCACAGACAAAAAAAAAAAAAGACTTATATGTGGAACAGCAAAAATGCATATGTACTTAAAGGCACGAGGCTGGATGAGAAACGAGTGAGTGTAGATGGCGGAGAGAAGTCTAAGGATTCAGCCTGAGCCATTCAGTATGTAGAGGCTCAGCAAACAAGGCTGAAGAGGAATGGCTGGGAGGGTGGAAGATTCCAGAGTTAATATGTTAATCTGGACATATATTCAAAAAAAATTTCCAAGGAGGGGGTAAACAACTGTTATCAAATGTTGCTAAGTTAATTAAGATGAGGATTCAAAATTGGTCATGGGGTCATTAAGCAATATTCTAGTCACTGGTGACATTGACAAGAGCAGCGTTTGTGAAATGATGCATCCAAAGCACATCTACAGCGTATTCAAGGAGAAAAAAAGAGGAAAGAAAATGAAGGAAGCTAGAGGGCAGACAGCAGAAGCAAGAAGAACTACAATCCTGCAGCCTGTGGAATGAAAATGACATTCACAGAAAGACAGACCAAATGAAAAGGCAGAGGACTATGTACCAGATGAAGGAAGAAGATAAAACCCCAGAAAAACAACTAATATATATGTTGTCTACAAGAGACCCACTTTAGACCTAGGAAACATACAGACTGAAAGTGAGGGGATGGAAAAAGATATACCATGCAAATGGAAATCAAAAGAAAGCTGGAGTAGCAATACTCATATCAGATAAAAGAGACTTCAAAATAAAGAATGTTACAGGAGACAAGGAAGGACACTACATAATAATCAAGGGATCAATCCAAGAAAATACAGCAATTATAAATATATATGCACCCAATATAGGAGCACCTCAATACATAAGGCAAATGGAAAAAGCTATAAAAGAGGAAATCGACAGTAACACAATAATAGTGGGGGACTTTAACACCTCACTTACACCAATGGACAGATCATCCAGAAAGAAAATTAAGAAGAAAACACAAGCTTTCAATGACACAATAGAACAGATAGATTTAATTGATATTTATAGGACATTCCAGCCAAAACCAGCAGATTACACTTTCTTCTCAAGTGTGCAAGGAACATTCTCCAGGACAGATCACATCTTGGGTCACAAATCAAGCCTTGGTAAACTTCAGAAAACTGAAATCAGGGCTTCCCTGGTGGCGCAGTGGTTGAGAGTCTGCCTGCCGATGCAGGGGACGCAGGTTCGTGCCCCAGTCCAGGAAGATCCCACATGCAGCAGAGCGGCTGGGCCCGTGAGCCATGGCCGCTGAGCCTGCGCATCCGGAGCCTGTGCTCCGCAACGGGAGAGGCCACAACAGTGAGAGGCCCACATACAGCAAAAAAAAAAAAAAAAAAAAGAAAACTGAAATCATATCAAGCATCTTTTCCGACCACAACGCTATGAGATTAGAAATAAATTACAGGGAAAAAAACACAAAAACCACAAACACATGAAGGCTAAACAATACGTTACTAACTAACCAAAACATCACTGAAGAAATCAAAGAGGAAATCAAAAAAAACCTAGAGAAAAATGACAACAAAACACGACAATCCAAAATCTATGGGATGCAGCAAAGCAGTTGTAAGAGGGAAGTTTAGAACAATATAAGCCTACCTCAAGAAACAACAACAAAAATCTCAAATAAACAATCTAACCTTACATCTCACCTAAAGGAACCAGAGAAAGAAGAAGAAACAAAACCCAAAGTTAGTAGAAGGAAAGAAATCATAAAGATCAGAGCAGAAATAAATGAAATAGAAACAAAGAAAATAATAGCAAAGATCAATAAAACTAAAAGCTGGTTCTTTGAGAAGATAAACAAAATTGATAAACCTTTAGCCAGATTCATCGAGAAAAAGAGGGAGAGGACTCAAATCAATAAAATTTGAAATGAAAAAGAAGTTACAACGGACACCGGAGAAATACAAAGCTCATAAAAGACTACTACAAGAAACTCTATGCCAATAAAACGTACAACCTGGAAGAAACAGACAAATTCATCGGAAGGTATAACCTTCTAAGACTGAAGCACGAAGAAATAGAAAATATGAACAGACCAGTCACAAGTAATGAAATTGAAACTGTGATTAAAAATCTTCCAGCAAACAAAAGTCCAGGACCAGATGGCTTCACAGGTGAATTCTATCAAACATTTAGAGAAGAGCTAACACCCATCCTTCTCAAACTCTTCCAAAAATTGCAGAGGAAGGAACACTCCCAAACTCATTCTACGAGGCTACCATCACCCTGATACCAAAACCAGACAAAGATACTATAAAAAAAGGAAATTACAGACCAGTATCACTGATGAATACAGATGCAAAAATCCTCAACAAAATACTACCAAACAGAATCCAACACACATTAAAAGGACCATACACCATGATCAAGTGGTATTTATCCCAGGGATGCAAGGATTCTTCAATATACACAAATCAATCAATGTGATACACTATACTAACAAATTGAAGAATAAAAACCATATGATCATCTCAATAGATGCAGTAAAAGCTTTTGACAAAATTCAACACCATTTATGATAAAAACTCTCCAGAAAGTGGGCACAGAGGGAACCTACCTCAACATAATAAAGGCCATATATGACAAACCCACAGCAAACATCATTCTCAATGGTGAAAGCATTTCCTCTAAGATCAGGAACAAGACAAGGTTGCCCACTCTTGCCACTATTATTCAACATAGTTTTGGAAGTCCTAGCCACGGCAATCAGAGAAGAATAATAAACAAAATGAATACAAATTGGAAAAGAAGAAGTAAAATTGTCCCTGTTTGCAGATGACATGACAGTATATACAGATAATCCTAAAGATGCTACCAGAAAACTGCTAGCGCTAATCAATGAATTTGGTAAAGTAGCAGGATACAAAATTAATGCACAGAAATCTCTTGCATTCCTATACACTAACAATGAAAGATCAGACAGAGAAATTAAGGAAACACTCCCATTCACCACTGCAACAAAAAGAGTAAAATACCTAGGAATAAACCTATCTAAGGAGGTAAAAGACCTCTACTCAGAAAACTATAAGATACTGATGAAAGAAATCAAAGATGACACAACCAGATGAAGAGGTATACCATGTTTTTGGGTTGGAAGAATCAATATTGTGAAAATGACTAAACTACCCAAAGCAATCTATAGATTCAGTGCTATCCCTATTAAATTACCAATGGCATTTTTTACAGAACTAGAAGAAAAATCTTAAAATTTGTATGGAGACACAAAGACCCCAAATAGCCAAAGCAATCCTGAGGGGGAAAAAAGGAGCTGGAGGAATCAGACTCCCTAACTTCAGACTATACTACAAAGCTACAGTAATCAAGACAATATGGTACTGGCACAAAAACAGAAATATAGATCAATGGAACAGGACAGAAAGCCTAGAGTTAAACCCATGCACCTATGGTCAACTAATCTATGACAAAGGAGGCAAGGATATGCAATGGAGAAAAGACAATCTCTTCAATAAGTGGTGCTGGGAAAACTGGACAGCTACATGTAAAAGAGTGAAATTAGTACACTCCCTAACACCATACACAAAAATAAACTCAAAATGGATTAAAGACCTAAATGTAAAACCAGACACTATAAAACTCATAGAGGAAAACATAGGAAGAGCACTCTTTGACATAAATCACAGCAAAATCTTTTTTGACCCACCTCCTAGAGTAACGGCAATAAAAACAAAAATAAACAAATGGGACCTAATGAAACTTAAAAGCTTTTGCACAGCAAAGGAAACTATAAACAAGACATAAAGACAACCCTCAGAATGGGAGAAAATATTTGCAAATGAATCAAAAGACAAAGGATTAATCTCCAAAATATATAAACAGCTCATGCAGATCAATATTAAAAAAACAAACAACCCAATTGAAAAATGGTCAGGGGCTTCCCTGGTGGCGCAGTGGTTGACAGTCCGCCTGCCGATGTAGGGGACGTGGGTTCGTGCCCCGGTCCGGGAAGATCCCACATGCCGCGGAGCGGCTGGGCCCGTGAGCCATGGCCCCTGAGCCTGCGCGTCCGGAGCCTGTGCTCCGCAACGGGAGAGGCCACAGCAGTGAGAGGCCCACGTACCGCAAAAAAAAAAAAAAAAGAAGAAGAAGAAAAATGGTCAGAAGACCTAAATAGACATTTCTCCAAGGAAGACATGCAGATGGCCAAGAGGCACATGAAAAGCTGCTCAACATCACTAATGATTAGAGAAATGCAAATCAAAACTACAATGAGGTATCACCTCACACTGGTTAGAATGGGCATCATCAGAAAATCTACAAACAACAAATGCTGGAGAGTGTGTGGAGAAAAGGGAACCCTCTTGCAATGTTGGTGGGAATGTAAATTGATATAGCCACTACAGAGAACAGTATGGAGGTTCCTTAAAAAACTAAAAATAGAATTACCATATGACCCAGCAATCCCTCTACTGGGCATATACCCAGAGAAAACCATAATTCAAAAAGACACATGCACCCCAATGTTCACTGCAGCACTATTTACAGTAGCCAGGTCATGGAAGCAACCTAAATGCCCATCAACAGACAAATGGATAAAGAAGACGTGGTACATATATACAATGGAATATTACTCAGCCATAAGAAGGAACGAATTTGTAGAGATGTGGATCGACCTAGAGACTGTCATACAGAGTGAAGTAAGTCAGAAAGAGAAAAACAATATCATATTTAATGCATATATGTGGAATCTAGAAAAATGGTACAGGTGAACCGGTTTGCAAGGCAGAAATAGAGACACAGATGTAGGGAACAAATGTATGGACACTAAGCGGGGGAAAGCAGTGGGGAGGTGGTGGTGGTCGGATGAATTGGGAGATTGGGATTGACATATACACACTAATATGTATAAAATAGATAACTAATAGGAATCTGCTGTAGAAAAAATAAATAGAATTAAAAAAAACTGAAGTAAGCTAATAGAGACAACTCTAATGAAGATATTTAACAGGCATGGGAAGCAGAGTGTTAGGGACTAAGTTAAGAGTGATTTGAGGTCTAAAGGTGTTTGTTTTAAAGATGAGAGGAATTTTTTTTTTTTTCTGAAGGAAATCTTTTAGCAGAAAGAGACATGAACAGTACAAGAAGGAGAGAGAGAACTGCTGGAAGGGTATCTTAATTAGGTGAAAGGAGATGGAAGCTAGCATGCAAATGCCAGGATGATATTGCACAGGAGCATGGGTAGCACCATTCATACTAACAGTTGGGATAACTGTTAGTTATTAGTAAGACAGAGCAAAGACTGTCTTATTAGTAGGACAGTCTCAGACCACACATGCTCCACATAGTAAACCAGGCTGGTATCCCCAATTGCCTCACCATCTTGGCCATTAGTCTGAGATACAAACACTCCACTGATCAAAGAAAATGGGTGTTATATCACCCATCAGTTTCTTTCCTGAAAACATTCTAATCCTTAACATAGAGAGTACATCACTGCAATCCCATGTGTCCCAAACGCAAGGCTATAGAAAAGTGAATAAAAAATCCTAACTTGAAAACTCAGGGGAATTATTTTTTAAAGAAAAAGATGACAAAACTAGAACACAGTGTGCTCTCTCTAAGATTTAAGAAGACACAGTTTCTTCTCAGGCAGATGGGAAAAGTAACTGGGAAGATGGAGGCAAAGAAGCAAAAAGGACCTGGTTTAAAAAAATGCAGAAAAATCCAAAACACACTAGAAGTGGAATCTTCACTGAAGAAAACTGTATAAGACACATATAGAGAGAAAGAAGAGATATAACAGACACAACTGTTTATCCAGAATATACTAATTATCCTATAAATTAATAATACAAAGGCCAAAACTTATTCATACTATGAATGGCTAGAAAATAAATGTCACTAACATTGACTCAATTAGTAGTATAAAATCTGAATGACCCCAAATTTTGGAATACACTGAAAGAGCTAACAAGATGTTACTTCTAAAAATATTCCAAAATTCAAGTGACAAAATTCTTATTACTATTAAAATTAATGCAATTAATTATTGTAATTTATTATATTTAATGTATTCATATAAGATGTTAGTAATCAGTGAAATTGGATGTAGAGTGTATGAGGACTCTGTACTACCTCTGCAGTTTTTCTGTAAACCTAAAAATGTTTTAGATTAATTTTTTTTAATGTTTGTAAAGGTAACAGATTTTTTTTTTAAAGTACAGCAATTTATTAAACAAATACCTTTTATTTTTCTGATTTTTGTCCTGGAACAGGAAGAAATACCAAAAACATTTCAATGCTGAGGACTAAAACTCCAAATTGCAATGTACAAGATGGCTGGTGAGAAGTAAACAAAAGTAATTGTATGCCATCATACGAAAAGCAAGTCACATACAGAATAAAATTTGTTCCTGTACTATATCTACTAAGTTAAATCATGATGCTACTAATTATCAAATTACTACTAAGTATTTTCTTAGAATATATTATATGTATAGGAGTATATTCTAGTTCCTGACTGGGTTCACAAGAAATATAAAACCTAGGTCTACTATATATTCTTTTCTTCCTTCAAAGTGAGAGAGTGGCATGGACATATATATATACACTACCAAATGCAAAATAGATAGCTAGTGGGAAGCAACCGCATAGCATAGGGAGATCAGCTCAGTGCTTAGTGACCACCTAGAGGGGTGGGATAGGGAGGGTGGGAGGGAGACACAAGAGGGAGGGGATATGGGGATATATGTATATGTATAGCTGATGCACTTTGTTATACAGCAGAAACTAACACAACACTGTAAAGCAATTATACTCCAATAAAGATGTTAAAAAAAAAAAAGAACACATGGTGTTATGGGGATGGATGGTGGTGATGGCTGCACAACAATGTGGAAGTATTTAATACCAATGAACTGTGCACTTAAAAATGGTACATTTTATATTACGTTTACCACAATTTAAAAAAGGAAGGTAATAGATTTTTGATAGCCAAAACAATCAGTTAGAAAATAAACTGGGATATAAAAGTGCCATTAAGCAAACAAGTAGTACACAAATATTCAGGAATAAATTTAGCTAAAATCAGTCATTTAAGGCAAAACCAAAACCAAAAAACACAGAACTGTACAACATTTAAAAGTAGAATCTACAAATAAATGCTTCTTTATAGGAAAAGTAATAAATATTATAGAAATGTCTATTCTTCCAAAATTAAAAGTTTACCTCAACCAAACTCCCCACAGCATTCAGTTTTGGGGGCAATAGAATGAGAAAGATATACTAGTAAAATATTTTCTGTTTTACAAAAGGTAGAAGTTGTTCAATTTTTCCTTGTCTCATAATTTAGGTTGGGAAGGCAATAAGTGAGGGTTGCTCAAGATATGTGGAAATTAGTTCCACACTGTGATCGTGTAAATGTACAGGTATCAATAATGAGAGGATCTGCACAGGCAAACATTTTTAATAACATCAGCTATTTATCACTTTAAACTAAAAGCAGCCCTGTCCTTGAGATCATAAACTAGACTTATATACCAGCAATTCTGGAAAAAATACATAGTACCATAAGAATCATAACAACCTTGTCTTTTTAAAGTACATTTCCCCATGTACAATAAAAATAATCTTTATTTTTAACTTCAAATTGGATAAGGAGGTGTATTTCTTCAATTCTTACCAGAACTAACTCTAGAGTACAGTAAATGAGTAAATGTGGAATTCTCTTTTTGTTTTAAAGAAGTTTTAATATTTTATTTATTTTTATTTTTTGGCCGCGTACCATGTGGGATCTTTTAGTTCCCCGACCAGGGATCGAACCCGCACTCCCTGCACTGGAAGTGTGGAGTCTTAACCACTGGACCGCCAGGGAAGTCCCTGGAATTCTCTTTCCTTACTATCCCTTTTTTTTCCCCACACTGTCTCTGTATTTCCTGTTTTCATTATAAAGAGTCTTTACTCTTCTTATCGGAAGAAATTATACACAAATCACACTAATTTCTGAAAGAAGTGCATTTCGACACTGCTTGAATTCTGAGGAAAACAAAACTCACATCTATAGGAACAAAATTATAATTCTTGAACAATTATTGATTTTGTGAACAAAATTCAAAATGATGCATAAATAAAATGAAAGCAATTGATAATAAAGAGGGGAAAATATGGTATCAGCAGAGATTGTAGTAAAATTAAAAATAGGGGAACATTATATCAAAGACTAAATTATGAAAAAAATTCACTCAATGGAGTAGAAGACAAATGAAAAAAACTTAGAAAATTAGAGGTGACGGATGAAAGACTAAGAGAAATGATAAACAGCATGGAGGATACAGGAATTAGATCCAATCTACATATACTGGGGTGAGCAGATAAAGAAGGTAAGCATACCAATCAAAAATAAATATATAAAGAGTAGTATCAAGGAGAAAGAGAAAAAAATACCTCGATAAGTACACATAACAAAACATAAACAAAACCAAGATAGATTTCTTACAAATGAACAAAGTTAAACAGTTCAGACACAGAGTAGCAGAAGTTTTTAAAGCACTTTTGCCTTTTTGGGGAGAACTGTTATGAGCCCATAAATTTATAGTTGGTCAAGTTTGTCTCGTTCACAAAACAAAGAGTCATTCTTAGGTATGAAAAATGAAGCATAACCCTCACGTTTCTTTAGTTTACAAACTAGTAAACATGTAAATCAACTAACAAAGATGAAAAAATAAGAAATTACAGATGAATTGTGATACTAAATAAATAGTATTGAGCAATAAAATGATCTAAACGTGAATTAAAATATAATTGTTGAAATATAAAACCATGCAAATGTGACAAATCTTTAAAGAGATACTGTGAATGGAAAATCTCTGCCTAAAATTCAAGATTACATAAACACATGAGTAACAGTGGTAAGATTACATAAAAGCATGCCACATCGTCATCTTGCACAGATGGAATTGGGGTTAGTAGAGATTAAATGACCCAATTTTCTTCCTAACCCCATTAATTAAAAAAAAAGTTCAGACATGAGGGATTCTTTTGCTTTTAACCACCATCAGAATAAAATAGAATAAGTACATTTCAAATCACTAAAGAAAGAAAAATATTAGCGACACAGCAGAATACGTGGGAAAACAGCAAAAACGCATACACCTACAGGCTGGAATATTGTGCAGATACTACAAATCATTCCATTTTAGAATATTTAACGACTGGAGGACAGGCTCATGACATAACATTAAGGCACACAGATATCTATACAATTTGATATGAACTTTATGAAAATAAACCACATGTGCACCGAAAACAAACAACACCAACCGATTTACAGGTTTCTCAGTATAGAGGGATTATGAGGAATTATTTTTCTTCTTTATTACATTTCTATATATTTGAAGTAATCAGAATAAAGATATGTAACATCTATTTGTCTTTGCCTAGCAATAAATCACATCAGTTACTATGTGTTACTGTATGTTGATTATTTAAGTAGAATACATTATCCAAAAATTAAAAAATGGTGACAACAGAGACATTTTCAAAATGAGAGACTTTCCTATATATTTCATGAACTTGAAAGGGCAAATATTTTTCTTATGTGAAAACTAACAGTAGATATAAGTTCCCTGATATGCCTAAAGAGAAATGTGCAGAGACCACGGTAATGTGTGCACAGCAGATCAAAAATGGCCACAATTTCGAGAGGTGCCGTCTATGTCCCTATCCCTTTATTCTGGGTGGGTCCATTGACAATTTTGATCAACAGAATACAGTGAAAGAGCCGTTGAGCCTTTTAGCACACCCTGTCTCTTGGAACACTTGCTCTTGGATCCCTGTCACCATACTACAAGAAGCCCAAGCCACACGAAGAAGCCTTGTGTAAGGAGACACTCTAGTAAATAGCCCCAGCTGAGCCCTGCGTGGTCCCGAAATGACACCTGTATCAATTGCTAGCCATCTGAAATCCAACCATCTTGAGCATCAAACTAGTGGAGCCATTAATGACATAAACCCCGCCCACCACCTGACTGCAAAGGCACGGGAGACCCCAGGCAGGAGCTGCCCAGTTGAGCCCCAAAGAACGGTGAGAGAGAAGTTGTTTTAAGCCACTTCGTTTTAAAGTGGTTTGTTCTGCAGCAGCAGATAACTGCAATAATATGAATAGATGCAGTTGTGTGTGTGTGTGTGTGTGTGTGTGTGTGTGTGTGTGTGTGTGTGTGTGTATGAGAGAGAGAGAGAGAGAATTAGTAGGCAGAGAAAACATTTAAATCCAGTAAGTCTTGGCAAGATTTATAATAGGGTCCTGTGTTATAAACAACTATTCCTTGAGATAAAGCAAAATCATCCCTTCAGGTATTGGAAAACAAAAATATTATTATGATCTCCATTTTCAAAAACAGAAATATGTTACACTTAGGCTAAATTCATCAGTAATCAAAGGTGAGATAAGTAAACATTAAAATTAAATCTCAGGTTCAGAGACAGAAATAATTAAACTTAAGAGCAACCCTAAGTATACTTACTGAGAATCTATTATATGCAAAATTCTCTTTTAGGTTTTATTGTGTTTGTTTCACAGCAACTTGTCAACTTCTGAAAACTATAAAACTAAATGTTATATGTTTCTGCTTCCAATAGTTATATTGGTCATAAAGCACCTCTGTTAGGATGCAAGTATATTTAAGTATCATTATGAAGATAGCTGCATTTATGTTCAGAATTACCAAATGAACACTCATTTTACATAATGCACAATGCACAACTAATGAACATTCAAAATAATAGAGAAATAAAACTAACCTGGGCCATTTAAATACTGTGTAAGCGAACAGTGTAGTCGGACAATTATAGGTTCTGTTCGAATCACTTCCCATGCCACAGCAATCTCCTCCTGTGCAAATATTTGAAAGATGAATTAGTCATCTTTTAGAGTTCTTGATGTTTTTTCCAGATAAAATTTTTTAAACTTATTTTAAATCATTAAGGCCTATAAATTATTTCAAAACCTATTCGCTTGTGAAAAGAAAGCCAAAGTACTCTTAATTTTTGCCTTCTAAATCTGAAAATTAAAGTGAAAACTTAAGAAATAATGATATACTACAAGCCCATAAGTTTCAGAATACATTACAAGAACTGATGGAAAAAATATATATGTATATAAAATCTCTGCTTTTTTGACAAGTCATAGCATTTCTTCATAAGTCACTTTGACAAAGTCATTATGTTACTTATAGTATTATGTACAAGAGAAACTAAAATTAAATTTCTTCCAAGAATAAAAGTGTGTTTTTTAAATGTACCAATCATATTGCTTCAATTGATACTTACATCAAGAAAGCTAACATCAATATGCAGATCAATATCTACATCATCAATGGCTCCATATTCCCTGAAAGCAAAGATTAACATTATTTTTTTCATTTTGCTTAAAAGATAGCATCCTAGCTTATTTTAAATTAAAATTTGATCATGAATTTTCATCTCTGATTTCCACAGATAGCTCAGAAATGACTGTGGACATGAATTAACTAACTCAATTTAGTTGGATTGTGGTCTTATGTGACCTCTTTATACCATACAGATATCTTTCCATCTTCATGTTCAGGCAAATGCATACATAAATTCAAGACATATTTGGTTCATAGTTTCAAACATTCCCAGTTCTCTGTGACAAATTAAACAATCTTCTTATGTGACCACTCGCTTTTCACTGTACTCTGAAGATGAAGAGCTGCCTCTAAGGACAAGAAAGGAGTTTCTGACACAAGGAAGGGGTGGAGGGATAAGTGACTGCCACAATAAAGTGCCCATAAATTTTCCTGTCACATTAGACGGTGGTTCTGAAACTGGTCCAGGTGTTCTGCCACTTAAATGTCACTATGTTTTGACAGCCAGCTCTAAAGGTCTGATGTATCAAAATTAAAACAAGTAACAACAGTATATTCCACATAAAGACATGATGGAGACCAACTTTTCTCCAGCCAACATAGTGCCACAAATTAGCATATAGTTAACAAAGATCATAAAAACAGCAATTTTTATATTCTCCATACACACATCCCTATTTTTGATATTGTAATAAATTTCTTAAGTTACAAATACAAATCATAGTGAGGGAGAAAACTACAGAGATAACAGAAATTATAAAAGTTAATGGACAATATTTATTGAGCACTTTCATGCCAGAAATCGTTCTAAGGATTTTGCATACCTGCGATCATAGTGCCCTACAGGTACTACTACTATTTCCAATTTATATGTCCATTAACTGAGGCTCAGAGTAATAAAGTAACTCACCTGTCATCACTCTGTAGCAGAGCTGGGATGTGAATACACGTATCCTATTTACTTATGCAAGTGCTTAGCCAATTCGATATTCAATAAACTATCACTTATCACTTTGTGTTGGAAACCAGGTCAAACATTAATGGATGATCTCATTAGGTCCTCATTATAGCCTTCTGACAGGGATACTATAATTATCCTCATTCGCAAATGAGGAGAGCGAAACAAGTTGTCAAAGGGCAGATAAGAAGTCAGTGGGAAGCCAGGCACTGAACTCACGTTCAACTTCAAAATTGTACAGTACAGTATCTGGAACATAGTAGGTACTCAATGAAGATTTCTGTGTATGAGATATGCAAATAATGCTAACAGAGTACAAAACTATGGCACTTTTATAGGGTTTAGAGAAGGCATTTTTAATGATTAAATGGCTTTATGTAATTTGATGAATAAAGGAATCTAGAGGGTCCTTTTGCTTTTTGATATCAATGACCAAAAACATGCAGCATGTTAGAAAATAATAACTCAGCCTCTATGCTTTCTCCTTCCTCTCCTTAGAAATATATCAAAACACTGAGCACATTTTCACTATTTATGAAATTACTTTTTGTTTTTTCATGGTCATATTTTTAAAGGTTACATAAAGAAGAAAAGGGATAAAATTATTCGCATAGGAATTCTTTAATTGCCTGCGTCAAAACATCTGTGCTATTCATAAAGGATAAAAACCTTTATAACCCTTTACAAATATAGACATATATGCAAATTTAGATACAAAAGTATGCCAACTTAGTTATGAAATTATACAGAAACTAAGACAAGAAGAAGGACCAAGCACAAGAACCATTTCTTTTATGCCTCTACTTCAGGGTTCAGAAAACTTTTCCGATAAAGGTCAAAAGAGTAAATATTTTAGGTTTTTCAGGCCACATAGAGTCTCTGTTGCATATTTCTCTTAAGAAGTCAAATAACCTACAGCCAGGCATGTTAAAAGAGAGCCATTAAATACAATGATGAGGACAGATCACTAATGATGTGCAAAAGACATTTTGGTGAGACAAAGAGGCCTTGACAACAACCATTCCCAAGAAAATTATAACATATATAAGTATATATATGTATAACATATATAAGTATATATATATACTTATGTATATAAGTATAAAATACGTGCAAACTTTTACCTAGAAGGATGTATGTAAGAGTAGAAATTAGAAAAGAAAAAAGAATATTGAATAATAAGGATATAAATGATGGCACGTTAATATAATCTTTTTAAATTACCCATTATTAAAAATATTGATATAAAAACATTTAGTATCCTCAGGGAAATGTTCCAAATATACTGTTCACTGAGCAAGCAGATTACCAAAACACTATGGAAACTAAAACACTTTATTTAGATAAAATAGAAGTAGGAAAACCAAGAAAGTATAAAGAGTACTTATATATTAACTATAGGTTGTGGATAAAATTTACTTTATTAAAAAATCTTATGTATTTTCTAAAAATATCTACTCTTTCTGATTACAATGGTAATATAGACTCATTATATAAAATGTGAGAAAGAGAAAAACAGACAATAGATAACTTGTAACACGGTCACTCAGAGACAATTCTTTTTGCTTGTATCTCACTCCAGTCTCTTTCATATATTAATATATCACGTAATACACATGATTATTATTAAGGATAATAAGGTATGTAAAGATTTTTGTCCTGCTCTTTCACTTTTTCTATAATGAGTATTTTTTATATTGTGGAATATTCTTCTTCAAAACCATAAATTTAACTGTCTGTATTTATATGAATAAAATTATGTAATACAACATTAGGTTGCTTTCAACTTTTTTACACTATAAATATTGATAAATAGCTCTCTGGGTAAAAATCGATGTGCAGCTGTCTTCCCAGAGAATACTAGAATTACTGAGTAAAATAAATAGTATAACTATATTTGGGAGTCTTAATATATACTGTTTAGTTACTATTTTAAAAGGTTAAAACAACTTATAATCGCACCAGCGAGGATCCCCCAGTGACCATTTTCCACATGCTCATCATCGCCAGGCATTTTTTTCTCCCATCTTTGCCAATTTCAGAGGCAAGAATAATTTTGGATTTATTTATGATGGCAAGACTTGGGTATGTTTAGAGGCAGAGAAAAAGGAATCAGAGATAACGAAAGTCAGCACAAACCTTACCCACAGCTGTTTTCTTCAAAAATAGATTTCCAGATCATTTCAACGGAATTTATCATAACGTTATGATCAGAATGTGATATACATTCCTTATAAAACCTTCAATATGTGAATTCTGAAGTATTCCTTATATGATTTCTTCAGCACTTTTCTGGTTAAAAGTTAGTATTTTCCCAGTTACCAATACTATCAATTTCTTTCCAAAAAAAAGTAACTAAAGGGTTACAAGTGTTCTTCACCACAGCAGAGCATAAATACAGAATTTTAAGGAGGCAGAGGCATTAAAGGTTTGCAATTAACTGGATTCTGCAGGTGTAGATCTGTAAATAGTTACACTTTTGTTTTTATGCCACACTTCAAAGAACTCACAACAACACTGTGTATATGCAAACCAATTTCCCTTGTGATGCCCTTTTTATATATTGCCAGTAATTTCACGTTTCCCACTGCGAGATTACAAAGCGTGATTACAGTCTGTCCAGATGCAGCGGCCCAGTCATCAGGATTGCTTCTGTATCTGAGTATCTTTCAGTAGCCCTAGATCTCATGAACAGCAAACGCAGAATCAAGGCGAATGCTTGAAATACGAATGCAACTTGAACTGTGAATCTTGATATCTGATTGTGTACTGAATGCTGTATCGGGTTTATAATAATTCAAAACAATTCCGTGCACTGCCTATATTTATTCACTATGAAAAGATCACATCAAATTGAACTTGAATACTTTTTTAAGAGAAGGGAGACTACACAGAAATGATCTGATGCAGTTGTTTCACTCTGGGACTGAGGGCTTGAGAAGAACTGCTCCACAAATTTCTTTCCAGCATCTGAGTTATTGGTCTTTGAATTGACATATCTTGAAATCCAGCCATCTGATTTGGACTACTTGCATGTGACCTAGTTCATTTAAGAACATATGTATGAAATATATTTTTCTATGAACATGCATTGTTGAGAGCACTATGTGTTAGAATTCTTAGCAATTCATTCTCCTGTTTTTTAGTGGAACTAATCAAGACAACATCCTCATTAATGAGACCACATACATACTTACAATATATTAAATGTTAGACCATCTATGTTGGTCCTCCTTTCTCTATAAAACCACAGCTTATTTATTATACTGTTGTGATGTTTTATAATACTGTCTGACCAAAATTAGCAGGACTGTGCTGGTTATAAAAATATATTTTAGACAGATAGCCTTCCCTCATCAACTGTCAAGGAAATTATATGCGTACACACACATACATGAAACTCTATCACAAGTTCTTGGGAAATAAACCTCTATTGCTATTTAGTTATTTCTGCTTTCAACAATTAGTCAGTTATATTTGGAGAAGAAATATATTTTGTGAAGAAACATACACCTTCCTATGACATCTGAAACTCAACAGCTTGTGTGTCTATCTCTGCATGCCTACTCAGTGTGTGTTTCATGCTCAGTGTGGGAGAGATGTTTGTGAATGGGCCAAGAAATATGCAAACTCAGTAGTTGGGAAGAAGTCTTGGCAGATTAAAGCATTTGCAAGACTGTATTCATGGTAGCTATAAATTTCTCTAAAGGACAACAGGGCTAAGAAGAATTTAAAAATTAGATCCAGATAAGAAAGGAACCCCATATAAAATAACAGTGTATAAGAGGTACAGTGTAAACACTTGCTACAACTCTGCCCTCCGTTTAAAAGTCCTTGGTTTTGCTTGAGGAAAGCACAGGCATTGGAAGAAGAGGTGACTGTCTGGGATCTCACATTGTGAAGCCTGCATCTAGATTTTATGCCAGTGGTTTTGAAAAATAGTCTCTTGTTTGTTTCTTTCTTCTGTGTGCCTCCTGCCATCACTTTCCCCTGGTTTTCAGTTCAGACCGCTTTTCCATGGGCTCCAGAGGCAGAAGCGGGAGAATCAGTATGCTGCAAAGGACATTACAAACATCCAACACAAGATCTTTTGACGAATGACATACTTCGGTGTAGGTTAAGTTATGCTGTAGTAACAAGCATCCTCAAAATCTCACTGGTTTAACACACAAAAAAAGGATTTATATCTCACTCACACTACCTGCTTACTATGGAATCAGAGGACTAGAAAGAATGCTATTCATTGTAGTCGCCAAGGGGCCCAGAGTGGTGGAGTACTGAAGATGTGGGAACTCACACACTAGCACTTCGGCTCACATTTCACTGGCCAACACTAGTTGTGTGTCCACTGCTGATATTATAAGAGGTAGGGACGGAACTTCCCTGGTGGTGGCGCAGTGGTTAAGAATCCTCCTGCCAATGCAGGGGACACGGGGTTGAGCCCTGGTCCAGGAAGATCCCACATGCTACGGAGCAACTAAGCCCGTGCAAAGCCACAGCTGCTGAGCTTGCGCTCTAGAGCCCGTGCGCCACAACTACTGAGCCTGCGTGCCACAACTACCAAAGTCCGCGCACCTAGAGCCCGTGCTCTGCAACAAAAGAAGCCACCGCAAGGAGAAGCCCACACACCGCAATGAAGAGTAGTCCCTGCTCACCGCAAAAGCCCACGCACATCAATGAAGACCCAACGCAGTGAAAAAATAAATAAATTAATTAATTAAAAAAAAAAGAGAGAGATAGGGAAATACAATCCTGCCATCTGCCAGAAGAGGAGAACCAGAGATTTGTTAAGTAGTCCTACTGGCCCACTACTTATGGAAATCCAGAGAAATTAAAGTGGTCCACCCTGATTTATGTGGCTTTTTCTTTCCTTTTCTTTCTCTCTCTTTCTCTTTCTCTCTCTTTCTCTCTCTCTCTCTCTCTCTCTCTCTCGCTCTCGCTCTCGCTCTCGCTCTCTCTCTCTCTCCCGCTCTCTCTCTCGTTCTCTCTCTCTCTCTCTTTTCCATGAGATATATGTTTGGGTGGTGAGCCTGAATACAGTGGTATAGCTTCCTCAAACCTTAAAAAAATCCTCTGCATGCCCTGTCCTCCAAAACATCAACTCCAAAATTACAATCATCCAACCACAAAAAGTGATCAAAATGAATAGTCAAAATCTTGCAATCTTCCAACCTACTTTAACATCAGCCACAATACAAAGATTAGAATATTACTCAGCTGCCTTCAGTTCTTTAAATGGATGATGGATGATCATAAAGCAAAGGATATTTTATTTGGGGTAAAAGTTTGAAACATCATCAGCAAATTATCAGAATCATTTCATTCCCAACCAAATGATAATTTTGTGATTTGTAATTCCTTGCTTTCTAAAAATATTAATCTCAAATTGTTTTCAATAGCACTGATCATTTTTTAAATGAATACATGACTATAGGAGTAAATTTATAATAAAAACATAAAATAACCTCATTTTGTTGCATGATTCAAGATGAGACACACGCAGACTGATCAGGGGGTTAACCATGCTCCCCCAGAGACCTAACTCACTTCCTGCACAAGAGCCTGTGAATCAGAATTGTCATCAATGTTTCCAAGTATGGTTCAACCCAGCCATAAGGCTGCTTTTGAATGATTTGGCCAGGTAAAGTTAAAATTACCTACTTAAGTAATAAATTTATCATCGGTCACTTTTTCTATAGCCTCCCTCAACCTACTAAAAGAGAGTTTTGCCTCAATTGAGGCAATCTCTGTTATTTTCTTCTCTTAAAGAGAACTTAGATGTGGTTAGCTGCCTTTCTCATTAGATGTCACATTAAAAAAAATGACAGCAAATAGCATACTATGCATATTGAGGTACTTTTGCTCTTCAAATTCCATTAAGTCCTTATGAAACTCAATTAAGTAAAAGAACAGCTAACTAGAACAGTCTGTTTTCAGTAGACTTAAAACTTTGCAAAGAAGGTGACTCCAAGATCTTAGGCCTAACTACTCCTTTCTCCCATATGTCTAAGCCACAGTATTTGAGACCAGACAGTAAATTCATTCTTATTTATTTTAAGTAAATCACACTAGTCCTGCTGTGATTTCCCTTTATATCATGAGGCCTCTGGGAGGTTATTTATTCTGGAAACATCCTCTGTAGTTAGAGGAAATCTAGAGCAGGCAAGAACATGGCTTGCATTCATTGAGAGTTAAATTGGACCAAAACTTGTAAGTGAAAGAGGCAAGGGGAAAATAATCAAAACCATTTATGACTTTAGATACTTCACTTGAATGAAATTCCAGATATTTATCTAATTTCAACAGTCCATAAATTATCAATATTTTATTAATAATGGAAGATACTAATAGAAATTATAAGTATTTACCTTATGATAGTAATATAAGAAATTATTAAATGCTTGCTGAAGAAACAAAAATATTCATATATATACACATATATATATGATATGATTGAGGCCTAGATAGCATGGAAATATATGTAAAAAAACTTTATAAAAGCAATCAATGTGTGGTAAAGTGATTCTCTAAATAAAAATACATATTTCAAATGAAAAGCAGCTAAATTCTATGTTGTATTGAATTAATCATATACAGACGTTTTTCTTTCATGGGGGAGAGGGTTAAACTATTGCGATTAAAGTTTTAAGCTTTCAAACAAAGTTTGACTAAAGTTAAAAAAATTAGTCATTGTTTTGGACAATTTATTTATTTATTTAGGCCGAGCCACACAACTTGTGGGATCTTAGTTCCCCTACCAGGGATCGAACCCAGGTTCTCAGCAGTGAGAGTGCGGAGTCTTAACCACTGGACCGCCAGGGAATCCCTGGACAATTTATTGATAGTCCCTGTTGCCTTCTTCATTTATTCATTCTATAATACTTATGGAATCTCCATATTCCTTATCCTGGAGCCAGAGCATAGATCAATTGTGAAATGATCACAGCTAATCCGCCAAAACTTTGGAAATTGCAAAGATTTGCTTTTCCAAGTATAATCCCAATCACCCTCACTCAGTTGTAGCCTAATATCCCTCCATGAGCAGGAGGGAGAGGGTCCGGGTGTACGATCCCGGCTTATTTAGGCCACAGGTGGTTGTAAGTTTCTGCAGGTAAAATGAAACAGTTAGCAATTATAAATTACAGCTGTGTTATACTCCCTTAAGTATTCGTTTGCTCTCTCAAAATCTGCATATGTTCACTGAAAAGAATATAACCAGATAATACGAACATTTTTCACAGACGTTCCACTGAAAACAGTCAAGAAGCCCCCAGCTTATATTTCATATGTGCGCTGTGCTAGGCTAAGTACTGGAGTACAAGCAGGATTGAAAACCAAACCAACACAAAATAAAGGCAAATAACAAAAAAGTGTGCTGCCCCAGCACTCACAGAATTCAGAGTCTAGAGGGGGAGAAGTAAACCCATAACAGCAAGACATGAAGAGACTAATAAATGAGATTAAGAGCCAAATGTGATGGGAGTGCATACGGCAGAATAACCAGTCTGCATCAGAGATTCAAGGAAGGCTCAAAGAAAAGCTGACCTTTAGACTGGGGCTTGAAAAAAGAGAGCAACCGGGTTTGAGAGGGAAGCACTGCTTGGGCAAATGGACAAAGTCAAGGGGAAATATAGCACGTTTCGAGAACAGAAACAATCCTGGTTTGGGTGGATGAGGCTGGAACTGAGGTCAGGCTGTGAGAGGAGTCTGGAGACTTGGAGACCACCCTTTAGGAAGATAACAAAAATCTGAAACATCAGATCTGACTCATGGAAGGAAACAAGTATGATGGCAGAAAAGGGTTTTTCTTAAATTAAGGAGAGAAAAGAAAGTCTAAATAGGGATGGTGGGGGTCTTCTGAATGATTAAAGTAATAGAAAATGGCCTGGAAATTTATCACCAAATAATATATTAAGTAACTGCAACAAAAAAAAATAATTATCATTCAAACACACATTGCACAAACTTATGTCTTTTTTTCCTTTCTTTTCTTAGGGGCCAGATTACATATCACAATGTGATTTGGATACCAGCGGTTATGCATTATTGACTTTTATTGTTCACACAAATATGTCCTTAATTTATGATAACAACATGGGCTCAGCTGGCCAAATCTGTTACAGGAATTGATTATGATGCCACTCAAGACTGATATTTTATCAGACTAACTCTCCAAAAATAACTAATTTCTTTAATGAAATCAATGTAATCTTAAACCATGTGTACACACAAAAAAATCATAGCCATAAATATGCCATTTTGTGTAAGTAGAAACATAATAGACTCTCATATACTTTCAAATATAATTAAGCCCAAGGATATTTCCACTTAACTCCAACAGAAAATTCCAGTGACTTTCCAAATAATTTTAAGTTGTATTCACCAAAGGTATTTATTTACCTGAGAGAAACTGCATGTGGCCCATATATCTCTCTCACTGCCGACAAATCAGCTTCGAGTTGGGGGTGCTTGTGCAGCTCCCCGTCATAGTTCACCTGATGAAAAGGGATAATTTAGAAATGACTTAGGGTAAAGAGAATCAAAAAAATCAAAATACAAACAATCTCTTGGACAGGTGACCCTGTAGTTCTGCCATGGGCATTTTCTCTGTCGCCTTCATGAAAAAAGTATAGACAGTTCAGGGCTTCCCTGGGGGCGCAGTGGTTGGGATTCCGCCTGCCGATGCGGGGGACGCGGGCTCGTGCCCCGGTCCGGGAAGATCCCGCATGCCGCGGAGCGGCTGCGCCCGTGGGCCATGGCCGCTGAGCCTGCGCGTCCGGAGCCTGTTACCCCGCAGCGGGAGGGGCCGCAGCGGTGAGAGGCCCGCGTACCGCAAAAAAAAAAAAAAAAGTATAGACAGTTCAGCAATATATTCACTAAAGTTCTTAGGTTCACATACATCTAGTATAATTTATTATGCTTAAAAAGTAATATTTGACTACTTTGATACGAAGACAATGCCAATGTTAAAAGGAGTGAAGTGGCAGATAATCTGAAAAACTTCTGGACTGAAAAAAACATTTACTTCCCCCGTAAGAATTAGCAGTGTAAACAAAAATCGAAACTGGAAGAATTATTTTGCAGAATGTTAGAGTGTTATATTGGTTAAAGAATCATTAGGAAAAGTACCCCATTCCTAGTAAAGCATTCTGGAGAGAGGAAATCTAGTTTTATTTATGTCCGTCCATACTTCTACTGCCTTGCATACACTTGATTGACAGATTACTAATTTCTGATTCTGAATGAATAAATTGACTTGCATTCTTTACATAATAATAACTGGCTTTAAAGCATCTCTTTAACATATTACCTTTCCCTTAAACTATCCAAGTTACAGAGCATATTGGATCAAGAAGTTTACAGAAACAGAACAAGACAACTTATATAGCCATATCCTAAAATCAAATGCTCAGTTTAAAATTTTAACATTATTCTGGAAAAATATAATGAATTCTTTCATATATATGCATATGTGGCTATGCTATTTTCATATATATAAATTATGATGTTTCTTCACAACAATTTTTCAACAAACACTTTAGTATAGAAGGAAAAGGAAGATAATGAATACAAATAATGAGGATGCTCGACAATTAGGGCCCATCAGTTTTTATAAAGGTTAATCACCTTCTATTTAAAACTAACAATTCATGCTTTTATTAGTGTCACCATTTCAAAATATTGACTGAGCACAATATGCTTAATAAATGTAAAAGTTAAAAGCATAATAAGATGCTGTCTGCAAAACATCTGTAATGAAGTTAAGACAACTTCAATGTAAATAAATGATTACAGTCAAATAACTGCAAAAGTAACCTTAATTTCTGAAAATATATAGAAAATGAGCGACAGACAAATTATAGGAATTTCCTTGTTAGTTACAGAACCCTGAACAACACACAGGTCTTTTAGATGACAAGCACAGATTTCCACTAGAACGTGTATGGCTACTGCTGCCTTTGAGAGTGGCTATTTGGAGGAGCTGGTGTGCTTACCTGTCCTCCATAATAAAATTCTTCAGAATCATTATCTCCTTCAGAATCTTCTTCCACCGTACTATTTTGTCTTGACTCCTTAAAATAATAGTAAGAAGGCAATTTTAATGGTCAAACTAGTTTTCCTCCTTCTGAAACTAAAGTAACAAGTGGCCATAATAGGTAGGTCTTATGCATACCACATGGATTTTAAATAAAAGAATTGTTGGTGCAGTACAAACCAAAAACAAAAAGGTAGTAAGAGACAATTTTGTGGGTGCATTAAGCTCTATGTACGTTTCACTGGTCTTGAGTTGTACAATTTAATATTTGATGTATATAAAAAGCTACATCAATCAATTACAATTTGGGGTTTGTCCTGATAAAACATCTGAGCAGCTCACACTGATTCAATTTTTGATTAAAAAATTCCTCAGCGTTATTTATCCCAGACTGTTCTCACTTCCACTGCCAACACCACATAATGGTATGAAAGAAAAGGCACTTTGAATCTAATAATATAAAACTCAAATTATGAAAATAAATACAAATCACATTATGAAGAGAACTTTGTAGAAATAATTTTAGATTTCAGATTTCAAAAGGATATTTAATTAAATATGCATGAACTTGAAGTTTGAGTTTCTAATTAACTGAACCGTATCTGTTATGTGTCTAAAGTACAAACAACAAAAATTCATCTAAAGTAACTATTCCTATCCCTGACCCTTTTAAAATAATTAAGAGAAAGGTAGCTGCTTTTAGACACAGGAATCTATTAATTCAATGTTTTGTAATTATCCTTAAATTTCTAGATCAAATTTCAAATTACTAAGGCAAACAAAAAACCTAGAAAAGGGAATTTGGGTTTTATAAAATACAAACAGTTTTTGGTTTTAGCAGCAATAATGCTAAATCAGTGATTCTCAGTTTGGCTACTGAAGAGCACTATGAATGGTACAACACTGAGGGGAAGGCAGGGTTGCATTCAGTGCATAGTTTTAAAACCAAAGAATTGTCGGGTCCCACCACATTCATTTTGTTTGTTTAATGTCCCCGTATTTACTTACAGATTGAAGTAAATTTCTTGAAGGTGAGGAAAGGGGACAAGTTTGTTGTTGTTGTTTTAACACTGGCCAAAAATAATAAGACTATACCCAAGCTCTGTGCTCCTTTAGCTAGAAAGATCATCTTTTACAGATGAAATTTTAAGGGTCTGATCAAAACTGTGTATACCACATACAGTTAATCTAAACATACAGTTTAGAATAACATACGGTTATTCTAAATATGTTACATAAGCGCTCTTCAATCAACTACATTATTTGATGAAAACACAGAGAACAAGTTAGGTTTTGTATGCACTTTATTTAGATTTAAACCAGATGTTCTTTCTATTACTTGAAAGGTAGCTAATTTTAGGCCACCATCTTTCCCATACATAAGTCCCTAAGCCAGGAGCGTGTACTTCATTCACTATATGCAATTTTAACCTAAATAATGATGATATTAACTACAAATACACAGTAAATTTCAAATATATCTATATTGTTTGAAGAAATATAATAAAACATAAAATGTAATTTACATACCTCCCCATTTTCCTTCTGTAATTTGGATTTTATGGATAAGCAACAGTTAATGTCATTTGTCTTTCTTAATTCTGAAAGTTATAATTAAAGAATCATTTTAGTTTTCAGTACACTATTTACCAAATATTTATAAGTTTCAGTATAAAAACACCCCATAGATGATTCTTTCTTTTGCAAGAGAAATTAAGGGATATTTTGAAATTATATTACGTTGGAGAATTATATTACATACAAACTATTCTGATTTTTCATTGCCCATAAAAATGTGCTCAAACTGAAGTGCCCACAGTACAAATTCCTTCAGTTCTCACTATATATTTCATGGGATCTACATTGCCTTCAGTATGTTTTTTAAATATTCAGTTTGTCTGGCAGTATCATTATGAATGAAAATATTTTCACAAAAGCAAATATCTGCATAAGGCATTTAAATGGGACTTTTTTAAAGTACTAATTTATGAATTTTTAAAACTGTTGAAAAACAAATTAATGACTTTAAATAGAAAATCTGTATGGAAAACCAGATTTATAGATGCCAAAGATAAATACTATATGGGTTAAAAGAAACCAAAAAACAAAGCTACCTATAATCAAGAAAATATTAACCTGGAATTTAAGAAAATAGTGTATTCCTATTACCTGTTGCTATTCGATGAAAAATGACTGGAATTGGCTCTGTAGTAACTAATACATCTTCATCATTTTCTGAACTTGACACATATGTATTATCTGCAAAAGAAATATAGACAACTAAAGGCATAGTAACTTGAAAAAGTACAACCTTTATTAAAAAAAATTAAGGTATAGCCACATCGCTTCCAACACTCATAAGGCACACACTACTGTTCTGATTAATCTCAGGAAAAAAATGAAGTAAATTGCAGGTTTATGTGCGAATTAATTGTAAATAGCTTCTTTAAAGATGTTTGCATCTCCTAGACAAATATGGACTTTGGCTAGAGACTATCCAAACACATCTCTAACATCCCATGCAGTAATGGATCATTTGGACGCAACTGGTTGCCTCAACTCATTGAAGAGCATCCTTCCCAATATCGGTATCAAGTATACGGTAATACGACACACGACTGTTACTTTTTTTGCTCATTGATGGTTACAGGGCATCTGTGACACAGCTATTCAACAAATATTTAACCAATTTTTAAATAATGGTCCTATAATACACTCATCAATGATGTATAAATATGTAAATATATATATATAAAAAATAAAAGTCTAAAATAGACCTAACCAACAACAGAAGCCTGTATCAATTTCTGCTAGGAGAAATGAGTGTTCAGATGACTTACCGAACACATGATAAAAGATCTTGAGCCCAGTTTTCATAATATTGTGTCAGTACAATGAGAACATGATTTTTAACTGATAGATAGCTAAGTCATTACTTTATTTCCAAAGAAACATCTGTACTGTTTTTACGCCTTGAGTAGTGACAGTGATATGTATTCACAACGTAGCCACAAAAGACTCTCAAAGTCAAAGGCTTTAAGTTATTCAGGAATCTGAGAGGAGATGCGGGTGGATTAGACTTGAAACAAAACAGGTTTGCCCCATTATTTTGATTTGTTCTAATTACAAATTTTGCCTTATTTCCTTTTCAAGTAGCATCTAGGAGGGTGTGAGGATTTTTGTGTTTATCAGGTGAGACCCCGGATTAAGAAACAGATTTAATATAACTTTTTAATTACTGTCTCGTCATATTAGGTGAGGCTTCGACTGCTTATCTGGGGTCAGTAAACTCATACCTTCAGGTGAGGATCAACAGCTGCTCTGTTAAAACAGAGTTTTTAAATTTCTTAGCCCTCATTCAGAGGGTTCAGTCCATTTTTAAACCTCTTAAACCCTCATTCAGAGCCTTACTGATTCACTGTGCATAGTTCGGTTTTCCCTATGTACAATGGATTCCTTGACGCAAACTTGAGAAGAAAAAGAGCAATGGAAGCAATGCTGACCACCAACTCGAAGGAAAGATCCAGAAAAATCTGGACAGTGGACTCCATATCATGGAATATCTCAGTGTCATGGAATGAGGAGGATTGTAGTAAAGCATCGAGAGGCAAATAAATTAGAACTTTCCGTTTAAGAAAACAGGGAAATGAATAACTCAATTTAAAGGACCAAATGGCTCACACAAAGTGTTGACACTGGAAGGCAGCGAGGTGTGATTCAAGACAATATAACTTAGTAAATTGTTGCATAACACCGAAAGACAGGATTAGGCATTCGACATATCATTTTCTAAGAGATTTTCTACCAGTCTGTAGTTTGATTAGTATTAAGGATTAGAACACTTCTAATTTCTGCTTTTGGCTTAATTTACCCAAACCAAAATGTTTTCAGTTTGCATGACAGTATCCATTAAATAACCATTATGATACAACAGGCCAGATCACAGAGGTGTATTCAAGTCAAGAACAGAAATGTAAGAGCAGACAAAGCACTTCAAATCTAGACTCTGCTACCAATTAGCTGTTGATCCCTTTAACTCTAAGCCACTGTCTGCTTGGTTATAAAATGAAGAGTTTTGCTGATGATCTTTGAGGAGTGTCCCAGCTGTCTGAATTGATTCTATGTTTTGTTGTTGTTTAACTAATTATTTCTAAATCTTCCTCAACCTATTCTGATATCTGTAATAATACATTGTCTTTGTTTAGACACAGGAAAGTAGGACGCAAAAAGGATAAAGAATGCATTTAAGGTAACAGAAAGAGCCAGTGACAGAACAGAATGCTTTCAAACTCAAATTCCTTCATGGGAAGAGTCTCCCACTTGAGTCTAAGGCTGGCAATTTCTTTTTCTGAAAGCTTCCGGGGACAATTAGGTTCTTTAACGTGTATGTTTTGTAGAGAACCTGTAGATTCTTGTTAAAGGCTGTTAACAGTATGAATATTTTCTCTTCCCTTCCCTACCAGACTATGCAAGCATTGCTAGAACTTCTGTGGACAAGGGAGAGGTGAGTAGAGAGCTACGGAAACGCATCTCTTAAATTACTGCTTTTATTCTATTTCTAATTTAAGCCAGCATTCCATTATTCATTACTATGTAACTTAATAGAAATAATTATAAATAATAACTATACTGGTTTTATAATACAATCTGCATATTTCCCCTACATATGATATTCATGTCAACCACCAAGCCAATTATTATCCCTATTTTAAAGATGAGGAAACCAAGGCTCAGAAAAATTAATTCACCCAAATTATTTAAGTAACTAAAGTAATTACACATAGCGTAGTAAGTGGTAAAACTGTCTGAATCCAAACATCAGTGCTTTGCTATATTTTTTTATATCAGAATATTGTCACTCAACAATTGCAGTATCTTGTAAAACATGTAAGAGAGAGAGAATTCATATCCTCCAGTAGGTAAGCCTCCCAACTAAAGGTGGTAACTGATGAGAAAGAATTCTGCTGGTCACAACAGAGTCAATTATCTGTGATTTGTAATATACTTACCTTTAAAAAACAGAAAATTGTCTACAGTAGAAACTCCACAGGTAAACTAGAAGGCTGCTTTATTTCTTCATTTTATTTGAATAGCCAATATATCTTTAGTATTTCATTTATATACGTTATTATATGTACCTAAAACTGAAGACCCTCTCAATTTTAATTTTCACAAAAACAAACTATGAAATGAGTTCCAATAGATGGCACAGGTAACTTAATAGATTAAAACTATAAAGTGGCAAATCTGCTAAGGAATAAATAGGATGGCATAATCCTGAATTTGGAGGATTATGCTAATACATGTTCATAGGGCAAAAAAAATTCCATACTGTATTTTCAAACTTAGATGATGAGATAAGCACTGAACCGTATTATCTAGAAAAAGTAGGAAAAAAATCCTAAGGAACATTAGCAGAAGGAATTAATAAAAGTACTATCAAGATTACTGCATTTAGAAATTAAAAGCAACATAAAAGAGAGCATTTGTTTGAAATAATTTTTAAAATAGACAAACTTTTTGGAAGAAAAAGCAAGGGGAGAAAAAGACAAGAATAAATGTAAAATAACAGAAATGAGAAAGGAGAAATAACCACAGAGATGCAGAAGATTTTTAGACTTACAGACTGAATATTATTAAAAACACTTTTTGCTGAAAAATTTGGACATTCCTCCAACATAGTGGGCTTTCAAGAAGAACACATGTTAAAAATTGACTAAGAAATAGAAACAAAGAACAGATTCATCAATCATGGCAGAAATATATGACAACTGCTCTAGAACCATCCCTAAAAAGATACCAGGCTCAGGGCTTCCCTGGTGGCGCAGTGGTGGAGCGTCTGCCTGCCGATGCAGGAGACACGGGTTCGTGTCCCGGTCCGGGAAGATCCCACATGCTGCGGAGCAGCTAGGCCCGTGAGCCATGGCCGCTGAGCCTGTGCGTCCGGAGCCTGTGCTCCGCAACGGGAGAGGCCACAACAGTGAGAGGCCCGCGTACCAGAAAAAAAAAAAAAAAAGAAAAAGAAAAAAGATACAGGCTCAGATAGATTTGCTAGCAAGTTCTATCAAATGCCAAAGAACAGTTTAATTCTGTCATCAATTTGAAGTATTTAATAACAGAGTACATGACAAAATACACGTAGTTCTTATAGAGCAGCCTTAAGATATCTGCTAATATATCTTGTCACCTTCTATTCAAAGGAGAAAACATACACGATACCTCATTAGATGCCAAACAAGAATTCGATAAAGACTTAATACTCATTCTCAAAAAAAAAAAAGCTTAGTAAATGAGAAAGCAATGATACTTGCTCTTCTGAAAGCGACTAGAAGCAAGCTCACTAATTTTGAGAAAAGGAACAAAGCTGCCAATTTTCCTATCTATTATTAAAAGTCATTCTGGAAGTTCTAGCCAGTACAAGAGGAGAAAAAAATACAGGTATGAATACTGGAAAGGAAGAGCAAACATATAATTTTTATATAATATTATCTATATGAGAAATCAAGCGTATTAACTGAACTCCTAGTACAAATAACTATGGATTAAAATTTAATAATGGGGAAAATATTATCATAGCAATATTCACTTCGAAGAAAGCTCCATGAAAATACTACTACTACTTCTTCCGCAGAAGTGAGAGGAATCAGAACTGAATTATAGACTTGGTTACCACCAAACTACACATCCTTGGGGAATATTTAACTTCCCTCAGCACACTTCTTCAAGTATAGAATGTCATGATAGCACTTGTCCTGTCTATACACAAACTGGTATTTAGAATCCATTCAATCATGCATAAGAAAATACTTGGCATCAACCAATTCAAAATTCTATCCCCAAAAGCACTAATCTCTCTCTCCATCTCTGTGTTTTACTTACACTTCTTTTTTTATAAATTATATTATATTGCCAATTCACTATGAACTTGCTTCGTGATGTAAACTCAATTTTAAAAAGCACCAATGATAACCAATACTTTATGTTTTAATTTCAATTTTTGTATACTGTAGTTCCAGTGGGGCTCCCGTGTGGCGAGAGAAACCAGAGTAATACTTCTTGACCACAAGAGGGAGCTAAACATTTGGTTCACTTGGTTTATTAAAGGCATCTACCATATTTCTTGCACTACAGAATAATTCACTTACTGTCTTCAGGGGGCTTTCATTTGTGGCATTATTTCTATCACCCTGACTTAAATGTCCTGCATCTCTCTTGGCTGACATCTCTAGGAGCTGCCTCAGATGAGAAGCATAATAATCATAATATTTACAATAAATAGTGGGGCTTTTATTTTCCTAATATATTTAAGCAAAATTCAGCATCAAAAACATACTATATCATAATAAGGGAGAGGGCTGATTGCAAAACCAGCTAAGAAATTTTTTTTCTTTATACATCTCATGTCTTGGTTCTTCCAATAATATCTGCCTAGAATACTTTTTATACTATTAAAAATAGGCATATTTTTAATAATGAATAACTCTCCTTGTAAAATTGCACCATAGTTTTATAGAATGTTATGCTTAAAACATATGGAGATCATAGCAAAACAACTGTAAGGGAACTTATGATATGTGAAAATTATTTTAAAATGTAACATTTGATCTTACAAAAAGGTTAAATGCATAATGCAAATTGCCACTGGAAATACTTTGCTTAAAGGCTAAAAAAATATATTACAATATCCTCATACCACATTATTAACTAATTATTTTTTAAAAAATACTCAAAGTATACGTAATCAAAGTTACTTATAGCAATCTACTCGTTTTATACAGAAAATTATGATCCCAGTCATGCACAGTAAGTGAATAAAATGGCTAGATTTGAATAGGAATTGGAATTGTGATTTCAATTTATGACCCTGACAGATCAGAACAGTTAGCTTGGTAACCATCAGATTTTATTAAGTAAGAATGCTGGAGTAAAAAATATATATATGAAACATAGGCAGTTAAAATTTGCTAATCTTTGCCACAGAATATGATAAAAAATAGATTCTTGCATTATACTTTTTTCTTTGGGGTAAACTAATCAAGTCATATTTGATCTACACTAAGTCTACAGTGCTCGTGCTCTTACTCAAGATAAAATTACAGACATCATGAGTGAGAAAAACACTAAAGATAAAGTCCAAATTATCATGACTTAAATATTGGCATACACATCCTGGGCTCTGGTGAGATTACAGTGAGTCTAGAAAGTAAGACTGAACATGGCCTAGAAGAAAGATACTGGTTTGATCAATAGAAAAATAGATCTGTAGTGACCTTATATTCAGTTTTCTATGGACAAATGTGTGTGGATCTAGTAATCTATTTCAGGACACACAGTGAGGACAGCTGTGCATATGCAAGAAGCCTAGTACAGTCTAGCAGTATGGTCCACGGGCTCTGGACTATTGGGTTCAAATTGCAGTTCTTCCTCTTACTAGTAGTGTCATCATTCATCTGTAAAATGAGGATATTATAGTAACAACCTCAGAAAGTTGTTGTGAGATGTGTTCAACTGTATATAAATTTAGAGAAATTAAGAAAGGCCTATTATTTTCAAATATTACTATTATTTTTAGCTACTATTTTAGCTGTTACTCCTACCCATTATTTTTAGAGTATGAAAGCCAACAACTAAACCAGTTTAGAGAATCTTCATTTTAATTGTAATGAGGTAAATATACAGGATGAAGCTATCATATTGACTCAAGGAAAGTAGTTTCACGGGAGAACTATTTTGATTCTGTACTGTGTCTCAGGGTGAGACATGTAACTCACAGGCAATCAACAGAATTCTTTTATATTGTCTTTCCCTGCCAACCCTTCACCCCTAGATATATTTATATACATTTTACATCTCCAGAAGAAAAAACTATTCAAAGAATCATGGCATGAATATTTGTAATAAAAAGAAAAAGAAAAACTTACCTGGGTAATCTTCAGATACATGTACTGAATAGGATACACTGTTAAAACAGGAAAAAAAAAAGAGAGAGAGAGAGAAAAGAAAGGCTCAAGTTACTGCTAAGGCAAACATGCTTTCACACAATGAAAACCAACCCCGTGTTACCCATTACTTTATATAGATAAAAGTATAGATACCAAAATGGATTAGAAAACGTCTTTGATATTTGACACAGGAAACTTACAGATTTTTAAGATATATGACATAGTAATATATATCTTTTGTGATACTTTTTTTAGTATAGCTAGGTCTTTTATCTCAGTAACGTCTAACATTCAGTAATTTATGATCATGTGCATTGTCTGCTCAGGTTTTATCAAATCATCTTTTCTTACCAAAAAGAGAAGTATTTCTCCTGTTTAGTATGGCACTCAAGAATTTAAACATTTATAAATTTAAACATTTATTTTTAATATTGCTTCCTCACAATATGCTGTGCTTTTGAAACACTTCCTTTTCTTCAAAGAACTAACAAAATTATGACAGTGTAACTAATAGCTATTCATCAGCCGATCTTTCATCATTACTATATATAATAAATAAACTACCTCCTGTTCTCAGAAGGATTGAGTTGTTTCAAAAATCATTTTTAACAACTCCTTTTTCAGTTAACTCCACTGTCTCTATGTACCTATCTCATATGACATACGGGGATTTGTCACACTTTGTTTACTCTCCTCTCTGTGTCAAGTAGATTGCAAGTCTCCTGAGGTTATGGTCCATGTCTATTTGTATTTTCAGCACAATTACCTATGGTAAACACATAAGCATGACGCACAGCACATATTCAATATTAGCTTTTTGGATGGGGCAGTGGAGCTGCCACCTGTCACAGAGAAGTCAAACTTGAGTTCGAGTTCAGCCAAAATAACTGCCCATTAAGACCAAAAAAATATCAATTCTCTTTGAAGAAACGTACAGAATACAGAGCTTATGTAACGTATCATTCACAAAGTGAAAACAGTCCAAATTACTTGACGTGAACAAACAGGAACCTTGAACCAACATTCGAGAGAAAATTTAACCCAAGTGTTGGGATTAGCCCTCAATGATGTTAAAAGTTAATAAGTATGGTTAAGGATGTAAAGGAAAATTCAATCTCAAGAAGAAACAAACAAACACAAAGACATCATCAGGGTCTTGTGGGACACTAGCAAAACAGCAAACATTTTGTATAATTAGAGTTTTAGAAGGTGAAAAGAGAGAGAATAATGCAGGGGAAAAAAAGCTGAAAATCTCCTAATTTGGGTGAACAACATAGATGTATAGATTGAAGAAGCTCAGAAAATCCCAAACGGGATAAGTGCAAAGAAAATTAATTCTAGGTACACATAGTCAAACTGCTGAAAACCAAATATAAAGAAAAAAAATTTAAAGAAGAGAAAAAAATGGCACATTACATATAGGGAAACAAGAATCAGTGTTAAGTTTTCATAAGAAACTATGGAGGACACAGGACAGTTGAACAGTAAAGAGCTGGGGCGGGAGGGGACCAGGGGGGTAAACAAACAACTATGAAACCAGAATTCTTTATCCAAGCTATATATCTGTCAAGAATGAAGGCAAATAAAGAAGCTTTCAGATACGAGGAAATTGTGGAAACATGTCCCAGCAGACCTAAAGTACAAGAAATCCCAAACGAAGTTCTTCAAGCTGAATGATATCAGAAATTCAAATACCCAGAAGGAATGAAGAGCACCAAAAATTGTAAACATAAAAGACTATTTTTCTCTTAATGTTTTTAAAATATACATAGCTGTTTAAAGTAAAAATTCTAACACTTCATAGTGTGATTTATAACATATGTAAATGTAGTACACATGACAGTTACAGCATAATGTCAGGGAGGGGTTAAACGGTCACATACAGTTTCAAGGTCCTTAATCTTATGGGAAATGGCATAATATTAACCCTAAATAATAACTCTAAGAAAACTTCGAATATATACTGTAATTCCTAAAGCAAGCACAAAATAAGATTAAAAACAATAATAAATTAAATGGAATTCTAAAAGCATTTTGGAACCTTTAATCCAAAAGGAAGCAGGAACAGAGGAACAAAAAACAAGGGACAAATAGAAAACAAAATAATAAATGGTGCCTGAATCCTACCATAGCAAGAATTGCCTTAAATGCTAATGGACTAATAAACACATTGAATAAAAGGCAAAGGTGGACAGATGGATTTAAAAAAGCTAGATCCAACTCTATGCTGTCTTTAAGAGATCCACATTAAATAAAAAGACACAGGTAGTTTGAAAATTTTTAAATGGAAAAGATATACCACGCAAAGGTAAGCCATAAGAAGACTGAAGTGTTTAACAAAGACCTCAAGACAAAGATACAAAGAGATCATTCATAATATAAACGGGTCAATTCATCAGGATGAAGGCACAATAATCATGAATGTGCATGTACCTAACAACACAGCTTCAAAAACCATGAGACAAAACCTGACAGAATTAAAGGGAATAACAGACAACTCCACAGTCATAGTATGAGAAACTGACAGAACCACCCCCCCCCAAAAAAAAAACTCATTAAAGACACAGAAGATCTAAACTAGATTTTCACTGAAAACTACAACCACAAAAGATATTCAAAAGAATATCTTTTTCTTTTCAGGTACACATGGATGCAGTATTCACCAAGATAAGTCATATACTGGTCTGTAAAACTAGTCTTAATAAATTTGAATGGATGGATGATCAGGGTTCAGTAGTTTATATCCTGGGTTTCCTGGCTCATCTTGTCCTATGACACTAAGTCGTAAGTCCTCAAGAAGCCACTGCCTTTTAGAATTTGTGACTGGGCTTTGTGACTGTGGCCACAGGCGATGCAACCCTCCCAGGCAAGCCCAAGTCTCCAGACTCCACCCGCCAAATCCCTGGCATGTTGCTTAGTCCTTGGAAAGAGATTCAGCAGAGACAAGAAAGACTAAATAAAGAAAAGAGTATGAAAGAAAGATGGTTAGTAATGAGACCAAGTGCTGATACACTGTTCTTTCATAAAGCATATTTAATTGCTCAATTAATTCAAGAAGCATTTCTTGGTAACCTGGTAGAAGCCAAACACTGTGTTAATGCCAAATAAGATTTAGGTAGGAAAAAAATCAGGAGATAACTGAACGATTAATTCAGAGGGAAGCAAAGAATATGAAACATAATGAATATGCTAGACAAAGGAACTTGAATATTTTAAAGCACAACAGTCCTTTCTTTCTTAATAATTATAGATTCACACGAAGTTACACGGACAGTGCAGAGAGGTCTCAAGGATCTTCACCAAGTTTCCCCCACTGATTATATCTTCTCTTCCTACAGCACAACATCAAAAGCAGGAAATCAACATTAGTGTAAAATCTGGGTGCAGTTCTATCTATGTCATCTGTTCACATTTGCTTCGTGTGCCTATCACTCGGAGATTGATACAGAAATCCAGATACAGAACTATCTGATCCAGATACAGAACTATCTGATCACTCGGAGAGTTCCCTCATGCTGCCGTCTTCAGGGTCAAGGCTGTCTCCCTTCACCCCAGCATTCCTAAACCCAGGCAGCCACTAATTAATTCTCCACCTCTGTAATTCTGTCATTTCAAGAGTATTATATAAGTGAAATCAGACTGTGAAGCATAATAGAAGTTTAAGACAAAATAAGTGTCTTGAAAAAATTACTGTGATTGGAAACATTTAGGATAGACTGAAGAGGAGAGACATTGAATTAAGTAATAAAATAATGAGCAAATATCAGTGAGGAGGTGCCTATTGCAAAGGAGAAGGAAGAACAAATGGCAGATGTTGAACCCCAGCCAAGAGCCCAGCTTTGGGCCCTGAATCAAATGCCAAAACTTAGAAGATAAAATAACCAGGCCAGTGGAGCCTCAGACAAGCTGGGGGAAATATACACCATGATCCCGTGTGAATTTCTTTTCCCACAATTCATTCCCTTCTACAATGGAACTGTACTTGTAGAAATGAAATCACTGATGATCAAGGCAACCCTTTATCTGGCAGTACTATGTGACAGAACCTGGGACCTTGCCAGAGATTATACTCAGTACTAAATTGGGTTAATTCTCAATAGCTTACCATCTCAACCAACAGCACTTGGTTTCATTTTTCATCCGAATCAATGTTTAAATCCAAAGTGAAGCCTTAATACATTCCCATGTCTAACGCCAATTAGGAAGACTGCTGTGATTAGGGCCAAACAAACAGGATCAAGTTCCAGCTTTGAGCTGGGTGGCATAAGAAAAGTCATTTTCTATACACTCAGCTTCCATCCCTTTTCACTAAAATGGGGGAATCCAGACCTACCTTACAAGCCTGCTGTGATGATTTAATGGCTTAACAGCTGTAAAGTCCCCAGGACAACGCCAGACACACAGCGGCAGGTGCCAAGTAATTTTAGTCAGCTTCCAGTACAAGCAACGAAAATTTACAGAAGTGAAATTTTACATGAATGAATGTTCTCTGGGGAACTCGATTTGCTCAAAATCACAATATATTACATTTTTCAGAGACCAAAGCTAACATGGATGATTTTATTTTATGATTGTATTATCCTCATGATATTAAGAGACATTCCCATGTTCATGATCACACCTAATTTTTCAAATACAAAATAGAAAACAAAAGCCCTACAAAATAATGCATCAGCCCCTGTGATATATAGCATCTTCTTGGTGTACACCAGAAGGAATATCACCAGAGCAGTAAAATCCAAATCAGTTTCACTAACAGAGTCCTTAGGGAAACAATCTAGTATCAATAGAAGCAGACATGCATGATTAAACAAGGACCTAAAAGGTAGGACCAAAAAGAGAGCAAAGGACCAAGCTTAAATAGATAGGAGAGTAAGGGTAGCATATGCTGTACATAATAAATAATAAAGCAGGCAAAAATACTGAGAAGTCAAAGTGAAAGAGGGTGAACATGAGAAGGACGAAAAATCTGGAGCAAACTCTAAAATTCTGATTAAAAAACAAAAATACCTTCAGATATTTGGAATTCGCTGAATTACAATTACATGGAGGTGCTTTGCCAGAGAAATTAAGGTCCGTCTATGTGTGTTTGGTGTACACTGTATGCACCGCACAGTACTAGGTTCTTAATATCACAAGTTTAAAACTAGAATCTGTAAGTTATTTCATAACCTCGATAACTTTTTAGATAAAATGGTTGCTTCCACCTCTTATTCCTCTGAAAGCATCTATCCCAGTTAAAGATACCTCCCGATAGCCAAGAGCCTCTGGAGAAGTTCTTGGGAGAGCCCTTAGATGTTCAGTATCTGCCTAATCTTGTGTTTGTTTGTATATTTTTTTAAAATCATGCATAAGGTCATTAAAATCATTCATAAGGTCATTCCTGTATCAATTCACCATCTGCTCCATTACCATCCTCTTCCTTTTGAAATGTCTGCAGAGACCTGAAAGTAGATCGAGTTTAGATCTAGTTCTCAAGCTCACAGATCTAAGGAAATTCTTTAAGAACAGGAAGGAGCTAAAGGAAGATGGCAGTTTTAACACAACAGAGGAGGGAACTCAGACTTGAAAGAGTTTTAGACCAAGAACACCTGTCAGTGGTACTGAATTCAATATCTGTATTTTACAAGTGGGCCCCCAAATGCTGTGACTTTCTGCCATCTCTAACTCAAAACTCCCAGATCCTGAACTCATACTTCACCCAGGGGCTTTGACAGAGCAAGAAAAAAACAGTATTTTATTGAATAATACCTTTTACCTTATCCTCTAAAATCTTTTCCTATCTTTTCTCTCCCAGTTAGATCACTTTTAGAATTTACATGAGAAAAAGCAAAATGCAGAAACTAACACAAAATTGCAGGTAATGGCAAGCAGTCCTCCACCCTCCTTGCATCCAGAAAGAAGGAAATGTCTGTCTTTTTATCTAAGACTAATATCATCTCGATTTATAGATCCCATAAACCCATCCTCCATTTGGTACCTTTTTCTATTAATTTAATCTAACAATGCCACCATTTGAAATTAATCAAAAATGTGCTATTATGCAAATGAGGAAAGATTTGTCCACAAAGATATTAATGGTAGCACTATTTAAAATGAAAAAGTACCCCCCAAAACCAAGAGTGCCAATAACAGGATTATACAAACTATTATATACACACAATGTGATGTTAGGCAACTGTGAAAAAGTAATGGTGTAAAATAATATGAAATGAAAGAGATAACTGGGTTTCTCTGCTGGCGCAGTGGTTAAGAATCCTCCTGCCAATGCAGGGGACACGGGTTCGAGCTCTGGTCCGGGAAGATCCCACATGCCTCGGAGCAGCTAAGTCCGTGTGCCACAACTACTGAGCCTGCACTCTAGAGCCTGCGAGCCACAACTACTGAGCCCACGTGCCACAACTACTGAAGCCCGCGCACCTAGCGCTTGTGCTCTGCAACAAGGGAATCCACCGCAAGGAGAAGCCTGTGCACCACAACAGAGAGTAGCCCCCGCTCGCCGCAACTAGAGAAAGCCCACGGGCAGCAACAAAGACCCAACACAGCCAAAAATAAATAAATAAATAAAATAAATTTATTAAAAAAAAAGAAAGAGGTGTTTCTACTACAATAAGGTACATACAAAAATGTAGACTGCTGTAACATTTTCATTTAAAATGTGTAAATGCATATCTACTACAAACATATACAGATAGAAACATGGCTTGAAAAATAATGACAAACTTCAACAGTTGCTATCTTTTGGTTATTGGATGAAAGGGAACTCTATTCTTTGTTTATATCTGTATTGTTTCAATCCTTATAATAAATGTGAACTGTGTAAAAAGTAAAAAAGCTAGTAATGTTTAAGTTCTCCCTTTACCTTGTAGCCTTTTTTATCACCATACTTTTCTTCTGAAAGTTAAGTTTTTGCAAAGAATAATCTCACCTGTTCTCACTAGCCACGCACTTTACATGCACATTACAATCCGGCTTCCACGCCTGGTACTACTACTCCCGCAAAATTCTGCTTCTTCAGGTCACCACTGACCTTTTTTATTTTTCTAGTTCCTTTCTTACACAAGTTCTCAGATGCATTTAATAACAATGAAGATGTCATGAAACCCTCCTTCCTTGGTTCCTGAACTCCCCCTCTCCCAGAGTCCCGCTTGCTTTTGATGTCTTCTTAATCTCTTTCAATATTTCACGTTTCATGTTGTTTTCATATTTCAATGCTTTCCAGCCATGCTGACTGCTCTATTTTTTCACATGAGTAATCTCAACTATATCCATAAGTGTCTCCAACCAGCTATAAGCAGAAGACTCAAAAATTCCCTATCTCTAAATCAAGCAGGCAGCTTCTTCTTTTTCCTCACATCTCCCATAGGATATTCTGAAAGCATATTAAACCCAACACATACAAAACAAAACTCATAGCCTTCTTTACGTTAATTTTCAACTCACCAAATTAAATACCAAGAAACTTGGTAAAAATAAGAGCAGCGGCTGCTCTTAGGAGCTAGGAATCAACTTACCACTTGACCACTCAGGGCACAAGCCCCTGGCCACTTTCTGGAGCAGGGAAATTCTGATATAGTAGATCTAAAGTGGAACCTGGGAGTGTGCATCTCTAAAAAGCACCCCAAGCGATACCGATGAAGGTAAGCTCTGGATCTTGTTTTCAAAAACATATAAATACTGATCCTGTGGAATAAAATTCTAACTCTTTAGCATGTCTCCCAAGGCTCTTCACGATCTGACCTTTAAGCACCTGACCAGCCAAAACCCTGATAAATACCCACAGACCTTAACTTCCAACCATTTCAGGTTCTACCATTCCCGAAACAGGTCAGCGTTTTCACACAAAGGAACGTGGTGGCGTCAGACTGTTGGGCTTGGAAGCTGGCTCTGCCATTATTAACTGTGCGACCGAGGGCTAGATAACTAACTGCTCTCTGCCTCAGTTTCCTCATCTGTAGTACCTATCTTTTGGGGTTGTTGTTAGGAGTAAACAAGTGAATACAGGTAAAGCACTGAGAAGAAAAAAACTGACACCAAAGTAGTCAATAAACATTAGCTGCTTCATTAATAATATTATTAATTGACTATTACTTCTGCACGTAGACTTACTTTCCTAGAACACACGCCCCTCCACCCTCAAGATTCAGTTTGAAGAACAACTTCCCATGAAACTTCAATAACCCAGGTAGACTTGGGTTTTCTTTCCTTCATGTCCCACTTCACCTTGACCTTAACTGTCCTTAGACTGAAGGTACAGACCAAACATTTTCATCTTCAAATTCCCAGGGCTCTGACAGAGTAACTTATCAATAAAATAATTTCTGAATAAATGAACAGATCATATCTTTTTCCTAAATTACCTGAAGATATACCATGACAGTCCTGGACAGAATACCTACCAAGCAGTAGGCAAGTGCTCAAATATTTGATAAAAATCGGCAAATGCAGGTACCCAGCAGTTCTCCCTGTGGGTACACACCACTGTTCACGTGAGTGTCAGGCCCTTTCATCACATTCTCTTCACAGGCTTTTTGTGATATACAGAAGTAGAAGTGGTTCTGAACACCCAGGTCATGTGTGTTCTCTGTCTTTTTCATTTTCAAATCAACATAATGAGGATGATACTTGAATAACTACCAGACCTGATTGCATGAGCTGAAATTCAACGACACGATATAGAGGAAGATCTCTGAGATGCTCTAAAAAATGGAAGCACCAGTTATTTTCACAAAAAGTAGACATGTTAGCATTTCAAACTGATCAGTAGTTTAATTAATTTACTTGTAGGAGAGCAGTACACATGGAAGTCTTTATTTAATCTACTCCTATCCTGAAAGTATAGAAGAAAGAATGTCAGTTCTCCTGGACAGAAGAGGCAGTGGTATGCAAAATGTTTGAGCAGGAATTTGTTGCAACATCATATATTCCATGCAAGGAATAAGCATGATTTACTCAAGGCCTCCAGTGAAAAGCCTGCGAATGTATCTGCCTCCCTTCCTCTGTTCCTCTCAACATGAAGACAAGAGCAGGAAGCTCTCACTCCAGAACAGAAGGCTCATCTTTCCCACCAAGGAAATAAATTGTTTTTTTGTTTTTTTCTTACGGTATACAGGCCTCTCACTGTTGTGGCCTCTCCCGTTGCGGAGCACAGGCTCCGGACGCGCAGGCTCAGCAGCCATGGCTCACGGGCCCAGCCGCTCCACGGCATGTGGGATCCTCCCAGACCGGGGCACGAACCCGTGTCCCCTGCATCGGCAGGCAGACTCTCAACCACTGCGCCACCAGGGAAGCCCGGAAATAAATTGTTGATACAAGGCAATTTATACCACCCCTGACAAAGGTAAAGGGTGAAGACGCTTGCCCAAAAAATACTGTTTCTCAATAATATACCTGTTCCCATTTTCAAAGCTTATTTTGATAATTTTTAAAGTTATACTTGCAGCGCGTGAAGTAATAGAATCAAAAGCCATGGTGTTCTTTTGTTTGATTTTAGGGAAGTGGCTGAGTCAGCAACTTTCTATGCTTAAATGTTACACTATAGGTCGAATGTTTAGACTTCTAAGTAAACCATCCTCTCAACAAGGATGAACTCTAAAAACCTCAACCCAACTTTAATTAGTAACCTAGATGCATGCTTTATTTATGGTATTAATATACCATATGGTATGAGCAAAATCATTCTTTTATACTGACTTAGTCGAATGCAAAAGCCAACAGTATATTTAAACAAAGTTCTGCTTCTCTCTCTTTCTTTAATCATAACCAGAAATAAGAGGAGGTCACAAGCGCAACTCCAACAGGACATGAATAGTGGACAACATGCCAGGTCACCTCCATTAAGTTAATTATATATAAATATTACCTGAAACCTACATTAAATTTATAGATATATAAATATGTATAATATATATGTAATTTCCATATTTCTTCCCTCTAAGTTTAATGTCTGGAGTTTTCTGCACAGTTTGCAACTATAACTAATTCAGTACTCTTTTGGTAAATATTCACTAAAATGTAGAGGCCTTTGCCTTCACCATTTTACATCTAAGTTCAAGTTATAAGTGGTTATAAAAAGTCTAAAGCTACTACAAATGATTTGCACAGCATGTCAAGGCTGAAATGCCGGATATGATGGAATAATTCTGTAACTGAAGTAAGGGCTTTGTAGAGGCAAGAAAACATGTATTAAGAAAACATTATAAATACTCAGAGACATAACTGCAATAAATACTATGATATTACCTCACCGACTTTCTCCAAGAGTTAAGGTACAATTTCTTGTGGAATACGAAGCACAATTCTTAATACTACCCGAAGACCCTGCAGGAGCCAGCCTATCTCCTCGTCTCACCCTCTTGCTTCACTCTCTATGCTCAGACAAAAAGAACGTTTTCAGTTCTTCGCCATGCCTTGTTCCCGCTGCCTGGAATTCTCTCCCCCTCCTCCTTTTTCTTTTTTTAATGATATATTGTATTTATTTATTTTTTTAATTAATTAATTAATTTTTGGGGCTGTGTTGGGTCTTCGTTTCTGTGAGAGGGCTTTCTCTAGTTGTGGCAAGCAGGGGCCACTCTTCATCGCAGTGCGTGGAGCTCTCACTGTCGCAGCCTCTCTTGTTGTGGAGCACAGGCTCCAGACGCGCAGGCTCAGTAGTTGTGGCTCACGGGCCCAGTTGCTCTGCGGCATGTGGGATCCTCCCAGACCAGGGCTCGAACCCATGTCCCCTGCATTGGCAGGCAGACAGACTCTCAACCATTGCGCCACCAAGGAAGCCCGCTCCTTTTTGTCTTGTGAATTCATTCTCATCCTTCAGATCTCAACTCAAATGTCACCTCCCAGGAAAAAGGTTTCTGATCAACCTTCCCAGACTTGGACATATCTTATGACAGAGCGGTCACACAGTGTGTAATTTTAAACTTAACTGCGTGACATTAACATTTGCTTCTCCCACGAAATCTGTGAGGTTAGAAGGCACCTATATTCTTCACCACAGTATGCCAGCACCTACCATGTACTCAGCACATCGTAGGAACATTGTCATTATTTGCAGAATGAATGTTTATTTAAAATGTATACATCCTTTGACCTTCCAACTTGGAATAACCTTCCTCACAAAATTACTTAGCAAATATGATTTAGTCTACAGCCTGAAGAGTGCAGAAGAAAGATCATGGACTTTAAAATATGCCTTTATGAACCACGTGAACCTGAGAACATTAAATTGGCTAACTTTCTCCTGCTTATTTGTTAGGTGAGATAACATCTACTTCCTCATCTTGTAGAGAGTATTACATGGAGATTGTCATGTGGAAGAAAGCAGCTTGTGGAATGGGAGACAATGATCAATGAAAATGTTTTCTCAACTTTCTCCCCTCCCCAAATATTCAAGCATGAGAAGATGTAAAATAATTCTGTAACAGACATCCACAAGGCCTCTTCACTCTCCATTCCCCTCCTTCTCCCTGCTGCAGGAAGAAGCCCTTGAATTTGGGGGAGGAGAATCCCTTCTCTCAGGTGGAGACATAAGCCAATCAGAATTGCCGAACCCTCTCCTGAAGTAGGAAAGAGAAGTCACCTAGCCTATACCTTGGCATCAGTAGTTGGTTCACAGTAATTCGCTCAGAGTCAAGCTTGGAACTTCTATTTAATGGTTTTGGGAAATGACACTTGCTCCTCCTGTATGCAGATGGGGAAGTATACAGCCACAGTTTCTGCTGGTAGCCTTCTAACACCCATGGTGAGCAGAGAAAGGTGGAACTTAGAAAATTTCAGACACAGAGACAGAGGCAGAGCCCTGACCAAAATAAACCTACATCTCTTTATCAATGAAGTTTTCATGGCAGGAACAAATCACTTTGCTTTTACAGTTTAAGTCAGCATAAAATATTTTTGTTTCCTAGAACCAAAATCATCCTAATTTGGACACAGACCTATTAAACTGCTTGAGTTATTTTAACGTAAACATCTACAAGCTATTTAAATTAAAAAGGGCTTCCCTGGTGGCGCAGTGCTTGAGAGTCCGCCTGCCCATGCAGGGGACACGGGTTCACGCCCCGGTCCAGGAGGATCCCACATGCCACGGAGCAGCTGGGCCCGTGAGCCATGGCCGCTGAGCCTGCGCATCCGGAGCCCGTGCTCCGAAACGGGAGAGGCCACAGCAGTGAGAGGCCCACGTACCGCAAAAAAAAAAAAAAAAACAAAACTAATAGACAACAAACAATAAATGCTGGAGAGGGTGTGGAGAAAAGGGAACCCTCTTGCACTGTTGGTGAGAATGTAATTGATACAGCCACTATGGAGAACAGTATAGAAGTTCCTTAAAAAACTAAAAATAGAACTACCATATGACCTAGCAATTCCACTACTGGGCATATACCCTGAGAAAACCATAATTCAAAAAGAGTCATGTACCACAATGTTCATTGCAGCTCTATTTACAATAGCCAGGTCATGGAAGCAACCTAAGTGTCCATCAACAGATGAATGGATAAAGAAGATGTGGCACATATATACAATGGAATATTACTCAGCCATAAAAAGAAATGGAATTGAGTTATTTGTAGTGAGGTGGATGGACCTAGAGTCTGTCATACAGAGTGAAGTAAGGCAGAAAGAGAAAAACAAATACCGTATGCTAACACATATATATGGAATCTAAAAAACAAATGGTTCTGAAGAACCTAGGGGCAGGACAGGAATATAGACGCAGACGTAGAGAATCGACTTGAGGACACGGGGAGGGGGAAGGGTAAGCTGGGACGAAGTGAGAGAGTGGCATGGACATATATACAGTACCAAGTGTAAAACAGATAGCTAGTGGGAAGCAGCCACATAGCACAGGGAGATCAGCTCGGTGCTTTGTGACCACCTAGAGGGGTGGGGTAGGGAGGGTGGGAGGGAGACGCAAGAGGGAGGGGATAAGGGGATGTATGTATATGTATAGCTGATTCACTTTGTTATAAAGCAGAAACTAATGCACCATCGTAAAGCAATTATACTCCAATAAAGATGTTAAAAAAACAAACAAAAAATTAATAGACATTTACCCATGGTTTAATTTCATAATTTTTGCCTAATTATTTGAAAGTAGAGAATACACTATTGATTTGGGGTTTTAAGTACTGTTCATAACTTTTATAGAACTTATGACCTGAAAGCAATTGTGATACATTAGATATTATAAAATAAAAGTTGCAAGTTATTTATTATTTTTCTATTTGTCAAAGATGAGGTCATTTTCTTTAGGGTATAACATTTTCTTCCTTGTGGTGAAATGATTTTTGTTAGTCCTTCATGGGCATTCGATTTACCATTTTATTTCAATACTGTATGTATGTAAAATTGGATTTGGAAAGCTGTAGTCCTATCTGCTGATTTTCTTGGTTCTTTCTGGACTACAGCCTTTTGGGAGATCAGCAATGAAACAGGAGACTTTCAGACTGTAGAATAGTATTTCCTAGTGCTTACTAAAATCAATTAGCCTTTCACTCTTCATTAAGCTTTTGAAAACTGATTTGTTCTCACAAGATTAATGTGGAAAGTATAATTATTTGAAAACAAGGGTAATGTACTTAAATCTGACATATTTTGACCACAAAGTTAATTGATTACTAGATATTCAATTAGCAAATGCAATTCATTCTTAAGCCAGTGAATATGTAACTAAAAGACAGCCTCAAAGTAACAAATATTTAACACAAAGAGAGCCATGTGGATGGTTTAACCAAGGGAAGGTGGCAGTTTAATGGTATGCTAACACATATATATGGAATCTAAAAAAAAAAAAAAAAAAGTGGTTCTGAAGAACCTAGGGGCAGGACAGGAACAAAGACTGAGACGTAGAGAATGTACTTGAGGACGTGGGGAGGGGGAAGGGTAAGCTGGGACGAAGTGAGAGAGTGGCATGGACATATATACACTACCAAATGTAAAACAGATAGCTAGTGGGAAGCAGCCACATAGCACAGGGAGATCAGCTCAGTGCTTTGTGACCACCTAGAGGGGTGGGATAGGGAGGGTGGGAGGGAGACACAAAAGGGAGGAGATATGGGGATATATGTATATGTATAGGTGATTCACTTTGTTATAAAGCAGAAACTAACACACCATTGTAAAACAATTATACTCCAAAAAAGATGTTAAAAAAAAAAAGAATTACATATAATTGAGTTAACTGATCAGCTATTTGTTGAGATATTGTTGTTCCTGTTTTAATATTCTATATTCTAACAGACAGATGAGGAAGACTTTCATCTTTTTCTTTATTTTTGAGCTGTAACTAACTTCAATTTTGTAGACACTGCTTTTATAAACTAAAATGAAATGTTTAGAAAGAGCATCTAATTCTCACTGATCCCTCCAGAATTCAGAAACTCCTAATGAGACTCCTTATGTTTTATGGCCCTATAGTTATTTTCACAGGTTCAGTAAGAATCTGCCCTCTCTTTTTTACCAGTATATTATTGGACAAAGCAATTGTGTAGCCAAAACTATCCCTAGAATATATTTCAAAATGATTTTCATTTAATCAGAAATGACAAGCAACTACTGGGAAACAAGAATTGACTTTTATGTGCAACTAATGCCTACAAATCTCTGCCAGGAAAACTGTCGGGCTGGTAGGTTCCCAGAGTTACAGCAGGTGAGAAAGGTTGCTTTCTGGCAGGACTCAACCAAACAGCTATTCATCCAATTACATAGGTACTCAAGGTGAAATCTGTTGTAGAGGGTGTCTTGGTTTTGTTTTCCTAGCCTCAGAGAAGCAAATAATAGAGGCTTTTAAAACTCCAGTCTAAGATTCCTAATGAAAAATTCTGGAGAGAAGTTAAATTCTATCCCCTCAATAGGTCATGATTCTAGATTTGCAAACTCAAGGAGGCCTCTATAGCCGATTAACACTCTTGCTGAAGATTTTTGTGATGAAGAATTACCTTTGGAAATTACTTATGATCACAGGCGGAAGACTACAAGGAAAAACTGTCAAAAACATGAAAATGGGCAAAAAAGATTCTGAGGGTTTTCCATTGGAACAATGGGCCACTGCAAATGAGTATCCGATTCTAAAGGGATTTCTGATCACCTCAGCTATTTTTATACTATATAAGGATAAAAGCTAAGTTGTAAAAACACTGATCATAATGCAAATGATTTCTGTTCATGGCATTACAAATGAGTTTTTTCTGATAAAGAATGTGTATCTCAGGAAGTTAAATATCTGTATTCCAATTCTCATTTGAATCATGCAAACATAAATAAAGAAGCTTTGGAATTTATAAATGAATGCTTCCTTATTTCAGATTAATTTAGGTGCTAAAATGATAAAGTCAACTTCATAAATACTGTACACTTTGCCTAAAATACTTCTGGGTTGTTGAAAAGTTAGAAGTAACTAAAAAGTTCACAAATAGGGAATGGTTAAATAAATAATGGTGCATCTATGACAAGGATGGTGCAGGCAATAAAAGGATGTAAAACTGTCATCTAATGATGCTGTGACTCCATTTTTGTTAAAAATTCCAATTTTTATATATACTTATTAAAACATCGATTTATAGTTGTATAGGGCATTTTGGTGGGGAAGAAGGATCTAAGGTGTCCTTTTTGGGAGAAGGTTTCCTGAATCATTGTTGTTATTGCTGATGATGTCTGCTTTTCTCTTCTTCCTACCTTTTCTGGAATAAACTTTATAATAGTAATCAAGTATATTTATAGGGAAAAACTACGAGAATTAATTTAAAAATTATATTTCACAAATCAAATACTTGTGAGATATATTCATTAATAAAATGGGGCAAACTCCTCTATATCTCCTGCTTAGATCCTACGCATCCTTTAGGAGTTAGTTTACATTTTTACTTTCTCAGGTCCTCCCTCTCGGGTTCCACCCCGCTCTGTTCAACCTGACCCAGACGGGATTGTCCCTTTAATAAACACTTTCATAGGGCCCTATCCTAACGCCTCCTAAAACTTTCACAGCTATAATTTGGGTGAAAATCAGATCAATGCTTCTTTCTGACACTAGATCTCATGTATCTTATTTTACTAGATGTCTATGTAGCTCATTCACTGTTGTGTCCCAGAAGCTCAGTATTATGCATATTGTGTCCTAAGAGGCACTCAAAATATACGTATAGCTCTCTTCCCATGTACACTGAATGACTCTTAAAATATGGTAGAATAAGTATTTTATGTCTTATCAAAGATAAACAACCTAAATCCAATTAAACTAAGTCTGTTAATAAGTCTAATTTTAGGAGAGATGAACAACGCCATCTTTCACTCATGGAACAGGTTGTTTATTTACATATGAAATATTTTAAGGGATATAATTTGGCCTATAATGTGTCTGCATGAAACAAATCATTGTGATGGAACTTTATTGTACTGTATAATGTCCTGAATGAGACAAGACAGGAGTCACATTGCCTGTGTTTATATATTATGTGCAGAGGGTTCAAGTACATTCATCTATAATTCAACATGCTCAAAATCATGAAAACATTACACCTGATATTTGCAATATTGATTATAAAATCTGAACAAACAGCAAAAGGCACTTGAAGGTCTTGAAATTTCAGTATCTGCAAGCCATGCAAATATGTTTAAATAAATTACAGAAACTATTCTGTTCGGCCAGCTCCCCAGGAGTCATGCAAATGTACACTGGAATCCTAGTTAGTAGAGCACTACCAAATGAGAGAAGCAACCATCAATCTCACTTATAAAAATGTTCTTCCAATCACTACAAACCCTTCTGCTCATGGTGGATCTCTATTATAGTAATAGTAATGATATTGAGACTCTAGAATATAGTTTGTCTAATACGTGGTTCTGCATACCTAACCTTCTTAGGGTTTGAATTTAGGGTGGGCAAAAAGACCCCAATCTCTTAACTTCCCTTTCTAGGCAACGCATCATTACAGAATAAATCCGTGTCTTGGCATCCTTGATTTTGGCACTGTGAATTCACTGAAGGACATGGGAAAACTCCAGCACCCATGGAAAGTCACTTCTCTATTTATAAAAACTGATAAACCTCTTAACCCCAGATAAGTCAATGAAGAAATTTCTCAGGGCAAAGAATGCAGAGAAAAGCAAAGCAGAGAGGGAGAGAGAATAAGAGAAAGCGCATTAACTGTCTTTGTTCAGTCAATTTGAGATAGAAAATGTGCACTAGCCATCCTGGGGACATTTGCGATTTGGTTGGGAAATATATAGCCCTAAGGACATGAAATAGGAAAGGAGAATCAATGTTATATAACAGTAAATACATTAGTGACAAATTGACTTGTTTGAAATGATTGTGATTATTTCTGCAAACAGTTCACCTATATGCCTCCCTCTGTTATCACGTAGAACTATGTATAATTATGATTATTATGATTCCTTTACTCATCCAGTGACAGCCCAAAGCAAATGAAGAACTGGATACTCTACTTCTGCACCATCACAAAGGTCTTTTCTTCTCTTTCTTTCCTTTCCTTTTCTTAAGAGGGCCAGAGAAAAGGAAAATGATGAAATTTCCTCTATGAGATTTCCCAAGCCCCAACTCTACCCTCAAGAGATCCTTCATAACTTATTACAAAGTTCACATATAATAATAGAAAAAAAGACAAATGTCCATATGGGATCTGAAATAAAACCTCCATAAAAGAGAAAGATAAAGTTCAATGTTAAAAATTTCTGTACCACTCTTATCCACATTTTTGCATTTAACATCATTAGATCATAGGCTTCCACAAGATTTTCCAACATTATTTTTAATAACAAAGTGTGTCACTTAAGTTCCCCTTCCTCATTAGAAAAGTTACCAGTTACTGTACAGAGTGTGAGCAAAGTAAGGAAATGCTCTATATGGCACAAGGCCACTTATGGAATGCTTTTGGAGGTAACTATAATACCTGACAATACACTGGAAATTGATGAGTCCTACAGATTTAAGGAAAAGATGAACAAGTGTGAGAACCAGATATGTAGGGCATTGTAGAGAATCTGACTTAGTAGGAAAACAAGTAATCATACTGAATATTAAAATGAAGGCTCACGTGATAAGAGATTGAAAAAGATAATAAAGGCATTAGATTCTACCGTATTGACAAAAGCCCCTTTTTATGTATAACAAATTGTGAGGTAGTGAGTCAATAATTGATAAGCTATTTCCTAAATTATTTTACAACTACCTTTTCTGACCCTGAGTATAGTTTAATTGAAATCTAAACATATATATATATATATAGTTATTACAGCTTAATATAATTTTTCAAAAAAGTCATAAAATAAGAATATTAAATTAAAGTCAACCAATCAGGGAAACATTTTAAAGCTTTTAAAAAACTATTTCATAAAGAATTTTAAAATATAAAGCTTTTTAAGCAAAATAAAATTTTCAGAAAGTATTGGTACCACAACAAACTGGTGAACATAACGAAAAAGAAGCAGACTCACAGATGTAGAGAAAAAACTAGTGGTTACCAGGAGGGAAAGCAAGGTGGGAGGGGCAACAAAGAGGTGGGGGGTTAAAAGGTATAAACTATTAGGTATAAAATAAGCTACAAGGATGTATTGTACAATATGGGGAATATAGCCAATATTTTATAATAACTATAAATGGAGTATAACCCTTAAAAATTGTGAATCACTATACTGTACACCTGTAAGTTATATAATATTATACATCAACTATACTTCAATTAAAAAAAATGTTGGTACTAGCAATTGAATTTTCAATTTTTTTTTTAAAGTCAAGTTGCCTATCAGACAGCCCAATAGACACCATCTGTTATGTCAGGAGCAAGTTTTTCATCAATTTTGAATGTTGTCTATGAGCACAGATCAGAAATTTAAAAGCATCCTTATGTGAAAATTATTCACAGTTTCATTCCTATAGTTACTGAAAAAAATACAATCTGCTGAGTCAAAACTACTGTATGTCATTTGCATTTGTCATTTAAGAAAACAATTTTTACTATTTTGTTTTCAAAGCCAAATTACTCAACAAAATATTGAATGTTTCCAAAGCAGTCCATTAATTAGCTTTTATGCAAATATCAGTCTGCATATCAACTATTTCTATTCAGAATTTCTTTTAACCATTTAGCAAATCTGTACAAAATACTATTTACATTTATAGCAAACAACACTGGTTTTAAAAATCACAATTTTGATACATAAGTACTATCATATGTTCTGTGTTCTTTAAGATTCTCCCACATATTGTATGTATTTTATTTTTCCAGATTCTAATTCCAACCTTTCTTAGGCTCAAGCACTAAATTATTGCATTGTATTTCCACTACCAGCAATAATGTGTAAGAAACCAATATTCTTACGCTCACATGGGAAAATTAATAATGATAAAGATATCAGTCTCTTATCTGAATCCCCAGTGGCCAGATGTGTTTTGAAATTCAGAGTTTTTCATATTTTAGAAAGGTAACAGAGTGCAAATTTTACACCTTACCATCAAAAACAATAATATATATGGAGAGAGATGCATGAATGTTGCTACTATAAATAACCTCATGTCAGTTCAGGTCAGTTTGCCACTTAACATGGGCCAAATTTACAAAATAATTCTGCTTCAATTCTCAGAGCATTTTAGATTTAGAAATTCTGGATAATGAATTTGGATAATTGAAATATTTCAACTTTTAATATTTAAATGGATGAGTCATAGGCCACATTCTATAATTAAGCAAATACATAACTGATTATAATAAGAAATCTAAACACCTAAGCAATAAGTCCTATACCTTATGCTTTCCCAATAACTGTATCAAAAAAAAAAGAAAAATATCTGAAAGAGATAATGAACATTTCCCTTCACAGTAAGATCAGGATGAATATATCTTCACAATGGAAAGGACAAAAAGCTTTCTAGCAGCCCTTTATTCAGAGTTCAGTAAGTACATCTTTCTTCTTTAGCATATAGATAAATTTAAGATGTCTACCAGACTTACCAGATTTACATGAGCCAGACCTGTACAAGCAAATGCACAATGCTATGAATTTCCTATTTTACATTTTCATTTGACTCAAGTCCAACAGACAAACACGCTCATTCTTTTGGACAGAAGAGCGAAAGAGAAATCAATTGAACAAAGAAATTCAAAATGGAGAGAGGTTGTTTTGATTTCACTCTCTGAAGGCCAACCAAAGGATAAAAAAGGTTTTGGAAGTGGAAAAGAAAAATGTTCACAATATGATCTGGATTTCACAGTGTGTTCAACTACAACAGAAGTCAGTAATCACCTCATGCACACCCTCATTTTACAGATGAAGAAACATAAATTTAAAGGGATTCATTCAATTCCATGTGGAACCAGAAGCAGAGCTAGGTCTTCTGACATTTTCCTCTAAGTCTTTTGGCCTCTTATGAATTTTGCACACTGAGCTTTGTTACGGCAAGAAACTTCTGATTATTTTGTGACAAGATCTAATCTTCTTCTTCCTCAAAGTATTTCTGAACATAGAGACAAAAGAATAAAGTTCCTGTCCCAAAGTAAGCCCAAGCCCACCACGTACCCTTTCCCTCACAGGTCACACCTTGGCTACTAATCAACATGCCTAGGTTTATGCAGTTATTTCTTCATCTGTTATATTTCACCTTTGATCATCATAACAAAAGAACTTATTCATATTCTAGAAGTATAAATTATTTCCAAAGGAAATCATTTAAAATGTAACAAAAAAATCTCAATGATTTTTGGCAATGAATAAATATTTAAACAGCTAATGTACTGGTTAATAATCCACACATAACTCAGTTCTGTCATATCAGCTTTTTCAAGACATAAAAGTAGGTTTGACATTTATAAAATGACAGAGACTAACAAAGAAAAAATTGATAAGACTAAACAAAATCCAGTTAAAATCCATCTACAATCTATGCTGATGACTCTTATGTTTTTAAAAAACCTATTCCAGGGCTTCCCTGGTGGCGCAGTGGTTGGAAGTCCGCCTGCTGATGCAGGGGAGACGGGTTCGTGCCCAGGTCCGGGAAGATCCCAACATGCCGCGGGGAGGCTGGGCCCGTGAGCCATGGCCGCTGAGCCTGCGCGTCCGGAGCCTGTGCTCCGCAACGGGAGAGGCCACCACAGTGAGAGGCCCGCATACCGCAAAAAAAAAGAAACAAAAACCTATTGCAATCTTAAAAGAGGAAATATAGCCAGGTGCTTGCCCTGATTAGGAGGAGACAAGCTAAAACACTTCTTCATACCTTAGTTAATACATTTCCATATGTGTTCGCTTTACGAAAGTATTTGAAACGTTTATTTTACTATAAGTGCATTCTCAAATGCATCTAGCTCCTTTCTTCTCCCATTTTACATTCTAAAATAAATTCTGCTCAGGTAATGAGTATTTTTTTAAAAGGTAGGAAATTTCCAGGGCCAGGCTTCATAGTCCTAATGCATACTTATAAAATGAGGATTTTTATGTTTAAAGTCTGTCAGGTGACAAGAAGGATACTGAAGTTGTCATCAGTGTCAAGACAGAGTCCAAATTTATTGGTAAGAAAAGGAAGGAAAAACGTTTGAGACAGCTAATCTGGAAGAGATGGATGGAAGATGCCTGCAGGAGATATTCATATCTAACTGAAAAGAAATAATTCAAAGAGTAAACTTTCTGAACTGCAAAGAGAAATAAAATTTACTCTCATAACACTCACAGAATTATAGTCATAAAAACGGACCATCTCTCTGGGCCTCTCATTTTACAGGTCAGGGAATTAAGGCCCAGAGAGGTCTATCAATGTGCCCTTGGTTACACAGCACTTGATCCAAAACTTAGGTCTTCTTTGATACTGATGCCTTTCATTAAATTGTATCATCTTTCACAATTATTTAATTTAATCACAATTATTTAATTTAATTTAATTTAATTTAATCATATTTATTAACATTTATATGTACCAGACACCAGCTCTTGCTCCAAGTCAGAAGTCATTCAGTTTAAATCAATCATAAAATGTATTTAACAGCCAAATGTGAAGAGAAAGTTACCGTTCCTCTGTATATGGTTTCCTTAGCAAAGCAATCTTTGTGAATGAAGATATGTGCAATGCTATTTGGCATCAACTTTGCAAATCTTTGTATAGTAGTTATCAAAGGAAAGTTCCTATGATGATGAGGTGACTGCTGAAAACTTTTACTTAGTTCATAGTTGCCAAAGCAATGAGAGCAAAAGTTTGTCTATTTTTTTAAATGAATGAGATTTTCACTTTAGAAGAGGGGTAATTTTCAACAACTGCACACTTATATGTGTACCACAAGATTAAACCATAAAATTACCACACAGCTAAGTACACTTAAGAGAAAAAAAAAGTTTAAGTCTTCAGTCAGTGTGAATAGAAAGTGAGCTATTGGTTACTTTTTTCTACGTCAGTGAAGAACTTTGATTTGTCTCATCACACTAAATATTTTTCAAAGTTAACATATAGGTGTCTCTGATATGAAAGGATATGGAAAAACTCTAAAATACTTCACACAAAATTTCATTTTGAGTGTTATCAAAATCGTATCTCAAATTTACACAACATTTTAAACTTTGCTGGAGAAGCTATCAATTCAAAAATATTTCAATTCCTAGAGATTAAATTATTAAAAATATTAAAATATTAGTTTTACTTCTTTTTTAGAACTATTTCTATATCAGGCATTCTTGGGAAAGAAAAGGCAACCAATAATGGAAAGGGTGTAACCAAAAGTCCCATATGGGTGCCAAGAAAAAAAAAAAAGAAACAAAAATAAAATAAAATCAATCTGTGTAAGTTCTTTACAAACTGAGGAAACCGTAGGACCTTAACTCTTAAAGTGTGATTCCTAAGAAAACAAGGGCCTAACATAAAAACAGAGAGTTTGACAAATAGCAAAAGCGAAGCTGAGATAACCACCAATTAAATTTCACTCAGAATAACAGAGAGGAAAAAGAATACAAGAATAAGGTCAATTTAAGAAGATTGTATAAAAAAAATATCAAAATGACAAAAGTTGATCAGAACTCAAAATGTTAAGATCAATAGAATCACTTTTACCATTTTAAAGGAGTCGGTTCCTAGATAATTCAACATTCTCATCACTCTTTTTTTTTTTTTTTTTTTTTTTGTGGTACGTGGGCCTCTCACTGTTGTGGCCTCTCTCATTGCGGAGCACAGGCTCCGGACGTGCAGGCTCAGCGGCCATGGCTCACGGGCCCAGCCGCTCCACGGCATGTGGGATCTTCCCGGACCGGGGCACGAACCCGCATACCCTGCATCGGCAGGCGGATTCTCAACCACTGCGCCACCAGGGAAGCCCTCTCATCACTCTTTTATGTCAGCCTAATTCAAGAGCATCCACTCATCACCTACACCCACTCTGTTTTCTAAAATTGCAAGTATCAATGAAGTGTCTTCACTGGATGTTGTCATTTAACAAAGGAAACAAAATAATGGCTTAGAAATACTCATTAGAATTTAAAGGAAAATACTTAAGCCTTAACTTCCTTCCACCTAGAAAAATGGCACAGAACTAATGAATGCAGGCAATGATCATATCTACCCAGCTCCAGTCCCAAAACTTTCCTTCTCACATATGCACCCACTTAAATATAATGCACTCAAATATCTTAACACACTCGACCAATCGCAAACATGACTCTGAGGAAGCAATTCAAACTGATTATCCCATTATGACTAAAACTACTACAAAACAAAACTTTTAAAAGCACACATGAGAGTCTTTACCAAAACACTACAAATATTAGGCCCTTGAGAGAAATGACATTCACATTGAGAGTGAAAAGAATGTAAAAAGAAACTGCATTCAACAATCAGTTCTCACCAGTCCTTAATAGTCAGAACTCAGTATTCATTCAACCAAGTATGGAGTAAATGATTGCTGAAGACCTACACTGTGCCAACAGAGTTGAATTAAAATAGATAGGACCCCTGAACTCAGGAACTTTCTAGTCCGTCGAAGGAAAACACAATGAAAATATCACCCAAATAAATGAAAATTACAGTTATGACAAATGCTCTGAAGGAAAGACTACACCATACACTGGAGCATAAAACAAGGGCATGTGACTTTCCCACCGTGCGGGGGAAGGAAAGTTTCCCAGACAGTGATAATTGGGCAGAAATTTGCAGATGAGCAAAGGAAAAAGACTGGAGGAGTTTAAATGCACCATCTTCATTCTTCAAATTTTTCATTTTCTAGCCTTTATCTTCCAAACTAAGTGTAGAACCCAGACCTCTTCATGGGCAGAAACTGCATTTTATTCCTCTGTGTACCTGTAGTACCGATAGCCCGCAGCACAGCAGAAGGTGCAAATCATAATCAACCTTAAAACATTTTGTTGAACTGCACGCAAGCCTACAAGTCATGTAGATTACCTGATATATTTTACTTTTAAAAAATACTGTCCACATCTCCCATCGCAATACATTTGATCAAAGCACTTGACACAGTATCTACACAAAGAAAAACAACCCAAAAAGAGAGACACAGCTTGAGTGGGTCAGTGTTCACCTTTTCCAGAGGAAGCCAAGCCCGGGGAGAAGCAGAAGCAGTAGGCGCAGGGACTGGGCAAACTTCAGCAGAAGGGGGTATTTGGCACGTGAGAGCCAGGGCTGACTCACATCGTGTCCAAATGGGCCTACAGCTCTTTGTGCAAGGAAGTAGCTCAAATGTTCATTACAAAAGGGGGAAGTGGTCATAGAACTACTAGAGCCCTGCTGATAGGGAGCTAAGGTTAAAACGATTACCAAAACCATTAACAGGGCAATGCTCTGTCACTCACAAAACACTACCACAAAGGAAGTGCCTGTGTTTCTCTTACACACATCAAAGGCCCTGAGAAATCTGAGATGGTTTTGATTTATGACTATAAATGACACCATAGCATGGGATTACCCTGTCCTTTTTTTTTTTCCACATGAACATATATCAACATTCTTTTTCAGATTCTTTTCCAATATAGGTTATTAGAGAATATTGAGTAGAGCTCCCTGTGCTATAGAGTAGGTCCTTGTTGATTATCTATTTTACATGAGTGCTGCGTATACGTTAATCCCAAATTCCGAATTTATCCCCCCCCCAACGTTTCCCCTTTGGGATTACCTTGTCCTTAAATTCCCCATAGGAGTGTAGTTCCCAACGGCATACTCTTCTGTTTGCTTCCACAAGAAGAAATAATAAAGGAAACAGGGATGTATTTATTCTAAGATGTGAATTCTCTCCCCAGTGCACCTCCACCCTTTCCCTCTAAATAAAGGGGTCTTGCCCTTTGGCCAAGTAGAGTGGCTTGGCTTCCGCCCTTTGGGACAGGTCTACAGCATGGGGACAGAGATGATCCAAGCACCGATCAGTGCCTCTTGCATTTGCCTGTGACCAGCCTGAACTGCCCTTCTCGGAGAACATTCAGATGCCAGCAAGTCTCCAAGAGACCAGCAGGCAAACAGCTCCCTTGTGGGTTTTCCTGGACTGGGCAAGGGGAACTTGCTCAACCATCGCTATGCCCAAGCCAACTTTATTAAGTGGAGCTTTGTTCCCAGGGATTTTTTAATTGGGACATCATTGGCAATATAAAATGTGCTCTATAGTGGTCAGTGATGCTAATTAATGTGCTTAAATGAGAAAACGCAGCCTGCCCTCTCAGATTTTGAAATCAAATCTGAGGTACTCATATCAGGAAAAACATATTTATAAAATGGGAAAAGAAAGAAAGCTTGGGGAGAGATCTTCAAGATGGCAGAGAAGTAAGACGTGGAGATCACCTTCCTCCCCACAAATACATCAGAAATACATCTACGTGTGGAACAACTCCTACAGAACACCTACTGAACGCTGGCAGAAGACCTCAGACCTCCCAAAAGGCAAGAAACTCTGCATGTACCTGGGTAGGGCAAAAGAAAAAAGAAAAAACAGAGACAAAAGGATAGGGATGGGACCTGCACCAGTGGGAGGGAGCTGTAAAGGAGGAAAGGAAGCCCCTTCATGGGCGGACACTGCGGGGGGGCAGAGGGCGTAAGCTTCAGAGCCACGGAGGAGAGCACAGCAACAAGGGTGCGGAGGGCAAAGCGGAGAGATTCCCGCACAGAGGATCGGTGCCGACCAGCACTCACCAGCCCGAAAGGCTTGTATGCTCACCCGCCGGGGCGGGCGGGGGCTGGGAGCTGAGGCTCAGGCTTCGGGTCAGATCGCAGGGAGAGGACTGGGGTTGGCTGCGTGAACACAGCCTGAAGGGGGCTAGTGTGCCACGGCTAGCCGGGAGGGAGTCCGAAAAAACGTCTGGAGCTGCCAAAGAGGCAAGAGACCATTGTTTCGGGGTGCACGAGAAGAGGGGATTCAGAGCACCACCTGAACGAGCTCCAGAGACGGGCGTGAGCTGCGGCTATCAGCGCGGACCCCAGAGATGGGCATGAGACGCTAAGGCTGCTGCTGCCGCCACCAAGAAGCCTGTGTGAGAGCACAGGTCACTCTCCATACCTCCCCTCCCAGGAGCCTGTGCAGCCCGCCACTGCCAGCATCCCGTGACCCAGGGACAACTTCCCCGGGAGAACACACGGCGCGCCTAAGGCTGGTGCAACATCACGCCGGCCTCTGCCGCCGCGGGTACCCCTCCCTCCCACAAGCCTGAGTAAGCCAGAGCCCCCGAAGCAGCTGCTCCTTTAACCCTGTCCTGTCTGAGCGAAGAACAGACGCCCTCAGGTGACCTACATGCAGAGGGAGGGCCAATCCAAAGCTGAACAAAGAAGAGAAAGGGAAATCTCTCCCAGCAGCCTCAGGGGCAGCGGATTAAATCTCCACAATCAACTTGATGTACCCTGCATCTGTGGAATACCTGAATAGACAACAAATCATCCCAAATTGAGGCGGTGGACTTTGGGAGCAACTGTAGACTTGGGGTTACCTTTCTGCATCTAATTTGTTTCTGGTTTTATATTTATCTTAGTTTAGCATTTATTATCAATGGTAGATTTGTTTATTGATTTGGTTGCTCTCTTCCTTTTTTTTTTTTTTAATTGCAGTACGCCGGCCTCTCACCTGTGCAGCCCCTCCCGGCTGTGGAGCACAGGCTCTGGACGCGCAGGCTCAGCGGCCATGGCTCACGGGCCTAGCCGCTCCGTGGCATGTGGGATCTTCCCGGACCGGGGCACAAACCCGCATCCCCTGCATCGGCAGGCGGACTCTCAACCACTGCACCACCAGGGAAGCCCCTTTTTTTTTAAATATAGAAATATATATATTTTTTCCATTTTCTCTTTCTGTGAGTGTGTATGTGTATGCTTCTTTGTGTGATTTTGTCTGTATAGCTTTGCTTTGACCATTTGTCCTAGGGTTCTGTCCGTTATTTTTTTTTTTTAACGTGTGTTATCATTGGTGGATTTGCTTTGGTTGCTCTCTTCTTTCTTTGTTTTACTATTTTTAATTTTTTTATTTTTAATAATTAAAAAATAATTTTAATAACTTTATTTTATTTTATTTTTCTTTCTTTCTTTTTTTTTTCCCCCCTTTTCTTCTGAGCCATGTGGCTGACAGGGTCTTGGGGCTCTGGGCAGATGTCAGGCCTGTGCCTCCGAGGTGGGAGAGCCAACTTCTGGACATTGGTCCACCAGAGACCTCCCAGTTCCACATAATGTCAAACAGCAAAAACTCTCCCAGACAACACCATCTCAACGCTAAGACCCAGCTGCACTCAACGAGTGGCAAGCTACAGTGCTGGACACCCTATGCCAAACAACTAGCAAGACAGGAACACAAACCCACCCATTAGCAGAGAGGCTGCCTAAAATCATAATAAGGGCATAGACACCCAAAAACACACCACGGGACACAATCCTGCCCACTAGAAAGACAAGATCCAGCCTCATCCACAGAACACAGGTACTAGTCCCCTCCACCAGGAAGCCTACACAACCCACTGAACCAACCTTACCCACTGGGGGCAGACTGAGAAAATATTTGAAGAGATTATAGTTGAAAATTTCCCTAATAGGGGAAAGGAAATAGTCATCAAGTCCAGGAAGCGCAAAGACTCCCATACAGGATAAATCCAAGGAGAAACACGCCAAGACACATATTAATCAAACTATCAAAAATTAAATACAAAGAAAAAATATAAAAAGCAGCAAGTGAAAAACAACAAATAACATGCAAGGGAATCCCCATTAGGTTAACAGCTGATCTTTCAGCAGAAACTCTGAAAGCCAGAAGGGAGTGGCAAGACATATTTAAAGTGATGAAAGGGAAGAACCTACAACCAAGATTACTCTAACCAGCAAAGATCTCATTCAGATTCGACGAGGAAATTAAAACTTTTACAGACAAGCAAAAGCTAAGAGAATTCAGCACCACCAAAGCTTTACAACAAATGCTAAAGGAACTTCTCTAGGCAGGAAACACAAGAGAAGGAAAAGACGTACAATAACAAACCCAAAACAATTAAGAAAATGGTAATAGAACATACATATCGATAATTACCTTAAATGTAAATGGATTAAATGCTCCAACCAAAAGAAATAGACTGGATGAATGGATACAAAAACAAGACCCGGGGCTTCTCTGGTGGTGCAGTGGTTGGGAGTCCGCCTGCCGATGCAGGGGACATGGGTTCGTGCCCCAGTCCAGGATGCCACGGAGCGGCTGGGCCCGTGAGCCATGGCCGCTGAGCCTGCGCGTCCGGAGCCTGTGCTCCGCAACGAGAGAGGCCACAACAGTGAGAGGCCCGCGTACTGCAAAAAAACAAAAAAACACAAAAAAACAAGACCCGTATATATGCAGTCTGCAAGAGACACACTTCAGCCCTTGATGCCCACTTCAGACTGAAAGCGAGGGGATGGAAAAAGATATTCCATGCAAACGGAAATTAAAAGACAGATGGAGTAGCAATTCTTATATCAGACAAAACAGACTTTAGAATAAAGAGTACTGCAAAAGACAAAGAAGGACACTATATAATGATCAAGGGATCAATCCAAGAAGAAGATATAACAATTGTAAATATTTATGCACCCAACATAGGAGCACCTCAATACATAAGGCAAATGCTAACAGCCATAAAAGGGGAAATTGACAGTAATACAATCATAGTAGGGGAATTTAACACACCACTATCACCAATGCACAGATCATCCAACATGAAAATAAATAAGGAAACATAAGCTTTAAATGACACATTAAACAAGATGGACTTAATTGATATTTATTCGACATTCCATCCAAAAACAACAGAATACACTTTCTTCTCAAGTGTTCATGGAACATTATCCAGGATAGATCATATCTTGGGTCACAAATCAAGCCTCGGTAAATTTAACAAAATTGAAATCATATCAAGTATCTTTTTCCAGCCACAACGCTATGAGACTAGAAATCAATTACAGGAAAGAAATCTGTAAAAAATACAAACATTGAGGCTAAACAATATGCTACTAAATAACCAAGAGGTCACTGAAGAAATCAAAGAGGAAATTAAAAAATTCCTAGAAACAAATGACAATGAAAGCATGACGACCCAAAACCTATGGGATGCAGCAAAAGCAGTTCTAAGAGGGAAGTGTGTAGCAGTACAATCCTACCTCAAGAAACAAGAAACATCTCAAATAAACAACCTAACCTTACACTTAAAGCAATTACAGAAAGAACAACCAAAAATCCCCAAAGATAGCAGAAGGAAAGGAATCATAAAGATAAGATCAGAAATAAATGAAAAAGAAGTGAAGGAAACAATAGCAAAGAGCAATAAAACTAAAAGCTGGTTCTTGAGAAGATAAACAAAATTGATAAACCATTAGCCAGACTCATCAAGAAAAAAAGGGAGAGGACTCAAATCAACAGAATTAGAAATGAAGAGAAGTAACAACCGACACTGCAGAAATACAAAGGATCAAGAGAGATTACCAGAAGCAACTATATGCCAATAAAATGGACAACCGGGAAGAAATCGAAAAATTCTTAGAAAAGCACAACCTTCTGAGACTGAAGCAGGAAGAAATGAAAATATAAACAGACTGATCACAAGCACTGAAATTGAGACTGTGATTAAAGATCTTCCAACAAACAAAAGCCCAGGACCAGATGGCTTCACAGGCAAATTCTATCAAACATTTAGAGAAGAGCTAACACCTATCCTTCTCAAACTCTTCCAAAATATAGCAGAGAGAGGAATACTCTGAAACTCATTCTACGAGGCCACCATCACCCTGATACCAAAACCAGACAAAGATGTCACAAAGAAAGAAAACTATAGGCCAGTATCATTGATGAACATAGATGCAAAAATCCTCAACAAAGTACTAGCAAACAGAATCCAACAGCACATTCAAAGGATCATACACCATGGTCCAGTGGGGTTTACCCCAGGAATGCAAGGATTCTTCAATATACGCAAATCAATCGATGTGATACACCATATTAACAAACTGAAGGAGAAGAACCATATGATCACCTCAATAGATGCAGAAAAAGCTTTTGACAAAGTTTAACACCCATTTATGATAAATACCCACCAGAAAGTAGGCATAGAGGGAACTTACCTCAACATAATAAAGGCCATATATGACAAACCCACAGTCAACGTCATTCTCAATGGTGAAAATCTGAAACCATGTCCACTAAGACAAGGTTGCCCACTCTCACCACTATTATTCAACATAGTATTGGAAGTTTTAGCCATAGCAATCAGAGAAGAAAAAGAAATAAAAGGAATACAAATCAGAAAGGAACAAGTACAGCTGTCACTGTTTGCAGATGACATGATAATGTACACAGAGAATCCTAAAGATGCTACCAGAAAACTACTAGAGCTAATCATCAAATTTGGTAAGGTAGCAGGATACAAAATTAATGCACAGAAATCTCTAGCATTCCTATATACTAATGATGAAAAATCTGAGAGACAAATTACGGAAACACTCCTTAATGGAAACATTTACGATTGCAACAAAAAATATAAAATATCTAGGAATAAACCTGCCTAAGGAGACAAAACACCTGTATGCAGAAAACTATAAGACACTGATGAAAGAAATTAAAGATGATACAAACAGATGGAGACATATACCATGTTCTTGGATTGAAAGAATCAACATTGTGAAAATGACTTTACTACCCAAAGTAATCTACAGGTTCAATGCATCCCTATCAAACTACCAATGCCATTTTTCACAGAACTAGAATGAAAAATTTCACAATGTATATGGAAACACAGAAGATCCCGTATAGGGCTTCCCTGGTGGCACAGTGGTTGAGAGTCCACCTGCCGATGCAGGGGACACGGGTTCGTGCCCCGGTCCGGGAAGATCCCACATGCCGTGGAGCGGCTGGGCCCGTGAGCCATGGCCGCTGAGCCTGCGCGTCCAGAGCCTGTGCTCCGCAACAGGAGAGGCCACAGCAGTGAGAGGCCCACACACCGCCAAAAAAAAAAAAAAAAAAAGTAAAAGATCCCGTATAGCCAAAGCAATCTTGAGAAAGAAAAACAGAGCTGGAGGAATCAGGCTCCCTGACTTCAGACTATAATATAAAGCTAAAGTAATCAAGACAGTATGGTCCTGGCACAAAAACAGAAATATAGTTCAATGGAACAGGATAGAAAGCCCAGAGATAAACCCATGCACATATGGTCACCTTATTTTTTATAAAGGAGGCAGGAATATACAATGGAGAAAAGACAGCCTCTTCAATAAGTGGTGCTGGGAAAACTGGACAGCTACATGGAAAGGAAAGAAATTAGAACACTCCCTTACACCATACACAAAAATAAGCTCAAAATGGATTAAAGACCTAAATGTAAGGCCAGAAACTATAAAACTCTTAGAGGAAAACATAGGCAGAGCACTCTATGACAGCAATCACAGCAAGATCCTGTTTGACCCACCTCCTAGAAAAATGGAAATAAAAACAAAAATAAACAAATGGGTCCTAATGAAACTTAAAAGCTTTTGCACAGCAAAGGAAACCATAAACAAGACAAAAAGACAACCGTCAGAATGGGAGAAAATACTTGCAAATGAAGCAACTGACAAAGGATTAATCTCCAAAATTTATAAGCAGCCCATGCAGCTCAGTATCAAAAAACCAAACACACAATCCAAAAATGGGCAGAAGACCTAAATAGACATTTCTCAAAAGGAGATACACAGACTGCCAACAAACACATGAAAGGATGCTCAACATCACTAATCATTAGAGAAATGCAAATCAAAACTACAATGAGATATCATCTCACACCAGTCAGAATGGCCATCATCAAAAAATCTACAAACAGTAAATGCTGGAGAGGATGTGGAGAAAAGGGAACCCTCTTGTACTGTTGGTGGGAATGTAAATTGATACAGCCACTATGGAGAACAGTATGGAGGTTCCTTAAAAAACTAAAATCAGAACTACCATACGACCCAGCAATCCCACTACTAGGCATATACCCTGAGAAAACCATAATTCAAAAAGAGTCATGTACCACAATGTTCATTGCAGCTCTATTTACAATAGCCAGGACATGGAAGCAACTTAAGTGTCCATCGACAGATGAATGCATAAAGAAGATGTGGCACATATATACAATGGAATATTACTCAGCCATAAAAAGAAACGAAATTGAGGTTTTTTGTAGTGAGGTGGAGGGACCTAGAGTCTGTGATACAGAGTGAAATAAGTCAGAAAGAGAAAAACAAATACCGTTGCCAACACATATATATGGAATTTAAGAAAAAAAAATAGTTTCTGAAGAACAGAGGGGTAGTACAGGAATAAAGACGCAGACGTAGAGAATGTACTTGAGGACACGGGGAGGGGGAAGGGTAAGCTGGGACGAAGTGAGAGAGTGACATGGAAATATATACAGTACCAAGTGTAAAATAGATAGCTAGTGGGAAACAGCCACATAGCACAGGGAGATCAGCTTGGTGGTTTGTGACCACCTAGAAGGGTGGGATAGGGAGGGTCGGAGGGAGATGCAAGAAGGTGGAGATATGGGGATATATGTGTATGTATAGCTGATTCCCTTTGTTATAAAGCAGAAACTAACACACCATTGTAAAGCAATTATACTCCAATAAAGATGTTAGAAAAAAAAAAAGAAAGAAAGAAAGCTTGGAAGACAGCTAATGAAACAGTTTACACATACTTCTTTCATTCAGTGTATTTTCACTGAATATGTTTTATATGCCAAGCACTTAAATATGTCATTTAATAAAACACCCTAAATTCAGTATTATTGTACAGTTTAGACTCCTAGTTTAAAAACATTCCCAAGGGGGCTTCCCTGGTGGCACAGTGGTTAAGAATCCGGCTGCCAGTGCAGGGGACACAGGTTCATGCCCTGGTCCGGAAAGATTCCACATGCCGCGGAGCTACTAAGCCCGTAAGCCACAGCTACTGAGCCTGCGCTCTAGAGCCCGCTCGCCACAACTACTGAGCTTGCGTGCTGCAACTACTGAAGCCCGCGTGCCTAGGGCCTGTGCTCCACAACAAGAGAAGCCACCACAATGAGAAACCTGCGCACCACAACAAAGTGTAACCCCCACTCGCCACAACTAGATAAAGACCGCGTGCAGCAACGAAGACCCAACACAGCCAAAAATAAATAAAATTTAAAAAAAAAAAGCATAGAAACATTCCCAGGGACTTCCCTGGTGGTCCAGTGGTTAAGACTCCGCGTTCCCAATGCAGGGGCCTGGGTTCGATCCTTGGTCAGGGAACTAGATCCTGCATGCCACAACTAAGAGTCCGCATGCAGCAACTGAAAGAGCCCGCATGCTGCAACGCAAATCCTGCGTGCCACAACTAAGACCCGGTGCAACCAAATAAATAAATATATGTGTGTGTGTATGTGTGTGTGTGTGTGTGTATACACACACACAAACTTCCAAAGTCACATCCTACCAAGGGAAAAAGTGAAGCTTCAAACCCAGATCTGTCCAACACACAGCTAAGTAACAGAATTTTTTTTTTAAGTTGGGAAGAGGACAACTTGAATCAACATGGTATAACTGTGGAATAACCACATATAAAGCAAACAAATTGTCAGCTTTCTTAAAAGAGGCATGGAAATACCAGAGGAGTAGGTTCCATAGCCATAAACAGCTCAGGCTCTAAGGGAGGCTTCTACAGTCATGACGTGAAGGAAATCTCACTTACATGAACAGAATTAGAAAAACTAAGCAGAATTGCTTACAAACTGATAAGGCCAACATTAGCACTGCCATACTGAAATACAAACACCAATAGAAAAGAACATACTGATTATATTTTAGAAAGACTGGCTTAGGGCCTAACAGATCTTCTACTGCTATGGCAACGTAACTAAACTGTAAATACTTCTTTTAGCACCAGTGTGGTGTACTGCATAAACAATTGAAAATGTCTGCCACGGAAAAGAGAACTAGTAAACTGATGCATTACCCTTTAATTTATGTTATTTAGCCCACTCATTTTGCTTTAGTTAACAGCCATTACTAGCAGTAAACTCAGGAAATTATGTTTGAATTTCACAGACACGCCCTGATTGAATATGTACTTATGTGAGGAAGCAATAGTTAGTCAATACTTTCTCAGATTAACTGTAATGATTAACAGTGAAATCAAATATAAGTTGTGGGTTTTTTTGGCTGTGTTGGGTCTTCATTGCTGTGCATGGGCTTTCTCTAGTTGTGGCGAGCAGGGGCTACTCTTCGTTGTGGTGCATGGGCTTCTCATTGCGGTGGCTTCTCTTGTTGCAGAGCATGGGCTCTAGGCACGCGGGCTTCAGTAGTCGTGGCACATGGGCTTCAGTAGTTGTGGCACGTGGGCTCTAGGGCACGCAGGCTCAGTAGTTGTGGCTCACGGGTCTAGAGTGCGGGCTCAGTAGTTGTGGCACACAGTCTTAGTTGTTTCGCAGCATGTGGGATCTTCCCGGACCAGGGATCGATCCCATGTTTCCTGCATTGGCGGGAGGATTCTTAACCACTGTGCCACCAGAGAAGTCCCCAAATACAAGATTTTTATTTGAACCTATGTATAAATATTTTATTAAAAGTATAAATAGGTAAATAATTTACTGATTTTTTTCTTACTTTAGACATTAGTCAACATTCACTTCTAGGTAATACACATGTACACAGGCATTAAGTAAAACGCTTCATGGATAACAACTAAATACATTTAACTGGTATTAGACTACTACTCCAATCAAAAAAGTTCAGACATTTTAACTCCAATTATACAAATAAAACTATAAAGTAAAAGAGTATCATATACAGCCAAAATTGTATTATGTATTGCTTTCACAAAAAATTTTTAAAACAAATAACATAATTACATTATTTTCCACTAATAAACTACACACACATGGGTAGAACAGGGAAGAATTATCTAACATTTCCCCATATATTCATGAGCAATCATTTGTTTTTGAAAAACTGTGATTCCTACTCATGTACACAGCAATTCATAAATATCAATTCATGTAGCTGCAGATTCATTTCTGAACCAATCAACTTCTGTCTCCAGTAAAGGGCAACCAAACTGATGTCTTTCCTTTGCTGTGCTGGCACATACACTGCGTCATTTAGAAGGAAACAAAGCGACACATTTGATTAGCTCTGATCTATTTTAAATGCATCTACTGAAACGTCAGCAATTTGCATGCTTAACAAGGTAGGTAAGAGCAAAGAATCAATTTCCACACATAATATAATTTCACCGAGCTATATATTTGTCTGTCCATTCCAAAAGCAGAAAGGAAAGGCATGTAATCTGAATAGACAATCATATTTTTAAGAATCTCTACAGCTGATCCTGAAGAATGCTTATATGAATGTCACTGCACAGATGTACGTGGACCCAAACAGAAGAATTTCTCCTGGAGGATTTCAAATTCTCTACTTAAACTGTAAAACAAAACTAAACTGCTCATAAATGAATGTTAGAAAAGTTTCGGTGTTTCTAGGACATAACACTTTGAGACGAACTTTTTAAAAATGTCCCTCCGCACTTCCTGAAAGATTTTTTTTTTCAATCTAATAAGGAATAGAAATGAACCTCTTTGGCGAAATCTGAAAATATTCCTCACTGATGTACATATATTTTTTATTTTTCTCATTCAGTTTTCTCTTTTGTTATTATCCTTCTTCAAGAACTTATTCTTACCTCTAGGATTACAATCACCAAGGATACTGGTACTACCTGCCATGTGTAAATCATAAATTCAATGGATCACACGATCACAGAGCTTTCAAGGCTTCCTAACTTTTCCTGTTACAGGTACGAACGAATGAATGAATGAGAAAGCATTGATATTGTACAGCAAGAAAGTTACAGAATTAGGCCCAGAATCTGGTATTCAAGCAGACCCAAACCACCTAAAAGAAATTAAATGTAAACCAGCCAAAACCAAAAATCCAATTCTTTCAGAAAAGATAGGCCACTGGCCTTTGATATCCAAACACCTAATCATATTATCATCATCTTCACCAAAGTCATAAGAAGGCAACTGTTTCATCTAGGAACTGAGAAAGAATGATCTATTCCGGTAGAAAATGTACTAGTTAAACACTTGGGCAAGAGTATAAGAAGGAGGAATTTAATGTCCTTCCATCACTTCCTGAGACGGCAAAGACAGAACTTCACTCCAGGGGAAGTGAGTGAGTTTTTAAAACAAATCTAACTCTAAAACAAACATCTGTGAACCAAAGGATAACATTTTTGAAAAAGTATCATCCATTAAAAGCATCTGAAAGTTGATTCTCAAGGGAAAGGAATTTTTAGTTTATAACAATTATTTGCATGTCAAGGAAAAGCTATTACTGTATTTAAGAGGCAAAAATCTGCTTTCGCATTCATCGAGTAAAAAAGCTGGGCACGAATCAAGAACTTATCTCTAATCAGTAAATTATTTCAAATGGCTTCTGATAGCTGTTGACAGTTGCCAAGTTGCATTACAGATCATTCCAATAAGCTGGCTCTGAAGAGGTGCAATTACCAATGTTAATTATTTGCTGCAGAAATATTCATGATTTAGACTGAACTGAAATGCCTTCTTGATGCTAGACTATCCCAAACATTCCTAGTGAGTATACAACTCATATCACTTTGCAAGGTTAGGGAACATCTGAGATAATATAAGATGCATAGAATCTTTAAGCACATAAAACATCCATGCCTGAAAATTTTGGCAAGTTATCTTTGGCAGAGACAATGTCTTGTCTTCACTAAATCCTATTTCCTCCAGAGTACACAGCTCGATTCCATGCTCCAAGAGGGGTGAGAAGCATATACTTGTTGGTATCAAATTTTACATGTGTTTTCAGCAGTTTAACACTGCAGACTTTGACTTCTCATCCATATCACAGTATGTGGATAAGAGGGGGTAATTCTGCCCCACACAGTCATTGAGGGCTCCAGGCTTATTGTCTGTCGTGTCCAACCATCTGCTAAGGCTTCATCCACCTCCAGCATTAAATCACATGCTCAGGAAACAAAACACGGAAGCCATGGAGAAGAGTTTCACGGGCAAAGCCTTGAAATGATATACATCATTTCCATCATTTCCATCCATACTCCATTCCCTGGAACTCAAATGCATGATCATGATGAACTGCCAGGGAGGCTGGAAAATGTAGTCTGGCTGTGTGCTCAGGAAGAAAGGGAGCTGGTGAATACACAGAAGTTTGTACCACAGCATCTTTTAACGTTATTAATACATTTGGCTTACTGGAAAATTTAATAACTTTTAAACTCTTTCATTAACTAAAGAACTTCAGTTTTGCAGTGCCCTTAGTTAGAAATTAACAGCAGGGAAAAACAAATATAGGTAATTTTAAAGCAGATTTTAGTAGTCCCCCAAAACTTTCACAAAAAAAACAACTGTTTCAGTCCAGCTGTCCCTCATCTTTCAAATATTACACTGAAACATTCACTATGAAAACTGTAACATATTTTAATTGGACACATTGAAAAAGGAAACAGCTTGGGCATGAAAAATAAAATCTGATTCATCTACTCAGTCACATTCTTAATACTAGTACAAAGCTGCAACATTTTTAGAGCATGATATAGATACACAGAAAACAAAATACATAAAAAAGAAAAGACTATATTATAAAACCTACCTGAAAAAAATCAGAATACCTTTCTAGTAGTTTTTTTAACTCATTTCATGCTGCATACAAAGGCATGATTTCTTACCAACCAAGAAGAACTTTTTCTTTTTCACTAAGGAGAAAACATTTCTATGAACTCACTCATACTTTCGTGCTAAATAAGACACTCTTGTGTTCAAAAACCATCTAAAGGTTACAGGAGAAGATAGTTTCAGCCACACAATATTATTAAACTCATTCCCAAATTAGTACTGACTATTTCAGCTATAATCCACCCATGGGAACTAATCAACCACGGTCAGTGGTAAGCACGGAACAATACAACTGGTTATTTAAGTCGCAAGTACTTGGAATTCAGAGAAGATGGGAGGAGAGATCCAGTGAATTGAATATTCTGTCTCAAGAATGTCAGCTCTGTATTCTGAGATAAATTACTGAATTGGTGGACTAAAACACAAGCAAAATTAGCTTCATGTTTCTTAAACAACTGGCCAATTTTCGTCTTCCAATAAATCATCTACATGGGTATGACTGCATTACAAAAGCTAATGCTACCTCTAGAAAACAAACAACTTAGAGTTTCCTGTATGCACTGGCGTTTAAATTGCATGCTTTCTGAAACACAGGGGGAAGCCACCGCTGCAACCTCTTAACTCCTATACTAAGTGAGACAGACTTCTCTTTAGAACAGGGAGACTGCTATTGGAAAGTTTTGCACACAGGGATATTAAAGAGCTGAAAGGGTTTTATCCCAACTCAAAAATATTTCATAATAACCCCTGTTGGAAGGTAAAAAAAAAATATTTTTACCCCCTGTGAATCACTTTAATTAGATAATTAGATTGCTCTTCTCCCCCAAAGTAGGAGAGGACACAGGAGAAAAAGATCTTAGAGCAGGGAAATAGCACTGCCGTGTACAGCTGTGCAAAGTGCGCACCACACAAGGGCTCCAGGCTGAGAGCTCCTGAGAGAATGCTATGCAGCCTTCACTCTGCTCAGTAAGACTTGAACCCTAGGGCAGCATGGCTGGGAGGAAGGGATGCCATTTTCTCATCGTCAAAGGCCCATGGAAGGGAAGAAGAAAGATGATCAAGAGCACGTATATTTCAAGGAAATGCAGACCTCTGTGATGTCAGGGGTTGGATGCAGTGGCACAGCTCCTTGACCCCAATATGTATTCACGCCTTTTGCTATGGAAACCGGATGTTTACCCTGGAACATTGCTGCCCCGAATCAAGACTGTATTCCCCCGCCTCCACTGCGCCCAGGAATTAGGATAGGATCACATCCTGGCCAATATGGTTCACACAGAACTAACCTACGGCAGCTTCTGGGAGCCTCCTCTAAGAGGCAGCTGGTAAATGTCCCTTTGCCTTCTTCCTCCTCCGTTCTTCCTTCTTGCTAGGACACACATACCATCCTGGCCCACAAGGAAGGGGCGAGCTGGAAGGGCCTGGGTCCCTGAGCACAGAGACCAGACCCGCCCCGAAAAACCAACATGAAAAGGAAGAAAACTTCTCATTTCAGCCAAAGTTATTATGGTTTTTTGTTAACTGCAGCCAAAGTGCTATGGGAAGATGCTGGAGCTGAGAACACACAAGAGGGGAGAAGAAGGGTCCAAAACACACACCTTCCCTTGACATATAGTCTAGATCCCTACTAAATGCAATCTGCTGCCTGAGCCAGACCTTGACAGTGAAGGAGTCAACGTCTCTTACAACGTAAGCAATGCAAAGTACACTTTTGGAGCAATAATAGGAAGATTTCTAAAACACTATTTTTGAAAGGTTCTCCATTAATGATAATATATGACTGCTGATGGGATCCATAACAAGGACAGAAATAGGTCAAATATTTTCAAATAATTTGCCTGAGGACTGTATGGTTTATAACAGCTATACCTCACAAGACACTACAGGTTCCGTTAAGCCTCTTAGGTTTCAGTTATCGGCATGAAACTGATCTAGAGTAGACTTTGACTTTCCGTGATGAAAATGATTTCTGAAAATGTACTGCATGTTTTGTTTCCAAGGGGTGTTCTTTCTCTGGGGACTCTGAAAATATTTTTTATAATTTCCCTCTTTATCTTTTAAACCACTTAACTTCTGAGAGGGGAGAAAGACACAAATTTTAATATGGTTCTTCTTAAAACCTACAATAAAGGACCAAAATACTGATAATATTCTCTGGCCAAATTCCTGTTGGCACACTTTCAGAGATAAGATATACATATGCTTTCTCCATGGTTTTAAAAGCGCTTCCTATTTATTCAATAGTATGTTTACAATTTTTATCAAGAAGACATACAAGATTCCTTCTTCGAGAGAAAGGAGCTATTAAGATCAATTTACCTGTGTATCACTTTCAAAATTTGGTATACAAAGATTCATTAAGTTTTACCAAACTTCTTACCAATGGTCAAATTCCCAGATTTTAATGTGAATTTCAATTGGTCACAACTGTATAATTCCTTGATGCTTATACTTCTCAACAACCTCATGCATAAAATTAGCCTGTTTGTCATCATCAGATTCTCCTTACCTCTTTCCATCAGCATCCAAACATACTCTAGTATAATCTAGGATAATTTTTCCGGGCTACCACCCTATTTCTCTGTTCCACTTCATACGAACATTTCTTGAAAGAGTTGCCAATACACACTATTTCTGCTATTTTCCTAGCTCTAGTTTTTCCTTAACCCAATCAAATTTTGGGCTTGTCTTGTTAATATAATCAACAACCTCTTTGTTCCCGAATCCGATGGTCAGTTCTCTCTCCCTACGAGAGCTGAACTCTCATTAGCACTGGACAATTAAACATGTTCTCTTTCTTGCAACACTTCCTTTTCTTAGCTTCCATGACACCATCCTCTTTCTTAGTTTCTTGTCCATGGTCCCTCCTTAGTTTCAACTGCTGAACCCATCTTCTTGCTTGACCACTAAATTATGGAATGTTCCAGGTCTCAGTCTTACAACTCCTTCTCTCTCCTTTCCTCTACCTGCTCTTCCCCAGATTTCTCTATCTTGACTATCTAAAGACCTGCTCAGGCCCAAAACTATGGCATCATGATTAACTCCTTTCCTTCCCTCACCCACCCCTTCACATCTGTCTATTGCATCATAAGTCTTACTGACACCAGCTTCTGAAGCTATCCATTGCTCTGCCTCTCCTCTTCTTTAACCCCAAGGCAAGCCACCGTCATCCTTCCCCGAACTACTTTAATTTTTTTTTTTTTTTTTTTTTTATGCCGTAAGCGGGCCTCTCACTGTTGTGGCCTCTCCCGTTGTGGAGCACAGGCTCCGGACGCGCAGGCTCAGCGGCCATGGCTCACGGGCGCAGCCGCTCCACGGCATGTGGGATCTTCTCGGACCGGGGCACGAACCCGTGTCCCCTGCATCGGCAGGCGGACTCTCAACCACTGCGCCACCAGGGAAGCCCCCCTGAACTACTGTAATGCATGCACCCAGTCTTCCAACTCCCTCTTTGTTCCTCCAAATAATCCACTTTGTGCAGAGAAGCCACAGTGATCTATCGGGTTGGCCAAAAAGTTCGTTCGGGCTTTTCCGTAAGATGATACACAGAAATCTGAAGTAACTTTTTGGTTAACCCAATATTTATAAATTATACAACTTACATATTTGAAAATTATGTACCTTTCCCACAAAATCATCCAATGGCCCCCCCTGTAGTTAAAATAAAAATCAAATTTCTTAAAATGCCCTACATGATCTTCCTCTGACTACTGCGCTTTGTTCACTGTTAACACGGCTCTAAGAACAGTTGCTGATACATAGTAGGTGTGCATTTGCTATTTGTTGAATGAATGAATGAATGGAATAAATATTAAAAGCATAGTAAACTTACAGTACGTTTGTTCAAACACAATTTACATTCACTAGTAGCAAGAAAATTTTACCAAATTCCTTTAATCTGAGAATCTCAATGTTATCCAGGCATTAGGCTCATTTAAGCATCAAACCCTTTGATGAGCAAGTAAAAAAAAAATGATATTCACTATATTGATACAGCTATTAAATCAGAACTATCCTGTATCATATAATTATTGCCTCACTTATAAAGCTCTGTGCCACATCATCAAGTCATCTTCCTTTGTAATTTAACAGAATTCTAGTGTAAGGAATAACAGCATCTTCCTTTCTTTACAGGAGGCTCCAAATTAGCAATTCTCGGCCTCCATGTGAGAGCACAAGAGTCTCAGATGACCATTTTGAAGCACAGCAAAATTTTGGAAAGAATTACTCATTTCAACAAGGCATAATAAATTTGAGATTCTTGTTACAATGTCAGTTTCATCCATTCGGATGTCAGAGTGGAAGAGAAATGGAATTACAGTTAGAAAGTTGGGAACTGAAAACTGAAAATAAAGCTCTAAAACAATGTTCATCTTTAAAGAACAAATGAAAAACTTTGAATTATTCTTGTACACTACACAAGAATGAAGAAGCAGCTCTACATATCTGTTCTGTAAAGACCTAAGAGTTACAACTTCCAATTATATAGAGACATGAAAATTTGCTAATCTAAGTTATAGGGTAAACATACCATGTATTACAATATAAACACTAGGGTTTTTTAAAAAATATTCTTTTAATTAATATTTACTTACTCCCCTTGTTACTACTGCCCATGATATGGTGGTCTGAATAACTGTTTAAAAATGAACATTTTAAAATTCTGATTAATCATATTGTCTTTTCCTTATTAAATGACCAATTTTGGTCGTCTCTTTGGCAGTACTTCATTTTTATTAAAGGTCTTTATGAATACCAGGACACGCTGACCCACACACATCTAAAAAGTATGCATTGCAAGTCTCTTTCCTCCCCCAATATGGGGAAGGAGTTCATGAAAGTATGAGTAAACGCCCAGAATATCTGTAAAAAATATAAGTGAATTCATATAAATCTGTCCCCAAATATGAAATGTATCCATTGTGAGTATTTTGGCAGGCTGTGAAAAAGACTGCCTACCACCTACTGGTCTACCACTAAGATTGTATGGAAAGATTACTAAAGAGTGCAAAAACCTCGGGTGCTTTCATGATGACCACGTGAGACCTTTTTTTACCGTGGTCATCTGGCTGAATATATGCTACTGTGCAATCTTTTGAGGGTACTGAAGTGACAGGAGGCACTGCTACAGGTCAGAAATTAATATGCTGCTTGGGGCGAGAGTGGCTGGCTGACCTCGGATTTCTGTTTCCTGATGAACTCTTACTAAAATGAGACTAAAAGCAGAGAAAAGGGGCGGGAGGGGCATAAATTCACAAGGACAGGAAGGATGAGAGAGCCAACCATGGAAAAGAGATGTCTAACACTTTTGGGAAAAGAGAAGGGGCTAGAAAAGTGGTAAGTGATTTAACAGAGTGGAAAAGCCAGTGGGGGGCTACCTGCAAGAATGTATCTCAGGGAGAAGAGAGGCAATTTGCTACCTTAAGAGCTGGAGAGGCTCAGGACCTACAGGAAGGCATAACTGCAGGCCTTGCACAGGGTTGTAGGCCCCGGGTCCACCCGGTGACTATCCCCTCACACGGCCTACAAGCCCTGCTCACCATCTCAGAGCTTCCAGTAACCTTACCAGTGATTTAACTTCCCAGAGCTCATTTCCTCATTTGAGAAAGGGGAATAATGCCTATCTGTATTTGCTTTCTATTGCTGCTCTAACCAACTGCCACAAACTCAGTGGCTTAAATTTACACAAATTGATTATCTTACAGTTCTGGAGGTCACAATTCCAAAATAGACTTGACCAGGCCAAAATCAAGTCGTCAGCAGGGCCATGTCCTGTTCTCCCCACCAACCCCTACCCCAAAGCCTGAGGGGAAAATCTCTTTTGGGCATTTCCAGCTTCTAGAGTCTGCCTATGACATTCCCTGGCTCCTGGTGCTTTCTTCTCTCCATCTTCATAGCCACAGCACAGCATCTGCAAATCTCTGACTACAACCCTCTGCTGCCTTCATTACGTCTCCCACTCTGACCCTCCTGCCTCTAAGAATCCCTGTCATTACACTGGGCTCACCATGATAATCCAGGATCATCCCCCCCATCATGAAATGTTAACCCCATCTGCAAATTCCTCTGTGTCGTTCAAGGGAACATATTCACAGGCTCTGGGATTAGAATGTGGACACTGCGGTGCCATTATGCTGTCTCCCACCTTACCTTGTCAGACTATTAAAAAGATGATGCGATATTATCAAAAGAATAACAATAACAGCTGAAGCTTATTGATCACTCTATATACGCCAAGCACTCTTCTAAATCCCTTGGAGATTTAACTCACTGAAACCTCACAGTAGCCCTGTGACATACAGACCACTATCATCCCCATTTTACAGATGAGGAAAATATAGCTCAATAACTATGCCTCAAGTCACACAGCAAGTATTTGACAGAAGGGGGATTAAAAATCTCCTCTCCACTCCTTAACCACCGGGGTAAACACTGAGTACATTTTAGTTATTATTATTATATTTAGTTGTTATATTATATTTAGTTATTATTATATCTCTGCATTGAGTTTATTATATAAATCTAATGCCACAAACATAAAAACATGATAAAGATCAAGTCCAATATTAGCATTTAGAACTTTTTAAAATTAAAAACATTTTAAATGCCTCCCACTTCCCTATATTAAATACTCCTTACACCAAAACACCTCTCTTCTCCTCCCTACAGATCTGTAGTTGGTTCCCATCCTATTATGCTCCCATAGCTCACTGCCCTTGTCTGTACTGTCACTGACAATATTAGAATGTACTGTAATGTCTGACTTTTTATCTGTCCCCTGACCTGTGAGCGTCATGAGGACAGGGACTTTCTATACTTAGGATGGCCTGTAGAGGCTGGTCCTCTGTGCTTACTGAATGAACGAGTGCAGAAGTAATAAACCGCAGTAATTTAAAAACCTGGTAGGTTGTTTTGCCAAGAATCTTTACCAATTGCTACCATCTTGTACCTTCCTTAGAATAAAACATCTCCTTATATTAACATAAAATTAATACGAAACTGAATAGATTCTAAAATGTTCCTGTTTCTTTTGTTTCTGCAATCAACAACACAGTGATTCAAACATAAAAAATATGAACATTCTGTAGCTTTATAGGTGCTTCACAAAACAGTATATATTCACTGTGGAGAAACAGAAAACCTTTTCCAGAAGTCTCTTTTTTAAAAAAATAAAATGCTAAATACCTATTCTAAACATATAGCCCTGGGATAAATATAAAAAATGGTAATCAATAACCAAAGGTCAGCATACACTGTTTGTTATTATTTTGGACATAATAGGTGTCATTCCACTTTGTAATCTGTTTCAAACCATCTTGAATAAAGTGAAGATTAATAAAACTTTAAATTGATAAAGAAGAAAGTCACATTGTACCATAAATATTTCTCAGAGATGGAAGAAGTAATAAGATCCTTTGGGAAACAGGTAAATCAGTTTTGCAGAAAAATCCTTTAGATTTTTTTTTCTCTGAAGGCTTATCATTATTGCAATAATACCAGACAAATAACCTGGCCTGTCATTTACTCCACTGGCTTAAAAACAAAAAGAGGGTTAACAGGTGTATTAATAATCACCATGGAAAACAGAAGTAAAAGGTAAAGCAGTGATATGTTTCACTCATGACGTTTTTGGCTCAAGCTGACTTGACTTTCAAAAAGACCTCAATTATCTCATATAGGAAAAAGCAAAGAAATGTATGTTGGAGTATGTGTGTGGGAGGGGCAGGGGGTACTCCATGGTTGTTTAATTGTTTAACTCAGCAGTTCAACAATGCCATCAAGGACTCAAGTTTCTTCCAGCTTTTCTTTCTGTCTCAGTTTATCGTTTCACCTTTGGGTTAACTTCCTATGTGGCCAAAAAGATGGTTGCTACAGTCCCAACATCACACCCAGACATGAGCATGTTCAAAGCAGAAGAGGCTTCCTGTGTGTATTCCCTTCTTAAGAGCAACTCTAACAGGAGTCAGGTCCAGAAGCTTCTCGGTAGGGAACTCCTCATATCTGAGAGGCCAGATGTGAGTCCTATAGCCACAGCCTTGAATCAATCAGGGTGGGAAGGTGGGCAAGAGAGGCCAGGCACACGACTGGATTAAACTACCTCCCTTTTACCCCTGACTGGAGAGAAGGTCACTCATTTTCACCATGGGTGATTTCCTGAATGAAGCAGGTTTTCCATTTGCAGAGAAAAAGGTAGGAACTGATGTCTGATAGATGATAATGTTTGAAACTTGGGAGATGAATGGTGTCGTAAGAGTTAGCTCTATAACAGGCCAAACTGCCAAGTTCCGAGGATGCAGGATGAGGGAGGTAGGTTCCGTTTACCAGAGAAGGAATCAAGATGCCATTTTACAGATGGCCAGTAACAAGAAACCATTCACTTTCTAAAAAGTACTTAAACATACTACTACATGCTAAGGCTAGGAAAGCATTCAAATATATATATATTTGAGTGCATATACATACACATGTATGTAGGTACACATACCCACCTTCCATACCTTCTCAATCTATCAATTAAAATGAGGATCATATCAAGATATTTGCGACATGCCCATCTGTGTGTATGAATATATAATATATAGATAGAAAGAGAGAGAGAGACAGAGATAGATACACGGAGGCTAGGTTAAGTCATTCAAACCAGAACCTCTTCGATGTAATAATTTTTCATCATATATGTAGGTTGCAGACATGGAAACAAAATTATGTTCTTTTTCAAAAGTCAGTAGTAGAGTTACACTGCTAATCTGTCACACTTACATATTGATATTTTAAAAAAGGAGAATGAAATTCAAGAAAATCCGCACTATGAAGGAGGAAACACACACACACACACACACACACACACACACACACACACACACACACACACACACACACACACACACACACTGTTCTTTATCTTTCTCTAAAAGGTTCCTACCAGAACAAAGGAATGGTACAGAAATGAGAATTAGCAGGGTTCAGTGAGATTGGGTACCACTGGTGTTCAAGCCATTCTAGTCTCTGATTCTTCTAAATAGAAAGATTTCCTTTTGAAAAGGATATAGAAAGAAGCATGTGAGTACTTCTCTATTACTATTGCTGATAAAGTTCTAAGGCAACAGCAATCACTGCCTCATAAATCATCCCAAAATAAAGATAAAAATCATTAGAAGACAGCACCTAAGCAAAGACCCATGAAATTACAAAAAAACTCAATTTATACTTCAGATTGAATCAGACATGCAAATAGATCTGAATAAATAATAAGCTGATGGAAGGTGCTCACTTTATCACCTTTAGATAACTGAGAAAGGACTATTTCAGGCCATGTAATAAAATAAAAACGTAATGATTAACCCCAGAAAATTATTAATGTGAATTTTCTTTGTCAATTTTTTTTTGCCAAAACCCAGAAAATTATTAATGTGAATTTTCTTTGTCATTTTTTTTTTGCCAAAATTAACACAAAGCTTCTCTCTATTGAAGGGTCATTAAGTTCACTTCACAAACATCTCTGAATATATATTCTCACTATCATTTATTCTCTCTTCTTCCTCCCTTCTCCCTTCCTCCTGAATTCACCCTTATCAATCCATCTACCCATCTTTGACTCTTAGTCGTCTACAACTCTTTCTATCTCTCTGTCTCTGTCTTTCTCTCTCTGGGGCTCTGGGTCTTTCCATTGTTCTCATTTTTCCCTTTCTTTTATGCTTTGCAACAGTAGCAGGTTTTAATGACACTGGGTACTTTTTGTGGGAGGAGTAAATTTCTGGATGAATCCTGAAATAAAACAGTCCACTAAACCACATGGCTACTGCACTCTAGAGTTTCATTGATTACTGCCTCCTACTATAATGCTTGCACATATTATTACTATATTTTACCCACTGCCTTACTCTTGAACATAAACAGGCAGTGAATGATCACTAGACATTTGAGAAAAGTCTCCAACATGAATGTGAGAGAGCAAAACAAAAAGAAAAGGAAACTTGGAGAAAACAGAAATAATGAAGGAAGTAGAAGGAACTTAAGTTGATACAGAGAGACACAGATAGCCAGAAGATATTACGTACATAAAATAAAACAAAATGTTTTAAGAAAGTATTTTCAAAAGGAAAAAAATTAGGAAAAAATATAAAAGAATGAAGAAAGAGCCCTGGAAATAAAGAATATATATATATATATATATATATATAGACAATTAAAAATTCAACAGAAAGGATTGGAAGATAAAATTGAAGAAATCTTGAAAAAGCAGAATAAAGATAAAGACACGGAAAATATGAAAATAAACATAAGAAACATAGAGGATCGTTTTAGGAAGTTCAACAATAGAATCAAAATTTTAAAAAGGAGTTGAAGGAGGAGAAGAAATATTATCAAAGATATAGTACAAGAAAATTTCTTAGAAGGACAGAAGCCTCTATATCAGAAGGCCTTCCTGTGAATGTCAAGTCTAATAGACTTTTTTTAAAAATCTACTCTAAACCTAAAAATCTACTCTAAATTTACTTTGACATTTCATTGCGAAATGTCAAAACTTCAAGGATAAAGAAAGCTCTAAAATAAAGCTTCCAGAGAGATACAAAGACAGGTTAAGTACATAGGAATCAGAATCAGCAAGGTACTCTATACTCTATAGCACTGGATAGTAGAAGACTGTCAAGCAATGTCTTCAAAATTATGAGGGACAATGAGTGCTAACCCAGATTTTCTTACCTTCTCAATTTGTCAATTAAAATGAGGGTTAAATCAAAATATTTTAGACATACCCAGACTCAAAAAAATGACTTCCAATACAACTTTTCTTTCGCAGCTAAAAGAGTACACTTTTCAACATAAAAGGGAAAGCATGGCATCCAGTAAACAGAGGTTACAACACAAGCTATAATGAAGGATAACACATGTGTATCAGACGTACACAGAAAATGGGTCAGACTCAAGGGAAAAAAAAGAACTCAGGGAAGGTCACCAGGATGGGTAAGGAGTGGAGAGAGATGGGTCACTGATAATTTATTCTGATGTGTTTGACCATTTGGGAAAATTATTGAAAGCCATGGCAAATGTTCTGGAATAATTGAAAAAAAATAGATATATAGTCAAATAAAAGCTAATGGAAAAAATTCATAGACAATCTTTAATCCTAGGAAAAGTTATATAAGAAAAAATATATAGTTATAATACAATGATATAGTCAATGTAAATGTAATGCTGATTTACTGATGCAACCAAAAATGCATCAATGTATTGAAATGTCTATATGGAGATATTATGGGGTAAGGAGATGCAAGAGGGGATAAATACCACTATAACAGGCATTCAGTAGAAGCTGTCTAAAACTGACAAATCAATAAAGAGCAGTTAAAGCATATTATTCTAAATTACGGTAAATACAGTTGATATAAGCCCATGCTGTCGGATTTTACATTTATATATATGTTTAGGTCATGAATATATAATTCTTTTTAACTCTCCATTGATAACAAGAGGAGATCACAGCAAGTAGAAGCAGGGAAATACCAGCAGGCATTCAAATCCAAAAGAAGCAGTCAGTATCATCAACTTTTGAAAGACGATGTTGGCAAGTAGTATGGTCTCTACACCTGGCTATTGTTCCCTGAAAAGTAGCAGAACATGTCCCCTAATGAATGAATGAGTGAATCTCTCTCAGATACTCTCTGGAGTATCTCTTTAGATTTTTGATTTTGCCTCAAAATCAAACATTATATTCAAATATTAAGAGGTTAGTTTTAATGGCCTAAGGATTTTAATCAAACCTTTAGAATTTGCCATATTGTTTTTGAGAAAAAGATTATTCATTCTATACCTGTCAAGTCTATTTAATTTTTATTGTGAAATGAGTTTTTAAAAAAGTCTAAATTTAAAATATCTGCAAAACACAAAAGCACCCTAGTAGAATCATCAAATGAGAAACAATTATAACTTCTATGTATCTAAGGAAGTTCCCTTCCTGCAGGATTTGGGCCATGGGAGGTAAATACTGACTGATCATATATTTATGTTAATTGAATGATGAATTATATACTCTTTCTAAAGAACTATGCTCACACTATATACAAACAACAATTTACATTGATGCATGGTTGACAAGTGTCTGATTTATTAAGTCAATACATGCTCTTATAACTGTATAAAAAGATTTTACGTCAGTTTACAAAGAACATATTGATTTAATGAACTACATAATTATATGCAAATCTGACACTTACTTAGACAAGACTACCCAATAAAAAAATAGCTATATAGATTTTTGTGTAAATTATGAAGCCCTTGAGTGGTGATTTCATAAGCAAGATATATGTGTCTCAGTATATGAAAATTGCAGAAATCAATCACTCGATGCTACCAGCATCACAATGGACCATTAAAATGTGAATTAGGAAATGCTCAGACAACCAAGTTTTATTTAAGTAAAAGCACTCTGAAAGCATAAGCTATTTGGTGAAATGAAAATTGTCAGTGCTATTCTCTTCCTTATTAATAACAATAGTATTATTCCTTCTATTTATTGTGGGTATAGTTTTGAGCTCTGAGTTAAACATTTGTGTTTATGTGTGTTTATTATAGCAAGTTATTATTCCTATGTAGAAATTAGAGAGATGAAGTAACTACCCAAGATCATGAAGAGCCTGGATTCAAACTGAAGCTTCTGGATTCAAAACCCTGATCTTAACTACTAAAATTATTGTTAAGTAGGCTTGTTTCTGACGTTAACCGTCACAGGAAGTTTACAATCAAAAGGTTCCAGATACAGTCAAATGGGACAGGAAGAGGATTACATGATTTTTCAGATAAAAGAAAATTCATAACACATTAAAAGTTTTGCCTCCCATAAACCAACTATTCAGAATATATAAAGAATATCTAAAAGTAACTAAGAAAAGTATTTAAGACCCAATAAAATATATGCAAAAGAATATAAAACCTCACAGAAATAAAGTTCCAAACTTTCAAGAAACTCAAAAAATACTCCAACTTGCTAATAATCAGTAGATGCAAATTAAAATAATGATGGGATATGATTTAACACCCTAATATTGATACAAATTTTAAAATGTAACATCAATTACAGCCAAGAATGGGGGGAAATGGTGATTTTCATGCATTTCTGCCTGCAGTATAAATTGATACAACCAATTCAGAAAGTAATTTCTGAGCATGTGCCTATCTTAATCCAACAATTCCACTTTTAAAATATATCCAAGAGAGTTCAAGTAAATAAAGAGACATACAAAGATGCTCAATAAAATTAGTACCTACACTACCTTGAAACAACCACATAGTGGAGTATGATAATTCCACTACAATGAAATCAATATAAGGTAATCCCCTCACGCTTTCTGTTGAATCTGAGCAAGGAAGTAAGCAAAGTGCTGATTATTAATGGCAGCCATCTTGGAAACAGGAGGAAAACCAGCCTTAGGATGAAGCCTAAATAACCAGTTCCTTAATGACATAACTTAGTCCCTGATGTATGCCCTGACTTCATCTTACTATAGCTCTGGTCTTTCAGTCATTTGAGATAATAAATTTCCTTCATATTTAAGCCAATTTGAGTCCAGGCATTTTGTTATCTGCTGTCAAAATACCATAACCAAAGTAGACGTAGTGTTTATGGTGTTTATAACATAGGTACTTGGTTGAGACAAGGATACCATCCCTGATGTAATCGCAGCAGAACAACACTGCCCCCCACTAAAAAGCACACTTTGTTTAGGGTTAATCCCCTACGTGTTGTCCACAATGTTGCAATTATAAAATGCCAACAAAGGACTTGCTTCCCCCTGCCCCCCAAGAATTGGGAAATAAGATCACTGACATCTTACTATACTGATACAGAAATGGCTGGTCCCCAACCACCACTATCAAAAAGCACTTTGTAAATCCCAATATTATGCTGTTCAGGGCTGGCTAGAATTGTATATTATGTCAATACCAATGAATTTATAGTGCACATTTGTTTTAGTTACTGCTGAGATACTTCACGACATGAAAATTTTCACCAAATATACTCTGACATCTCAAAGAGAGTCTCACACTTTAATGTGCTCAAGATTCCACTGGGGGTATATATATACAATGAAATATTACTCAGCCATAAAGAATAAAATGCCACTATTTGCAGCAACCTGGATTGAACTAGAAAATATTATGCTTAGTGAAATAAGTCAAACAGGAAAAGACAAATACTGTACGATATCACTTATATGTGGAGTCTAAAAAATAATACAAATCAATGTATATGCAAAACAAAAACAGACCAACAGATATAGAAAACAAAGTTATCTTTACCAAATGAGAGTAGAAAGGGAGGAGGGACAAACTAGGGTATGGGATTAACAGATTCAAACTACTATGTGTAAAAAATAGATAAGCAACAAGGATATACTGTATAGCACAGGGAATTATACCCATTAACTTGTAATAACCTACAATGGAGAATAATCTGCAAAAATACTGAATCACTATGCTGTACACCTGAAACTAACATAATTTTGTAAACCAATTAAACTTCAATTTAAAATAATCCACTGAGGGCTTCCCTGGTGGCGCAGTGGTTGAGAGTCCGCCTGCCGATGCAGGGAACACGAGTTCGTGCCCCGGTCCGGGAAGATCCCACATGCCGCGGAGCGGCTGGGCCCGTGAGCCACGGCCGCTGAGCCTGCGCGCTCCGCAACGGGAGAGGTCACAACAGTGAGAGGCCCGCGTACCGAAAAAAAAAAAAAAAAGGATTCCACTGAGATTCAAGTTAAAACACAGATTTCCAGGCATCACACCCAGAAAAACTGATACAATTATTCTGGGACTTAGGAATCTGCATTTTACATGCACTCCAATAATTCTGATGCAGAATTCTGAACCACATTTTAAGAAATACTGCCCGAGACCAAATTAAAAATACATATTAAAGAAATGCAGACAAATGGCAACAAATTAAATGGTACATGCAGCTAGCTTATGATGAAAATCAAGTCCTAGCCCCATCCCACCAATTCCTTTTAAACATCTGAATTTTTAATTCCTAGACTGGTTATCTCCATGTTACTTATATCTTATTTTACTTCCTTTACAATGTTTACATTGTATCTATAAGAACTCTGCTATTATTTTTAGTTTTTCAGTTGGACCTTGGTGCTTTGAAATAATATACCTTATTATTCCATAATAAGCCTTATTATTCCATTCTCTACTCTTCATAGTTAAGCAGATATTATAGAAAATAGTTCCCACATATGTGACCAAAAGGCATCACCAATGTTCTTTTCATCTTTTACTTCTGAAATCACACATTCTCCTGAGCCATGATGCCTGAGATAGAGCAACTGTCTGAATCAGTGAACTATTTTTGAAAGTAATAAAAGTAACTGGCTTTAAAAACTTCGTTTTCAATAATTTATCTCATACAAGTAATTACATTTCCAATTTTTATATCCTATATTGCAGCCTTCTGATTTTAAAAAGAAAATGAGCCCAGTTAACTAAAAATAAGTCAGACATCTTTATCAAATTAGTATTTTTCTTTCCTCACCTGTGTGACACATTAGGAAGTGGCAATTTAAAAAGAAGCAAGCTAATTAGCTACTGTGGTGGTTCTCCTATAATCAAGTAACGCACATAAAACTCACATGAAGAAAACCCCTTGATTTACTTTGGTGTCTGGAAACTCAACAAAGCATAACACAAACCCAAAGCCAATCTCTGACTAGTACTGCCTACAGTACTACTCAGGTCAATAATCTCAATTTTAAAATAATACACTTTAAAAATCTGAAACAACAATTTCCACCAGAACATTTTTCCTTGTGTACATGAGTCTCAATCTACATTGAGAAGAGAATCAAGATGGCAACGAAGACACTGCTGTGGCAGTTTGTAGTTTGTCCGTTTGTAAATGTCGCATCCATCGCATATGCAACATTAAAGCTCTCACTTGCTTTACAAGGAAGCAAATTATTGACCATGAAGTGATTCTAAATTTAAAAATTACACTGCTCTAGACTGATTTTGCATCTCTGCAAATAGATTAACGAATACAGCTTTCCAAAACCATTCTGAAACATTCTTCATGCATTCCTATTTTAAAGCAGCACTGTCCAAATGAAATATACTGCAAGCCACAGATGTAATTTTAAATTGTTACATTGAAAAGGTAAAAAGAAATAGATGAAATCATTTTTAAAATATATTTTATTTAACCCAATATATCCAAAACAGCATCATTCCAATATGTGACCAATGTAAAAATTATTGAGATATTTTACATTCTTTTTATTATACTAAATCTTTGAAATCCACTGTGTAGCTTACAGCACATCTCAATCCAGCTACATCTCTAGTACTCAATAGCCACTTTCAGCTAGTGGCTGCTATCCAGGGGAGGAGAGATTTAAAGGAATAACTACTGCAAGACTTTAGAGGTGAGCATTTAGGGAATAAAGACTCATATTAAATAAATGACCATGTACTTACCCAGGTAATTACACATTGGTCAGGGTAGTTTTTCAAAATAAGAAAAATAAGCAACATTTTCTGATTATGATTTGAAAAGAAGACAGATAAATGGCCCTTTGATGGTCAGTTGGTGATCAGGATCTACATATGCCAAGGAGAATTATCAGGATATCCAGAATGATAAGGACTTTGAGGCACCGCGAGTCTCAAAGGCTAAAAGTAGGAAAAGTAGCCCAGACTCTCCAGCCTGAGGCAGATTTGGCACCAGATTCCCTATAGAACGCACAGAGAAGACAACTTCTAACTGCAGGAAAAGATTTAATATGAGGGCAAGCTAAACAAATGTTAAATACAGCTCAAAAATAACAGCAACAACAGCAAAGTCAATCATTTCAATATGTTATCAATTAAATCTTAAATTTTGCTTTATACAGCAGGTACTTTCCCCTATAATTCATATCTAAACATGGAAAATTAATGTTCAAAGAATGAATGTTCAGACTGTTATAAAACTGAGGGGCCTGGAGGACCCTTAAGTATCTAATACAGAACCTTTCATATAAGAAAAGCGTAAGTTGTGAGATATTGAGGCATTATCCCATGGACATCAACAGATGGACTGCAAAGCTGTTATTTGTTGCAAATTCATTGCAAATGTACTGCAGGTTTACTTCTATCGTGACTGGATTCTTGTTTCTCACAGAGCTACATCCCTGGCACTGAGGCAGGGGCTGAAAAGCTTGAGTGCTGTCACCATGCCCACCTTCAGGTATACATCATCATAGCAAGCACTGTAATGTACATGGCAACATCCACCCAACCAAATAGGCTGAGTACTTAAAGTTAACATACCCACTGCTGGAGAGCACTGATAATGTGACCCTTTTTATCTGTGGATATGATACCTTCTTTCCTCTTCTTCAGTACTCTCATTCTACACAAAAACTAAACTAATTCAAATGGCTTGACCTAGATTTTTCTCAAATGTTAGTATTTTAATAGGTCCAAGTAAAATATGGAAAGAAAAAGTAAGAATCATAATAAAACTGCTCATTTTTTAAAAAAAACTGGGGAGTATGTGTGCAGGCAGAATCAAGACAATGACATGGACAAGGTCAGACTCTCTAAATAGACAAATGGTGCTGAAAAACACAGAATTCCAAAGACGATGTCAAAGGCAATAGTGTGTGCGACTGGGAGAGCCATGGAAGAGAAGGTATAAATATAAGGTTAGGGCAGTTCATAGGCTTTGAACTTCAAGATGAAATCTGGGGAAGCTGAAACCAAGTACAATATTAACTGGGAAGAAATTTTCTGAGCTGAAATAAAAAAACAAATACAAGCTCTTCCTTACTTTACTTGTCAAGTGGTCCCTTAAACAAAGCCTAAGCCCTCTGCGCAATCTTGCCACAGTGTGAGTTCTACCTTCACCAAGTTCACCAATATGAGAAAGCAGACTACAATTTTAGTTGACTCCCACCTTTTAATGGTCTCCAAGATGAAAGATTAATTATGGAACCTAAGTTCATGTATTCAGAGTTGTATTCATGTATTCAGAGTTGTTTTCTTACAATAAGCAAACAGTTTGGTTTCTAAAACTTAGAAGAGGGGAGAGGAGGGCTCGATTTTTAGATTTGTTTTCTCCAAGAAAAGTCACATGTTGTGCAAAAAGTCCTGAAGTAAAAAAGTATGGCTTTGCAGGCCATGCTGGGATGGCTGTGTGACCTGGGAGTAGTCATCCTCTCGCTCAATCTCAGGTTCCTCACCGTCTAACACAGAGGACTGTTCCAGGTCAAATGCTGAATCTAGGAGATTTCTGCCTTCTCCTTAAGAATAAAAACTGAAATGAAAAAGGCAATAAATGCCTCACTTCCTTAGCATTGCAAACTTTCAAGGAGAAATGAAAAGTCAAAGCAGCACTTGGAAGAATTAATAATTTAGCGGTTATCTAACATGAAAAGTCAACGATCTTAAAATATCTACCAGGGGACTTCCCTGGTGGCGCAGTGGTGAAGAATCCGCCTGCCAATGCAGGCGACATGGGTTCGAGCCCTGGTCCGGGAAGATCCCACATGCCTCGGAGCAACTAAGCTCGTGCACCACAACTACTGAGCCTGTGCTCTAGAGCCTGCGAGCCCCAACTTCTAAAGCCTGTGCGCCTAGAGCCCGTGCTCCGCAACAGAAGCCACTGCAATGAGAAGCCCGCGCACCGCAAGAAGAGTAGCCCCTGCTCCCCCGCTCGCCGCATCTAGAGAATGCCCGCGCATGGCAACGAAGACCCAACGCAGCCAAAAAAAGAAGAAAAATCTACCAAAAGCTTTTTTAAAAGTTCATTCTTCTAAATTCATTTTCTCTTTACTAACCGCTATTAAGTTGGAATGTCCTTGTATTACACTAATTATACAAAAATTTCCTCCATCAAGGCTTCGTCATATTTATGTCATATATTTTCCTCTCTCATTTTCATTACATTTCTGATATAACTGAGGTGATAAAATAAAGGAAGAAAATATTCCCTACAAAGTTTTCAGTACTTAAACAATAAAATTTGTTTAAAGAAGTTAAACCCCCAAAACTGAAAATGTCAACTCAAAGTATATGAGAGATTGTGTGTTCGCGTGTGTGTGTGTGTGTGTGTGTGTGTGTAAAACTGTATGGATCATGTGAGTGCCCAATAAATGTAAACCAATTTTAATGTCACTGTTAGCTTTCTTGATACTCTTTTGAATTACACTTATCTTTAAGAACCCAGTGCCTCACTCAAGGCAATGCAGTTTCTCCTTCCTTTGAACTACAACCATATACAGGTGTGTAGTCAGTATCATATGATATTTACCTTACTTTAATAAAATTTCTTCACCAAATTAAATTTTATGAACTCTGCCCCATTACAGTTTTCTTGAAAACAGGGATCTTGCTAAATGATTATCACATCACATTTTGTACAACAGTACTGAAAATATTTCAATGAGTATTTTTGCCTGATTGCATAATGAAATCAAGCACATTCACTGTGCTCGTCATCGTATTCCCAGCAGCCAGCAAAGTGCCTGCCACATAGTGGATCCTAATAAAAACTTATAGCATCCATACATTTTGTAGTCCATTATTCTTTTCTAGTAAGCTCCCCCAAATGACATTTTTCTTACCTAAAAAGTAAATTTAAAACAAACCTCCATCCCTACATTTTAAGAATATTTTGGAAGTTCAAGCTCTCAAGACTAAAAATAAATAAAAGCACTTTTTAAAGCATGAAGAAGTCTCAAGGCAAATATAAATTAATTAGGCAAATGTAAAAACAGAAACTTATTAATGGCCTTCCATATTTGACATAAAATCTTCAAAAGAAAATTCCATAAGGTCTCCAGATGAGTCTCTCTTTAATGAAGAGGGACTTGTTGAAGAAGGCTCTATTGTTCAAACCCTAGTGTCCGCCACATAGATAAAGGCCCTCAGAAGTCTGGAACACACACACATACACTACTAGATCAGTGGTGTGAACACACAGGAAGTCAGTCATTAATATTCACCAGCATCTCACCTGTGAAGAGCGGTATGTGAGGTGCTACAACAACAACTACCACTAAAAGGAAAGAGATAAGACAAGCATGACTAATTCCAAAATCTAACCCTGTGACTACATCTGTTTCACTTTCCCAAGCCTAATGGAGGGTACAAATGGAAAAGCAAGTTCCCTGGTGGCCAAAGCTTCCCCTTGAAGCTTTCTTCGGAGAGGAAAGAGATTTCCAGTTGTTCCCAAGGTGGGTTACATCAAAGCAGAGAACAAATGGCAAGCTCACTGAGATCAGGGAATTTGACAGTTTTGTTCCCAAAGGCCAGACCAGGGCCTGAAATACAATAGGCACTCAATCAATATTGGTGGCTTGACGCATAAGCAGTGGCAGTGATAACATCATGACTCCTTCAATGGCCAAATCAAACCCCCAGGTAAACCTCTGGAGAAATGAACTGACTTAGTTGGACAGTTCGAGTATCATACCTTGTCTCTACATAGAGGAAATAATTTAAAAAAGAAATTTTTTCCTTAATCAGAAATAGCATTTCCCAGGGATTATCACATCATCCTGTTAATTTGCTTTTGAACAACCTCCTATCATCTGTAAGTATCTGGTTTATTTATATGTACATTTGTCTGTCTGCCCAGGAGGTCAGGGTCCCGGTCAGTAGGTCAGGACTGTCACTACTATATCCGCTGTGCCTGGCACAGAGAGAGGAAGCACTCATGGAACAATGACATGGAGGAAAGGCATATATTGTCTTTATTGTTTCCTCTCCCGTGTAATTGATGGATTCACCTAATCCTTGTTTTTGCACTTATCATTACTGGGTGCCTCAATTACTTCTACAGGAGGATTAAAGACATACATTAATAAAAGAAACAATTCCCACTATTGTTGTTGAATACAGTGGAGAGGGAAACTGGGTGGAGAAAAAGAACAGTGCTGTAGCAATGGGATTTGGAATTTTATGCATTTTTAAAATAGAGGTAAGAGTGAGAAGTCAAAAGCAAGGGTGTCATCTACTAGAGTCTTAGTTTGGAATGAACTAGGGTTTTTTGACTTAGAATGAATTTTAAATACTTCATAGACAATAAAAATGTGTTAGAAAATCATATAACAAAGTGACAAGACTTGAAAACTGTCATTTCAGAATACTTTCACTTCGATAGGAAGGTGTGAATTTTAAAGTTGGTATTGTTCTAGAGGCCACCAATAAAGTAGGAATTTATTTATCTACTTAAAGATAATTTTACTTTCATGCTTTATCAGTGACCAAGATCAAGTTATTTATGATCACACAGGACTAGGTCTAATTATGGCAACTGTATGATTAAGGGTAGTATAATATCTACCTTTAAAAAAACCTTAATATTCTTGCTTAGGGAAATTAAATAAGATCTAATTAGAAGTTAAGGAAAGATGCTCCTTTTGTTTCTAAAAGAACCAAATTTAAGAACATAAATTGTACATAAATTGTACAACTAAAGATGAATACATTTTCATCAGGTTTCAAATTATATGTTCCGCAAATTAGTCCACAAAAGCAGGAAAACTGAATGCTGTTTTATTTAAAAGGTCAGCTGTAAAAACAAGAAAAAAGTATTCGTTTATGTTTACAAGCTGAAACAGTCACAACTCCACAATTATACCCATTATTTTCATGAGTCAGAGCTGGAAGAATGAGGTCAAATTCTTGAAATTTTTAAAAATAAAATTATGATATAAAAGGTTCCAAGTTTCTAAATAATAAAGGAAGAAGTTCTAAATGCTGTGTATCACTGTGCTGCTGAACAAAAACAAAAAAAATTCTCAAAATGTACCCTCTCTGTAGCCCCTTGGGCAAGGCAAGGTCTTCCTTGGATGTGTGTGGTTATTATCTAAGCAGAAGAGTAACGATTTAGTTTGGAATCATTAATCAACACATGCTTTAAATGGTCTTTTCAAGCAAACTTTATCTCTTTAACCACTTACACAGATTTCGAGATTTCAAAAGAGCCGATCTTGTTAACCAAAGTCACTTCAAACATGACTATTCAAAATGGAAAGGTAATTACTTAATTTGAGTGTCATATATATTATATGCTACTTTTGAAAATTATGCGGAGAGCAAACTGATATTTATAAAAGGATTCAGGTAAAAAGCATATTCTTTTCATTAGAAGAATTATATAAAGGCTTTATCCCCAGGTAAACAAATTCACTATGCTTTGAAATTTGAACTTCGTTTTAATGAATTCCCCCAATTCACACCTCACATATGCAATCAACACACCCCAGCCTACACGTCCAATCAACACCAAATTCTGCCATTTAATATCAATTCATCCACTTATCCCCATCCTTATAGCCATACTATAAGTCTCCTCTTATTAAAGATAATTATATATGCTTTCCTTTTATCGCTCTACTAAGAAAAAATGAGTGAGAAGGGGGAGAATGACTTAGGCTGTCAAATCTTTAATTTGTGTTACGTTCACTGAACTCCAAAAATTAAAATCTGTATTCATTTAATTCGTGGATTTAATTGATTGAATTCATGTCAGTCATTTAAAAAAATCACGTTTAAAATTAGAATTTGAGTACTCAAACAATGTGAGACTTAAATATAAATTCTAATATAAAAATTTCTCCATAGCATAACCTGGGGAATTTCTATTGTCTCAGAGATACAGAAATTCAGAAACTTCCGATACCAACAATAAATATTTTAATGAGTATGCAGATAGATCAGGAGTACTACTTGGAAGATTATCTATCTAGTAACTACATCAAGTGTGAGAGTGAAGACTAAGTATAATGATTATCTTGAGAGAAAGCTTTTGCCAGATTAAAAAAAAGACATGCAAGTTTATGGAACAGTAGCTGAATTAGCATTACCACAATAATTTAACATTGCATCCATAGGGGGAAAATATAATTTTGAGAAATGATGCCTGACACAAACATTCAGTTAAGTATAAGCAATAGTCAAGAGACTAAAATAAAATAGTTAAGAGAAAACCAAACATATATTCCAAGAATTTAAATACTTGCCTTAAAGCATTGTTTAGTAAATTTAGGTCATATTATGTTTATTTCCTTGTAGCTGATCAAATTAATTCTCCATTTCAGTTCATTACAGAAAAGCAAAACAAAATTTATGATGGAAACCACAGGCTACTTAAGAAGTTTTTATGTGCAAACTTATTATTTTTTCTCCAAACTGTGAATGAAGTTATCTACTGAATAATCAATAGTTAGTTGGAACTTAGTTTCCTCTGCAGAGCTTTATCCACTCAGAGAATTTTAAAGAGGAAAATCATATAAAGATAAGTTCTTTTTTCAGCAAAGTGGCAACAGGTTGAAAATACCAGCTCCTTTCACCCCTGAACCAGTGCAGTTTTTTCTAGAAGCTGATTCTGGTACATCGGGCCCTTGGTATAGGAGGAGAAGGACAAATGTTGATGATTTAAGACTTAAGTCCAATATTCTCTTGACCTTAAACCAGTAACACCACCTGAAAGCCTCATTTTTCTCACCAGAATGCCTCCAGTTGGCCTTTTAAAAATGGATATGTATTTAGTCTGGCTTAATTCACTCATTTTCAATGAAGACAGGTTCCATGAGTCATGCTGTCTGTCCTTTTGCGTGTTAATGGGACTTTGATCTAACCAATGGGTGATGTTATCCTATCAACAATGTATCAGCCAGAGAAAAACAATGGGAGACCTTAGCTGTACCCAAAGACCTCTAATGTCCTAGCAACTTGCTACTACTCAGAATATGGTCCACTGTCCAGCAGCATCAGCTTACCTAGGAGCTTATTAGAAATAGTACAACTTGGCCCATCTCAGACCCACTGAATCTGAATCTTACTGAAGATGGCTGAGTAAACGTACATTTCCTCTGATCCAACTACCTCTACACAATGATGTGCTCTCAAGATGACTGAGAAACTGAGGCAGCTCTGGAAATGAGATTACATGGAAATGTATGTACAAAACACTTTGTAACCGGTAAGGTCTTAAATAACTGTTGGTCCTGTGATTTTTTTTCTGAAGATCCCAATTCTGCCAGAGATCCATGTTCTTTAGATCATGGACTTGACAAGGGAGGAATTTAAAGGGTCAACAAACCCAGCAATCCTTTCCATGTTCCAGGGTGGGAGGCCCTTCACCTTTCATGTTTTCATTAGTCTTTCATTCACTTGGTCAGTCATTTAACACTCACTCACACATCACCTGTGCCCTGCCATGTTAAGGATAAGAATTACAGTCAGTGGAGAGTAAAACAGACACAACTCTGTATGGGAACGACATTATCATGGTTCTAGGTATCACCCTCTTCCAACCAGACACACAAGATCCAATGACACCACAGTGCCCTCATTTCCTGAACACAGGCATGTGGAAAAGTATCTTCCCACTATAGTTCCAAGGAGGCAAAGTTGAACTTTTTCCAAAGAAGTTTTTTTTCCCTATGAAACTAAGCAAAATCCTTTTCTAAGTCTTCCCAGTGGGGAAACGACATGTCTTGAATAGATTTACTTGGTACATTTTTAACTTACTGGTTAGAAGCTACAGATCATCTTGGCCAGCACATCTTATATAACACCTAATCTTCTAATCCTTTTCCTTCCTTGAACCCTTTTCAAGGAACCCCTGGCACCAGAGTCTCTTTTCAGATTTTTTTTGGTTTCCCATTTATTTCCTTCAATGGTTTTTCCTTCCATTCAGAGACGGGGTAAAGCAAAAATCTCATCAGGATAAGAGATTGATTATTCTTTGACTGAGAATGGTCTCCGGCCTTTTTCCTGCTCTTCAATGTGCTGGGGGCAGGGGTAGGGGCGGGGTTCTCATTTCCATTGAGATTCTGCTGCCTATCAAACTCAGGTATAATTTTTGGCTTCATATAAGGCATTTGACAAAGTGATAAGAAGTGAAAAGATGCTAAGGAATAAGAGGGGGGATATGAAGAACCTGCTAGAAGGTATCATTTGAGAGTATTTCAATTACAACACTCATAGATGTTCTAGGATTCTCAGGAAGTCCTGAGAATAGGGGAAGTTTGGGATTAATATGGACACCTGCAGTGCGAGGGGTCACATCGAATTCATCTTTGTTTCTCCGATGCCTAAATCTGCTGGAATGATAGGTGAGTAAACCAATTAGTAAATATTTTACGAATTTTGTTCTCAGAGGTTTTCTTATCTATACCTTTAATTTAATCATGAAGCACCAGCTCATTCATTTACTTACTTATGCACTCAGCTGAGAAATAGTCATTGAGCACCTACTGTGTACCAGGCATTGTGCTAGGCCCTGGACAACATAACACCAAAAGCCCTCGTGGAGTTCATAGTCCAGAGAGAAATTAAACTTTGATCAAGTAATCATATATGAATGTGTAAAATTTCAGTTGCAATGCTAGGAGAGATGTCTAATGGGAGGATTTAACCTAATGAAAGAGAGGCTTTCCTGTGACACTTCAGCGGTGAAAGCTACAGAGGTACAAAAGGGAAGTAGTGTTACTGATCCAACCCAGTGATTATTGTCATTATTAGTGAAATTAGTTATAGTAAACAAATAGTTTATAGGCCACATGCTAAATTACATTACGGATGACAAATGAGAATATTATTTACTTAAAAGATACAGCTTCGCCAACATCTATCCGTTACCACCAACACATTTATCAAGAAAATGATACAAATAATTGTTTTTTATTTTTTATAGAATCAATGTCTTTTTAATTTACGTCTTGATTTAAGTATCAATTTTCTTCTTTCAAACACTGTTGGCCAGGATTTCAAATAAAAGAGACAGGATTTCCAGATAGGATTCTGGCAGCCTGTTCAATAACTTTCCGAAAGCCTGGAGTTTTTGACTCAGAAGGGTATAAGCATGTTTTCAGACCCATTCTTTTTAATGTCCTGAGTGACAGATGTGGCTGCAAGCCTGGGTCTCACTATCCTCAGTGAGAATAAGAACACCCAAGGCAAGTGCAATAAGTCCAAGGGCACAGAGAGAGATAAGACAGGTGAGTCCTCACGGTCTGATAGCCAGAGCTAAGTATGGAAGAGCATAAGAAATTCCAAAAGCTACAGAGTCAGTTAAGAAAGGGGCAAGGAGATTAAGGGGCAAGCAGGCAGATAAAAAAGTAGAAATGTGGAAATGTCAAAGCCTGAGAAGCGATGAGGGAAAGGAAAAGAGAAACAAAACAAACAAACAGGAGTGATGTTAGTAAAGTCAAAGGGAAAAAGACTTCACAGAAAGAAGACACCAAGTAGAAGGTGATCAATCAGAACAGCGAGGGCAGAGGGCACATAGCGGGTAATCAGTAAATGGAAAATAAAGAGCACAGAACATTTTTGAAGGGAGAAAGAGAAAGGGAAGTAGCTGATGAGTAAAACAGGACTGCTACTTTGTTTTTAGATATCATCCCCTACAGTTTTCATCCTTTCATATTGAAGATTATGGGCTAATTATTCAAGAAATTTAATGGATGTTTTCCACATACATGAAAATATGGTACCTTGGATGACCAAATTTAATTTAAAATTTGGGACAATTTTTCAGTTACCCAAGTTTAAGCTAATCTTAAAACTTTTAGCTTTCACCCAGAAAGTTTAAAAAAATTCTACTTTTTAAAAAAATCGGGACTTCCCTGGTGGCGCAGTGGTTAAGAATCCTCCTGCCAGTGCAGGGGACACGGGTTCGAGCCCTAGTCCAGGAAGAAGATCCCACATGCCACAGAGGAATTAGGCCCGTGCACCACAACTACTGAGCCTGTGCTCTAGAGCCCGGGAGCCACAACTACTGAGCCCACGTGCCACAACTACTGAAGCCCGTGTGCCTAGAGCCCATGCTCTGCAACAAGAGAAGCCACTGCAATGAGAAGCCCACACACTGCAACAAAGAGCAGCCCCTGTTCGCCACAACTAGAGAAAGCCTGCACACAGCAACAAAGACCCAACGCAGCCAAAAATAATAAATAAATAAATAAATAAATAAATATATAAATAAAATTTTAAAAAAATTATTTCTGTAAGGCAGCCCAAACACTCTAAAAAGTGACTATAGATTAACCCACAGAAGCAGCTAAGTTATAGTTTGATTCTCCTCAATCTTTTGCTACATTGTCTATTTGAAATTAACTTGAAGTCATTGTTTTTCTTTTCCTCATTTAAAACAAAATCTTTTATCTCTCCTGTATAAGCATTAAATTATGTCCTCTAAGTGCTGATGTACAGGTTTAATTTATAAGATTTACATAATCCGTGATAATGAAGAACAAGTATTTCTTTCAACTAAATCATGCCTTTGTTCAAAAATAAAGAGTAAATTCAACTGAAATATATCAAGATGCCATAGTGGAGAATGATTCTGAATTCACCCAAGTGAAAATTTTTGAAATTTATAAATCCCACAGCAACTCTAAATCACAAAAACATTGCTCAAGTACACTAAAGCTTATATTTTGCATATTCAAAAGTAAATCAACTTGTAGTGCTTCTGGAAGTAATAATTCCTTATCTACTGAGTTATTTTTAAATCAAAATAATGTATTATTGGGGGAAAAGTTTAAAAATAATCCGTTACTGTATTATACAATGAAGCAAAGATATAGATATTAAAAAGAAGAAAACTGAACACTAACCAAAAGAAAAAAATGATTCATATTTATTTTTAAAAAGAGCCATAGGGCTTCCCTGGTGGCGCAGTGGTTGAGAGTCCGCCTGCCGATGCCGGGGACAAGGCTTCGTGCCCCGGTCTGGGAAGATCCCACATGCCGCGGAGCGGCTGGGCCCGTGAGCCATGGCCGCTGAGCCTGCGCATCCGGAGCCTGTGCTCCGCAACAGGAGAGGCCACAACAGTGAGAGGCCCGCGTACCGCAAAAAAAAAAAAAAAAGCCATAAAAGAAAGACATAAAAATATTTTGCTCTTTTATTGACAATAATAATAATTAATTGGTACACATTATTAGTGCAGATTACAGAAACTACCCATCTGCTTTTATGAAGTATGTCTAATAAATATTCAATTAGCTAAACTGCTCAGACATTAACAACCTAGTTCACTGCTTTAGGAAGTCTGGGTGACTAAGCAGGAACCTGGATTAGGCTGTTCATTTTTTCATTTTCTAAGCATCCTGGGTGCTGCATCAGGTCATCATTCCACCTAAAGCTCAGTGCTACCTGAGCACTGACAATTCAGCATGATTGTCAAGGCACTCCACTTCTATACTTGGGAGCAGATTATTCCATAGAGAATATAAAGCCAGGTACACATGGCCCCAGTTTCTAGAAGCTGTACTGTCAGGCTCATAGTTAAAATCAAGGTTCCCGAAGCCACCGTAAAAAAATGCCTCAAGGACATTCAGAGAGGAAACCCGCTCTGCAGGAAATGTGGTACCAAAACCCTCCAAGGGGATTTTGACTAAATCTAGGAGAATAAACTAAACATGAAAGCATATTCAAACTGACTACCAATTAAATAAATGCAAATTAAAACTATAATGAGATTCAACTTTGTGTGCATGGAACTGGCAAAAGTTTAAAAGGATTCTAACATCCTGCATGAGCTACGTCATGAGAGTGCTGGCAGGAGTGTAAGTAAATCGGTGTCACTTTCATAAGGGCAATTTCACAACAAGTGTCAAAAGACTCAGAATTTTCACTCCAGGAATATATTATGAGTTAATAGACAAGTGCAATAAAATATAAGTACAAGGATCCTTGTTCACTGCAGGATATTGAAAGCAACAAAAATATTCACAAATAGCTGCTTCAAGCATAAAGTATGGTACTGTAGACAATTATTTATTGCTATTGTTATGTGAAAAAAAGGCTACTTACAAAACACCATTTAGGAATTTAGGATTATCTTAGTTTACACATAATAAAAAAAAAATATGAAAGAGCAAGAGAGAGAGTACAAATGTGTGTGTGTATAGAAAAATACACCGAAGATATCAAACGGTTAATCCATTAGCTTTGGGTGCTGAAATTATAAGCAGCTTTCTTTCTTCTTCATACCCTTCTGCATTGTCAGGATTATAAGAACAAGTATGCGTAACTCTAAAGTCATGGGCATTGTAGATGTGAATATAACAAACTAAAAAAGCTTAGAATTCTATAATGCTACCCTAGACGCTGAACATGTTCTTCTATAAAGTAGTTATGTTCTATCCTGAGGTAGGTTATGACCTCCTAGGAAAATCAACACAATCAGCAACACCTGGACAGGCTTAATTTCCTAATGGCTGCAGAACATGGCTCAGATTCAAAATGCTGGCTAAATGTAATCCATCCTATGCCCGGGGATGCTTTCAACTGTAGTGTTAAATGAATGAAGAAAGGGTAAGAAAACACCAGGCCAAGATAGCTACTTCCCATGCTTATTCAAATTTTATTTGAGACAGGCCATTTAAAAATCAGTGGGGGAAAATCTACGGTCAGTTGTAATAAATACTGAAAAGTAAGGGAAAACAGCATTTAAAATATCCCTTTCATTTCCTGTCAACTGATAATTTCGCTTGAAATCTACCAATGGCATTTGAGTTTGGTAATCATCTGGAGAACTCCTATGTTTAACATATATAAAGAATTCCTAAGGGCAGTCCCCAACATCTTTATAATAAAAATTTTAAGAGCTCCTCTTTTCCTGGGTCAGTCATCTAGAGACACAGATAAGAATATACATTCTTGCTTTGAAGAATTTGAAGTCAAGAAGTAAACACAAGCAGGAAAGCCAATAATTATAAATCATTGCTTTCAGTGCTATAACAAGCAAGCATGAGGTGTCATGGGGGTGCAAATTAAGTGCCTCTAAGACAAGGTAATGACTGACCAAGTGTGACTACTTAAGCTGGATCTTAGATGTTGATAGTAAGATCTAGTCAAATGGATTAGAGAGGTAAAGGGTATTAATTTTTACCATCCTATGGATGTAAGAAAACGCAATCCTGGGGACGAAGAGAACTTCTCATCAATAGGCCTGTCTAATTAGGTCCCAATAGCATTCACTCCTTCATTCAAAAGTTCTGATTATCTGCCTTCACACAGGCACCATGCTAAGTGAAAAAGAAACTTCTTTTGCTTTTAAGGAGTGTAAAAGACAGAGTCATAAATAGGGAATTTACATAAATGAGGTTACTATACATGTAGGTAAGTATTAGGGGCCACAGTAGCACCTGAGAGAGACATACACTCTAACCTTGAGGGTTTCAGGGAAAACTTAGAGGAAATGACATCTAAACTGAAATCAAAACAAACAGTAATAAAATAAAACGCAAAATAAAAATAAAATATCAAAAGTAAATAAAGTGGTGAGGATTAATGATTAGCTAGGAAGATCAAGAGGCGGCTTCTGAATAACACGATGAAGATTTCTAGATTCACTCTGTAGTCAGTGGGTAAACCAGAATGGGCTTTAAGAGGAGGAAGTAATATGATCAGATTTATACTTAAGATTATTTTGCTATGGTGGAATGGAACGAAATGAAGCAAGACGGGAAGAAGAAAGACCAATTTGGAAAATTAGAATAATCAAAGAAAGAAATGGTGGTGGTGGTCAGAACTAAGGTAGAGGGAGTTGGGATGGAAAGTGGCCACCATTCAATATCAGTCATTTGACTGATATTAAGGAGTTAAACAATCAAGAAGAATGTGGTGGTTAATTATAAATAGGGAGTGTGGGAGACAAAGGCATCTTGGATGCCAGCCAAGTTTTTCACATGGGTAGGAAATATGGGTAAGCAGTGGAGTCATTCAATGGCATAGGAACTTGGGAGGGCGCAAAAGCTGAGTTTCATTTCTGACGTATTTAGTTCGAAGATTCTTTAAATGTCCAAGTCGGGGTGCCTAGTAGATAGGCAGATATACAGAACATCGATCGGGGCTGAAGAAAACAAGGGGGTCAGGAAGTGGGGAGATCTGGGACATGACAGTAATGAAATTAACTCAACACGAGGGAGTTGACGGAGATTTCCCGGATGTTTGGAGTAGGTAAAAATGAGGGAACAGAAGAGAATGTTAAGTTACACTGACATTCCCGAGACTGGAATAGGGAGTGGAGTCCATAAAAAGGATGTAGCAGTCAGAGGTGTGGGGCAGAACCAGGAGTCCATCACAGAGGCCAAGGGAGAAGAGCATTTCCAAAAGGAAGCCTGATTAATCCTGTCAAAGGCTACATTCAGGCAAGTCCAAGCAAAGTAAGAGCTGTGTCAATGGAGCCCAGGGGCCAACTACTGGACAGGATTGCTGGTCAGCTGAAGGGAAAAGCTGAGGATGTAAAGAAAAGAACACAAACACTTCTGTCAGAGAACTTGGCTTTGGAGGGGAGTAAAGCAGGAATAAAAGAATGAGGAAACAGGGAGTTTTTATTTGTAAGCTGGTTTGCTTTTTTTTTTTTTCTTTTAAGACAAAGGGACTAGTGAGAAGAAGGTGTGTGAAAGGGGAATAAATCATGGAATAGATGTGTTCCAGAGCACAAAGAGGGATGTTAACACATTAGCCACGGGCTCCTTTCCAACGAGATTGAATGACGGAAGGATCATCAAAAGCAGGGCTGTGGGTACCTGGCAAAAAGTGAAGAGTTGCTACCTTTTGGTTACTGATTTTAATGAGGATTTTGATGGAATGTCACCTGGAAGAAGGTGGAGGAATAAGAGGTTTGAGGAGGGTGGAGAAGGGAGGTAGAGAAAGAGCAACTACTGTGGAAAACAGGAGACAGAGCTGAACAGGGAAGCAGACTGTACTGGTGTCTCACTCTTCAGTATTCTTTCAACAGCTGATGTAGTACCTGGGTATGTGAGGGCCCAGTTGAGGCTGGAGATCATACACTTAGGAACATTGTCACTTCTGAGTTTTTACCTGCAGAAATGTGAATCAGCCTAGGAGTGGAGTAGGTAGGTAGACAAATCTTAAATGTAGTTTAGCTAAATGGGTCCAACAGAAAGCTAAAAGGACAAGTTTAGAGGATACTACCAAATGGGTCTCTGAGACGATAGAACAGGCTAAAAGGGGAAGGAGTAAACTTAGGAAGAAGTTAACAAAGAAAGTAAATGGGCCATGAGATCAAAGGTCTCAAAGAAGTGGTAATAATAATGTGAGAACTGGAAAGACGGCACATTGACAATGTCAGAGTGAGGTTATATGGGCTTAATATGCCACAGTTTAAGCAGGCTATTCCAACTTTCTTAATCTCTCTATTCGTCTACCTTCCTTAAGAAAGAAATGAAAGCCATCAAATGGGAATCCTTTTATCTACTTGCCATCTTACCTAAGAGCAGCTTTCTTAAGAGAGTTGCAGGAAGATGACCTCAGGGAAGGCCCAGTCTCCACCTAAGGCTAGAAACGGACAAGCCTCAGTGTGAGAGCAGCTAGAAGGATAAATAATGTTTCCAAAGTAATCTTCCAGTAGAAAGTGCCTGCAGTAATCCAGGTACAAGGTGAGACATACGCCTCATTTAGGAATTGTCTAGATCCATGAATTCCAAGAGACCATTCTACCAAGTAAGGTAGGCGAGGGAATGAGTTGGTCCCCTGCGACCTCCCCAAGTGTTCAGAAATTGCAACCTTTTCCAGTACAGAGAAGTATAGCAGGTGTAACACTGTTCGCTGACATTCCTTTTGCCCCCTTTCACTGTAACCCTCATAGTTGGGCAGGTCTACATCAGCGGTCCCCAACCTTTTTGGCACCAGGGACTGGTTTCGTGGAAGACAATTTTTCCATGGACTGGTGGTTGGGGGGACAGTTCAGGCAGTAATGCCAGCGACGGGGGAGCGGCGGACGAAGCTTTGCACACTCGCCGCTCACCTTCTGCTGTGCAGCCCGGTTCCTAACAGGCCGTGGCCTGGTACCGGTCCGCGGCCTGGGGTTGGGGACCCCTGGTCTACATGACTGATGTGAGCCTGTGATACGGGAGAGCAAGTGCTGTGTGTCACGTCTGGACTGAGGTAATGAAAGGCCCCTGTAGAATTCTCTAGCTTCTTTCTTTCCCTGAAATAGAGACTGAGCAGGGTGTGTTTCCAGATAATGAACATACAAGATAAAGGCCCTTCAATCCTACTCCTTGAGTGATTATACGGAGCCCCCCACCAGCCAAAGATGGATGCAGACAGTAAGAGAGAACTAAGCCTTAGTAGCAATAGAATGAAGTGGCTTGGATTTCAGAGTTACTTAGTTACTGCAGCATAACTAGGCTATACTCACTAAACATAGAAAACGTCCATACTGGCCAAGAAAATCAAAAGCTGTGATCGCTGACAAGAGTGGATGGTGTGGAAAAAAATTACAGAGAAGTCGGTTTAAAGGTTCAGGCAGCCCAGCCTCCTGGAAAATCACATCTCCGATAATTGGTGGACTAAAGTGTCTCTTCCTCGGAAGGCCAGAGGGTCAAGCGGCAGTTTAAGAGTCCCCAGGAACGATGTAGCATTCCCTGGAGAACTCAGCAAGAAAAATCATTCATATTTAAACACCTTCCCCCACCCTACCCCACTCCTTTGGCACAAACAAGGAAGTCATTGTGAATGACGATATCTGTCCAAGATCACCAAAGCGATCATTTTCCTGTTTGAGTGCCTTGAGCCACAGCTCAACCCATAATATACCAAGATGTTCTTAATTTTCTGAATTGACAAAGCTATATAATAAAAGGAGTAAGATAACATAATGACTCATCTCATATTTTCTTTCAGTAAAGAATTTAAATTCTTTACTGAAGAATTTAATTCTACTTGAAGAACACTTGAAGAGTCAAGCTAGAATTAATTTCTAGGCACTATATAAATATTAACTTAGAACTTTCATAATTAGATTTTATACAGAAATGAGAATTATGATTTTTATTTCCCATCGTTATTAAAGTATTAATACATCATTTATGTCACACATGTGAGTTTGAAACTACATCAATAATATAAATTCAAATGAACTGTAGAATATTATCCAAAACAATAAAATATTTACCAATCATTCTCTCCACCATCTGCACTGGAAGGGCGTGGTTCATGATGACATATTCTGATCTATTTCCCAATGAATCTGTATTTCCTGTGAAGTCTCTTCTTCTGCAATGCCTACTCACCAGGGAACTCTGAGGTTCGTGGCAAAAATTATGATAGTGGGGGCTTCCCTGGTGGCACAGTGGTTGAGAGTCCACCTGCCAATGCAGGGGACACGGGTTCGTGCCTCGGTCCGGGAGGATCCCACATGCCGCGGAGTGGCTGGGCCCGTGAGCCATGGCCGCTGAGCCTGTGCGTCCGAAGCCTGTGCTCCGCAACGGGAGAGGCAGCAACGGTGAGAGGCCCGCGTACAGCAAAAAAAAAAAAAAAAATTATGATAGTGGTTATAGAAGTCTGCCCCGAGCACACTCAAACCAAGGAGTGTATTTTGTTTGTTAGAGCTGTGTGTCAGAGTGAACTATTCTCACATGGCACAGTACAATTATTTGCTTAAGATAAATCCAATTGTTCTGTAGCTTTTCCAAGGCCAAACAGAAAAATACACTATGTAATGGAAATGGAAAAACTCTCTCTCTGGTGGACTTTGTGGTTGTCACGCCAACAACATCTATTCCTTTTTTCTTAGAAATGTTCCTACTGTCCATGACTATATCATATCTTCCGCAGGGTAGCTAATTTGAGGACATCTAATTTTACCCCCGACTCTAGCAATGGGACATGGAATGTAGGCCTAAAATAATCAGCTTCTGAAAGCATCTCCCCTGTTTGGATATGGGAAAGGAAAAACCACTGGAGTTGTCTGTAGCTATCCTGCAGTCCCTGGAGAAAGTGCTACATACTAGCTGACGTGGAAGGCAAGAGCCTACTTTTGGAAAGAAACCAAGTAGTTGGAGACATTGTTAAACTCTGAACTCATCAACCCAGAAAGTCAATTTATCACCAAATCCAGAATTAGACAACTAAGAAAATCCTCTTTTATTCCAGCCAATTGAGTTGGGTATTCCGTCATTCTCAAATGAAGGCATCCTGACATACACAAATGTCAAGACACACAGCTTGTGTGTGTTCCATGCTCTGAGAATGATCTGCACATTCCAGAAATCCTGCTTCCTTCTCCGCATTCTCTAATCAACTACAAATAACACTTTAAACTAAATGCAAAAAAAATTAGAAATGCCGTAAAATCTGCACTTCTGTAAAAGGAGCTTACAGTCGAGAGCAATTGTTATAAGTGGGACAGCTGAAGCCACAGAGATGTTGAATGATTTGATCTTCATGGTAATGGAGCTACAGTAGAACCACAGGTCCCCTGATTGCCCTGCAAGCACACCACCTACAAAGAGACTTCACCCGTATCCCGCTTCTGGGAAAGGAACAGGAATCCTGCAGGAATAGAAAAATATGCCATTTGTGACACTTACTAAACTCCCTGCTTTCAAAGTAGCCAAACTGAAAAGATCGTTTTTAAAAATCCATCTTAGAAATATGGAAGTCAAGTGAGTCCCGGAAATCACTCCTGACACTGGTTCCAAATAACATTAGGTTAGCCCCAAAATATCATCATAAGGTTTCTGATAGGTTCACGTAATTTAAGCAGAAGTTGGACGCTGGTTCTCTATCAAGACTACATTTAGGCATTTTATCATTTTTATAACATTACATAAGATGAAGAGAAATAGAGTATATGAATATATATAAAACTTTAGCTTATCACTTATCATTATTCTTAATCCAGTATTTTTTCAGCCCAGTCCAGGACAGCGTTATTTGGCAGTGACAAAGGCTACTGATTCCAGCACTATTTTCCTTCTCCAAAAACACAAACCTAAACTGAGAAATAATCAAGGAGAGAAATTCTCCTCTTTTCTATACTAATTTAGGAAGGAGAGTCTTTATTTCTTCTCAAATGCAAAGGAGAGAACCAGGCACACGTTACAAATTTATCTACTTTCACTTGCTAAGACTGAAATGAACGATTAACATTTTCAGGTTGGTAGTCAAAATTGTTCACTCATTATTCAATGAACTTCAAGAACCAACGAGCTATAAAAGTCATCTAAGCTAGGAAACCTTCGCCAGCCTCTTTGGAAAATAGTGTGCATTTTTCTACTACAATAGATTACAAATGCTTATTGGAAATGTCTAAGTTTATGTCTTCGATAATTAACATATATTTTAATGCAAACTGTGGATTAATTTATGCTTCTTTAATGCTAATTAAAGAATATGAATATTAGAGACCCTCTTTTAAAATTCTACTTAATATTTTCACAAATAAGAACGCAAGATTAAAATCATCCTCAGTGTGGCATCTAAACTGATACCTATGTATTTTAATGGAAGAAGTAATGTGTAAGGGGTTTATTTTGGTTTCCTATTATAATTTGTGTTTATTTTTTTAGTAAGAAAAAATAGTTCATATAGCGCTGATTATAATATAAAACAAAATGAAGTTATGTTTTGCCTCTCTTACAGTAGAAGGTAGAACAGTTCTAAATTTAGAAGAGAAAAATGAATTTATAAAGTAAAAATATGTGTCAGTGATGTTAGTCAAAGATCAGCTACTGCTCACACTGGCAACGTTATATCCCTGCACCATTACTCATATTATAATGGAAATTTTTAAAATAAAATATAAACACAATACATAATGAGGGCAGAAGTCACCCTAATTATTCATCTTTTTATTCCCAGTTACAGCACCTGGTATAGTGTCTTCATTGCAATTGATATTCAACAAATATTTGTAAAATGAATGAATAAGGAATGAATGATGAGAAAATAATAAATAGCTCCTCTGTCTCCTGGGAGTTCAATGCACTACTTTCTTTTAAATTTAATTAATCCTCAACGTCCTTGTAAAACAGCCAAAGGGAAAATGTATTTGCGTTACATCTGAAATTGATGGAATCTGTAAGAAGGGTCAAAACACCTTCCTCAAAGTAAATAAAGTATTCACACTCCGGATAGGACCAGGGTATTTAAATCATTTCCTAGGTGGAAGGCTTTCAATTTGTTCCCCTGCTACGTTAATCACAGGAACTCTCCTCAGTCTCTTCAGGATAAATCCTTGGGATCCCCATCCATTCTCTTTACCATTCATTCTGTGGCTTTGAAAGTTCCTTTTCACTACCTCCCCCTCCTAATCCACAAATTTCCAGGTCAGCCCTAATTTGAAGCATTCTCTCTTGCCTTCCCCAAATGTACTCACACTTACCAGACCATATGTTCCAGTGTTCAGGAACGAAAAAAAAAGTCATCACACTTGTATATAAGAGATCAAGAAAAACAGTTTACCAACATTTCAAAGTACCATTAGTGTTCTCTATTCACCTCTGCTGATCCACAGCTAAGCAAGTAGTAGGATATAAATATATCCTATCTTCACTATTCATGAGGATATTACTTATGAATTAGAAGTCTGACACAACATTTACGTGACCTAATTTTGAAAATTTTAAATCGTATAAGGCCTCTAGGCTTAGTTTTATAACGGCAAGATTAAAGGGACATCAGCAAGCATAGATTATGCTGTGGGACACTGGCAAGTTTTCTTTAACTTAAAACATCTGATATTAAAAAATGCCAAATTTCTACATGTCTGCAGTAACGAGGTGTTCACATTGAATACCATTTCTGTACTTTCTCTCCAGCAAGTAGAATTAATACGAACACATGAACCGAAAATGTTAAGTGACTATAAATAAGCCCAAATGATTTCATTAAAATTAAGCTTAGCAAACTGTTACTTTCATATTCTTGATAGAAAACCTTTCCATTCATGTTCAAATGCAATGAACAATATATAAGCAAAGGAAGTGGCATCGAATGTTATTCCCTGCTCTCGCTTGGTATGTATTCAATTATGCTTAGTTCAGATCTGGGTTTCTCTACTCAGAGAAGTAGAGAATATACTGATACTTGGGAAAACAAGTTTTTAATGGCATAGCCTTGCCCAAACAGCAAAATTCCAACCATCTATCTATACACTGCCATCTGCCAATATTACAAATGGTAATATGTACAACATTTACACTGCTTTGTAGCCAAAGCTCTAAGTCAGAGGACATGAAACAATAATAGCCATGAGATTAAGCACAGAAGAAAACAAAACACACAAAATGGTTTTAAACCATCAAAAAATATGTCACAAGGCCGTGTCCTTCTGTTCCCTCTGGTCCCTGCACAAAGTCTGTGCCATTTTTGACACAATTCTAACAAGCATGGTTATTTGGTTTCCGATCACACTGTATTACAAGTAAATTGAAAAAGAAGAATGGGGTGTGGGGAGACAGAGGACAGAAAGTGGGAGATTCAAGACTGGAATGTTCCTCAACTGGGGAACTACAGGAATAGTTCCCCCTTAATGATCACACTACATAGTTTGCTTTTTTACTTATTAGTCCTTGAACTCACAGACTTGCAACTTCAGGTTGAAAGAAACTCTGTTCTGATTCTTGCGTCTCCTCCATAACTTCAAAACAAGGACTTTAATTTTACTTTAAATAAACTGCTTCACAAGTAGCTGAAATTGGAATTAAATTTTATATGAAGCTCTCAATCTGACCTGTGAGAATAATGAATCTGTAAACTTGCTGCTCTAGGTATCAAAGAAGAATATTCACCCTCCTTTTCAGGTGCACAATGCTAATCCCTCTCATTTTAAGTAAACAGGATCTAAAAAATGCTTGGAAGTGACTATCCACATCCAGGATGATAAATGACTTTTGCCTGATAGGTCAGTGATCCAACAGCCCTTAAAGAATAAATGAACTGGATTCAAAGCCAAACTCACTTAATTTTTAGCCAAAAAATATCATAGGTACTGGGAAAACAAATCTCAATTGCTCAACTGCATTTTACTGAAACCATTTTTTAAAATGAAACAAGAGGTGACTTATGTATGTCATTAAATTCCTGTCATTTAAAATTTCAAGAAAAAGTAATATTTTCTAATGGGATCGGATACATTTGATTCTTCTGTTTTTATATCTCTGGTAATATATATTCTTTTAAGTTGGAACTAAAACTCACTCATGCCCTATTAGTAGGGAAATTATCTATGCTAATTAATTAATTACTATCTATAATTACATAGATATTATCTATGTGAATTATTTTTTCAGAAAACTAGGGTCTATCTTTTTGATTCATGAAAAAAGATAAAACTCAGCATTTTATAAAATTTCAACCATTTGCAAAATTTCTAATACACTTAAGTTATTCATGTGCTTTTCGGTAGGGTATCAAAAATAATTTTTGCTTGTTTCTTTGAATGGCAATGCACGGCTTTTATGAAAATCAGGCATGCCCTCAGGTCCTAACAAAGGACATAGGACTGATGGATTTGTGCCAAATATAGCAATATTTTACTTTTTTATTTAAATATGATTTTGTAATTCTGTTCTCTTACCACATACATGGCTTCCAACATCACTTAGAAACTAACTCTTAGAAAGGGGAAGTCTGAGTTACTGGAATATGGAAGGCATATGAAAGTGAAACATACTTTATGAGACAGTGATGTTTTCCTTTACTGAGTGTGTTTCATCAATACACTTAAGCAAGTTTCAGGGGGAAAAAATCAATTGATTTATTTGCCTATTGGTATTTCCTTTAAAAAAATCAATTTCCCCCGGTTTTAACTGTGACAATAGTTGCTCTTTAAAAACTGTAGATGTGTGCATGAAAAATACATATTGTAATAGACATGCACACAGACAGAGGCAGAGAGACAGAGTGAATGGAGGAGCAGTAAGAACACAGATGGTTTGCAAATGACCTCTATGTTCATTCACCCCTCCCGTTTCCCACCTTGCCTGGGGTAGCAGCTCCAATAGCCTTGAGAGTCACTGTCAAAACAGAAAACGCATAGGCTATGTGAAGTAGGAGGGAGGGCGCTGTGAAAAATAAGAACGAGGGGCACTGATCCACGGTAATGGAAGAGGCAGAAGTAGTAAGCCTAGCGATAAATATCTGGTCCCAAAATAGCCTCTCTCACAAAATCTGTAGAGCTTTCCCTTCATTATATTGTTTCAAATTAATTTAACTTATCAGATACTTTAATTAAACATGTAAACGTTGAGGCAATCCAGGCTATCAGAATGTATAAAGTTATTCCAGTCACCTGTTCCAACAGCTTCTCTAGCATGTAAAGGACATGGAATAAATGAGAAATCTGCTTGGGACCAAAATGTGAGGGGTAATTTAGAAGCCGAAATTAGGAAGTATTTGCCTATCTCATATACTTGCTCAGTGAGCCTTTGCTTGGTTATTGAATTTTCTTGATTATAAAACTCATGTTTTTAACTTGTCATCTCTAAAATATATATCAAAAGAAACTTCTTAAAAGTTGTGACATTTACCTACCAGTGTTAGCAAAAGTGATAGCTTAACCTCAACAGAGTATTTCACCTCATTTGATCGTCAACTGCGTTGGAATCACCACTTGTCTGTTGCATAAAGCTATGATACAACCCTGAAATAAAAGATTTTTTTTTCCTACGGAGAGGGTCGTTACATGTCAGACAACGCAAGAAACGTCAGGAGGAACTGCCAAATGTACCAGAATAATATGAAGACTTTCTAAGGATGGGGGAGGCTGGTACAATAGGAGGGACCTGCCAAGAGAAGGGCTCTTATGGTGGCCTTAAAACACATTTTAGCTGATTTTCCAGAGAAACTACTTAATTTTCACTAATACATAATTCAGTGAAAGAAAGGGAAAAACTACAAGGTTAAGCAAATAAGAAATGTAGACAGAGACCTATAATTGTTCAAAAATTTTTTTAAAAAAAGGAGGCCTAACTATTCTAAAGTTATAGGTGAAGATCAGGAACCCAGAACTTGGGGAAGGAAAATTAGTATCACTGGAATGCTGCGGTGACCTGATAGCGGCCACAAGTGAGTCTGAAGGATCTTTAGACTCTAAAAATGACGAAGTCTTAGACTTGGACCTCGTGACACTGAGGAAAAAAAAAAAAATAGCATGCAATTATACAAATGAACATATGCTATTGCTATCTTTTTAACATTTGTGTACACTTACTATAGTTTTTATTAGAAGTTGTTATTCAATGACAGTGCATCTTGCAAATTAATGCCTTTTAAAATCGAGAACATTTTGCATTTCCAAATCAATCAGAGCAATTGTCCTACCCAAAAAAGGTCGTTTTCCGCCCTTATTCTGCTTGCTCCTGGGGCCCAGACTCCAGGAATTAGTCAGGCTAGTGCTATGAATAATTATATCAAGTATTGCCTTCTCTATTGTCCAGCACAAGTATTGTCCTGTGCAGGACACTGCAGAAAAGGATTAACTCAGGCCTTGGATGTTCAAACCCTGCACATTCCCAAGAAAGGTCTGTCTTTAAGACAGGCCCTTGGCCAGTTCCTAGGAAATGAGCTCTGAGCCCTTGGAATATTCTGCCTGATAAGGGTGTTTTTCTAGGCCTATGGTCTTGGATTTGCTCAGATAGTTGTGCCAACAACTGTGATTTACGGTAAACACCTGTTTTGTTTTGTTCTGTGGCTGGAGTCTGAGTAGCTGAGGTCAGTCATAAAGGTGCAGTACGGCTGTGACTGACCCCTAATGAAAGCCCTGGACACCAAGGCTCAGGGGAGCTTCCCTGGTTGGCAACACTCTGCATGTGTTATCACCAGTCACTGCAGGGAAAATGAAGTCTGTCCACGTGACTCTACTGACCAGACACTTGGAAATGCGTGCCAGTGTCTCCTGGACTTTGCCCAATACGCCTTTGCCGTTTGCTGATTTTAATCTGTATTTTTTTGTTATGATAAAATATAACAGTGAGTTTAACAGCTTCCTGAGTCCTGTGATTCCTTCAGTCTTCAAGACCCCTTCCAAACATGTTCTCTAGTTCAATCCTGAAAACCCTGCAATGTAACTACTGACATTTCACAGACGACAGAATCCAGACTCAGAGAGGTTAAGCCATTTGACTGGTTGGTTAAAAGAATCTGAATCAATTCTGCTATACCATGCTGTAATGTTACAGGCTATAAAGAACTGTTAAAATAATCTTATAAGTTAACCTACATTTGCAATATTTTCTTTGGAAAATATAAAATACAATTTCATAATCCTTGAAAATTATTTAGACTATAATTAATTTGTAAACACTGTCCAACTTACATTCATTAAGAATTTTATGTATGTCTGTGGTGGTTCTAAAAGCAGTAATATGGTACCGGCACTTTTAAAAATTACATGATGTTCCTTGCCTACCTATCCCTCCACCCTAAAAAAATTTTTTCAGGGTAATTCTCAGTGCTTCCCATCTTTGAAAACCATATGGGGATGTGTGTGTGTGTGAGGGAAAGAAATAGATACATTATTTTCTTAACATGTACAAGTGTACTTCAGAACGTTATCTTTGTATGTTGAGGGGGGAAGCTTAAAATGCACTGTCATTTCAATGTTTTGCAGGTTTGTGCGTATGCGTGTACGTGTGTGTACAAGAGAGAAATATTTCAAATATATTTTATGCTTAAGTTCAGTATTCAGCCACAGAAATATCTGATAGCACGAAGTCCTACTTGGTTTTATTTGAGAAGTGCACTGGCATTACTAAATATTGTGTTTCCGTGGTGACTAAAATTCTGGAGGCATAGAATTTCTGTATAGTTACTGATATTTCTTGGAATACGAAATACTTATTGTTTAGTACAGTTTTATGATCTGTATTTGAATAATACTTATAAATTTCTAATTTAAAATTGTGATTTTTCTTTTACATAATTAGCTAAATGCTAAAACCATAATACAGATTACCCATTTTAGTTTTGTGCCAAGACACTCTTATTTAATAAAACAAAATAGCTAATGTTATACTTTCCTGATTTAAATTTATATGCCTGTGTAATGTGAAAAGAAATCCTGAAACTTTTTTTTTTTACATCTTTATTGGAGTATAATTGCTTTACAATGGTGTGTTAGTTTCTGCTTTATAACAAAGTGAATCAGTTATACATATACATATGTTCCCATATCTCCTCCCTCCTGCATCTCCCTCCCTCCCACCCTCCCTATCCCACCCCTCCAGGTGGTCACAAAGCACTGAGCTGATCTCCCTGTGCCATGCGGCTGCTTCCCACTAGCTATCTACCTTACGTTTGGTAGTGTATATATGTCCATGCCACTCTCTCGCCTTGTCACAGCTTACCCTTCCCCCTCCGCAAATCCTCAAATCCATTCTCTAGTAGGTCTGTGTCTTTATTCCTGTCTTACCCCTAGGTTCTTCATGACATTTTTTTTTCTTAAATTCCATATATATGTGTTAGTATACAGTACCTGTCTCTCTGACTTACTTCACTCTGTATGACAGACTCCAGGTCCATCCACCTCATTACAAATAGCTCAATTTTGTTTCTTTTTAGGGCTGAGTAATATTCCATTGTATATATGTGCCACATCATCTTTATCCATTCATCCAATGATGGACACTTAGGTTGTTTCCATCTCCGGGCTATTGTAAATAGAGCTGCAATGAACATTTTGGTACATGACTCTTTTTGAATTATGGTTTTCTCAGGGTATATGCCCAGTAGTGGGACTGCTGGGTCATATGGTAGTTCTATTTGTAGTTTTTTAAGGAACCTCCATACTGTTCTCCATAGTGGCTGTACCAATTCACATTCCCACCAGCAGTGCAAGAGTGTTCCCTTTTCTCCACACCCTCTCCAACATTTATTGTTTGTAGATTTTTTTTTTTTTTTTTGCGGTACGCGGGCCTCTCACTGTTGTGGCCTCTCCCGTTGCGGAGCACAGGCTCCGGACGCTCAGGCTCAGCGGCCATGGCTCACGGGCCCAGCCGCTCCACGGCATGTGGGATCTTCCCGGACCGGGGCACGAACCCGTGTCCCCTGCATTGGCAGGCGTACTCTCAACCACCGCGCCACCAGGGAAGCCCTGTTTGTAGATTTTTTGATGATGGCCATTCTGACTGGTGTGAGATGATATCTCATTGTAGTTTTGATTTCCATTTCTCTAATGATTAATGATGTTGAGCATTCTTTCGTGTGTTTGTTGGCAGTCCATATATCTTCTTTGGAGAAATGTTTATTTAGGTCTTCTGCCCATTTTTGGATTGGGTTGTTTGTTTTTTTGTTATTGAGCTGCATGAGCTGCTTATAAATTTTGGAGATTAATCCTTTGTCAGTTGCTTCATTTGCAAATATTTTCTCCCATTCTGAGGGCTGTCTTTTGGTCTTCTTTATGGTTTCCTTTGCTGTGTAAAAGCTTTTAAGTTTCATTAGGTCCCATTTGTTTATTTTTGTTTTTATTTCCATTTCCCTAGGAGGTGGGTCAAAAAGGATCTTGCTGTGATTTATGTCATAGAGTGTTCTGCCTATGTTTTCCTCTAAGAGTTTGATAGTTTCTGGCCTTACATTTAGGTCTTTAATCCATTTTGAGCTTATTTTTGTGTATGGTGTTAGGGAGTGATCTAATCTCATACTTTTACATGTACCTGTCCAATTTTCTGAGCATCACTTATTGAAGAAGCTGTCTTTTCTCCACTGTACATTCCTGCCTCCTTTATCAAAGATAAGGTCACCATATGTGCGTGGGTTTATCTCTGGGCTTTCTATCCTGTTCCATTGATCTAGCTTTCTGTTTTTGTGCCAGTACCATACTGTCTTGATTACTGTAGCTTTGTAGTATAGTCTGAAGTCAGGGAGCCTGATTCCTCCAGGTCTGTTTTTCGTTCTCAAGATTGCTTTGGCTATTCGGGGTCTTTTGTGTTTCCATACAAATTGTGAAATTTTTTGTTCTAGTTCTGTGAAAAATGCCAGTGGTAGTTTGATAGGGATTGCACTGAATCTGTAGATTGCTTTCTATAGATATGAATCTTAAGTTGGAAAAGCCTTGGCAAGCACCTGCCTCTTTTTTCTGGCTAATTTTTTAAATGGACTTTATCTTTTAGAGTGGTTTTAGGTTCACAGCAAAATTGAGCAGAATATAGAGATTTCCCGTTTGCTCCCTCTATCCTCCCCACAAGCATAGGCTCCCCTATCACCAACTTTCCCCACCAGGGGGATACATTTATTAATAATGATGAACCTACAGCGACACATCATTATCACCCAGAGTCTGTAGTTTACTTTAAGGTTCACTCTTGGTGTTGTACATTTTATGGATTTACACAAATGTGAAATGACATGTATCTACCATTATAGTATCACACAGAACAGTTTCAATACCCTAAAAATTCTCTGTTCTGCCTATTTAGCCCTTCTTCCCCTGTTAACCCCTGGCAACCACTGATCTTTTCACGGTCTCTGTAGTTGTGCCACTTCCAGAACTCACATAGTTGGAACCATAGAATGTGTAGCCCTTCAGATTGGCTTCTTTTACTTAGCAACATGCATTTAAGGTTCCTCCATGTCTTTTCATGGCCTGATAGCTTGTTCCTTTTTAGTGCTGAAAAATATTCCACTATTGTCTGGATGTACCACAGATGACTTATCCATCCACCAACATGAAGGACATGTTGGTGGCATCCAGGTTTGGGCAATTTTGAGTAAAACTGCTATAAACATCATGTGCAGGTTTCTGTGTGGACATTCAGTTTTCAACTCTTTTGTGTAACTACCAAGGAGTGTGATTGCTGGATCACAGGTAAGAGTAGGTTTAGTTTTATCGGAAAGTGTCCAAACTGTCTTCCAAAGTGACCGGACCTACACCTTGCCTCCCCGCCAGGAACTCCTGTTACTCCACATCCCTGCCAGCATCTGGTGCTTCCAGTGTTCCGGAATTTGGCCATTCTAATAGCTGTGTAGTGTTAAGCTCCTGAATTCTGATTTCAAAGTACCTTTGAAATGTAACATTTCCCAGAATATAACTCAAAGGCTGAAAATGTCAACATTTCTCTGTTTTGAAAAAATACCCCTTTAGGAAACTATTGCCCTAAGTAGATTTTTCCCCACCAATTACTTTTGGTTAGGAAGAATTTTGTACATATTGGACATCAAGGATTGAGAATACTGGACTTCCCTGATGGCGCAGTGGTTAAGAATCCGCCTGCCAATGCAGGGGACACGGGCTCGAGCCCTGGTCCGGGAAGATCCCACATGCCACGGAGCAACTAAGCCCTGTGCCACAACTACTGAGTCTGAGCTCTAGAGCCCGCGAGCCACAGCTACTGAGCCTGCCTGCCACAACTACTGAAGCCCACACGCCTAGAGCCCCATGCTCTGCAACAAGAAGCCACTGCAGTGAGAAGCCCGGGCACCGCAAGGAAGAGTAGCCCCCTCTCGCCGCAACTTGAGAAAGCCCGCGCGCAGCAACGAAGACCCAATGCGGCCAAAAATAAATAGATAAATTTTTTATTTAAAAAAAAAAGAATTGAGAATACTGGAAATTTTAAATTAATGACATAGGAAGTCAACACAGAAAGCTCATATGAAATCAAACTAGTATAATTTCAAAAAATTAAGTCTAAAATCTTTCTTGACCAAAGTTTCATCAATGGGGGGTCAAATTCAGCCAAGAATATGCAACTCTGATTGAAATCGCTTAATCGAAATTCACTGAAATTACCATTCTAGGCTGGTTTTCTCATAAGGATGGACTGATCCAAAAAGAATCAAGAAAGAATGTGGCTTGCAGTGAATTATTCAAACTTCTTTCTTAGTTAGCTAAAAATGAATATGACCAATCACTAGAGAAATCATATCAAATTCTGTAGTAGTAATAAAGCAATGACTGCTTTTCAGCTGGAGGGCCTTTTTTTTTTTTTGCTGCTGCATATCTAGCTGTGGTGCATTTTAATGAGAAAGGATGACTGCATCAGCTTTTATCCATGAAGCAGATTTTAGCCTTCTGCTTAGGTCTCCCGCATGCCAATATCGAAGACTTTGTTCTGAAGAAGATCAATGACACAAATACATGCAGATGGACAAATGTATTATCACAATCACAAATTCACTGTTAAGATTTTGCACACTGACTTCCAAATAAGAAACCTAGAACTAAGCAGATCTCGGTACGTGTGAGGTTCCACTGGTTCTCCTGAATCACAAAAATGTTCGTATAGACAAAACGTCAACTGTTAACATGAATCCTTTTAAATACAGACCTGACCCTGTGTCCCCAGGAGTGCACTGTAAAGCAGATGATTCAGCCTCTATTCATGTGTTACCAAAAGAAACGTGTGGCTGCCTGAAGTTTAACGACTGACACTGTCTAAAGAGGGAGTTTGCTTCCTGACTAATGTTGAAAACATTCTGAGAAATGCTGTAAAACTCCTTCAAGTAATTTTCTTATGTGGTCACTGGGAGGAAAATGAGTTTACAAAACAGATAACCACATTGATTTTTTAAATGTAATTTGTCAAAGAAATGAAACATTTAGATAAATTCTAGATTTCTCTCGCCACCAACTTCTCCCACAGTATATACTCCAACAAAGATGGCCCACTAAGAAGCTCTACTGCAGTTACAGTGGCAGAATTTAAGAAGACATAATGAATCCTTCTGCTACACAGAATCATTATCTCTAATACTTCTTTATGAAGCTGACTTCTAATCATGTGCCAAACAGGGTCCTGCTAACTTGGGTGCTTTGATAACGAAGAATAGTTGAGAACCCTCATCCTAAGTGACTTCAATACAACTGAGGAGGGAGTGAGAGACCCAGAAAGATAAATCCTCATGTGGAAATGTTGGTGGCATGAAATGCCAAGTGCCTTTAACTGTCATGAGGCAAGGTCTGCAAAACTTACTTAAAATAAATTCTTCGGGGCTCAATGTGAATCGGCAATTTCCATTTATATTATACTGTTGTTTGCTCAAAAACTATTTTTAATGAATAAGACAGCGTTTACCAAAGTGTCTTCCACAAAATGACTCTCTCGAGATGTTCCAGATCTGTAATCAAATAAGTCTGAAAACCCCTGAATACTTCATTCAGGGTTTGCATAATGCACACTAACATACAAAAGTCTCTAAAAAGACAACCATTAACATTGTTTCATATTATTTAACTAATCATTTCCCAGGCATTATCTGGCCACATACCTAACATCTAATTAAACAGTTTGGGAAATACTATCACATAGCATTTAAGAAAAATATTACTATCATTTAAGAAATATTGGGAAATACTGTATTCTGGGCACTCTGCTAAAATAGTTCTACTCTTTAAACAGAGTATTGATTTCTTGTGTGTGACATTTTATTTGACTTATTGTTTCTTTTACACAGCTCTATCCTTAATAGTATTTTTGGTTTGTTGTTTTACAATTTTGCCTGAACTTTTTCCTGCACAGATGTGAAAGCCTAACGAATGTAAAGTCGTTCTATTAGTCTCTGGCTCAATTCTATACTTCAAATACAGTAAATAATCTACAAACGATTCTTGGATAATAACAACCTGTATTTGCTTTATAAACAAAACGATGATGAAAATCCAAATAACTACAGCACTTCAGAGTTGGTTGACAAATCCTAAGAACATTTTCAGGCCATTGCGAAGGTCTTTCCAACCTACATTTCAAAATGTTCAGAAAGAAACCATCTTGTTTGCTAATTTCGGTATAAGGAAAATTGATTTGACTGCACAAAGACTTAAGTGGATGTCTCCCTTTTAAATTTAACACTGGAAAATCTGCATCCTCCATTTAATACTGAGAAGGTGTCAGCCACAAACAGGATGTCACCGATACGCAAATAAACTACACTTGAGACCTGCTGTTGTTGTTATTGTGTAATGGATTGGGACTAATCTGTTTATAGTCTAATCCCACCCTCCTCAGATTTCATTTTGTCTTCTCAGTCTCACCTTGTTCCACTCAGGGCCTCACTCTATCCTCTTCTTGTATGTGAATACATTATACATTTTCACGGAGTTGCTACTTGGGGTCAAAGAAAGATTAAATGAACCAGTCTTCGTGATAATAAAAAAACATGATCTTGATAGCCAAACCAAGAATATTAAGCAACACGTTACAATCGATAAACCTTGAACAGCTGCTGTATATGCTTAATGCACTAAGTTAATACAAACTGCTGTTGAGTGGAGAGATGAGGTCAATAAACAAATAGTAGTGAGTCAGTGTTTAGAAGGCTGAGAAATATATGAATGGATGGGGAAGCTGGCTCTTGAAAGCCAAGAAGGGGGATTAAATTTGATACGGAATAAACTTTGGTTGCATTTGAAAGCTTCTGAGCATGTAAATGCTATGATTAAATTCATGCTTAAAGAATTCAAGTATAAATGAACTGGATTGGTGAGTAGCTGTTAATCAAGTATTTGATTGGTTAAAGTGATTGACCTAAGTCAAGGTGATCAGGGCCCAGACCAAGTGTAAACATGGGGAGGGATGAAGGTGCCAACCAAGATTGCAAAGGAAGAGCTGGTGGAGCTTAGGAGGCAAAGAGGATGGTGGGATACGTGAAACCTGAGACCGTGGTTCCCCATGCCAGGCTCAACTGATGTGATACCGCCCAAGGAAGGGCTGGGAAGAGAAGCTTCTTTTAAAGAGGAAATGATGATTTGTTTCATGTGTTGGGTTGAAGTACCCAGCATTTAAGTGAGATGACTGAACAGAAAACCTAAAGTATGACACAATAAAATAGGAATGACAAGGCTTATTAATACAAACATATTCCTGATTAGTCTTTCCTGGGGGTACATGGAAGATAGGATTTCAGAAATTTAGAGAATGAAAAAAAGGAAGATTATATATCAATAACTTGATTAAAATTCCACACAAAGTCAGTGGCAGCTGGTTTAAAGCAATACTTATCTACTATAGCACAATATCCATCCAAAAGCCAACGTGTGCAGAGAATTACAAAATATCTTTAAGGCTGATGAAATTTCACTTTTATTCATTTTTTTCACCCAATGCTGCAGAAAGAAATGATGGGGAATTTAAATGGGTCGGCCGGATATCTGCATAAGGATTCCACAGCGAATGTACATAAGTTTCCTACTATTAATGCTTAGCACTGGGCTTGGGCACTTCCCCTGCCAAGCAGTAGATTTTCATGGAATGCTATGGAAAGAGATGTCTGCCCCTGGCAGACATTCCACTAGCAATAGCAGTACTTCCTAGGCTCAAACATTCCCTACTATTCTAGTCTTGCCAGTTCAATCAATGCCCCTTAAAACCTCACAAAAACACTGACTTACTCTGCAATATATCCCTATTCTGCTTCTTACTGACTGTTATTTAAACTACCCAAGCCTCAGTTTCTTTAGCTATAAAATGTAAAACAGTTGACAAAATACCTACTGGTCTTCTCTGTTGCAAATACAGGATGTAAGGTAGGCAAAAAGCATAGCAGAGGTTATGCCCATAAATATGATTAGTAGTATTATTTTAATCCATGAAATAAATGGAGTTTAAATATGTTTTTACTATATAAGCTTCAATAACGTTACACTTGTATTAAATTGGTAGTTATTTTAGGTCAATGATTTTAAAACTCATTTACCAATGAAACGTTTTTCAAAGAAAATGTTATACGGAACAGAAAAGAGCTAGAGCAGCTGTGATTTACAAAGGGATGTGAAAGCCTGGCTCTCACACATTCAGCTTCCTTCACACTCCCTTCCACCGGTCACCCCAAACTTCTAAGGTAGGTTCCCAGGGCTCCAGGGCACACACTTTTTTAAAAAAATCATCATTTTGAATAATAATTGGTATAACCGAAAATTATGGAAAACAAGTCCCCATTTCTAACAGGAGCATCCTAATTATTTTAAAAAAAAAAAGATCCTTCTTTTCATTCTGACACCTTCAGGGGCACTTGATGGTTTCAAAATAATTACATATTTCAAGATTTTAGAATAAGCATGTACTTCTTTCATAATGAAAACTGATGAATCTTTTGGAGATGATGGAATTACTTCTCCACCCTCCCAGTTCCCCAACTCCTGCACGCAGGTACATGTCTCCTTTCTAAGAAAATCAAAAGAAAACAAATGCACTTTGGCAATCAGATTTTCTCTTTCCATAGCATTCCATGAGTAAGGAATTATACACTGGGAGTCCAGGTGGGTTAGGGTCCCCAGAAGATGTGCTTGATCACCAGAGTGGTGTTGATTTTTTTAACTGAATTAAATACTTTTAGAAACCAAACTCTCCAGTGTACCACAGTCCTTGTGACTTTCTATTATCCTAAGCAATTGCATTATCTGTCTCCTGAAAGCATTTGAACAGGGCAGAGAACGGGGCTTATAACTTGGGTAAGCAACTTCTGGATTCATAAGAAATTCCAGTCCAAGTGACGTCACCAGATTGGGGGCTTTTTGAACTATTTGAGTATCTCTACACCTGGTCATTTGGGTTAGGAAATCGTTTTTCACCTGCCAGAAGCCCTTTTAGCATTCATTTAGTGATTCATTCAACATCTACTTACTGAGAAAATATATAGTACTAGGCAGTGCACGAAGGGCTGGGCAAATTGCAATGAATAAGACAGACCCTGCCTCAGAGAGGCTTATGGCCAGACAGATGATCGAGTAAACAGTAGCTAACAATACAATGTGACATGATTTTAGAAACACCTAACAAAATCAAACAGGGTAGAGGATGCCAGGAAAGGCTTCTCAGAGGGGAATTTGGGTTAGCAAAGATCTCGACAAGGAAAGCTGACTAGGGTTGAAAGGTGGGAGAGGTGGGAGGGTAGGATGTGGATGGGTGTGCAAAGGCCCAGGAGAAAGAGGAGGTAGCACGTGATTTGAGAGATTGTGGAGTACTACTGTTAGTGTCACACAAACAGTTATGTGGACAGAAACTCCTAAAAGAGAAGAGTGCACTTCAAAGATGTCAATCTACCCATGACCACATGAAAAAGTATCTATTCATACAATACAGGTTGTACATTTACAGACAACTCTGAACATTCCACTAAATACTAAATTTCTAATTTATTAGTAATTTCTAATATAAATTTTAGATTTCTTATCATGCACACTCCTTGACTGGAAAAATCCTAATTCAATAAACATTTCTTTATTTTCATATTCTTTCTAAAGGAAAGACATTCATGTCATATTCTTAGGTGAAAAACTCTTGAGGTCTCAAGAGTATAATACCGTCTTTGGATGCATACATTTTATATGCATATAGACATAAAAATCCTGAAAGAATAAATTCTAATATGTTAATAGAAGATGGAGAAATCATGTTTTTTAAAATTTTCTTCTTTTTGGCTTATCTTTTTTCCTTTTTTTTTAACAATCTACACTTAAAACTTCAATTATATCTTCACAATACTTTTCTTGCTAAAAGCTCACAATCAGGGAATCCCACAGGGGTCCACGGCCAGGCTCATGTGGGGCTCTCTCCCTACTCTCTTTGTTAACTCCTGGCCCCAGACACTCAGCCTGCTTCCCCAGCCTCTCAGTAGCTGTCACCACCCACTTTATCCCTTCTGTTTCTTCTACCACTAACTGCACAACTGACTGCAAGTGAGATGAAGGACCATAACCCCAAACCTTAGTGGTCTGAAAGGAGTTTACTGCCAACCAAAAAAGGAGAAAGAAGGAGGCAGGAGATCACAGCATGACAAAGTACAAGGAAGGAATGACTTTTGCATAAACTTACAAATTGTATACAGTTGAGGCTTCCAGTTTTATAGTTCTTAGCACACCCCTGAAATGGGGGGCAGCATTCGGTAGGAGCCTACAGCAGGCCCTGGAACACTGATGACTGTGGAGTTCTTCCAAGAAGCCCAGGGGTCAGAAGCATTATAAGGACCATTGCTACAATGAGTCAATCTTGCCCTATGTATAACACAAGTTTTCAAGCATATGTAGATGGTATTACCAATTCTTTTTTTTTTTTTTTCGGTACGCGGGCCTCTCACTGTTGTGGCCTCTCCCGTTGTGGAGCACAGGCTCCGGACGCGCAGGCTCAGTGGCCATAGCTCACGGGACCAGCCGCTCCGCGGCATGTGGGATCTTCCCAGACCGGGACACGAACCCGTGTCCCCTGCATCGGCAGGCGGACTCTCAACCACTGCGCCACCAGGGAAGCCCATCAATTCTTAACATTTAACACTTTTCTCATTATTTCTCAATCAAATGACACTAACACTACAGCTCTCAAGTAAACATCTGCATAATATTTTTGATGTTCGAGTGTCTCAAAGAGGTCTCAAAGAGGTTGGGAACACTAGTGTAGAGGAAGGAGCACAGGTCTCAGAAGTGTGACATAACAGGGTTCATATGGCAGCTTCATCAGTAACTGAGTAAATCTGAGCATGTTTTCTAAACTCTCTGAGCCTCAGTTTGCAAATCCAATCCAAAGCTGAGGATAATAATAATTCCATGAACCTTCCCATGAGGGAGAACTAAGTGAACCCAGTCTTCCAGCTGACCGTCTGCTCCCCCTCACTCCTCACCTGAAGTCCACCCAGGTAGGAGAGCAAATGGCGAAAGGAACTCTGCCCCTCTCACAACCTCTGAATGACAGGCCAATTTACTAGGACAGCAGCCAGTCCTGACACAGTGGCCTCTTGGCATTTCCTCTTATCCACAGAAACACAAATAAATTTACATTTAAAAAAAATTCTCAATATTATTTCTTTTTTTGAAGGGTAACATGTAAGATCAACTTTTGTCCTAGAACAAAGTGTAATTGTTCTTGGAGAGTGTCAGACACAAAAGAGCAGATTGTTTTATCTACAACTTGAATTGAAAATTATTCTTGAAATCATTTCTCAAAAATAAATGTTTTCAATGGTTTAGATGAAATGATAGTACAATATAATTCAAGATAAACATGTACTATCTCTCCATAAGATCCCCACCTTCCTTTAATCCGGAAATAAGTCTAGTTTTCCCGACATGACACTATTAATTGAATATTACAAGTTGATAAGCATATTAAATCAAAACAGAGGAGGATTATTTGATTTTTAAATGCCCGACTGACACACAGCAATGAGAAATACATAATAAATATCAGATTCTAATGTAGATAATGTAGTTCATGAAAACAATATTTTTTCTTTCGGAAAATTTATTTTCTGCCATTAGCTACAAACCCATAAAGGGATAATCATTAAGGGTACTATTATTACTGTACCAAAACCATCTTTTATATATTGGTTTATAGAACAAGCTTTTGGGAAGACAAAGCAATCACATCAACAATTCACAACACATCTTTAAAAAGCAGACTGTTCCACATTAGATATGCAAGTTCCCCATCATTTAAATCAGGAACCAAAGGAAAAAACTAGCTCTTAGTAGGATAACATAGAAAAGGAAACTTGTTCCTACAGTGAAAACTGACGTTATCTCAATTAGTTAATTATTCATCCCAACCTCCAGGCCTTGCTCCTGGAGGCGTTCATACCTTCACCTCTTGCTGTGTGGACACTAGTTCAGTAATTTGCTGATAAACAATCTTAGTGCAGTATCTAACAGATCTTAGAGATTAAGTGTAAGGTTCACCCCCTCCTTGTGCAAATAAGTAAACTGTGGCCAAAACAACTCTACTATCTTATTGGAAATAGTAAAGCTAGTTAGTTAAAAAGCCTACCCAGGGCTTTCCCAGTCCGCACCTCTCATGAGATGAACCACAATTGTGAAACAGACAACTCAAGCAGGTATCAACCTGACTGCGTGGGGAATGTTTTCAGTGGGCCACACACCGTATTTTAACTATTAAAACAACTCTAGAGATTATTAGTCATACACCAACATTCTCTGGATAGCAAGTGTAGGAGCAGTGTTAATTTAGTTGAATCTCTTCTAATTGATTCTTTTTATTCAAAAATGATGGTACTATAGGAAATTGAGAAATACTGTAATTTTATTCTCCCCCAATAAGTCCATATGTTATATTTTCAACCAGTAAATCAAATCAATATACCAATCCTGACACTTAGGTGTACTGTGCATATGGGAAACCTGAATAACTATCTCAATGAAAGCTTTTTTGAGATGTACATTGCAACACAGATCCTAAGCATTTTTAAGATTCGTAACAATTTCAAGCTTGTAAAAAATGTATTTACAGAAGAAAGCTTCTTTTGCAATTTATATGTTCATAAATGTTTCCCTTAGCTAAGACATATTTTGGAATATGATCAAATGGTAGTGAATGTCAAGTCCGAACAGCAAGGTTAAAACTCTGACAGTTCTCATATGTAGCCACTGCTCTTTTAAACCACTGTGTCCCCAAAGGGCTAACAGGGAGAAAATTCTACCTCAACAAGTGAAGACAGCAAAGCATATTTTAATGATTACTTTTCATTTCATCTCTAATTCTTTAAACACAAAATTGGATTTGGGCTTCTTTCATACTGTTAACAACTTAGTATTAATATATGCACCTCTCATTCTTCCTCTTCAAGAAAGAAGTTATACACTCCAGCTACATATAACTCCCAAATTCTTTCCAACTATGAACACCAAAATAGGACTCCTTAAAAAAAAAAAAAGCATGGAGAATTGGCACACTGCATGTTTATGTCAACCTTCAGAAAACATGGAAACATGCAGCCCCAGCTCACCAGAAGAATCACCACATGTGATCAAACTATTCTGTGACATGTTATGTCTTATGCCCAGTATTCAGGTTTTGCACTCGCCTATGTCAACCCCTAAAGCCTCAAGAGCTAGCTACTACTGTAGAACAGCTTTAACACGAAGAGTGTGAGAGCTCTGTTCATGGCCCGTGGCGTGATCTTAGAAACACTTGAATCAAACATATTTCTTCCCCCTCTGCTATTTAAAATCGAGGGACCTCAGGCTTGGGACGTGGCTAAAAGACAACAAGAGAATAATAATAAGAATAAGAAGAAAAAATACCGGAACACGGAACACGCTAAGAACAAAGGAAACACAAGCCTGTGAACAGGAAATGAAGCAACTCTACACATAAGTACCTTTTGGGGCCGCCAACGTAGGTGAAAGTAAAGGTGGAGTCTGAGTATCTGAAATCTGAAACGAAAAGTCTTGTTAAAAGCTACCCCTGGAGTGGATTTTTAACCCTGGTCATGGCTCGGGCCCCCTATTTGATGGAGCCGAAGGGAAACCTGGCGGGGCGGGGCAGGGCGGGAGGCCAGAGCTGGAGAGCCCCTAGGTCCGCTCTCCGAGTGGTGCGGGAGGGGATGCCGCGCACCCCGTGCCGGGTGCCGCGGGAGGCCGCCCCCCGCAACAAGTGCCATGGCAACGGCGGGAATTTCCCGGTCCGGACAGCCGGAAGCGGCCCCAGCCGAGGTCGCGGCTGCGAAACCAAAATCCAGTCCCTCTCCCGGGGTAGCAAAATGGACGAAAGGCGACCCCCAGGCAGGGGCGGCGCGCGCCTCGGAACCTCGGGAATCCCTTCTCTTTCCGGGGCATCGCGCTGCCAGTCGGAGGTACTAGAGGGAGCAGAAGGGGCGGGAGACCGGCCCAGCGCTGCCCCACGGGGGGCCTCGGTGCCGGGCGCAGCCGGCCACCGCCGCGCAGCGCAGCGGGCTCCATTCCCGGCAGCCGCCGCCGCTGCTCTGCCCATTGCGCAAACCCGGCGAGTCCAACCCGCCGCCTGGGTCGCTGCTGCTGAAACCCCGGAGGCGGGCTCGGACGCTCCGGGCGTTCACCGGGGACTAAAAATACAATGTAAGGCTCCCCCGCCTAGACCCCCGCTCGGGCCATCAGGGTTCTGCCCCCAAAGCTAGTGGCCGCCCCAGAGGGGGGAGGGGAGAAGGGGAGAGGCTGGCACCCCCTCCCCCTTTTGGCTCCCGCTCCCGCTGCCGCAGCTGTTGCCAAATGACCCCGGGAATGGGGACGTGCAACCCACCCCATATCCCCAGCCACACACGTCGCGGCCAGAAAACTGGGAAAGGGGGTGACGGGCAGGTAGAGGAAGCTGGCGCTGGGTCCGAGGCTCTGGAAAGGCGAGAACTCACCTGCAAACAGGCAGTCCTTCTCAGCTCTGGACTTCTGGATCACGACGTCGATATCCTTCTGAATTCGCTCTTGCCTTGAACACATCCCCATTAAATAAATCCCTGGAAAAGAAGCAGCCGCTATTTCCACCCCACCCCACCCCCTCGCACGGTTCCAGCTTTCGTAAATATTCAGTTAAAAATGAAACCTCTGGCCGAGGCAGGGGCTGAAGGCGAAGTGGTTTCGGAAGTGATCCTGGGTGAGAGAGGAGGAGGTGGTGGAGGAGGAGGGGGGGGAGGTCGGCTTTGCATTCCCAGATGTGACCGCCCAGCTGCTGCTCGCCGCTGCTGGATTCCAATTTCTTCCTCTCCTCACAATGGATGATGATGACACAGAGTCTCACTTTCTCCCTCCCCCGCCCGGACCAAAGGCCGTGGGGGTCCGGGGGTCCCGGAGACGGCGAGAGAGCGATCGCCCGCGGGGCGGCGGGCGCCGGCGAGGGGCGAGCCCCGCTCCGCCTCACGCGCGCACACCCCTCGCGGCCCGCACGCCGGCCTTCCACACCCGCGCACACTCCCGCCCGGGGGCGCGGCGACCGTGCCGAGGCTGCTGCAGCGTCGCCCGCCGCAGACCCTCCCGCGCCCGCCGCGAAGTCACCCGGTCCCGGCCGCCGGGGCTCTGATAGTATCCGCCATCCGAGCGCAGGCTGGATTCCCCAGCCCGGCCGCCGCTCGCGCCGGGGGCTGGGAATGTCGGTAGTGAAGACTCCCTGGGGCTCCCAGCCCCTCCCCCCCGCGCACCACCACTTTTATGAATTCGACTCCACTTTCGGAAGGAATTATGAGTCATATGGAAAACCCAAACCCAAGTGGCTGGGAGGGGGGAAGAAGGGAAAAGCAAAAGCGTTCAAAATGGAAAATAAATAAATAAAACGAACAAATCTTTCCTTGTTGCCACATCAGGCAAGATGGAAAAAGCCTTGAATTGCCTCCAGACGTACACCCTCCCGTGCCCTGACTGCCAGAGTCTTTTTCTCCCGAATGGAAGTAGTTCAGTCCCTTTGGAGCGCCGTTTAGGAAACACAGACCCTTTTGAGGGACTTCTACTTGCAGAGACTCACCAGTTCTTCCCTGCTCTGTGTTTCCGTCCATGAAAAATTGGCAGAATCATCTGGCACGTGCCAGGGTCTCCCTAAAGGATGGATATCTGTTTGGCTTGTTTTAAAAAGCCACTTTTTCGCCAATCAAGGGAAAGCTTCTACAATCCTGTTGTCTTGTTTAGAAATGAGATACTGCTCTGAGCCTCACTTTCTGTTCTGCCTAAGAACACCTTGGGCTGATGTAGCTGCCCTGCCTCTATACTGCCATATGCCCTAGGACAGGCCTCTAACAGCGCTTTGCTTGTTGATCTTTTCTCCACTGAGACTGCTTCCCTGAGCAGACCACGTCTCACTTGGTTCTGCATCCCCAGTGCCTAATACAGTGCCTGGAATATAGGAGCGAGGCTGAAATGTTGGCTGAATGCATGAATGGTCGTCCCTTCAACCTCTTTATGGATACTCCAGCTTCAGTCTGCTTCCTTATCAGTATAAGTACCCAAGAGTCGTCAAACTGGCTCAGACCCTTAATCTGTACAGTTCTAATACTGACAGTGACAATGTCTTTAGGAGAATTAGGAATGACCGTGATCCCTGATGGATTCTTAAGATTCTAGAGAGACAAAAGCAATGAGAAATTATATGCTCCAACTCCTCTATCTTGCAGAAAGAAAACACGAAATGATTTGTGGTACGCCCTGGAATACATCACATTCGTTGTGCATTATAGGAGGAAACATTCCTCTGCATTACCTGGACCACTGCAGTCTTTGCTGTAGTAGAGGCACAGTCACGGTACATCTGCTCACATCCTTCCTGAAATGCTTCCTGACTAGGGCAGGACGGGTTCAAGTCCTTCCTGAATATGCTGCTTTGTGTAGGCCCCCTGGCTACCAAAAACACTTTCTTCTCTTCCACATAACACTGAGTATCATGCGTACTTCCTCCTTCCATTCTGTACCCTAACGTCTCTAAAAACTTAAAATCTGTTAACTCACAAGACTTTATTTTATAGTTGTCTATCCATCAAGCTTGCATTCCCAAAGTAAATTTGAAATAGTTTTAAAGGAACCAAATGTTTTTGGTCTGGCTCACCTCCTGGCTTACCACTCACTCCATAAAATAGGCCTTGTGATTTGTCCTACATTTGATTTTTTCTTCAAGCTTCACAGGCTGCCCTGTTTTGGTTAAACAAAGCTAACCTCACTCTGTTCATGCCCTTAAGGTGTGATATGTTTAAATATTTTTAAATTTTAAGGGATAATAAAAAAATTAAAAACTAACTTTTCTATCTAGTATGCATTTCTACAAGATAAGTTTCTCTCATAAAAACTACCAAGGCATCGATGTTCCTATGCTAGATCTTTATGGCATGATGCTTTCAAACTCTGCTCATAGCCAGCATCCCGTTTACCCTGACTCATCTCAGACTCCTATTTAAACATTTAGATTATCCGTGGTCTTACTAAAAACCTTATGTACCTTTGAGATGAGGAAGAGGTTATATCCCTGCCTTAAACACTTCTGTGCAAACACACACACTCGCATGCATTCAGGAACATAGTGCATACAGGCCCTTAATCACTTTGTTAAAAAAAAAAAATCATTATTCTTGATGAGAGAGAACGTCTGTGGTATGCCGTAGTAATTGGAAATAATAATAATAATTGGAAATAATCATGTGTTGGATGATAGAGTCTAGCCAAAAAAAGTCCCACTGGTTTAGAAAAATGATCCCAAGCCAACAGAGAGGATTTACTAGAAAAAAAATGTAAATTCCTCACCTATGCTAAAAGACTCAACTGCAGAAGTGTAAGGTAATGGAAATGTGGCATTAAGTTCAATGGTGTGATGTGGGTATTAATAAATCACACTCATCCAGAACTTAGTAGTGCAGCCTGACACTGCTCTAAATGCTTTACATATATTAACTCATTTAATTCACAATAACCCTATATGGAAGCTGTCCTATTATTCTGCACATTTTACAAAAGAGGAGACTGAGGCACAAAAGGGTTAATTAGCTTGTCTAAGGTGGGACTAGATGGCAATGAACCCTTTCCTCTCTCCAAACCTTTCAGCAGTTGAACTGAACTTTAAGGAAGATAAATGTTCAAAAGTCTCACTGCTGAGTAAACTGGCCCCACTAATGGCAGCAGGCCAGGACTCAAGCCAACAAGAAGCCCCATAATGGATTCTGAGGGATGCCTGGAGGCTATGGGCTCTCAAAATAGCCTCTTCTAGTAGCAGTTATATTTCTCTTTCCTGCATTGAACTTCCTTTCCCAAATGAATCCCAGCCCTCAGTAAAGTCTTAGTAAAAGCCTGACCTCTGCTATTCCATGGGGATTAAGAAAAGAGGGTGGGAGACAGGATTAGCAAAGAGAGCAGCCCTCTTTCCCAAATACGTGATGGTGATATCAGTAGCAAATGCTGTGGGAATGCCCAGCAGGCTTGGTCGACCTTGGAAACAGGGCTGTGATCATTTGTGGTAGAATCAGAGTGAAAAAGGGAGAGGTTATGTCGGAGGGGTCGCTATGGGAAGGGGTCACCAAGGGCCTTTAAGCTAGAGTGGGGAAGTGAAATTTAGTTTGAGAGAAATGGGAAGCCACTGGAAGGAAGGCAATCTCAAAGCTCTTGTCAATCATTAGATTTCTATAACTTCTTGCAATTGTTCTATAATGGAAAGGAATCCACCCAATTCAAAATCTCTGCTAGCCCCAGCTGGCCTCTTCTAAAACAAGTGGATTTGGGCAGTTTGTCACAAAGCAGCTAGTAGTTTTGCTTTGAGAGATACTAATCCTGCTATCTTGACCTCATCTGATTGGCCTAGCAATCAAAGTAGGGGCAAACCAAAGTCAACCTTGAAAATGGAGAATTTTAGGTGGCTTGATATGAAATTCATCTGAATTTAATCCTTACCCCACCCCTAACCTAAGGTCAGATGGGGCAGCACAGTGGTCGTGTGGAGGTTTTAGGGCACTTTCTAGCAATCTTAATGAACTTAACTAATATCAAAGCTATAGTGTGAAACCTGAACGGCTCTTTCTAGTTCCAAGTTTCTCTTTAATTTAGTCCCATTTGTCTCTCATTAAACTTTAATTCTCGTTTCTACCGTAGATGCATCCTCGGCCCTAGTTAGATGAGATGTGTCACCATCCCATGCAAACAAACTCATTAAATTTCTCAGCTTGCACTCAATCATATTAATTCTACTTTCTTTTAAATACCTCTCCTTTGTTTATTTTTTAAAGTGCATAAATACTGCATGAATATATTCTCAGTGTAAACCATTTAAGACATGTATTTGTACAGAGAGTAAAATGTGAAAATTCCCATCTATCATAACCCCTAATTCCACTCCTCCTTCCAAAGGTAACTGGTATTAATAGTTATAAGAGAATCCTCCCGTTCTTGGTTCTTGCATTCATCTATCCACACACAAATGTACATATATTCATAGGTTTATACATATACATTCTAATTTAAAAGGAACCACGTAATACACATTGTTTTGCAATTTGATTTTTCCACTGTCTTGGAGAACTTTCTCAGTCAGTACAAAGAGATCTCGCTCATTTCTTTTAGCTCCTGCAGAGAATTTTATTGAATGAAATAAAATATATTTTATTGAATATGTTTTAACCATGCCTCTGCAGTCATGATGGGCTTTTCAAAATGTTTTGTGATTAAAACAATTTGCAACAAATGCACACTTTCTGCAAAGTTTCAGCTGTTTCTTTGGGTAGATTGTTAGAAGTGGATCGTCTGAATTACAGGGAACTGGCAATTTAAAAATTTGATAGGTACAAGCAAATTGCTCTCAAAATTATTTTATACTCTGCCAACTGTTTTTTGCGAATACCTAATTCTCTGCAACATTTCCAACAACAGGCACTATCAATCTTTAAATCTTTTTCTAATTGGTTGGATGAAAAATATTTGCCTTGTTGTTATTTGTACTTCCCTGATTGTTAGTGAGGTTGGGCATTTTTTCAAGTGTTTATTGGCAATTTGTAGTCTTTTGAGTATACAAGTATAACTGAGTATGGCTGTCTGTCATAGGCTTTCTCTGTTTTCCTATTGGTTCTTCTGGATTTTTATTATTTTTTTCCTAGGAGGTTTTATATCTTCTGGATAGCAATACCTTTTCTTTCATAGGTACTCTAGTCAGATAGAAGTTTTAAGTCTTTATTAAAAACAATAATAAAAAAAATTAAACTAACTCCTTTAAGACCACATACTCTTTTCTTCAAAAAAATCTGTCCTGATTTTTTCCAACTCATTAATATCTCCTCTTCTCCAAACTCACCATTTCTAGACTGTAAGTCCCTTGAAGGCGGGAACTAGTTTTACTCATTTCAGTAACCACCACAGAGCTTACAGAAGAGCCTGTTTTAATATAATGCACAGTAGTTTAATGGATAATTGTTGGATTGACTTGAAGCCTTAATTATTGTCTTTTATTGCTTTGTTTTAAATTCCTTGAAATTTAGATTTCCCCTGTTACTTACTCTGTTTCCACTGGCCATAAATAGCTCCTGGCACATTGCTGAGTATATTGGAGGTACTCAGTACATATGTATTGATTAATTGATTTCACTTTGTTATGACCTTCGACATTTCACGCTTTCTTCTGTAAAAGAGAAGCATTTCCCCAAGAGCGTCCCATGGGATATTAATTTTATATTATATAATGAGATTTCCCCCCAAAGTGGTTCCAGATTCAAATAAGTTTGAGGGAAAGTGGATTAAGTAAAGTTAAATAGGCTTCTCTCTAATTAATGTTGAGCCTGTAATACACCTAAGAGGGATATGTGGCATATTTAAACAGCTTTAGATGACTAAGCACTTGGAGTTTGCGTTTGTTTGTTGGCAATGAATTGTGTTCCATGTAATTTCAATATTTTCTTAATTCAGGTAAAAACTTCCATTATATGTTCTTTTTCTTCTTTATGATATTAACTGTGGAACAACTTTAACCCTCATCCCACTGGGCTTTGGAGTAAAAGAGTCAGGATCAAATTCTGACTCTCCAACTTACTAGAATTGGAAACTTGGGCAAGGTGTCCAATATCAATTTGTCATTACATAAAATCTCAGTTTTCTTATCTGAAAAATGGGAAGAACAATGGCCCTTAGCCATTAACAGTTGAAGAGATTTAAATGAGATAAGCCCATGTAAAGAGAAACATAGGAGTTGCTTAGTAAGAATTAATTGTTATTAAGGAACCGCTTTTATTTTATTTATTTATTTATTTTGCAGTACGTGGGCCTCTCACTGTTGTGGCCTCTCCCGTTGCGGAGCAAAGGCTCCGGACACGCAGGCTCAGCGGCCGTGGCTCACGGGTCCAGCCGCTCCGCGGCATGTGGGATCTTCCCGGACCGGGCATGAACCCGTGTCCCCTGCATCGGCAGGCGGACTCTCAACCACTGCACCACCAGGGAAGTCCCAGGAACTGCTTTTAAAAAATTCTCTCCCTCACCCCTATCTACAATTGACTAATTCCTTCTTGGCTTCCCCAGTTTGGTAGGTTTCTGTCATATTGTCTGGATGCATTTGTCATAAGTAAGTGGTAAGTCCCTGCACAGGGACTTCCTCTTATTCATATTTGTAGGCCCTGCCCACGTACTTGGTGCCCTCTGGGAGCCCATACAGATTCTAGGTAGAGGAAGGAGCTCGAGGGACGTGGAACAAGTGCCTCCCTGGAGGTGCAGTTTTTATAACCCAGTCTTGCCCCCTTGAGGTCACATCCAGGGTCACTATATTTGTCAGGAAATGTTTTGTTGTCTCACAGAACTCTAACTCAAACCAGCAAAAGCAACACTTGATTTGTTGGTTCTGACAACTGGGAAGGATGTTTGGGTGGCGTAGCAGACCAAAGCAAGAGCTGGTAGACCTAGCAGCTCAGGGAATTGAACTGAGGACTCAACTCAACCCATTGTCTCTCTCTTCCCATTTCCATTTCTGCGTGGCATTTTCATACTTTCAAATACCAGAGAAAATGGCCCTCTGGTAATCCCCTATAACATTCCAGCTTATTAAGCCCGGGCAGGGGGAAAAGATAGCTTCTTTTCCCCAGGAACTCTATATGAATCCCAGGATAAAAGTAATAAGATTAGCCACCCACCTCTGGTCAAGGGTCTATCTTTGGACAATCACTGTGGTCAAGTGCATGAAGTATTCTGATTTGTTAGGCCCAAGTCCATTACTCATTTCACGTTTAGGGGCAGCACGTGAGAAAGAATGAAGGCAATATCTCTTACTGATCTCTTACTGTCTGATAAAAAATCATTTACTACATCACCAGTTTACTACATTTCTCTAGACTGGGTCTGGAGTGTTCACTAATATTTGGGGGGTTGAAATACCTCAAAAAATGTATTTTTTTATTCCTCCCAGTTTGGATTTCTTCTCATTTTATTTTTACAGTGAAGTAGTGAGAATACTTGCATGCTATGCTCCATATTGGTGCCCCTCCTCTGCGCTTACCCCAGTAACAGCATGTACCACACATACTGTTTGTCCTCCTCTCTTACAAGGCTGAGCAAATGTGCCCAGAGCCTGAGTAATTTGCTCTGTTCAACAGTATTTCTCTAATACTTAAGCTAACGTGTGAAACACAGAAAACAATAAGTGCTTGTTTAAAGAAGGAAGGAGAGTGTGAAACACTCATTGGGCACATTGGGCACATAACTCAGATGAGCTGGGGGGGAAGCGGGTATCAGTGATGCTGAGTATCGGAGGCAGAGTAGGAGTAAAGAAAGTGAAGAACATTCTCGGCTGTGGGAAGGTCTGGAGTCAGTGGTGTGCCCAAGCTGGCTCCCATAAGGTTGCAAGACCAATGGTACACAGCTCTTCCCCACTCTCCCTTCACTGATTTCACACTGGTAGCTTGAGATCAGCTAAAATGGGAATATTCACCACAGAAGTCAGAATCACTGCAAAGCAGAGCCTCAACTTTCTTCTCCAGAGAGCTGACGGTTAAAACATTTACCATGCCACTGCATGAAGCATGAGGACAGAATATTACTACAGATGAAGCTAGAAAGCTACTCAAATATCAAATCATGAAGGAACTTATGTGTGAAGCACAGACATCTGAATTTCTTAGCCACTGAAAGATTCTGAAAGGGAAAACACATGGCACGACTTGCTCAGTATCTGCTGGCTAGAGTTCTTCAACAATAGTGTTGTATGGCAAACTGGGCAGGTGACATAAACAGTCGCCCTATATAAATGCTTGCAGTTCTAGGGAAGTTATTGCCTGTCCTAGCAAATCAATCTTAGCCAACAGTTTAGCCTAGAGCTACACCAGGCCCAACCTAAGCTTGATTCCATCAAGACCAAGCCATGATAGCAGCACTACTTTGTCAGTGCCAGTAGCTCATATCTCCCATATAATACAAGTCTATTTCCTCCTGCCACCTAGCACACCAGCCTCCTGAAATGCTGACATTAGCAAACTTCCAACTAAAAGGTTGCCAACTCTCACCAAGTTTTTCTTTTCTGTCCAGATTATTTTAGGTGTGGTCCAGTCTAATAGCAGAGGTATACACTAAATGGGTTTTCACGTTGCTTTCACCTTTATGAATATGTATAGAAAAAAGTTTATTTAAGAGAGAAAGAGACTGAGAGCGAGAGGGAGGGTGGGGAGAGAGAGAGGAAGGAAGGAAGGAAGGAAGGAAGGAAGGAAGGAAGGCAGGAAGGCAAGGAGGGAGGGAGGAGGAAAAAGGAATAGAGTCATGTTCTTTCCAGGGCTGTTGAGATGGAAACTTATAGTGAAAGCAGCAGCTGCAGATGGGATTTGGCTGAAATGAGGAGCTACCTCAGAGCACTCTTTTCAGAGTCACTTTGTTGGTTTTCATTTAGGGTTTTGCTTTTATGAAAGCGTGAGATGTCATCAGTGGACAGGCTCTCATGGCAGTCAAAGAGCCTTCTTCCCTTTCCCCTAGTTTCTGATCCCTAAAACCAGTTTATAGGGTCTTAGTTCCTAAATCTGACCCTTTCTTCTCTTGGGGTCTTTAGCCTTTCTACTGCCCTGTGTAGGGAATACTTTGTGTTTAAAATGATTGTTCTACCTGTTTAAACTTCTAGTTTAACAAGGGAAATTTAAAATAGAATCAGGAATTAGAATTAATATTGCTATTACTGGTTACTGGCATGGAAAAGTGGTTACAAAACAACCTAGTAATGATAAAGTCAATAAAAATGTATGTTTCTTCTCCTATCTTATGAAAGTGAGTCATCCATGGAAAGTTGTCATAAGGAAAATTTTTGTAAATCAAAATGTAAGTACCATTGACCTTAACAGTATACAATCACTTCAAGAATTGACAAAGCAAACTTATGATACTCAATGTTTGTATTGAAATTTAATGGAATAGATTCCATTATTACTCAATAATTTTCCTGCCCTCTAATCCGCATGAGCAAAGTCTACTAGTTGTTGCTGGACATGTGACTCTCTTTGGTCTCCTGCCAGGTATAGTGTACATTGCTGCCCTTGCCTTTGGGCTGGTCCATCGACTTGTTCTGGCCCATAGGTTGTTCACAGATGTGAAACAAGTAGAAGCTTGAAATGTGTGAGTGTGGTTAGACTTGCTCTCTTGCACCTGTCCATCACCATGAGAAGAGCATAACCTAGGTAATCTGTTGGTTCCCAGAAGGATGACAGAAATGTAGGGCAGATCTGGATTCAGTTTGCAACTTGGAACCAAGCCCAGTCTACTCCAGCTTGGATCAGGCACAGACACATTAATAAGAATAAATTGCTGCTTTAAGCCACAGAGTTTGGAGTGGATTTGTTACTCAGCATTGTTGTGGTAATTGTTGACCGACACAAACAGTAAAGAAAAAATAAATCAATAAAGACAATGCAAACAGTCCACCAGACCATTGCTGGTATACACTAGAAAACTGTGAGTTTCTTGAAAAGAAAACTTACTACAAAAGTCACGAACTTTATACCTACAAAGATGCCTTCATGCCCTCATGGTGGCTCCCATTTTGTCACACTCAACATATGCCTTGTAAGATGAAAAAACAGTGTGAAATCAAACTCTTACAAAGTAAGATTCTTTACATCTGAATGGTTACGTCTCATAGTGTCTTGGAAATTATACCAAAATGTTAAAAGTATTTATCTCTGAATGTTGGTATTATGAATGTCTTAATTTTTTTCTCCTTATTTTTAAATTTTCAATAATTATGAGGATTATTGGCATTTTAAAACATTTTAGTTTATTTTAAACAAATTTAGCCTGATGTTCAAATTACAGATTTTGAAGTGATCATTTGTTTTCCCGTGGAAAGTTCAGAACTAACAACAACAAAAAGATGGAAAGCAAACATTGTTACACTTCCATAAATGAGGTGTTTATTTTACTTTTACTCTACTTTTCTCAACTCTAAAAGAAAAGATTTCTTTTTAAAATGAATTTCTTCAGTAAACCCTACTTCTAGGGGCCATTTAGATACTGCTTATCTGACATTGGTGGAAGGCTCTGTAGTCGGGGTATATCTTACTAAAACTGAGCAGGACCCTTTGGGGCCTTCCCAGGGACAGCCCACGCCCCCACACAAAGTCCCCCACCTCTTATTATTATTATTATTTATTGTGGTACGTGGGCCTCTCACTGTTGTGGCCTCTCCCGTTGCAGAGCACAGGCTCCAGATGTGCAGGCTCAGCAGCCATGGCTCATGGGCCTATCTGCTCCACAGCATGTGGGATCTTCCTGGACCAGGGCATGAACCCGTGTACCCTGCATCAGCAGGCAGACTCTCAACCACTGAGCCACCAGGGAAGCCCCCCACACCTCTTATTTATAGAAAAGTTTTAGCCTCCTAGGCCTTTCCCGAGTTCCAAAGAGCAAATTTAATTTAAAAAGTGAGAAAATGCAGAAACAAAGGAAAGCAGTCAAGCAACATAAAATAATAATAGTTTATCCATAAAACAAAGTCAAAAGACATTTAGTTCCTCGTCAAGGGTTATAGATAATATCCTGAGCCATATCTTTCAGTTGTTTTGCAGATATGAAAGCCCCCATCAGGTGGAAGAAGTTAACTGCTGACCACCAGCATGTAGACCCCAGACTAGTTGGAACCAGAAAGTTGACGATGTTGACTCCCGATTACCTCACCACCAACCAATCAGAAGAGTGTTCACAAGCTGATCAGGCACCCTGCCACCCTCTCCCTCATCTTACCTTTAAAAACCCTTCCCTGAAATCCATCAGGGAGTTCAGATCTTTTGAGCATGAGCTGCCCATTCTCCTTGCTTGGCCCTACAATAAACACTGTACTTTCCTTCACCACAACCTGGTGTCAATAAACTGTCTCTGCTGTGAGTCAGGTGAAGGGACATTAGTTTGGTTCAGTAACATTACCAGGGTTCAGGAACAAGGATTTCCTCATCCATATAAAACTCCCCACCCCCTTTCATCCAATGGCATTTTAGGGCTGTTGTTATCTACACCTGTGGGCACTGACAGGGGTCACTTGTGATCCTTAGGCACAATGCTGTGGAGAAGGAATCTACCCAAGGCTACAGAGGGGAAGTTCAGTTAGCATTACCCCTGTGATGAGGCAGCACATTCTGCTTATACAAGTGCAAGCTTCTCAGCTCACTCAGGTCCAGCTCCTTGGACCCCCAATTACATATGTGGCTGCAGGTCTTTGCTGTTGCAACTTTCCTCCTTCCTTTCAGGGTGACTCTAAGGGTGGCTCTCTCTCCAGGTCTTACTTCTTCCCAAGTTCATCATCCTCTCTTCTCTCTCTTCTAATCTGAACCCAAAGTATTTTGGATTTTGTCTCATTTTGGTTTTGGTTCTGGTTTAATGAGAAGGTGGGGGAAAATTCTGCTCTGCCTCGAAATACCTTGGTAAGTCTAGAATCCTCTCTAGTTCCCTAAGGCTTAGAACCTTAGAAACCAAAGCCTGAAAAACATTTTCCTCTGCTTTATCTTTTCACATCCCTCCCCAGAGTCAATGCACACTCAGTGGTCTGAAAAGTACTTGAAAATGTTGGGTGGGAAAGAGAGAGGAAAAAAAGTAAAATAAATTAATGGTGCTATAGATAGAGAAGCAGATAGAGCTATCTCTTTACATTTAATAAATTAATGGGCATATTATCCCCTCATAATTATTATTTTTCTGGACTAGTTTTTAAAAGACAGCGTTTTTCTTTCTTCTTCTAGAAAGGTCTAAACTTCATCCACTAGGCTGCTATTTCCTCAGCCAGGAAGGGTCAAGGGACTGCTGGAATTAACTATTTTAGAAAACATGCAGCCAACACATTCTATCAAGCCACACACCCTTACCTTTTACTGCAACCTTAACTGATCAAAGTATCCACCCTCTTGTGTACTATCATTTCTTCATGACTCACAGGTTTTCTTTCCAGATCCCTCCTCTCACAGCTCTCCTCCCTCTGAAACAGTGGCCTCCCTCTCCCCTTTCTATGATAAAGAAATCCCCTTTTACTTTAATTTCTCCACTGAAGGAGACATTCAGTGGAAAAGGACTTATCTCTTCACTGAGGTTATCTTATCTTATTTTAACCCAATTCCAGCTTTCCTGGAAAGACACCACAGCCTTTCTGCAGCACCTAAAAATCTCCTCACACTCCAAGCCCAAATCCTTTTGCTTTTCCTGTTGCTTTTAGAGCCACATTGATTAACACTCATCTAGAAAGCCCAGTTTCTTTGACTTGTTCTGTCTTTTCATATAATGTGACTTTTACTTTTATTTAATAAATTATTGCAACTGTGTCAGACACTCTGTGGAAAAGAAAACCTTATGATGTCCTACCCAGTCAGGAATTCTCTTTTTTTTTTTTTTTTTTACAAATTTATTTATTTATTTTTGGCTGCGTTGGGTCTTCGTTGCTGCAGGCGGACTTTTTCTCTGGTTGCGGTGAGTGGGGGCTACTCTTTGTTGCAGTGTGCGGGCTTCTCACTGCGGTGGCTTCTCTTGTTGTGGAGCACGGGCTCTAGGCACGCGGGCTTCAGTAGTTGTGGAGCGCAGACTCAGTAGTTGTGGCACACAGGCTTAGTTGCTCTGCGGCATGTGGGATCTTCCCCGACCAGGGATCGAACCCGTTTCCCCTGCATTGGCAGGCAGACTCTTAATCACTGCACCACCAAAGAAGTCCTGGTAATATTTTTAATCCCTGTCCATTGAATGATGGTTTATTAGGCTGTAGAATTCTAGTTTGAGGGTTGTCAGCTTGGAAGATGTTATTTCTCTATTGCCTGTTCTCACGGCAGATGAAGAAAAGTCTGCAATAATCTAGTTGCCTTTCATTGCAGGTTATGTGCTTTTCCTCTCTGGTGGATTCCAAGATATTCTTTGTGTCTTTAGTATCTTGCAATTTCACTGTGGTGTATGTAGGTATGCGTTTATTCTTATGGAGTTTGCTCAGCACTTGGAGTACTTCCTGTATCTGAAAAGCCTAGGTGTGAAAATGTTACCCAAAAATATCTTTCTGTTTTTTAACTTAAAGATTTTTTATTTGGAAACAATTCAAACTTAAGTTTGAAATTGAGCACATGAAAAAAGCAGTAGCACCCATAATACCCACACATCCTTTACCCTGATTGTTAATATTGTTATTATTTTATGAAATTTGCATTATCATTTTTTCTTTCTCTCAATATATATCCTAACTTTCAGTCCTTAGACCTAGGACTAAGTGTGATGCTTGGCTCTGTGCTTGGTGGGGGCAGGGAATTACTTTCTATTATTCTAATTCAGCTGTGTATTTTAAAAGAATCCTCTATCATATTTTATCTATTATTTCTGTATGTTTGGAAGAGTAGTAAGTTCTTCCACGTTAATAAAACTTTAAACATCAACTTCTCAATGTAAATTTAAAAAATGCAGTAATTTTAGAAAAGATTGCACAGGGGTCAAAAATAGTATTATTTTCCTTTCTGTTTACTTTGTTAGCATTATTACTTTTTGTATTTACAAGGAGAGTCTGCAATCCAAAAAGAGCAGAAAGGAAGAGAGATTCTTTTCCCTCTTGTTCTCTACATACCAGAAAAGAATGTTTATACATATGTAAATATAAAAATCTATCTATCTATCTATCTATCTGTACCCTGTATTAGTTCTTTAAGTTTACTAAAACAAATACCACAGACTGGGCAGCTTAAACAACAGAATTTATTTTCTCACAGTTCTGGAGGCTACAAGTCCGAGTTCAAGGCATCAGCAGGATTGATTTCATTCTGAGGCCTCTCTCCTTGACTTGTAGATGACCATCTTCTCCCTTTGTCCTCATGGGGTCTTTTCTCTGTGTGCATGCATAGCTGTGTCCAACTTTCCTCTTTAAATAGGAACATCGGTCCTATTAGTTCAGGTACCACCCATATGAGTTCATTTTCCTTAATTACATCTTTAATTACATCTTTAAAGTCCCTATCTCCAAATACAGTCACATTCTGAGGTTCTGGGGGTTAGCATTTCAACACATGAATTGGGGAGGAGGGGCAAAATTCAGCCTGTAACATACCCTATATATCCTACAACCTATCCATATTATTTATCTGATATATATAAATATACATAATCCCTCGATTAACTTTCTCACTCTAATGATAATTGAAGGAAAAGCTTCAGGTGACTATCCCTTTTGTATGAGTAAGAATTCTGTCTGCTCTTAACATAAGAATGAAATAGAGAGAAATCCATTTAGCGAGCAATATGAAAAAATTGTAAGTCAAGATTTCGGTGTGATACCATCCTTTTTTCCAGGGGTCAAATGCTAGCATATGTGGCATGCCATAATGAGACAGAATTTTTCAAAGATGTATTTCAAAGCCAATTATACTGGCTTACCTTCTCACACCTCCAGCACTCACCTAGCACTCAGTTGGAGAACTGAGCTAAAAATCAGGCTTTTCTGTTTCCGCATTGTTGCATAGAATCTGACCTTAATCCTGAATTTCTACTCTGTAATACTTTGTTTCCAAACTGAGCCACACACTCATTTTTTTTTCTTTTTAGAAGGTTAACTCGATACTTTTTTTAAAATAATAATATAAGAGTAGAGATCTTGGGGGAAAAAATAACTGGCAAGGCAAAGCAAAACCATTCATTCATTCATTTATTCAGTTGTTTATGAACAAACTTGTTTGCTTCATTATTAATACAGCCTCTTGGGGATTAAGTAGATATTCTTTTGTAAATATCCTTCAGTCTTTCACAAGTATATATAGTTTAACTTTCCGGTAGTAAACTATAAATTCTCCAAGAAAAGATCTGTAATTTCTTTCTTTTGACTCCCTTATAGCAATTGGTAAGCATGCACAACTAATTGAATGTTTATAACAACTATCACAGATTAATAATTCTTTCAGTAAATATTTTCCATCATTTTCTGATTTCCAGGTCCTGTGTATGCTCTGGGGAATGCAGAGATTAATGCATTCCCTACCCTACAAAGGATTTCTTGGAGACGTAAAAAATAAGTGTTGTAAATGTTGCAGACACTGTAATAGAAATCTCAAAAGGAAATAGTTAATGTAGAGGCAAAGTGCTCAAGCTCAGATTCACATTGCCTAGATTTGAATTCTGGTCTCACCATTTACTTCTTTTATGAGTTTAAGCAAAGTTCTTAAATTATTTAAACCAGTTTCTTTGTCCTTAAGATGGGGATAATAAATAATATTTATCTCATAGGATTATTATGAGGGTTAAAAGCAATTATGCACAGATTAAATTTCCTCAGTGCCTCACATTGCCAATGTTATTCTTTCTCAACAATCAAATGGGAAAAAGGCGATTTATCTCTGAGGAAAATTTCCTGTAGTTGGTTTACAGGGAGGTCTGGAAGATTTCAAACCCAGCGATATTAATGGCAAAGAATAAAATTAGTTTATATAAAATATTTTAAACAATCTTTCTAAATAGCAAGAAATTCCATAATCATTGATAAAAGATAAACAATTGAGAAAAATTATTAGACTAAAATGCAGCTGATAAATAGGTCATTTTTTAAACTTACAAATGATTAAAAAAACAGTGAAGAGCCCAATATGCAGAAGGGTAGATGGTATGAATAAGTACACATATGCCCCACTTTTCTAAAGTTCACTTTTTGCCACTTCTCTTTTACAAAAGATTTACAGTACTACCTGCCTTTTCACTAACTGGAAGAAATCTAAAGAGGTTTTTCACTTTTGTAAAAAAAAGGCAAAAAGAAAAAATAGGCTTCAGCGTTTGTTTTGCTGAGAGCCGTCATAGAGGCATAGCGCAGCCCACAGTGAGAGTGGTATCACTAAGCTCCTTCCACACTCAACATCTCAGCATCAAGCCGCCAATACCTTCAAACTTTGTCAGTGAGCATCTGTGCTTTACCTCGATTTATTTTGTGTGTCCATTAGCAAGATCTGTCTTAAGGTAATTGCATTGCTTTATGCCATTTTGGCTTAGGAAAGGTTTCATTTTATTTTTGGAAAGCTTGGGAAACCTGTATAACATAGAAAAAGAGAGACAACAGAGAAAGAGAAGCAAATTACCAATGAATGTGTGAAAAGATGCTCAGCCTCAATGATAACTCAAGGTATTCAAATCCAAATAGTATTGGACAGCCAGTTATCAACTAATAAATTGGCAAAGTTTATATTTGGTAATATCTACGGTTGTCAAATACCTGGTTGGGAACCAGGGCTATTCTCACACATAATCTTAGAGAGTGTGTGTACTGATTAAATCTTTTTGGTGTACAATTTGGTGGCATCTACCAAAATTAGCAATGTATATTCTCTTTGGTAGAACAAACCCTGTGATACACGTACAATAATATATGTGTAAGGATTGTTCATTGCAGTGTTGTTTGCAAGGGCAAACTGGAAACAATCTAAATAATCACTGATAAGAGATTGGGTAAATAAATAATTGTACATCGGAATGATGCACTATGCAATAACTAAAATCATGGGTATGGGCTTCCCTGGTAGCGCAGTAGTTGAGAGTCTGCCTGCCGATGCAGGGGACACAGGTTCGCGCCCCGGTCCAGGAAGATCCCACATGCCGTGGAGCATCTGGGCCCGTGAGCCATGGCCGCTGAGCCTGCGCGTCCGGAGCCTGTGCTCCGCAACGGGAGAGGCCACAGAAGTGACAGGCCCGCGAACCAAAAAAAAAAAAAAAAAAAATCATGGGTAGAGATATATGCTGTTATGAAAAAGGATCTAAGACATATTAAATGATAAAATCAAAGTTCATGAATAGACCGTATGTATACTAGTATAGTACACTACTTTTTTTTTTAACATCTTTATTGGAGTATAATTGCTTTACAACGGTGTGTTAGTTTCTCCTTTATAACAAAGTGAATCAGCTATACCTATACATATATCCTCATATCCACTCCCTCTTGTGTCTCCCTCTCACCCTCCCTATCCTACCCCTTTAGGTGGTCACAAAGCAACAAGCAGATCTCCCTGTGCTATGTGGCTGCTTCCCACTAGCTATCTGTTTTACATTTGGTAGTGTATATATGTCCATGCCACTCTCTCACTTCGTCCCAGCTTACCCTTCCCCCTCCCCGTGTCCTCAAGTACATTCTCTATGTCTGCGTCTTTATTCCTGTCCCGTCCCTAGGTTCCTCAGAATCATTTTTTTTTTAAGATTCCATATATATGTGTTAGCATACGGTATTTGCTTTTCTCTTTCCGACTTACTTCACTCTGTATGACAGACTCTAGGTCCATCCACCTCACTACAAAAAACTCAATTTCGTTTTTTTTATGGCTGAGAAATACTACATTGTATATATGTGCCACATCGTCTTTATCCATTCATCTGTCAATGGACAGGTTAGGTTGCTTGCATGTCCTGGCTGTTGTAAATAGAGCTGCAATGAACACTGTGGTACATGACTCTTTTTGAATTATGGTTTTCTCACGGTATATGCCCGGTAGTGGGATTTCTGGGTCGTATGGTAGTTCTATTTTTAGTTTTATAAGGAACCTCCATACTATTCTCCACAGTGGCTGTATCAATTTACATTCCCACCAGCAGTGCAAGAGGGTTCCCTTTTCTCCACACCGTCTCCAGCATTTGTTGTTTGTAGATTTTCTGATGATGCCCATTCTAACCGGTGTGAGGTGATACCTCATTGTAGTTTTGATTTGCATTTCTCTAATGATTAGTGATGTTGAGCATCCTTTCATGTGTTTGTTGGCACTCTGTATATCTTCTTTGGAGAAATGTCTACTTAGGTCTTCTGCCCATTTTTAGATTGGGTTGTTTGTTTTTTTGATATTGAGCTACATGAGCTGCTTGTAAATTTTGGAGATTAATCCTTTGTCAGTTGCTTCATTTGCAAATATTTTCTCCCATTCTGAGGGCTGTCTTTTGGTCTTCTTTATGGTTTCCTTTGCTGTGCAAAAGCTCTTAACTTTCATTAGGTCCCATTTGTTTATTTTTGTTTTTATTCCCATTTCCCTAGGAGGTGGGTCAAAAAGGATCTTGATGTGATTTATGTCATAGAATGTTCTGCCTATGTTTTTGTCTAAGAGTTTTATAATGTCTGGCCTTATCTTTAGGTCTTTAATCAATTTTGAGTTTATTTTTGTGTATGGTGTTAGGGAGTGTTCTAATTTCATTCTTTTACATGTAGCTGTCCAGCTTTCCCAGCACCACTTATTGAAGAGCCTGTCTTTTCTCCACTGTATATTCTTGCCTCCTTTATCAAAGATAAGGTGACCATATGTGCGTGGGTTTATCTCTGGGCTTTCTATCCTGTTCCATTGATCTATCTTTCTGTTTTTGTGCCAGTACCATACTGTCTTCATTACTGTAGCTTTGTAGTATAGTCTGCAGTCTGGGAGCCTGAGTCCTCCAGCTCAAGATTGCTTTGGCTATTCGGGGTCTTTTGTGTTTCCATACACATTGTGAAATTTTTCATTGTAGTTCTGTGAAAAATGCCATTGGTAGTTTGATAGGGATTGCACTGATTCTGTAGATTGCTTTGGATAGTATAGTCATTTTCACAATGTTGATTCTTCCAATCCAAGAACATGGTATATCTCTCCATCTGTTTGTATCATCTTTAATTTCTTTCTTCAGTGTCTTATAGTTTTCTGCATACAGGTCTTTTGTCTCCTTAGGTACGTTTACTCCTAGGTATTTTATTCTTTTTGTTGCAATGGTAAATGGGAGTGTTTCCTTAATTTTTCTCTCAGATTTTTCATCATTAGTGCATAGGAATGCGAGAGATTTCTGTGCATTAATTTTGTATCCTGCTACTTTACCAAATTCATTGATTAGCTCTAGTAGTTTTCTGGTAGCATCTTTAGGATTCTCTATGTATAGTATCATGGCATCTGCAAACAGTGACAGCTTTACTTCTTCTTTTCCAATTTGGATACCTTTTATTTCTCTTATTTCTCTGATTGCTGTGGCTAAAACTTCCAAAACTATGTTGAATAATAGTGATGAGAGTGGACAACCTTGTTTTGTTCCTGATCTTAGAGGAAATGTTTTCAGTTTTTCACCATTGAGAATGATGTTGGCTGTGCGTTTGTCATATATGGCCTTTATTATGTTAGGCAAGTTCCCTCTATGCCTACTTTCTGGAGGGTTTTTATCATGAATGGGTGTTGAATTTTGTCAAAAGCTTTTTCTGCATCTATTAAGATTATCATTTGCTTTTTCTCCTTCAGTTTGTTAATATGGTGTATCACATTGATTGATACACATATATTGAATAATCCTTGCATTCCTGGGAAAAATCCCACTTGATCATGGTGTATGATCCTTTCAATACGCTGTTAGATTCTGTTTGCTAGTATTTTGTTGAGGATTTTTGCATCTACGTTCATCAGTGATACTGGCCTGTAGTTTTCTTTCTTTGTGACATCTTTGTCTGGTTTTGGTATCAGGGTGATGGTGGCCTCGTAGAATGAGTTTCGGAGTATTCCTCTCTCTGCTATATTTTGGAAGAGTTTGAGAAGGATAGGTGTTAGCTCTTCTCTAAATGTTTGATAGAATTTGCCTGTGAAGCCATCTGGTCCTGGGCTTTTGTTTGTTGGAAGATTTTTAATCACAGTCTCAATTTCAGTGCCTGTGATCAGTCTGTTTATATTTTCTGTTTCTCCCTGGTTCAGTCTCAGAAGGTTGTGCTTTTCAAAGAATTTGTCCATTTCTTCCAGGTTGTCCATTTTATTGGCCTATTGTTGCCGTGGTAATCTCTCATGATCCTTTGTATTTCTGCAGTGTCAGTTTTAACTTCTCCTTTTTCATTTCTAATTCTACTGATTTGAGTCTTCTCCCTTTTTTTCTTGATGAGTCTGGCTAATGGTTTATCAATTTTGTTTATCATCTCAAAGAACCAGCTTTTAGTTTTATTGATCTTTGCTATTGTTTCCTTCATTTCTTTTTCATTTATTTCTGATCTGATCTTTATGATTTCTTTCCTTCTGCTAACTTTGGGGTTTTGTTGTTCTTTCTCTAAATCTTTAGGTGTAAGGTTAGGTTGTTTATTTGAGATGTTTCCTGTTTCTTGAGGTAGGATTGTATTGCTATAAACTTCCCTCTTAGAACTGCTTTTGCTGCATCCCATAGGTTTGGGGTTGTCGTGTTTTCATTGTCATTTGTTTCTAGGTATTTTTTTGATTTCCTCTTTGATTTCTTCAGTGATCTCTTGGTTATTTAGTAGCATATTGTTTAATCTCCATGTGTTTTGTATTTTTTACAGATTTCTTCCTGTAATTGATATCTAGTCTCACAGCGTTGTGGTCGGAAAAGATACTTGATACCATTTCAATGTTCTTAAATTTACCGAGGCTTGATTTGTGACCCAAGATATGATCTATCCTGGAGAATGTTCCATGAACACTTGAGAAGAAAGTGTATTCTTTTGTTTTTGGATGGAATGTCCTATAAATATCTCTTAAGTCCATTTGTTTAATGTGTCATTTAAAGCTTGTGTTTCCTCATTTATTTTCATTTTGGATGATCTGTCCATTGGTGAAAGTGGGGTGATAAAGTCCCCTACTGTGACTGTGTTACTGTCAATTTCCCCTTTATGATTGTTAGCATTTACCTTATGTATTGAGGTGTTCCTATGTTGGGTGCATAAATATTTACAATTGTTATATCTTTCTCTTGGATCAATCCCTTGATCATTATATAGTGTCCTTCTTTGTCTCTTTAATAGTCTTTATTTTAAAGAAGTCTGTTTTGTCTGATATGAAAATTGCTACTCCAGCTTTCTTTTGATTTCCATTTGCATGGAATATCTTTTTCTATGCCCTCACTTTCAGTCTGTATGTTTCTCTAGGTCTGAAGTGGATCTCTTGTAGACAGCATATATACAGGTCTTGTTTCTGTATCCATTCAGCCAGTCTATATCTTTTGGTTGGAGCACTTAATCCATTTACGTTTAAGGTAGTTATCGATATGTGTGTTCCCATTACCATTTTCTTAATTGTTTTGGGTTTGTTATTGTAGGTCTTTTTCTTGTCTTGTGTTTTCTGCCTAGAGAAGTTTCTTTAGCATTTGTTGTAAAGCTGGTTTGGTGGTGCTAAATTCTGTTAGCTCTTGCTTGTCTGTAAAGGTTTTAATTTCTCTGTCGAATCTGAATGAGATCCTTGCTGGGTAATCTTGGTTGTAGGTTTCTCCCTTTCATCACTTTAAATATGTCTTCCCACTCCCTTCTGGCTTGCAGAATTTCTGCTGAAAGATCAGCTGTTAACCTTATGGGGATTCCCTTGTATGTTATTTGTTGTTTTTCCCTTGCTGCTTTTAATAATTTTTCTTTGTATTTAATTTTGATAGTTTGATTAATATGTGTCCTGGCATGTTTCTCCTTGGATTTATGCTGTATGGGACTCTGCACTTCCTGGACTTGACTGACTATTTCCTTTCTCCTATTAGGGAAGTTTTCAATTATAATCTCTTCAAATACTTTGTCAGTCCCTTTCTTTTTCCCTTCTTCTTCTGGGACCCCTATAATTTGAATGTTGCTGTGTTTAATGTTGTTCCAGAGGTCTCTGAGACTGTCCTAAATTCTTTTCATTCTTTTTTCTTTATTGTGCTCTGCAGTAGTTATTTCTACTATTTTATCTTCCAGGTCCCTTCTCCGTTCTTCTGCCTCAGTTATTCTGCTACTGATTTTTTCTAGAGAATTTTTAATTTCATTTATTGTGCTGTTCATCATTGTTTGCTCTCTAGTTCTTCTAGGTCCTTGTTAAAAGTTCCTTGTATTTTCCCCATTCTATTTCCAAGATTTTGGATCATCTTTATTATTATTACTCTGAATTCTTTTTCAGGTACACTGCCTATTTCCTCTTTACTTGTTTGGTCTGGTAGGTTTTTACCTTGATCCTTCATCTGCTGTGTGTTTCTCTGTTTTCTCATTTTGCTTAACTTACTGTATTTGGCGTCTCCTTTTCACAGGCTGCAGGTTCGTAGTTTCTGTTGATTTTGGTGTCTGCCCCCAGTGGCTAAGGTTGGTTCAGTGGGTTGTGTACCTTCCTGGGAGGGTACTATTGCCTGTGTTCTTGTGGATGAGGCTGGATCTTGTCTTTCTGGGGGGCAGGACCACGCCCAGTGGTATGTTTTGCGGTGTTATGATTTTATTATGATTATGATTATGATGATTTTAGGCAGCCTCTCTGCTAATGCGTGGGGTTGTGTTCCTGTCTTGCTAGTTGTTTGGCATTTGGTGTCCAGCAGTGTAGCTTGCTCGTCATTGAGTGGAGCTGGGTCTTAGTATTGAGATGGAGATATCTGGGAGAACTTTCGCCATTTGATATCATGTGGAGCTGGGAGGTCTCTGGGGGACCAGTGTCCTGAACTCAGCTCTCCCACCTCAGAGGCACAGGCCTGACACCTGGTCTGAGCACCAAGACCCTGTCACACACATGGCCCAGAAGAAAATGGAGAAAAAAAAGAAAGAAAGAAAGAAAGAAAATAAAAAGAAATAAAGTTATTCAAATAAAAATAATTATTAAAAATTCAAAACTTAAATAGTATCGGGCTTCCCTGGTGGCACAGTGGTTGAGATTCCACCTGCTGGTGCAGGGGATATGGGTTCGTGCCCCAGTCCAGGAAAATCCCACATGCCGCGGAACGGCTGGGCCCGTGAACCATGGCCGCTGAGCCTGCGTGTCCAGAGCCTGTGCTCCACAACGGGAGAGGCCACAACAGTGAGAGGACCATGTACCGCCAAAAAAAAAAAAAAGTATTAAAAAAAAGAAAGAGAGAAGAGAGCTACCAAAGCAAAAAACAAATCCATGAATGCTAACGAGCTCTAAAAACTATACTTAAAAAACAAAACAAAAAAAAAACAGACAGACTGAACTGTAGGATAAATGGTAAAAGCAAAGCTATACAGACAAAATCACACAAAGAAGCTTACACATACACACTGAAAGAAGAGAAAAAGAAAAAAACAATATCTATATATAGAAAAAAAAGGAAGAGAGCAACCAAATCAATAAACAAATCTACCAATGATAATAAACTGTAAGTACTAAACTAAGATAAACATAAAATCAGAAACCAGTCAGTCGCATAGAGCAAACCCTAAGTCTAAAGTTGCTCCCAACATCCACTGCCTCAATTTTGGGATGATTCGTTTTCTATTCAGGTATTCCACTGATGCAGCAGCAGCCTTAGTGTCTCATGCCCGTCTCTGGGGTCCCCGCTGATAGCCGCAGCTCATGTCCATCTCTGGAGCTCGTTTAGGCGGTGTTCTGAATCCCCTCTCCTGGTGCACCCCGTAACAATGGTCTGTTGCCTCTTAGGAAGCTCCAGACTTTTTCCTGGACTCCCTCCTGGCTAGCTGTGGTGCACTAGCCCCCTTCAGGCTGTGTTCATGCCACCAACCCCAGTCCTCTCCCTGCGCTCCGACCGAAGCCCGAGCCTCAGTTCCCAGGCCCCGCCCGCCCCAGCGGGTGAGCACACAAGCCTCTCGGGCTGGTCGGCACCAATCCTCTGTGCGGGAATCTCTCCGCTTTGCTCTCCGCACCCCTGTTGCTGTGCTCTCCGCCGTGGCTCTGAAGCTTCCCCCTCCGCCCCCCGCAGTCTCTGCCCGCGAAGGGGCTTCCTAGTGTGTGGAAACCTTTCCTCCTTCACGGCTCCCTTGCAGAGGTGCAGGTCCCGTCCCTATTCTTTTGTCTCTGTTTTTTCTTTTTCCTTTTACGCTGCCCAGGTACGTGGGGGAGTTTCTTGCCTTTTGGGAGGTCTGAGGTCTTCTGCCAGCATTCAGTGGGTGTTCTGTAGGAGTTGTTACACATATAGATGTATTTCTGATGTATTTGTGGGGAGGAAGGTGATCTCCACGTCTCACTCCTCCTCCATCTTGAAGGTCTCTCCATACACTACATTTTTGGAAAAGGAAATGTAACATACAAGGACAAAGAAATTAACAGCACCTTTGTCTGTGCAATAGTGTAGGTAGGGGAGAGGGGCACATCTATTTCTCATTTTAAATCCAATGAGTTATTTAAATCTAATGCCATTGCATTTGTTATGTTTATGATAAAATGAATAAACAATGAAACACAATTTTTATGAATAAATTAAACATATAATACAATTCTAAAAAGTTAGAAATCATTGAGTTGAGATTAGACTATAAGAAAGTCTTATGTCACAACTTTTAACTACACTATATCCTTTAGCAGCCCAATTCTTTCTGAGAAAATTTAAAGCTTCCTCTTCTAGACTTCAAGTAATTCTTTGGTATTTGGCTGTTTTCCTGTCCAAACTGCTAACTCTTTCCTCTGGCAGGTTAAACCTTTTTTCTTAAAAAAATAAATTATTTTTTTCTAGGCGCATTTCATAGGGTTTTTTTTATTATATCTGCTTCTTTTTTTATCTGATTTGTCTTTATCCTTTTGGAAAGATTAGTCCTGATTGACCTCCTTCTTCAAAATTTTTCTCAGTTCTTTTGCTTTTTGACTTATAATCAAAAATCAATTTCTGATTTGTTTTGTCCTGGAGAAGCTTACTGGAAGTTACAGCAAGCTAAATAGGATGTTAATTAAAAGTATAAGCCTTGCAAAACCCTAATACAGAGGCTCTAACCCAAAGACACTTTCAATAGTTGATGTGGCCATTCATTCGTTAAAACCAGCTATTTTTCTTTTGAATTGCATTACCTTTAATTCTGAAAATTGAATGTTATAGAGCACCAGGAAAACTGCTCTGAGTAATTATATTACTCATTTCTGAGTGATGTGACTTCTTCCTCAAAGCTAGGCTTTTTAGGGAAATTGCATGATTAGGTCCCTAGGTGTTTTGGCTTGTTCGGGAATTCATGTTGGCCCTCCAGGGAGCTAATGCATCTTTAATTATTTACAGGTTCACACGAGACCCTTTATAAATATAAGTACATTAGCTCAGTAACTAAATAACAGTAACATGAAACATGGCAGACACAGTGGAAAGAACTAGTAGAAGCTAATGCAAACCCTGGAGCTTCCACCTCTATGTCGCATCCTGTAGCTTTCTGTCAGTATTTGGTTGACAGTTGTAGACCTTAGTGTATGTGTGTAATTACATATGTTAGACCCTTCTGAAATGTAGGGGCCTTCTAAATTTCTATAGAGGAGACTGAGAAGCAAAGTGCCTCTACCATATACTTTGATATCTTTTAGGTGAGAGCCAAATTTGTTTAAGGGAACTCATCTGCTGGTTTTAAAGTACTGTTTAAAATTATGGGAGATCACCAAGTGAAGACAAGGACAGAGGGAGAAGAAGTCTATGTGATGATGGAGCCAGAGATTGGAACGGTGCATTTATAAGTCAAGAAATTTAAAGGATCACTAGCAAACACCAGAAGCTAGAAGAAGCATGAAGGAGTCTTCCCTACAGGTGTCAGAGGAAGCGTGGCCCTGCTGACACCTTGATTTCAGGCTCCTATCCTCCAGAACTGTGAGAAAATACATGTCTGTCATTTTAAGTCAAAATAAATAAATAATAAATAAAACTGTGAAAATATTAATACATCCACAATGTAAAATATTTAGATGCATATTCTACAAATGTAAATAAAGTAAAAGTTTTCTTTTCGACTACGGCACCCATCTTTTTTCTTCACTCTTTAGGGAAAACAGTTTAATGTATGTAGGAGTGTGCATGCGCATATATTGTAAATATTTATACATATGATGTACATATGTATAATACGCAATGCACTCATGCATAAACAAACAAATGGAATATCCTAAACATATGGGTCTGAAAATTGTTTACAATAAATTTGGACTAGGACATATGGGCATAGGTGAGCTTTAAAACTATCCAGTTGAAAACAACCTCATTTTGTCAGATCAACAAAGTTGGGGGCCCCAGACTCTGCTCTTCTGATTGTTGTTGTAGCAGTATCTTAATGGCAAAGTCTACTGAAATGGAAATACATGCAGTGGCCTCCTAAGCATTCAGTATTCCCTGCCCACACATACTGCTGACCAGACAGTAAATTTCCCAGCCATGACAACATCTGAGTGGGATGACCCCCATGTCAAGCACTCTTGGTCATGATCATTGGTGTGGGAAGGAGCATATGCTTCCAGCTAATCAAATCAGAAGGGAGCACAGCTTTTTAATTCAATGATTGAGGGGAAAATAGCCTCTCTCTGATGGCAGCAGAGGAAGCATGAGGGAGTTACCTTGTGATGACACAGAATTTCAAGCCATAGAATAAAACGGACACTTAATAATGTAGAAGGGAGATACAGAGAGGCAAGAAGCGTTTATTTTGTGGCATTGCTAAACCTTTGCATTAAACTATCCTTAATTCTTTGTTATCCTAATTCTCTTTATTATAAAAGCCAGTTTGAATTATGCTTTTTGTTACTTGCAGCCAAAACCATTCAAATAGATTCGTGCTAAAATGTTGGCTCACAATTGATCTATACCAGATTTGCCAGAGTGTTTAGGGGAGTATTTGCTTGCTAACTTAATAAGTAAAATAGTCCATGTTCAAATACATTTAGAAAATATCAAGCTGTATTTTTCACACTTTTAGAGATTCACAAAGCACAAGACATATTAAACATTTCAAGAAGTAAAAATTAAAAATTCTAATTATGATTACACCTACAGTTTTCATATTAATTAACCCAATATTTCCTTTTCCATGTAATACCCATGGAAAATCTACAAAAAAGTTGTTTCCTAGCACTTAAAAATACTGATTTCAGATTATCGGTATATTTTCACATTCCACTTTTCCCACAAGGTTAGAATCAACATTTTTAGCCAGAACATTTGGACCCAAACACTCCAGGCCTTTTAAAATGTTAGTTTATAAATATATTTAAGTATATGTATACATATATATACATATATAAATAAATAAATAAATATATATATATATATATATATATATATACACACACACATATGTAACCTTTTTTCTACTTAGTCAAAAACCTCAGGCCTATCCAGTTACATTTTTAAGACCAGCCAGGCTTAAGATATCTTTGGTCTTTACCTCAATTCAACTTGTTGAATTTTGTTCATTTTACCTGATGTGACATAGATTATATCTTAAATTAAAAAGATAAATTTTGCTGTGCCTCTCTTATAACTGTATATCTTGGATTTTTTAAAATATAAATTACAGACGCCTAATATGCCTGATTTTAACAGTAAATAAGCTTATCACAGAAATATTGGGGAGCTTGTGGAACTGTGGAAAAGGCTGTAAAACCAGACTTAAAGTTAAATAGACAGGAAACGTGCCCCAAACCATGTTGTAGAACTGGTCCAGAGAGGAAACCACTGCCACCGTCGCTAAGAACTAACGCTGCAGCTCGCAGAAGGCGGCAACTGTACCTGTTGCACAATCCGAGGCCAACTGTTAAACTATTATCACACCCACCGTGCAGCGCACCGCAGACACTTTAGCAGCTGCTGCGTTGCCTCCACTAGAAACAGAGAAAGCTTAACTGAATCTGTTTCTTTTCTATGAATTCCTAAGTCAAAATTCAGCACCGGCAAACAGGTTGGCAGAACCTAAATCATATGCTGGTACCCTAGTTGCAAAGGAGGTGGAGAAAGCATGCATTTGGTGTATTAGCTTCTAAAGCAAGAAATAGTTTCTTACTCCCATCAAGACTGATAGGCTAGGGAATTCCGCAAAAATAGGAACAAACTTCAAATTATAATAATTACCCATCTTTTGGTTTGCTCAATATTAACATAAACTTTTATTTTTTTCAATTAATCACAAAAGACCCATGCTTCCTCCTAACATAACACGATTTCTTCCACAAGTGAACACTTACCTACATCTCTACAACAAGGGAATAATCCAAAAATATCACCAGTTGCAGCATCGACTTTAAGTCCAAGAGTTCTGGGTGATGTCCATTCCTCTTCTAAGTCCATCACTATACTATCTTGATATTTTGTCAAGTACAGCTTCAAAATTAACCTTCAATATACCCTACATAAAAAAAAAGAGGGAGAAATGGAAAGGAAAGAAGATGGAAAAACTGTTAAGATATATAAATATATACAAGACAATACAGGAAAGAAAATGTGGGTGGAAGTTAAGGCCCTTGTTTCTGTGGATGGTCACCAGGTCATTATTGGTGACCAGGTATCTATGACCATGTGCCCCCAGCTAACATCTCTGCTAGTTGAGGTTTTACACTGTAAAGTGACCAAATCTTCATTCCTGACAGAAATGTCCTTCATAATTTATTTGTATGAGCTTGCTGTAGTCATTCTTAGTTTATTTTTAAAACTTAATAGCCTTCATTTTTTAAAGTGGTTATAGGTTTACAGAAAAATTGAGTTAGAAAGTACAGAGAGTTCCAAGAAAGTTTAGCATCTTGTATTGGTGTGGTACTTTTGTTAAAATTGAGGAATCAACATTGATACATTATTATTATTATTATTATTAACTAAAACCCATAGTTTACATTAGGGTTCAGTCTTTGTGTTGCACAGATCTATGCATTTTGCCAAATGTCTAATATCATGTATTGACCATTATAGTGTCATTCAGAATAGTTTCAGGGCCCTACAAACCTCATGCTCCATGTACTCGTCCCCCTCCCTGCCAACTCCTGGCAACCACTGATATTTTCACTGTCTTTATGTGGCTTCCAGAATGTCATATAGTTGGAATACTACAGTATACAGCCTTTTCAGACTAGCCTCTGTCAGTTAGCAAAATACATCTATTTTCTCCATGTCTTTTCATGCCTTGATAGCTCATTCTAAAAAGTCACTGAATAGTGTTCCATTGTGTGGATGTACCACTGCTTATTTATCCATCCACCCATTGAAGGCTATCTTGGCTGCTTCCAGGTTTTGGCAATTAGTCTTCATTAATTTTTACCACAGGACTTGGCAGAATTAGGAGCTACCCAAGGGTATCCCCTGGGTCCTTTCTACTTTTCTCAGGAATTGCAATTCTAATTCCTCTCTAGAGTCAAGGTTTATTAACCCAGCCAACAATGGATCCACTCTTCAATTTTTTACTGTTTGTCCAGAGGCATGAGGACCCCTCAAGGCCACATAGCGGTCTCATCCTCAAATTCAGTGGAATATTGCTGTGGCTCTTCCCCTTGGGTACCAATTCAGCAAAGCCTAGAATCTCAGGGAAAGGATCAGTAGTTTTAACAGTGAACGGTGTCATTCTGACATCCATAACCCAGATCAAAGATTCTCGTATTTGCTCTGTGGGAGACACCATACAAGCTCATGCTTGGTTACTAGTTCAGAACACACACCTCATCCTCTAGTATCAGCCCAAACTTACAAGCCATTGTCTCTCAGGTGGCACTGCAATTGAGACTTTAATAGAACATTCACCATTCTGTAATAACAGTTGTTTTGGGGTGACAGGGTAAATGGTGAGACAGGCAAGTCCAATGAATACTCTCTTGTTATAAAACAGGTTCCTTGCATAGGAGCAATGTAGAATTGGATACTGCAGCAGCATATAAGGTATTTGATATGCTCATGGAGAGTGGTAATCAGAGAAGCACGGTGTGCAGTAATGGAGACAACGTAATCCTAGAATGAACATCTATTCCAGTTATAAAATTCCCTGTTGCCACTGTGACAGAAGATTGCCAGGAATATCGATGAGCCTGCCAAAAAGCGAGTGGTTTGTTCACCAATGACATTTTATTGGGTGCTTAGCCTTGATCCCTGTCGCTTGCATATTGGACACCTAATAGTACTGCAGATAAGCTGGCTTTGGAGAGGAATGGGGCATGCTGCTGAGCCCATGCATATTCTCTACTGCCACCACCAAGGTTGCTTTGGTCACTAGCCTTCTGACAAGTAATGTAGTGCCTGGTGAAAGAGGTTGTATCACACCTGAAGTGAATATCTGATTGATAATCTTCTTGACAGTAGTTTGGTGAGCATTCCCATTAAGCACAAATGTTCTCCTACTCTGTCTGGTTCATTCTCAGTGATTCATCCCCATGTCTCTTCCCCCAAACTCATTGTTACCAACCTCCAGTCTTGTTCCTTCCAAGTCGCTACACACTTAGCCAATCATTAGCCACCACATATAAATCAATACTATCTCTCCTTACAGGAATAGTGAACAACCATATATATGGCCTGAAGTTCTCTTAAGATTACACTCAAGTGGACCATAATGCCTAAGCAATCTACTTTTCTCTGGTGCTGATATATTGTGCAGTGACTTCTGTAAATTAGGCTCAGCTTTCCCCTCATTGGTCCACTGGCCAGAGGGAACTTCCCATGAAGACACAGGTGAGCATTAAGGAGGGGCAGCAGTGCAGACAGTAAGCTCATGCAGCTTACTGTGTCTTTGGAATCTGTTTTGGCTCAAGTCCACATATGTTGTTCCCACCTGCTAATGGAGAAGACTAGTTAATTGGGTAGCACTCATTTCAGGAAAAGCAGTTCATGTTGTCATGTTTGTTCCGTTGATAGGACTTCAGTCTCTACAATGGCCTGGAATCAAATCAAGAGTTGTTTCTTTAAAGAACAAAAATGTTATTTTGCCAAAAAAAAAGCATTTTGCTCTAAACTCTGTGAACTTCTGAGGGGTACTTTAGACCATTAGTATAAAGAAAATACTTTATTTATATTTCTAATAATGTATGTTTGCAGATTACATTGTGCAAGCAAAGGCAACCATATGGTATTACATTAATGAGAATGTCAATAGAAAACATCATAACAGAAATTAACATAATGCAATTATGTATAATGCGAGAAAAGATAGGCTACTCAGTATGAAGCCAACATAACCAGAAAGAACCATTGAAAAATAAAGACAAATTCATGCACTGTAATACATAATTAATCATTCTAGATTATCCCAGTTAGGTTGCGTTTGGTTGAAAGCAATAGAAAACTTAATTAACACAGCAACATTTGATTTTTACTTAACAAGAAGTCTTAAGGTACTTGGTCCCAGGGTTGGTTTGGTGGCTCAGTGGTATCTTAAAAAACTTGTTTCTTTCTATCCTTTCACTCTGCCTTCCTCAGGGTATCGAATGTCACCAGCAGGCTCATCACCTCAAAGTTGTAAATAGCTTTGCAGCTCTACTTATTTGGAAGTTTCCAAAGTAGGAAAATAGAGAAAGGGGCAAAAAAGGCTTTCTTTTTTTTTAATTAGAGGTGAAATCTTTCCCAGAAGTCTTCAACATATTTCTTCTTATATCTCAGAGGTCAGAAATACATCACAGACCTGCCTCTAAAACAATCACAAGCAAAGAGAAAATATTACCTTGTTGACTCAGACTCCTTCATGGTTCATCAACTGAGACCAGGGTCCTAAATGATAATAGGGATCTGTTATCAAGGAGGAATGGGGGGCTTCCCTGGTGGTGCAGTGGTTAAGAATCTGCCTGCCAATGCAGGGGACACGGGTTCGAGCCCTGGTCCAGGAAGATCCCATGTGCCGTGGAGCAACTAAGCCTGTGCGCCACAACTACTGAGCCTGTGCTCTAAAATCCGCGAGCCACAACTACTGAAGCTGCGTGCCACAACTACTGAAGCTCACACGCCCAGAAAATGCTCCGCAACAAGAGAAGCCACCGCAATGAGACGCCCATGCACTGCAATGAAGAGTAGCCCCCGCTCGCCACGACTAGAGAAAGCCCACGTGCAGCAATGAAGACCCAACTCAGCCAAAAATAAATAAATAAATAATAAATAAAATAAAAAGAACAGATGATTCCAGTAAACATACATTTGCTTGGTAACTAATAAATAGCCTGATTCTGAGTAATGACACACATTTGACATTGGCCTACTCAAGCTTCTGAAAGGCTACCAAAAAATTAAAAAAAAGGAGGAATGGGAAATAGCTGTTGAATATGCAACAAGAGATTCTGCTTCCATTATATTTTTTGTGGATACAGTTTTCCTTATAACCATCTGAGAATGGAGAGGGTCAACTCTGTTCTCTAGCTCTATAACCCACTTAATGATTTTGAAGTTATAATCTGAAATAATTTCACTAGTCTCTTTTCTAAAAATTGGACTGATTGAAGGAAAATTCATCTTTAACATAGCCGTCATGAGCTAATCTATTACTTGTCCCCAAATCTGGCAGAGGTGGGCAAAAGGAAAGCATGAATTGGTCAGGAAATTGAGTATAGAAGAAAAAGTTAACAGGTCGTGACAAATACCTCCACTAGCCTCTGATCTTATAACAATAACCATGCACACAAATAAGAACACCACATGTAGAGGAAATAGTAGATTAAAGAACACTATAAGAAATGCATTTTCATTATTATTTCTTAGTCAAAATTCTGAAGTTATGTGAGGCACCTTGTATTAGGGTTCTCTGAAGAAATAGAACTAAAAGGATATTGTATATTATATAGTATATACATTATAAGGAAATGGCTCACATGATTATGGAGGCTGGCAAGTCCAAGATTTGCAGGGTGAGTCCACAAGCTAGACACCCAGGAAAACCAATGGTATAGTTTCAGTTCAAAGATGGGCAGGCTCAAGAACCAGGAAGAGCTGATGCTTCAGTTCAAATGTGAAGGCAGAAAAAAGCTGATGGCCCAATTCAAAAGCAGTCAGGCAGGAAATCCCTTAATCAAGCGGGGGGTCAGCTTTTTTATTCCATTCAGACCTTCAACTGATTAGATAAGGCCCACTCACATTAGGGAGGGCAATCTGCTTCACTTAGTCCACTGGTTTAAATATCCATCGCATCCAAAAACACCCTCACAGAGACACCCAAAGCAATGTTTGACCAAATATTTAGGCACCCTGTGATGCAATCAAGTTGACACACCAAATTAACCAGCACAGACCTAGTGAATCTTCAACAAATTTTGATTCCTGCAAATTTTGCAATAACCAGTGTAAGCACCGAAGGCTACTGAACATGCACACATTCTTAAATTTTTTTCTGTGTTATGGTGTCTAGTTCGTGAAAAGAACAATATTAAACAAAGTTGTCTGGCAATTTTTCCATCCTCCACCCTACTTATTGGCATATGTGTTATGTATGTTTACTGTAAAATACAAATAAGATTTAGAGGTGAAGAGATCAAAATGGGTCAGATTAGGAAGAAACAGAAAATAGGTATTCATTGCGCAATGTGGACCAGAAAGATAGAGCCTGTCAAGCCCCATGATTACAGGTAAATCCAAACATGAGTCGAAGTGCTTCAAAAGCTAAGGGAATCCTTAACATTCAGAAATAGCAAGAGTGTGTTCATGCAGGTGGCAGACTAAATTCTACTGGCATGTTTTTCTCTTCATATGCTATCAACATCACTCAAATACCCCAAGGTCCCAAGAGCAGTCACTTTTTAACTCTAATCTATATGACACTGGTATTGTGTTGAGATAATCCTGACTCACCAAGGAAAGTATTCATGATGTTCAGTATACACTGCTTACTCATCACTGAAGTTTAATAAAAAATTGTTGGAGTAAAAATACATACTGCTTAAAGTACTCAGCTGGCTATTCAGGCAATTTGGGTCTCTAGATCTACCCATTCTTTTGTTATTATACACATAAACACACAATTTCCTTACTTATCAATTATTTTATTTCTAAGTAGAACAGAAGCCCCAGAACTTATATATATATATATATATGTATATATATATATATATATATATATATATATATAACAGAATATGTATGATCCTGATTTGTGCAATATTGAAGCAGGGATACTAGATAGAACTGTCATCGTTTTTCCATTTCATGTAATTTGGTACTGAAAAACACATGGTTTGTAACATAATTGGCTTCAGCCACTAAGTACATTTCATCCAACAATATTTAAATATAATCTAAACCATCTTAAGTACTTTTTTTTGTGATACAAGTGGATAGTAACTTCAATTTGAAAATACAAAATCTCAGGATCACAAAGTTTAGGTATACTTCCCAGAATCTCATTTTCTATATTTAATAGAAAAGAAAATAATGCTGGTCAGAAGAAGAGAGGTTACTGATTGCTAATAAAGTGGAAGTTTTTACATATTGCTAATCAGATTTTAATGAAGCAAGAAGAATTTTAAGTAGTATCCTATAAGACGTTTGAAATAAAATTACAGTGTGTCTTTTAATTTTTTTAGAATTAGAAGCGTTGGCTTTTTGAATGCTAACTGGCTCTGTGCAATGTTTTCAAGAAAGCAATATTATGAGATGGAGTAGGTTGGATAGTATGTTTTTGCTAGCTGACTTCTAGTTCCTAGAGTTCTGTAAGCCTATTGTTTCCTCCCTTTGCCTCAAAGAAAGATGAAATCTGGATCGAATTGTTTAAGCAGTTTCATTCAGCAATTGTAACTGCATCATGGGCATGTCTTAAGTAAAAAATCTTCGTCTGGGTCTCTATCATCTCTGAGCTTTTTTTGGGGGGGTGTAAGGACATTTACTTTTCTTCTTTTTTTGTGTATGTAATTTAAAAATTTTAAAGCAATTTCATTGAAGTACAATTGACATTAATTTTTTATATTTAAATTTAAGGTGTATAATTGAATGAGTTTCCACATTTGTGTAAGTCATTACCACAATCAAGTTAATGAAAAATTTCCAAAATTTTTCTTATGTCCACTTTTTTTTTTTTTTCGGTGTGCGGGCCTCTCACTGTTGTGGCCTCTCCCGTTGCGGAGCACAGGCTCCGGACGCGCAAGCTCAGCGGCTATGGCTCACAGGCCAGGCCGCTCCGCGGCATGTGGGATCTTCCCAGACCGGGGCACGAACCCGCGTCCCCTAGCATCGGCAGGCGGACTCTCAACCACTGCGCCACCAGGGAAGCCCTCTCATGTCCACTTTTAATCTATCCCCCTATCTCACTCTCTGGCTGGGTATCCATGTGCACATAGTTGAGAACTTTTAATATTGTTCCACAGATTCTTAAGATTCTATTCATTTTTCTTTTTTTTTTGGTTGGTAAGTTTACTGTTTTATTTTTTTACAGTAGGTCCCTGTTGGTTATCTATTTTAAATATAGCAGTGTGTACATGTCAATCCCAAACTCCCAGTCTATCCCTCCCCCCGACCCTTCCCCCCTGGTAACCCTAAGTTTGTTGACTTAAAAAAAATGCACAATGTGAGAGTTGCAAGTTAAGTTTTATCTGGGGAAAATGAGGACTGCAGCCTGGGAGACAGTGTTTCAGGTAACTCTGAGAAACTGCTCCGAGGAGGCGAGGTGGGGGGAGCCAGGATATACAGGGGTTTTGCGATAAGGGCAGGTAGTCGGGAACATCAAAAGATTATTGTTAATTAAAGAAAACCAGACATCTCAAGTTGAGGAATTTAGCGCTTTTCTATGTATGGGAAGATGCAAGAGTCTGAGCTCACTGAAATAGTTCCTTTGATATGCACCTCAGCCATTTGGGGCCAGTATCCTGTATTTTCACATCCTGAGTTTCCTCAGGGCTCACTGCAGGGAGTGGCTGCAGTCTGACGGCTGCTAGAAGGCAGATATTCTTTTCAGCCCTGAGTTTCCTCAGGGCTCACCGGCTCATGTTGGAGGGTTGCAATCATTGATGACTGTGACATCCTTTGTGTATTGATATGGCAGGAAATATTCCATTTATAAATATTCTATTTATCAAGTTCATTCTCTAAGTCTGTGAGTCTGTTTCTGTTTTGTAAATAAGTTCATTTGTATCTTTTTTTTTTAGATTCCACATATAAGTGATATCATATGATATTTGTCTTTCTCTGTCTGACTTACTTCACTTAGTATGTTAATCTCCAGGTCCATCCATGTTGCTGCAAACGGCATTATTTCATTCTTTTTAATGGCTGAGTAATATTCCATTGTATTGTACCACAATACAATATATATGTACCACATCTTCTTTATCCATTTATCTGTCGATGGATATTTAGGTTGCTTCCAAGTCTTGGCTATTGTAAACAGTGCTACAATGAACATTGGGGTGCATGTATCCTTTTGAACCATGTTTTTCTCCAGATATATGCCTAAGAGTGGGATTGCTGGGTCACGTGGTAGCTTTAGCTTTAGTTTTTTTAAGGAAACTCCATACTGTTCTCCATAGTGGCTGTACCAATTTACATTCCCACCAACAGTGTAGGAGGGTTCCCTTTTCTCCACACCCTCTCCAGCACTTATTGTTTGTAGATTTTTTGATGATGGCCATTCTGACTGGTGTGAGGTGATATCTCATGGCAGTTTTGATTTGCATTTCTTGAATAATTAGTGATGTTGAGCATTTCTTCATGTGCCTCTTGGTCATTTGTATGTCTTCTTTGAAGAAATGTCTATTTAGGTCTTCTGCCTATTTTTTGATTGGGTTTGTTTTTTGGATATTGAGCACACAAGTTGTTTGTAAATTTTGGAGACTAATCCCTTGTCAGTTGCATCATTTGCGAATATTTTCTCCCATTCTGTGGGTTGTCTTTTCATTTTATTTGTGATTTCCTTTGCTGTGCAAAAGCTTTTGAGTTTAATTAGGTCCCATTTGTTTATTTTTGTTTTTATTTCCATTACTCTGGGAGATGGATCAAAAAAAGATATTGCAATTTATGTCAAAGAATGTTCTGCCTACGTTTTCCTCTAAGAGTTTTATATTATCCAGTCTTATATTTAGGACTTTAATCCATTTTGAGTTTATTTTTGTGTATGGTGTTAAAGAATGTTCTAGTTTCATCTTTTTTACATGTAGCAGTCCAGTTTTCCCAGCACCATTTATTGAAGAGACTGTCTTTTCTCCATTGTATAGTCTTGCCTGCTTTTTCATAGATTAATTGACCATAGGTGTATGGATTTATTTCTGGGCTTTCTATCCTGTTCTATTGATCTATAGTTCTGTTTTTTTTGCTACTACCATACTGTTTTGTATCATTTTGCCCCTCAAAGTATAGTCAGTGACTGTTCCTTCTATTAAGAAATGTGATCTTTTTGCTTGATTAATTATGTCACCTAAAACTTATGAGGCAGGTAAAAGTATCTTCCAGTCTGCCAGATCAGTGCTTCTGAACTGAATTGCACATACAGATTAACTGGAGGTCCTGATAAATTGCAGATTTTGATTTAATGGCTCTGGGAGGGGCCTGAAATGCTGCCTTCTTAACAAGCCCCAAGTGAAGCTTATCCCAGGACCCCCTTATGAGCAGCAAAATCTAGAGAATTAGAAACTGGACAAGTGTAAACATGAATAAATGTAAACAAGTATCAGAGAACTGTAGAAAAACTTAATTTTAAGTAGTGATATGTTTAGCCTGTTCAGAATAAAACCCAGGAGGGTCCCAGGGATTCCCAGCTCTGTTCCATTTGTGAGGAAAATGACCTTAAGGTTCTCATTTGTTTATTAGTACACCAATTTTCTTGTTCTCAAATTGCTATAATAATTTGCTATCAAGAAGCTTAGTGCATTTATTTTTTGCTGAATGAGGGCAAGTAAGGGTTACAGCTGCTAACCTGGAAAAATGCATTAGAGAATAAAGAGCTTGAAGAACTTATACTACTAAAAAAAAATAGAATTGAATGAGAATAAGGAAGATCAAATTGAAATAAAGAATGAGTCAGTAGGGTATAGACTGTTAAACCCTTGATGAGATTTCCCAGGTATTGGCACACTGGCAACTTGAAATAAGAAAAATAGAAGAAAAGGTCAATTTGAATCCTTAAAATGCTGTGGGAGGCTTGGAGTAAGAAATATTACATCATAGAGTCTGGTACTAAAATTTTTTAATTTATCTTATGGAAGAAAAAAGAGAGAGCAACTGACCAGAAGCAATAGGAAATGGAAGAAAGAGGTTTGTCTTCAATTATTTAAACAAGAGGAAATTCTATAAAGCTATTTAAAGGAATATTTATGAAATTTATATTAACAGAAAAAATATTCTATTAAAGACATTATGTATGATCAATTATTCATAATTAATATATAATGCCAACAAATTTCACAGGATATAAATATGAGAATAATTTAACTTAAAACAGAGTTGAGTACAACCTTCACTTCAAAAAAACAGAGAGGAGGGGGCAGATTAGTTAAATACAGGATAACAAACAAATATTTAAAAAGGCTGTGAAGTTATTTGGAAGCACATTTATAAAAAATATTAATGGCAATAAAAATGGTTGACATAATGTTTTCAAAAAGCAGGAGATATTTTTCTACCAAGAATATGGTAGACTGGATTTGCTGAACCCCCAATCTGCTATATAACATGTACTCATACCAGATAAAATGTACATGTCATTTTAAAAGGAGTACTGCTAACCTGTAAAGGAATTAAGGTAAACCTGATAGGCTAAACACGAGGATACTATATGAATCCAGAGAGATACGCAACCACCACAACCAGAGTCTTCTGCTTAAAGCCAGAACTCCAAAGGACTATAATTTCAGTGAAAGGGAAAATTAGGAAAAACCCCGCCTCTCAGAGGGGGCCAACTAGAAAAATTTTCTGCCCCAAACTTAATGCTAGGTTGAGAAGGAAGAATAACAAGTCTATCTTCACATGAATTTGTACTTTAAAATCTTACTACCTATATAATTTTTAAAAACTCAACTGAAAATTTATTTTATAGCTGTCCCTGGTTGGTGTTATCTCCAAGAACCTAGCCAAAACAAAAACAAAACAAGTTTGGAGAAATCCATATGTATCGCAGGTCTCAAAGAATTACCACTGACAAAATTCCATTAAATATGAAATTAAAAACAAGACTATCACAAAACTCATGAGGAAATAGGCATCATGAGCAGAAACATAGAATAGAATGATAAAGATTTCAGATATTAGAACTATTATATAACCATAAAAGTTATATTTAAGATGTTTAAAGAAATCAAAGAAGTGTTCCAGGAATATAAATTAGAAAAAAATATATCAAGCAGATTGGGAAATAATTTAAGAGAACTTTTAGAAATAAAAAATATTATAGAAATCAAAAACTTAAAGGACAGATTAAATACTAGATTAGAAACAGCCAAAGATAAAATAAGTGAATTAGAAGTTAGATGTGAAAAAATTATACTGGATATAGCAAAGGGAGGAAAGGAAAATGTGTATGTGAAACAGAGATTGAATTGAAACAGAGAGAGAAATAGGGTCGATATCTAATATGATCAACAAAAGAAAAATAGAATTAGGGAAAGATAATATCCATGGAAATAATATCTGAGGACTTTTCATAATTCAAATTTGTCAATGTTCAAGATGAAATAAAACACTTGAAAAATTTCCTAGCCTATTAAACATATTTAATTAGAAGCTAAAAATTCTTCCCACAAAAAGAGAACTAACATGTCCAGACATTTTTACTGGTGAGTTCTAACAAATGTTTTCAAGAAATGTATTATTTTTATCACACAAAAAGCAAAAAGTATTCCAGAATGGAAAAAGAAGGAACACTTCATTTAATGAGGCCACTACAATCTTGATACCAACATTATACAAGAAATGTACGATAGGGGCTTCCCTGGTGGCGCAGTGGTTGAGAGTCCACCTGCCACTGCCGGGGACACAGGTTCGTGCCCCAGTCTGGGAAGATCCCACATGCCGCGGAGCGGCTAGGCCCGTGAGCCATGGCTGCTGAGCCTGCACGTCCGGAGCCTGTGCTCCACAACCGGAGAGGCCACAACAGTGAGAGGCCTGCGTACCGCAAAAAAAAAAAGAAAAAAGAAAAAAAGAAATGTACAATAAAGGAAAATTATAATCAATTTCCTTCATGAAACTAAAGGCAAAAATTGTAAATTAGCAAATGAAGTCTAGCAATCTATGAAGAAAGATAACATAGTATGAAAACTGGGTTTATTCTATGAATGCAAGGACTTTTAACAATAGAAAAAAATCTATAAATGTAATTCACATTAACAAGTGAAATGAAGAAAAGCAAATCATCATTTCAGGAGATGCAGAAAGTAAATTCAATAAAATTAAATAATTAAGTTTGATGAATCTAGCAGACTAGAAATAGAAGAGCTTTTAGTGTCCACTTATAAATCAGAAACTCTTCTTGGTCTTTCAAGTAGAGGTGAGTTAATGGAGATAATTAATTACGCAGATGATGGAAGCCAAACCAGGCATGGTGAGTTAGCTACTTAAGAGCAGGAAACCAGCAGTTCCCCTAGGGCTAGAAGGATAACAGTAAGAGTGATCTCTGGTGGCCTCAGCCTGCAGCGGCTTGTAGCATTGTTTTGGTTCCCGGCCAGTGATTGAGGTCAGGTCACGGCAGTGAGAGCACCGAATCGTAGCCAGTAGACCAGTGGTCAGTGACAAGGCCCTGGCCCTATGGCTTTGCGGAAAAGGAATTCCCACAAAGACGGAAAGTAGTGAAACAAGTAAAGTATGTATTAGGAGAAAAAAGAAGTACAGTACATGTGGATAGACACACAGGTGGGCTCAGAGAGAGAGAGTCGTGCCCTCGTGGCAGTTTGAATCACTTTTATGGGGCATTTCTTCTGGGTTTCCTTTGACCAATCATTTTGATCTGCCTGGTTCAAAGTCCATATTTGGTATATCTCAAGATTTTCCCATGTGTGTGTGCACATCTCTTAGCCAAGATGGATTCTACTGAAGAGGCCTATGGGTAAGTGAGCATTAGTTGGCATCACTCCCCTTTTGGCCTCTAAGGAGCCCTTCTGCTCATGTGTAGTCGGGGAGGTCTCCTGACTTCGAGAATGAGGAATATGTGGTCTCTTACTTTCTATCTGGGAAGGGCCCAGCCTCCTCTCTCAATTGTCCTGTTATTCCCATCTCTGAGTAGCAGTCCACAAGGAATGAAGTCAAACCGTTTGCCCTGGGGGCCCATCTGTCTCCGGCCTCAGGAGGTATCATTATCAGAGACAGGAGACCAGAATCTCAGGCAGGTGCTAGAGCTGAGATCAGCACTGTCTACTGTAGTTGGCTCCATGAAAGTAGGGGCCATTTGTCAGGAGTTGGGCCCCCAGGAAAGAGACGAGCTTTGCAGGAGATACCATAGGAGACAGAGAGCTGATACCCTGGCTTCTTCCACTGCCTCTCACAGATGCCTGGAAATGTATTTTCCTGAAATACAAAACAGAGCAGGAGAGTAGATAGGAAGCAATCTGAGAACAAACTAGTTTGGGACCTAATAAATGATTGAATAGAGCAGGGAAGAGAGGGACTGGTCAAAGCAGGTGGCTTCACTGGTATTTCAATGTCCTAGTTTTGAAACTCAGAGGTGGATACATTATTGTTTTACTATGTATGTCAATATCTTATACCTATTTTATAAATATTATTTTATATATATTCAGTATTTAACTACTTTTCAAAACAGCTGTATACAAATTTGTATGTACAGTATAATCCCATTATTGTTGCACATACTTTTACATAATAGTATTTAAATACACAAATATGGAAATATACATGAACTTTGAAAGCTAGAATATGAACATGAGACAAAAATGCACCCCAAGTTATAGTTATGTTACAAGAATTGAATTTAAAAAGAAAGAAGCAAATTGCAAAAGAAAATATCACTCATTCTTAGAAGCTGTGCAAGAAATGTTCTGTGGCCATTCCAAATCCAGCTGCTACAAACTTAGGGAAGCATAACTGAACTATGGCTTAACTCAGAAAGCTTATATATTTAGTAACCATATTTATTCTGCCTCAGGAAATGATGTCTTAACAGAAGAGGGTTAATCTGCATGGAGTCTGTAAAAGGGAAGCTTGGATAGAATTAAGTTATGTATTTGTCCAAAATTATCTAGAGGCAAAGGACAGTTGGTCGACAGGAGTAAATCTCTGATTTTTTTTCTTTTGACATTAAGAGGTATAATATAAATCAGAGAAAAAAATACTGAAAGGGAATGTGCCAAGATTTTAATAGTGACTATTTCTGTCAATGATTTTGGTTTTACTCTTTACTATTTTCTATATATTTCTACTGTCTCTTAATGAGTATATAGTATTTAAAAAAATACAAAAACAGCAATGAGTAATGCACTAAAATAATTTTTTAAAAAAATTGTGACCTTTGCCATTGTCTTAGTCTGCTGGGCTGCTATAACAAATTGCCACAAACTGGGTGGTTTATAAACAACAGAAATTTGTTTCTCACAGTTCTCACAGTTCTAGAAATCCAAGATCAAGGCACCGGTATATCTGGTATCTGGTGAGAGTCCACTTGCTAGTTTACAGCCAGCTGTCTTTTCACATGTCCTTACATGGCAGAAAGGGGGAGGGATCTCCCTGGCGTCTCTTTCATAAGGGAACTGATCCCATTCCTGAGGGCTCTGTCTTCATTCCCTAATCATCTCCCAAAGCCCCATCTCTCTATACCATCACCTTGGGGGTTACGATTTCAACACGTAAGTTTTGGAAGATACAAACATTCAGACCATAGCAGCAATGTTTATAAGCCAATCACGAAAGGGAGAGACACAGGTAGAAAGGGGGGCAATCAATCTCCCAATTTGCTCAGGAATGAGGGGTTTTTTGGATGTGGAACCTTGTTGCTAAAATCAAGACAGTACTGGACACAACAGGAATTCACTTTTCAACTGTGAATTTTTTTATGTTGGTCTAGAGACCTGACTGTTCTGATGAATAGAGCGAGAAGATGTAATATCCCTGGAAAGACAGTTGAAATCTTCCCATTACCTGCCCTATTAAATATTGATACTCTGCATCCTTGTGAGAAAATATCTTATACTTTGAAAGATAATGTCTTAGTTAATTAGCTGAGAGCAAAGCCCTTGGAGATTGTGACGTAAGAATGGTTCCTAGATAGAGAAAAAGGGGAAGTTGATAAAAGAAATTAAGAGGAGGCCATGGAAGAAATTTTCTAATCTCACTAATTTTCCTAGACCCTATGTTGCAGAGTGAAAATATGTTTTCAAGAGGTAGACTTCTAGTAATGAACTCTAACAGAAATTTTCAAACCAAGTTTCAAAAAGCAGAATATGTGTCCATATAGTTGTTGTACTTTATTTCCCTTTGTCTGTCATTATCCTGTGGTTAGGTACATACTCGGGATCTCTTTGGGAAAAAGGAACATTATATTTGACAAGACAGGACTTGGATTTTCTTAAGTATCTCGGTCCTATAGGGTGGTTCTCAACCTTGGCTCCTCATTAGTGTCATTTGGGAAAATTTTTAAATATCCCAATGCCCAGTCACACTTTAGAATTTGGGAGTAGGACAAGCATCATTATTTTTTAAAGCTTTCAGACCCAAGAACCATTAATCTTATAACAGTGCAATTCCTATGAAGAACACAGATATTGTGAGTAGATTTGTTACAACTGTGTTATCACTAGGCCAGATCAGTCTATAGGAATTTATCAGTGGTAAGGACTTGAGTTAAATTTAAGAGAAGTATCATTAATGCAAGAGTGGTGTTTGGTCCTGTTTGAGGCCTAAGGCATATGTGTGGGCATAATAGAATCATGTTTAGAGCTTTAAAAAAGGGCCCTGGCCTCACACTGTCCCAATTAAATCCAAATCTCTACCTGATTGTGTCCAGAGTATTAGTATAAAGAAATAGCGATTCTGCTGCACAGCCAGGGTTAAGATCCAGCGTTCAAAACAATCATTATGTGAAACACCTGTTTCAGAAGAGCTACTTTCCAGACTTTGAATTCAGAGGAGACAAGGCAAGCAACAAAACAATCAAGCCAAAGGTCTCGAAAAGCTAGTAGATAATAGGGTGTCAATTTAAATTAATTCAGTTATTTGGTTAAGATTGCTGGAGTAAAATTTCACTTAAATTCCAGTTGGCCAAATAGAATGAAAATATTGAGTGTCCTTTTATAGAAACAATACTGTGTTTTTCTGAGTGCTTTGAAAGAGGCTGGAAGTGTTAGATATGAAGTACATCCATTTGTTAAATGGGCAAACGTTCTGTTTTATTTTATTTACGTAATGTGAAATGTTTGGCCACCTGGAGCAGTGCCTGAAAGTGGATGTAAAACGGAAAATATAGTCAGTGAGACCGATTAATAACCATGGGCAGAAAAATAGGCCAAGTGGAAAAACTTATTCATGTAATTGCTTCATTTTGCTGACTGCAAAAGAATTTGTTTGGGAAGTGATTTCAGCTATTTAACTTTGTAGATTGATAGATCAGAGAAAGGTCTTTAAAAATGACTTTACACAATTTTGCTCATAACATGAAATTAGTTTGACCCAAGAGATATATGCCACTTTTTGTATCTACCTTATAAGACCTCCGTCCTGAAAAAATAATTATTGTACAACATAAACAGACTTTGTGAAAGGAAAGTTAGGAAGATAGCAGAGTACTTTCCTAAAAATCGTGGTTTAAAAATTATCAAATTTTAAAAAGACATTTTTCCTTATTTATACACAAAAATAAATGGGAGAAAACAGAAAAACAGCCATAATTTCATGTACCTGATAACTCATGTTGACATAAAAATATAATTCATGCACCAGATAAGAAAATCCAAGAGTTAAATTAAGGTAAAAATAAAATATAAAATTCTTCTTCTCTAGTCTTCCACCACCATACATCTAGAACTTTCCCTGCAGATAGCTGTTAACAATTTCTTGCCTTTCTAAAAATGATTTTAACACATATCCCCCAGTATAGAATATATATCTTAAATAAGTTATAGAAAATATAACTATCTTTCAGAATTACACAAAAAGATGCTCAGAACCTAGGCTTTGTGCTTTTCCCCCAGCTTTACTGAGATAGAATTGACAACATTATGTAACTTTAAGATGTACAGTAAGATGATTTGATATACATATACATTGGAAAATGATTACCTAGGCTTTGTGTTTTTACTTAATAATTTATCTTCAAGATATTCTTACTTTTAACAATTGCATTGTATGAACACTTCATTTAAACCCTCTGCTACCAACAACATTAATGACCAATCTTGGTTTATGTACCTTTGCAAGATTATCTATGTGATAAATTCCTGTCAGTGAAATTGCTGGATACAAATTTAACATTTTTTGTTGCTGAGTGTTGGTGCTCAAGAAGTATCATACCAGATTTAAGAAAAATATTCTGGCTCCTTGGACTGTATTCTCTACTTTTCATCATATTATTATCAGCACCAGGATGTTAGGACTCTTTCTCAGAGAGTAAGAGAAAGATCAAGGAAAGTGAGAAGTAATGAAACTAGATTCAGTTCATCTCTGGCTTGTCAGCAGCTTTCATGAAAGATTTGTTTGTTGAAGAAGTTGAACCCATTAGCTTAAACAGGGATTCACTCTGTTAGCTCTAACAGAGCATGGACAGCTAAAAGTTCATTGGAAATTAATTGAAAATAATGCAGTGCTGTGAGATGGAGGAACATGATTTACAGGAAATTATACCAAGTGCTCTGAATTAGCCAAGGGTAAACAAATGCAAACCACCATTCAATAAAGGTTACTATAAGCTGATAAAACAATTCAAAGTATAAGAATAGAAGATTGGTAAGAATGAGTGAATTTACAGAGACAAATAGCAAAGATGTAAAATACTGGAAAGAACAGTGAGTGGATGCATGAGTTGATGATATGGTTTCACAGGAGAGACCTATTCATTTATGAAGAAATTTCAATCTTCAAAACACTACCATCTCACCAGTAAGAATGCCATGAACTCACTATTAAGATTTGCATTTATGTGTTTTTTTGTTTGTTTGTTTCGCTTTATTTTGGGGTTTTTTTCTTTTTGTTTTTGGAGGGGGCTGATGATGTTCTCACTTTATACTGTTTGCCTCTAGAGTTTAGAGACAGGGTCAGTAACCAATAAAGACAGTAGGTGTCTTTATTTTGTTGTTGTTTCTTTGGGGTTTTTTTTGTGGTACGCGGGCCTCTCACTGTTGTGGCCTCTCCCGTTGCGGAACACCCGCTCCGGATGCGCAGGCTCAGCGGCCATGGCTCACGGGCCCATCCGCTCCATGGCATGTGGGATCTTCCTGGACAGGGGCATGAACCTGTGTCCCCTGCATCGGCAGGTGGACTCTCAACCACTGCGCCACCAGGGAAGCCCTAAAGTGGTCTGTTTTTAAGTGTTACTACTCTTTCATTTTTTTCTCTCTCTCTCCAAAATCTTTGGCAGATTAATTGGGCACAAAAATCAGTCATTCTGTGAACATTCTAGGACAGTGGTTCTCAAAGTAGTCCTTGGTCCAGTGTTATCAGCATTACCTGGGAACTTGTGAGAAATGCAAATTCTTGGGCTTTATGTACTAAAGCACTTATTGCCAACTGAGTGTCAAGGAATCTGTATTTTAGTAAGCCTTCCTTCCAGGTGATTCTCCTGCACACTCAAGTTGAATCACTGTTGCAGCAGTAACTAATGAAGACCGTTTTGCATGGCTTGTAAAATGGAGAGTTCTAACTTTTGAGAGGGTTTTGCTAGGTTTGTCTAAACCAAGCTTTTGGTGAGCCTGAGTACGTTTTGTAGTGGGAATTGTTGCTTTTGACTTGTCTGAAGTGGCATCTCCTTCTGAAAACTCTAAAGCGTTTGGAGTGTATAACTTTCTCCTTTCTCTCAAAAGAAAACAGGAAAATCTCACAGAAATATAAAAATGAGTCAAAATAAGATGTGAGGGATATTCAGTATGCCAACAATAAGGTATGACTAAATCTCAACAATTATGTCCCTAACTTGACCCACCATCTGACTGGATGAGGACTATAAACAAACAGCACATAAAGGTACACAATCAAATAGGGAGAAAATCATCACTGGCCCAGAATTTGATAGTGACCTTCTGTTGTGTGATATAAATATCTTTTAGACAAATTCTTATATATTTTACCATCTTTGGAGAAAATTAATAAATTAGGGTAAACAATCTCTTAAATTTAATGAAGCTCCTGTTTTCATTGGCATATCTATATAAACTAACTTGCTGACCTGTGTACAGCTCAGAGGAAATAATACAGAGGTTTAGTTTTGAGTTGAATTAATGGACTTCACTGCTATGTGAGATGAGAAAAAGCAAAGGAAGGCAGGTCGGTAAAAGGAATCAAATAATGTTAAGGACTTTGGTACTTTAAAACAAAATTTGAAGGGTTTTACTATTGAATTAAAATGAAGCTTACTAATATTTCTAATCACGGGAAATTCTTGAATAAATGCATATGGCTTGATAGTTTTGTTCTAAATAAATCATATGTTTTCTTCCTGTTTTTATCACAATGTTAGAATTAATGTTAGCATTTTTTTCTAATTTATAACATACCCTAATTAATCAGAAGTCTCTAAATGTCCCATGTTGGTTTTATGGTTCAACTAAATTGAATTATAGTAAGTACTGTCTTTTAAAAAGTTTTATTCCTGGAACTTGAGGTAGGGCTACAAATCATTACGTTGTTTAGGCAAAATTACACACTCTGGGAAAAACTTTTCAAATTTCATACCTAACAAAATTTTAACATACATTTTTGTTTCTCTGTAATGGGTCAGCATAAATTGAATTTTAATATACCACTTAACTTTAAGAACTTGGATTAATATTACATTGAGATAATTAACAAATAATCTCTGGATACTCAAGCAAAATTTTTAATATATCCCTGTCCCTTATTTTTATATGTTATAGAATGACTATCAGATAAAAGAATTAACAGTATGTACAAATATTTTTAACTCCTATTGGTGCACCCATTTTTTCTATTTTAAGAAATCAAGTCAGTGTGAATGTAGGCAAAGCACATGCAAGATAATGTGTTTTTGTTTATCAAGGCAAAAAGGGAGTAACTTTTTAAAAATAGTAAAATTGCTATGGTTTGCCATAATACCAAATTAGACTTTAAAATACAAATCTGAGGGTATATAACAATTGTAGAATATCTGTGGCAAGTAAACTTTATTCACTATATAGTTCATGATACTTGCATATAATGAATTTAAATGAGCAATACAATGTTTACAATGTTTTGACTAAATTGTTTTAATTTAATGAGTTTATATATAAAATGTAAAAGGGCTTTTGAATCTCTTATTGCAAAATCTTATATAGATGATCTAAGAAAAGTAATAATATTTGGGTTTTCTTTTTCATAAAATGATAAATCAATGTTTGTATACTAGCATGCTCTTCATAAAAATAGTAAAGTTACTCTCTTCCAGATAGCAAAGGTTCTTCATTTAGTCAAGACACTCAACATTTTTGCTTCAGTTATGTATTTGAATACTCTTTAACAAAATCTCATTTTTAATAACCATTTTGTCTCACTGTTTCTAATGATCAGTGTTTCTTATTGTGGTGCTTTTTTTATGCCTTTTATTATTCATTGTCCTTAGGTGCTTAAAACTTACGCTCATATTTATATCCTCTGATATATTTATTTTTGTGGTAAAGCAGTCATGTTTCCATATAAGAGTGAGGTGAAGAGTGGTGAATCAACTTTAAATAACAACACGACCATTCTCCTCTGATGTCATTTTGGTCATTATAAAAAGGAGTTAAGAAAGCCTTAATTACTCTGCCCTATTTGGAGAACATTAAGCTGATGAATGTGTGATGCATTTAACATAGATATAGAAAAATTTTCTGCATCCATTATGTAACTAACTTCTAATGTTCAGATTGCTTTGGCATAATACAGATTATTTTCTGCCATTAACTAGAAAGTAAAAATTTACAAGTCAGAAAATTATGTCTTAAATTCTGAAAGACACCAACAAAGGATATCTTTATGTTGACTATTTATGATTGTTGATTTGGAAATTAACTTCTTAAAAACTTTGAGATTTAATATACCAAGGCTATGAGAATTCTATCTGATAACTTATGCAGTGTAAGTTGTTACATATTGAAAATTCATTGTTCATAAAAAATTGTGTTCAGAACTGTCTTGTCTTCCTGCTCCCAGAAAATAGCTTCAGTTCTTAGTCACATTGAAGAATCGAGGTCTAATGTAATTCTTACCTGCAGGCTAGAGAAAACCTAGAATCAAAGCTTCTATGACTAATCCTTGGGTAACAAGTCTCATGTGAATAAAATGAATGAACATTTTCTGACCTCTTCTGTACTTTAACTTGTAAAGATCATTGGACACTATAGTTACAAAACTCAAAACCTCAGGGGCCAAAGGGGAAGCTCTTGATTTCCTGATTAGTTTAGGATAATTGGCTTTCCGCATCATTTGCACATCAACTGTTATCTGAAGACATTTTTTTCTTTGAAGTGTCCCATCACCTGCTGTCTGTCTTCTGACAGACAGAAGCCCCATATCTCAGTACAGTCTAAGGCAGGGACACATTTACATGAACTTTCCCACTAATTGACAATGGGAAAGCCCAGTCTCACAAACCCCTTGGGGGAGTGGTCGGTAGCTACTGGTCAAGGTTTCCACAACCTCTGCTGGAAAATCACGGGTAGTGCCACCTGGGCCGCAATCAAACTTAAGGCTTCAGAAGATGAATTTACTTAATTCTGCCCTTCACAGGACAGCTCCCAACTTAAGCACCAGTACCTGATCCCCGGACAGAGATTCAAGGGGAAGGCGGGCGCAGGGGTGTAATAGGCTGGGGTGGCGTTGTAGGGGGCTAGCAAAAATTCTTGTCCTTTTAGGAGATGTGCTTTCCCAGAGTGGCACCACTGCAGCTGGGATGCTGAACTAAGTTGGGAGCCCACCTGGGGTTACCTGATGGCAGGGCTCTTGACTCTGCAACCTCTATTGTTGACACTCTTTTTGATACTACTTTTCCAAAATTTAACCCTCCAACTGAAAATAGCAGACTATTAAGTTTTTTTTTTTTTTTTTTAAGAAGATGTTGCAGGTAGGAGTTTATTTATTTATTTTTGGCTGTGTTGGGTCTTCGTTTCTGTGCGAGGGCTTTCTCTAGTTGTGGCAAGTGGGGGCCACTCTTCATCACGGTGTGCAGGCCTCGCATTATCGCGGCCTCTCTTGTTGTGTAGCACAGGCTCCAGACGCACAGGATCAGTAGTTGTGGCTCACGGGCCTAGTTGCTCCGCGGCATGTGGGATCCTCCCATACCAGGGCTCGAACCTGTGTCCCCTGTATTAGCAGGCAGATTCTCAACCACTGCGCCACCAGGCAAGCCCAAGATTTTTTTTATGAATACAATATCTCTAGGTTTCCTAGATGACCACTGGGCAACCCCAGAGATCTGCTTTCTAGCCATATACAAGAAGAAATAAGAAATAAAGGTGATATTTTTCATTCTCCAGATTCTTAATTAGCTCAACACTCCCAGTGGGAGTCGTTCTGCTTTTCAAGCCCACAATATAAGAACACCTAACAAGTAAAAATAGTCCTAGATTAATTAAACACAATAATTATTTATAATTACTGTGGCTACATTGCAACAATTATGTACTTTTCAGGTTGGATTGAGGCATATTTATGGTCATGTACAAAGACTGGTATAATAACTGTCCACAAATTAATTTTTTTAAAATAACCTTATCAACTGGTGACAGTAATAATATATACTTTATGGGGTAAATTAAAGGCCCTAGAGATGTATTAGAATTCTCTTATTTTCCTTAATATGCTTGTTCTTTTATGGCATTCACTGATAAAAGTTTTATTAAATGAATTTGTATTATACCTCAAAAGAGAATTTCATTCTCCTTCATTGTGAAGTTGTTTACTATGACGCAAAATAAACCAGACTTTTTGGTCTTGTTATCAACATCTTCTTTCTCTTTAAAACAAAGGCCTCTAGAAGCAATGTCAAAAGAGCTTCAGTAAGAACTGTACCAGACACGGTAGATACTCTTGATACCACAGGAAACTGACTCATGGATATCAGCCTCCCAAATGAGCTGACCTTGTTCTCACAAACAATATTCTAACTATACCAAGTGAATGAGTCAGGACTTCCAAGTCTTTTATGTAGAAGCAGGTGAATTCATGAAGGTAGACTGCACAGCTCAAGACCAGTAAAAGAAGAAGTAATTGCTTAGGACTAAAGGGACTTAATAAAGTGATTTAGTTGGGGTTAATCTAATTTTTTATTTTAATGAACACGAGAGAACCCCTTTTTTTCTTCTGAATCTATTTCTAACCCTCAATTTAAGATTAAATTGTGTAAAAACTAAATGGAACACTCCGAATTGGAATTCTCAGTGTTGAGAAAAATATACCTTATGAAAATTCTTTATATAGAATTGAAACTAATAAGTTTCCAAGAAAAAATACAGTTAATGATTTTGTAAAATCTTATGCTACATTTGGCTTTCTCTATTAAAACACTCATGAAATTAGTTGTAATGGTTAAACATTATACAAAATTACTTCCCCCCCCTCCAAAGTTACTTTTAATAAAGACCTTTACTTTTCATGACAATGTAGTTATTTGTATTGGTTCAGTAAGAACTGGTTTTCTTTTTTACCTGAATATAATTGGAAAAATCAAATGTTTACCATTACCATGCTACAAATTCCATTTAATTAGACAAGACAGACCCAGTAATAAAAACATGTTCTATGTTTTGCATGCAGAAGTGATGCCTACAGCATCCTTCAGGAACCTGATCTGGTACTTGCTCTATGGACTAGGGAACTCAGCCTTGGAGGTGGAAAAGGATGCCACTTCTTGACAGGACAAGGACAGTAAGAAAATTGAGTATCTTTTATAAAAAGGACACCCTTAAAATTATAAGTACTGTAGACAGAATCAGGTAGAATGAATTGGATGGATTAGTCTGCTCTCAACTGAACTAGTAAGCACATAGAAATAAATTAAAACCATAGGGCCTGGGCTTCCCTGGTGGCGCAGTGGTTGAGAGTCCGCCTGCCGATGCAGGGGACATGGGTTCGTGCCCCGGTCCGGGAGGATGCCACATGCCGCGGAGCGGCTGGGCCTGTGAGCCATGGCCGCTGAGCCTGCGCGTCCGGAGCCTGTGCTCCGCAACGGGAGAGGCCACAACAGTGAGAGCCCCGCGTACCGCAAAAAAACCCAAAACCAAAAACAAAAAACAAACCATAGGGCCTTACAAACCTACAGATAGAAGTAAACTCTTGAATCTTAGTATCATATTGTTCCATTAAAAAACCATACAAAGAGATAATTACATATTAATCAACATTTCTTGTTACATCTATGCAAATAAAATGAGTCAAAGTAAAATATAAAATCAATAATACTGATTGAGAAAATGTTAAGCAAATGTAGGTAGGCAAATGTGTCCTATGGGCAGGAAACATGACCACAGGAAGGACTGTAAAAGCAGAAGTGACACCTGGCACTGCCACCATTGTAAGCACATGTACCACATCCCACCACTGAAGAAAGAAAAAAAAAAAAACCCTCACACTTCACTCTGATATAAATAAAAAATAAAAGGAGGCTCTGTCTGTCTGGTTCTATCTAGTCCCCCAAATAAATAAAACTTTGAGTATTTTCTTTAAATTGCTAACTCAATAAAAATGACTTTATTGTCGACAAGGCAATTGTCTGAAGGTATATCATGAACTTTGTGAGTATGGTAACCATGATAAAATTGCTGTTTGCCACCATGAACACACTTGACAGTCTTTATAATATTGTTTGTTTACTTTAAAAGACTGGTCCTGTTTTTTATTTTGTTGGGCTACTTCTTCTGAAGTTGACTTCCTCATATTTCTTTGCAAGCAAATGCCACCTTCGTTTTTCCATATGCTTTTGTTTCTGAGCCTTCCTTTCATGCTCCATACACAAATCAGTAGGTGATGGAACCTGCAGCTATATTTGGGATTTTATGCTTCACTGTTCACTTTCAAAGGAAGAGAATATTTTTGTTCTAGGCTTCTTAACAAAAGACCTGAAATTCACCCAGAACCAATAAATGTCCTTTATATTCACCTTTGGCAAGAAGGCTTTAAGTATTTCTAGCTCATTACTTCAGAACTCAATAGTATTTCACCCTTGCTGCTAATCCTGACCTCATCTATGTTCTTATGTTGTCTTATGCCCCTATAATTGATTCAGTGACTCAGTAATAGGCTTAATTTCTTAACAATTTAGGCCATGCATCAGTCTTGCTATCTCTCAGCCATTTTCCTCAATAGTTTTGTACCACACCTCTGCCTGTCTGCCTTCTATTTACTAACACAGTTCCCCAAGTTGATTTATCCACTCTTTGAAATACCTAATTTTTGGTCCTGCACTGACAGCTTGCCTGGGTTTGCACTGGTTTTTGGTTGTTACCATCTACAGGTTCTGAAAATATCATCTAGACTGTACATCACCTCCAGCCAGGCCTGTTCTCCCAGAATCTGCCTTAAATGAGCAGATTTTGTTTCAAGTTCCATCTTCTCCCCATCTACTCCATTTCATGACAGTTAGAGAAGCCATGCACTAATGTAGGACAAGCAGTGATTTAGCAGAGAAAAATGTTACTTCAGGGTGAGTTCGGGGAAAGCACTTTGATGGAGAGTCAGCTAAGATCAGTTCTGATAATAGGTAATCTGTAGAGCATGTAGGTGATGGAATGATGAAATGGAAGATGAAGTAGATACATATGGACATTCCAGATAGAAACAATGTAAGCAAAAATGTGACGACAAGAAATGAAATGGCTTTGACGAAGACAAGGAAATAATTCAGATTCTTCAGATCATCAGTGTTGGGGGGAGCTGGGCTTATGGAAATCAATGGTTAATGTATCAGAACATGGGCGCTGTTGGGAAATGGGACACAAACTGGGTGACTCATGTATAAGGTGACCATTCAACAGGGGGAGTGGCTTCTCAGTTGTAAACATGGCTGAATGTCACTGAACGTTAAGGCCACCTTCAGTTAAAACCTTACTGAAATTATATTGACCTCTGATGACCTTCAGAGAACACCAGTTGGATGGATTGATGGTAAGAGAAATTTGAGAGGGCAATAGAGCAAATCTGAGCATGAATCCCTACTATATAATTTATCTAAGCCTTCAGCTTGATCCAGTGATTTGTTTGTTCTGACTGTGGTCAAAACACTATGTACAACCCTATTGGAACAATAAATCCAGTCATAATAAATGACAAGGGGCATTCAAGCGGAGGCAAGAAGCAAAATATTTTACAAGTGTAAAGATCCACTGTGTTAGGTCTTGTCCTTCCAACAAGCTTCTCCAATATTTTCATGTTGCCGACCCACCTGCCTACCCTCCAGCTGGACAGACTCCTTCTATTTGCTAATTCCCCTGATAGTGATTACCTGATTCTCTGTTCCCCAAATTGATTCGTCCTGTTCATTCAGAAATGTCATTTTTAGGCTACTAATAATACTTACATATAAAACAAGCTGAGTTTTTATCAAATAAAAGATTAAAATCAGGGAGTAATAAATAATGAAATTAGATAGTTTTCTTTCTTGGGTATTAGTTAAGTACAACATTATAGAGCCCTGAAGAAATAACGACTATATTACAAAAGAATATAAAAATAGTTGGAGCCCAGAAGCCATGTCTACCAGCTAATTCAGTGATTTGGCTGGTTTTTTTTTCATCTGAATGGTAGTAGTCTTTTTAAAAAAGGCTTTTAATTTATATCACAGGGGAAAAAGAGCTGAGTACATATTAGAGAAATCTGACGGCAATCATCTCAAATTTCAGTTTCTATTTTCTGTAAATTAACTGTCGTTTTTGTAAACAACTCCTTAATGTCTTTGTAAAGTCTTTTTAATCCTACTGACTTAGCTATTGTATCAAATAAATAGCCAATTCCATTGGGGAAGGATTAGGGGCTCATAAGTGAGAATCAATATTTCATTTGGATAACAGCTAAAACAAATCCCAACTGTCAAAATAAAGGCGAGATTAAAGCCATGATAATAACTTAGAAGACAGAGTGAGGGAGAAGTGTGAACTAAGGGAAATGACTCAACACATTCAGCCACATAAAACTGTGGCCTCTATTCATTCTGAGAGCTGTTGTGCTACCTGCCTGCCACCCAACTAAAGTATATAAACAAAACACCCAAGGAGGATCGTGATGGCATGTGGTCAAATGCTTTCTGTGCAATGGATCGATTTCCACATCCATTATTTTATTAGTTGGACTGTGCTATGGAAATCTTTATTATTCCTGAGAAGCAACGTAGTTGAAATGAAAAGAGCATTGAACTTTCAGCCAGAGACCTGAGTTCTGTTTAGTTCAGGATTTGTCACCTACTTGTTATGTGATTTTAAACAAATGGCTTAATTTCTCTCTTTTTTAACCACTTCTGTAAAGTTCCCTGCTTTCCTTCGGGGGTTGTATTAAGAATCAATCCTTGGTGAGATGAAGACAACATGGTCTAAATGATAAATGTGTCTAAAAGCAACTGGTAAATTACCTAAACAGGTAGAACAACACACTCTAGAGGGAGGTGGGCTGCATGAGAACGTGTGAAGAGTGGAAATCCCACTGAGGTCTTTCATTTCTTCATCGTTCTACACACACTGAGCACCTGCAGGTGGCAGGAGCAGTGCAAGATGCTAAGAATACCCAGGTGAAAAATACCACTTCTGGTCCTACTGGTTCTGCAGGCTTATGGAACAGACCTGAAGCTGTATTTTTCCTCCCTGTCCCTTCTGACTCAGGCTGAGAAAAAAAATAACAAAGCAAAAAGTGCTGCATGTTTGGCAGAAAAGGAAGTAACTGATTTCTAGAAAAAAGAATTATGTGTAGGGGCTTCCCTGGTGGCGCAGTAGTTAAGAATCCGCCTGCCAATGCAGGGGACACGTGTTCAAGCCCTGGTCCGGGAAGATCCCACATGCCGTGGAGCAACTAAGCCCACGCGCCACAACTACTGAGCCTGCGCTCTAGAGCTCGCGAGCCACAACTACTGAAGCCCATGCACCTAGAGTCCATGCTCGGCAATGAGAGAAGCCATCGAAATGAGAAGCCATGCACCGCAACGAAGACCAGCCTCTGCTCAACGCAACTAGAGAAAGCTCGTGCAGCAATGAAGACCCAACACAGCTAAAAATAAATAAATTTATATATATAAGAAAAAGAATTATGTGTAGACTAGAAAGGGGCACCCCAGAGAAGAAAAAAGAGACAGTGTGTGAAAAGGTTTAGGAAACACTGAGATGCCACAGAAAGGTAATGTGTGGTCTATCTAGGAGTATCCGGGCTCTTACGCTTTTGTTGTTGAAGTGAACCTCCTTCACCCAGATTGTTGTCATTGCTCTTTGCAGGAGGTCCTTGGTGGGTTGGTTTGGGAGGAAGTATACCCTTCCTTTACTCATCCAGCTCCCCTCCACCCCAAGTGCTGTTTATTAAGATAATATTTTAAAAGGATATCTATTATGCACATTTTTAATGCTTCCACAGAGAACTGAAGGCGAATATTACCATGATAATAGAGCATATAACAAGGTGAGAAAGCATTAAAGAAAATGCAGTGTAGGATTCTGTGCTGTTACCTGAGGGCCTAGAGTAAGGAGGTGCAGTCACAGGTGCATCCCAAGGTGTGGCTGATACGATTAGAAGTTAGTGCTCAGGAGTGGCTTTTAAACTATAGGCAAATGAGAAGATAGATGTGAAAGTCACTACAAAGGCAATAGTATTATGCAAATATAAACTATGACTACTAAAATGTATGATGAATTGAGGTGTCATGAGAAGAGTTCCAGCGTTGGACCGGGAATCAGGAAACATGGGTTTCTGGTTTCTCATCATTAGAATGAAGGAGTTAGATTTACAATCCCCAAGGGTCCCTTGTAGGCTCTGTGGGCTCTAAGTAACTGGTGAAAACAAAGTAAGAGGGACATAGGCCAGTTTCAAACCAAAAAATAAAATGGGAAGTTAAAGAAATAAATTGGCTACTCTGCCCAAAACAAATGACTGTTATTTTTTTTTTTAAGCCACATGAGACTGTGTAGTGCAGTGAATGAAATGAGACCAAAAACAAAGAAAATAGATTTCTGTTGATAGAGGTGGTGTGAAGGAAGACAGGTAATATGGCTGCAAATGAAACTATATGCATAAAGAAGAAAGCACCTAAACCATAGCTCTTTTTAGTAAAGAAGTTTTATCTAAGTCTAGCAGTGGAAAGGTAGAAAGAGGAAAAGAATATATGGATACATCAGTAGAGGAAAGCAACAGAGGAAAAGGCTCAAAGAAATCAAGTTAATAGGCCCAATGAAATGGACCATTATGCCTGGAAGAACTAGGAGGATAGGGGCAGCGCAATAACAATAAGCCTTGAGACAAATGGAAGAAGCAGAAAGAGAGAAACTGAAGGGCGTGGAGAGAAAAGCAAATTATTATTATTATTACTACTACTACTCCTCAGTATTTTCCATGCACCAAGATAATTTACATTTATCTCTTGAGAATGTGCTGCTTTCTTTTGAGAGGAGAACATGACAATTTCTAATAGGGATACTCTTAAGGGAAATATGAAAAGTTATCTGAGGATAATTTCCCTGCATCTAGAAGTTATTCAAAGGAGATTTTAGTTGCATCTCAGGGAGAAGAACATAAGGTGAAAGTGCATGTATTTGTGTATATGTGCTTACAGTTTGGATTGTAATATGAAAAAAGAAAACAGAAAGAAAAGCAAGAAGCAAGTCAATAACAAATACCAATACATTTGGATAATATTGTGATGGCTACACTACATTTTCAGAAATGTGATCTCAACTGAACTTCAAAACTGCCTTGTAGGGCTTCCCTGGTGGCACAGTGGTTGAGAGTCCACCTGCCGATGCAGGGGACACGGGTTCGTGCCCCGGTCCAGGAAGATCCCACATGCCGCCGAGCGGCTGGGCCCGTGAGCCATGGCCGCTAAGCCTGCGCGTCCGGAGCCTGTGCTCCGCAATGGGAGAGGCCATAACAGTGAGAGGCCCGCGTACCACAAAAAAAACCAAAACCAAAAACCAAAACAAAACTGCCTTGTGATGGAAGATGGCACCTTTCCTGATAATGTCAAAATTCATTTCTCAAAACCTGAATAACTGGCAGGAGCACATAAAAGATGAACAAATTCTATTAGAAATGGGAATGCATTTAAAATATAGGACATAACTTTAAAATATTTAAAAATTTTATTGTTGCACAACTAATACTTATTCATTGTAGTAAAAAATTAGAAAATACTAAAAAGAAGAGATTAATCACCTATAAACTCACCATCCATACTATGGGAATTTTCAAAAATATATAAAAGTAGAGAGCGAGTATGATGAATCCCCTGTACCCATCACCCATGTTTAATAATGATCAACATCCTGTCAATCTTGTTATCTATCGCCCCATCCCATTCCAAAGCATACAGTTTGACAAGCAGGGCTGGAATATTTTAAATCAAATTTCACCTATCGTAACACTTCACCAGAAAATACTTCAGTGTGCATCTATAACAGACAGGCTTTAAAAAATATATAGCTACAATGCCATTATCACGCATAACAAAGTTAATTACTCCTTAATATAATTTCCACGATTTTCTCAAAAATGTATTTTAACAGTTGTCTTTGTGTGCTTGTTTGCAAATGAGGATACAAGAATTTTGTAACAAACCAAATTTTTAAGTCTTTAATCGTTTCTCCTTCCACTTATTTTTATGACATGTATGGTTGAAGAAATTAGGTCCATTGTTTTGAAGAATTTCCCACATTTTGGATTTGGTTGATTGCTTCCTTTGTGTTGTCATTTGACTTACTCTGTTCCTCTTTCCTTAAAACTTTTTTGCAATTTGGTAGTTAGATTTAGACATTGGTGTATAAATTTATTATATACACATTATTTCTATAACAATAAGATGTTCTCACTCTAGTTTTTGTAACTTGCTTTCACACTTCATATATCGTATATATAAAAGAAAGGTAACACTGGTGAGGAAACCATTGATCCTTTTTAACTTTTAAAATTTTGGAGAATAATGAAACAATTTAAAATATGATAAAAGTTTTAAGAGAAAAATTGATCAAAAGATATTAAAATAATAAATTTTCAAAATTACAGAATGCAACTGAATGATCTAAGAAATAGAAAAAAACAAAAGGCAGAGAAAGTAAAAATCAGAATAATGGAGGTTAGGTGGGAAAAGAGGAAATACAAAGAAGAAAAGAAGCACTACAATGAAACTAAAAAATGTTACAGCTGTGAGGGTCCTGAGGTAGGATGTGTCTTTTCTGTCTGCCAAACATATTACCGTAGATTGTTGTTCTAAAGTCTTTTCACAACCATTTCTCACATAAGGAGATTAGAACTCCCCAACTGTATAGATTAAGTTAAATTCCTGGTAGAATTACAGAAGGAAGGTACACGCACTCCTACTTCTCAGTTTCTCTGAGGCAATTCTTGTGGTTAGGTATTCCAACTTTTCTTTAGATTCTCAGAGATGCTTGAGTAACTTTTCAAAAAATTCTTTTATTCTCCCTTCAGGGTAAATGAAGTTTTATATACATTGGTGACTGGGCCCTGAAATTTTTCTCCTAAAGATTAATTCCAGTAAAGGGGATAGGGGCAACTCAGATTTATAAATGTGCATTTGGGGGGTGGGGCAAGGTAGTGGGTGTTCTAATGGTTTAGAGAAAGGTTCTTCTGGCCAAAAGAACTCACTATTAAATCTTACTTCATAGTGTCTATCACTTAGCATATCTGATGCCAGTATGTCATTCTGGCTTTTCCCTCAAGGACTGCCCTCATTGCCACTCATTTCCTTGTCATTGGATGTCTTGCCCTGTTTGCCACGTAGACCATTAAGTCACATTATTACATGGACATTTTCCTCATTTATATGTCACCGTTTGGCAGCTGAGGGCTGGAGTGGGTTGACATAGACCCATGGCTGCTAGAAGATTTTACTTAATTTGAGATTACATAGGACTGACTTGGGAAAGAGGTTTGCTGACATCCTTACTGCAAAACAGGAAGCAAAAGGTACACCACTCTATTAATCTCACTCCAACATCCATTGTGTGCAGCCTCACAGGTTGGAGAAAACAGGAGTTAACTGGAAGGCACACTTGGTGACAATGGAGTCACTGGGGAGATCCCCTGAGAATGTGTTCTTATTCTTATTTTTCATACTTATTGGTATATTTTCTTTCTTCTTGTTATCTCCAGTCTTACAGTGGAACTAAAAGATTCTTAACTAAGATAGCATACAAAGAAACACTGGCACTAATCCACGGAAATAGGTGAGAATATTATATATCATCTTAATCACCATCTTCTGTTTATCAGTCTGAGGCTAATTAGAAACTGGCTCTGGTTAAATTAAGTAAATAAACGTATTTAAAAGGAAGATGTTGCATAGCTCACACAGTAGAAGGGAAAACAGGATAACCATGCCTCAGAAAAAAAATTGAACTATGACAGCTTTCGGCATCTCAGTCAGAAATTCAGAGACAGTTTCTTCTGAGTGCCCACAACTCAACTTTAAGACCACCATGGCATTCTATTCAAGACTCAGATTCCCAGGAGAGACAGAATCTTGGTTTATGTACTACCTGTTAGTTAGGAAGCGGCAGGTCACTGTGGTTTAGTCTAAGAGCACTGTGCCATTAAAAAAGGAGGAGAAAGGGCTACTGGAAAGACAACAAATGATATTCACGCTACCCACGACCATTGGATCTCTACAGAGAGAAATTGAGGAGAATGGGGCAAGGTCATTAGCTATATATACTATATATACTATATGTAGTATATATATATACTATATATATATACTACATATAGTATATAATATCTATCTTTAGACATAGAGCTTAAATGTGAGAAAAATCAAAAGATGAAAATAAGGGCTTCCCTGGTGGCACAGTCGTTGAGAATCTGCCTGCCAATGCAGGGGACAAGGGTTCGAGCCCTGGTCTGGGAAGATCCCACATGCCACAGAGCAACTGGGCCCGTGAGCCACAACTACTGAGCCTGTGCGTCTGGAGCCTGTGCTCCACAAAAAGAGAGGCCGCGACAGTGAGAGGCCCACGCACCGCGATGAAGAGTGGCCCCCACTTGCCACAACTAGAGAAAGCCCTCGCACAGAGACGAAGACCCAACACAGTTATAAATAAATAAATAAATAAATAAATAAATAAATAAATAAATTTATTTAAAAAAAAAGATGAAAATAAGAATATGAACGTAAGACCTGAGTCTTGTCGTAACAGGTATAAAGAGATATGATGGTAAATGTACCAGAAGGGGCCAATACTTTAAGGGGATTATGACTTTCAAATAAGAACCCATTAGAGAAGATGCCACCTCAAAGTTCCTTAAAAAATGGATGTAGAGAGCTTCCCTGGTGGCGCAGTGGTTGGGGGTCCGCCTGCCAATGCAGGGGACACGGGTTTGTGCCCCGGTCTGGGAGGATCCCACGTGCCGCGGAGCGGCTGGGCCCGTGAGCCATGGCCGCTAAGCCTGCGCGTAAAAAAAAAGGATGTGGAGAAATCTTGTATAATCCTTTGAAAATGGTATGTCAAGAAAGTAACAAATAAAAATAAATGAAGGAAACCAGAAAAAGGAAATATGAGGCGTTAAAATATATCATTAGAAATCAGATCAATAAAACTAGATTAGAAATTTAATGAAGTGGGGGAGAATTCTTGTATCGTTTGTTGCTGAGGGAAGGCAGCCTCATTTGTTTTTTTGGACCTAAATGTCTCTTTCTCCACCCCAGATTTGACATTATTATTCAGTACTGTTCAGATCAATGTAAAGACTTGTGTTAGTCTCAATTGTTGCTGTAAAAAATTATCACAAACTTAGTGGCATAAAACACATAAATTTATTATCTCACAGTTATGTAGATCACAAGTCTGACACGGATCTGAGAAAACATCCAGGGGTCGGCAGGGCTGCAGTCCTTTCTGGAGGCTGTGGCGGAGACTTTCCCTGCTTTCAGAAGCCACTCATATTTCCTGGCTCAAAGCAGGCAGTGCCCGGCCCTTCTAATGTCTCATTTCTCTGACCTTCTTCTGTCTTCACATCCTTCTCAGACTGAAGCCGAGAAAGATTCTCTGCTTTTAAGGACTCCTGTGATTAGACTGGGGCCATCCAGACAATTTCCCTATTTTAAGGCCTGCTGAATAGCAACCTTAATTCCATTTGAAACCTGAGTTTCCTTTTGCATATTCACAGGTTCCAGAGACTAGGACATGAACATCTTTGAGAGGCCATTATCCTGCCTACCACAACATGGGACAAGAATAGAAGGGAGAACTTTTTTAACAAGCTGGGATATAATTGCTAATATGTTTAGATAATAAGATGATACCATGGCCTATTAGGAGTATGATGGTCTATGTATTTTTTTGCATTTTATAACTTTTCCTTTCATGAGTATTATCTTTATTAAAGAAAAATAATGAGTTGGATAATTTGATTGACATTTTTATCATCTGTGAGGTACCACAGTTAATAGCATGTTAGAGTTCTAAAGGCAGGTTCTGTTAATGAAAAAAATTTTAAAAAGAAAGAAAAACAATAAACCTTGTATTTAAAATAGTAAAACTATTAGGTACACATCTATAAAAGGACCTTTACTGAGAAACAAAATAATATTTGAAAAACACAAGCATGATAAGTCCTGAGACTATAAATTCAACTGTTTCAGAATTAATTTAGAAGTTTAATGTTATTTTTAATAAAGTTACCATGGGGAGCATTTAATATAATTTTCTTTTAGAATTGAACCACATTTTAACAAAATGTATTTGGCAGAATAAACAGTCTAAACAATTTAGACTATTTTGAAAAAAGATGAGGATGGTCGGAAAGGATTTTCCCATCAGATATAAAATGAATTTTGAAGCTGCAATGCATAGAACTGAAGTAGATATGTCAGAAATAGGCCATACATGTAGTACTCTTCTGAATCAAACACTACTGGTATATATGCAATACAGTACCTGTTTGAAGAGTGAAGGCAAATAAATGTTTGTATTGGGTACTTGCCAAGGAGATTCAAGGTTTGATACAGAAGAGAAACCCCAGAGATCATTCAACTTGTTAAAACTTAAACACTTGATGGAAATTTATTTCTTCTTAGCAAAACTGTCATGTCTTTTAGAAAAGTAATGTCTCTTATCATTGAAAGAATTTTTATTACTGAAAATTTTCAGCTTTAGATGAAGTCATGAAACCTCACTCAGATACTTATTTCATTATGTCTCAAAGGATTTTGATTTTTTTAAAGACATTTTTTCTTATAATTTATATATCACCAAAACAACAGCTGGCATTTGGGAAATCTTATTTTAAAACTCCAAATATCCAAGAAAATCATTCAAACTCTCCAACTTCTACTTGACATCTGGTGAGGCTCAACCATCCAGTCTACCACACTCAAACCTGTAGTTTGACAAACCCTTATTTATTGACTTGCAAGCATGGGAGCGCACTGCAGAGGAAACATGAATGGTGCTCTCCAGAGGGGGAAGAGGGCGCCATCTTTGCAAGGTTTGGGTTCCTGCTGAAGGATTCTGAGGCAGCTCTCAGGGAAGGGAGACCAGTTCTGGGTTGGATGCTGTTTCTGCAGCAGGATTAGGAGAAGCAGGGATAAAATAGGAACTGGGTGCTATCCTGAAGCAGGGATGGTTTAGTAATCTCCAGTAATAGATGGGTGAGGGTAGAAAAGCAGGGCTGGAGGCATCATTAGTAACAAAGCAGTGGTCACACAAAGAGGGGGGTTCATGATGGCATTTTATAGCTGCATGACCTTGGAAGAAAAAATGTTTCCTGTTAAGTTTGCAGCTGGTTTTATCTGTGTCTGTCCTCCCAGCATGATTAATGGCAGGACTACTTTTTTCTTTTTCAGTCCAAGCTGATTTTCAGTCCTTCAGTCCCAGACAGATTTTACTCTTTCACATCTACAGAACCAACTCTGCTTGAATTTTCCTGTTAATAGCTTCTGAAAATAGCTATATCCATTGATAACCAGCTTTATTTTAACAATTCAAGAGAAAAACAGTGTGAATTTATGTCATTGTTATTCAAAATTATGCTATGAAGACATGGATTAATGACTAGGAAAAATCAGTTTAAGATTGTTTTAGAGTTTGGTTTTGAGTTTCAATATAAAGGAGAGAGAAAATAAACACATTAGAGACAAGTTCTAACAACTGATCAGATATGACCCAGGGTATTCACGTGAGCCGGAGCTGGGCCACGGGTGGGAGAGGGAGAGGAGGAACCGTCTAAAAGTGTGAAGAAATGAGCACATAACATCTGGTCCTTCTTTGATTACCCTCTTTACATAGTTCTTTGTCAGACTAACACTGATACTGCAGTCACCACTTTCTTGTGCTTCTTCTCATGTCTTTCCTTCCCTTAGTCTTAAGAACCTTTGGAAAGCGCGTCCTTCTAGCAAGGAATAGACTCAGAGGAAGCAATGAACTCCCCAGCTTTGTTCTGCTCTCCTCTTCCACATCCTTCCTTCCTGTCCTCCCCTTCCCAACCCTCCATTCCTCCCTCTTCCTTATTCAAACTACATTCACATTTACTCTCCCCCACCTCCTCCCATGGAAAATAAATACATGCAAAGAGACATCAAGGGTGATTCTTCTATGCAAGAAAGAAATGGTTAGATCTGTAGACAAACATCTTCAAAGGACTGCTGAAATTGGAACTAGAACAATGCTGAATTGGCACGTGAAAGTGTTTACACAGCTACTAGAAAAAGTCAACATAAAACTCCTAGGGAAGGGAAAAAGCATTTGCCCTAGAGAAGGGTATAGAGAATAAGCAAAACAACCTCTAAATGTACATAAACTAAAATTAAGGGGTAGAAAATTGGGATGGGGAAGAGTGGACTCATTATATTGACAAAGAATCTTATTAAACATAAAGGGAAACAACTACAATTATTCTCTGGGAAATATGGGTTCTCTGGGATATCACTATTTTGGAAGCATTGCTATGTACAAGGTTTGGTCAACAAATGATCCTAAAATGTGAACTACATGCTAGAAATTAGAATGGAAAAGGCAGTGACAATTTGAGTATGCAGTCTTTATAATGTTTTGCTATTTAATATTTGTGGAGGTTCTGTTGGTGTGGTGGTGGGAAGAAAGTCATGAAAGTTGAATTAAACCAGCGTTGAACGATGTGCAATCACCTTAAGTATGTCTTTGTTAGATATTATTAACGTTTGTGATTTCTAGTAGTAACTTAGAAGGGAAATCCATATTTCTTACTGTGAAATAAAATTCTAAACATTGTTTTTCTCTTGGGAGGAAGGGCAAGTGAAGAGTAGGACTGAGTAACTGAAATGGTAAGAAAAAACTTGCCTGAGTATCTGTTGCAGTGGAAATTTAGGGATCTGCCTTTTCAAGTTTGGATAAACACAATTTGAAAACGGTGTTAAAGAAATAAGAATGCTGTTAGCTAACATGTGAATTATGTATAGAGATAACATATTGAGCCCAAGAAAAAATGAAGCTGAAACATTCTGGTTCAACATACCTGTCTACAAGATATCAAGGGAATGTACTTAAAATAAAAAATTAGGGATAAGAATGCTAAGACTTCCCCCCAATGTTCATTGCAGCACTATTTACAGTAGCCAAGACATGGAAGCAGCCTAAATACCCATAGAGAGGAATGAATAAAGAAGATGAGGTACATATATACAATGGACTATTACTCAGCTATAAAAAAGAATGAAATAATGCCATTTGCAGCAACATCGATGGACCTAGAGATTATCAGACTAAGTGAAGTAAGTCAGACAAATATCATACGATATCACTTATATGTGAAATCAAAAACAAATGATACCAATGAACTTATTTAGAAAATAGAAACAGACTCACAGACTTCAAAAACAAACTTATGGTTACCAAAGGGGAAAGGTGGCAGGGAGGGATAAGTTAGGAGTTTGGGATTAACATATGCACACTGCTATATAAAAAATAGATAGTCAACAAGGACCTACTGTACAGCACAGGGAACTCTACTCAGTATTCTGTAATAACCTATATGGGAAAAGAATCTGAAAAAGAATGGACATAAGTATATGTATAACTGAATCACTTTGCTATACACCTGAAACTAACACAACATTGTAAATCAACTATACTTTAATATAAAATAAAAATTAAATAAAAAAACTTACTGGGCTCAGGAGCATAGGACAATTGTAGTAGTTTTCTGTCTGACCTATCTGCATACCATCCCTTCCCTACCAATTTACCATTGTTAGATTATTCTTCCTAAAATATGGCTTTTGTTATATCACTCTTGGGCTCAAAAGTCTTCAGCAGCTGGATATTGTCTCCAAAATGAAACCCCAAAGCCTCCCAAAACAAAAAAAGAATGTTAAGACTTATAAAGAAAAATATTTGGGACTTCCCTGGTGGCACAGTGGTTAAGAATCCACCTGCCAATACAGGGGACACAGGTTTGAGCCCTGGTCCGGGAAGATCTCACATGCCACGAAGCAACTAAGCCTGTGAGCCACAACTACTGAGCCTGCACTCTAGAGCCCGCCAGCCACAACTACTGAGCCTGCGTGCCACAACTACTGAAGCCCACACACCTACAGCCTGTGTTCCACAGCAAGAGAAGCCACTGTGATGAGAAGCCCGCGCACCGCAATGAAGAGTAGCCCCCGCTCGCCACAACTAGAGAAAACCTGTGCGCAGCAGCAAAGACCCAACGTAGCCAGAAAGAAAGAAAGATATTTTTAGAGACTTGAAACCATCATAGAATGAAGAAATATTATTCAATTGCCGTAAAGTGTAAATATCTACATTAAATAGGAAAAAAAAAACTTATCTAACCTTTTCTTACATGGATGGGAAAATCTTAGATATTTACAAATGAAATACAAACAACCTAATATTTGAAAAAGTGATTGACAAGAGTTAGTCTGTATGAAATCAGGCATATGAGATTGCTGATATTTGACTCGGGGCTTCCCTGGTGGTGCAGTGGTTGAGAGTTCGCCTGCCGATGCACGGGACACGGCTTCGTGCCCCGGTCCGGGAAGATCCCACATGCCGCGGAGCGGCTGGGCCCGTGAGCCATGGCCGCTGAGCCTGCGCGTCCGGAGCCTGTGCTCCGCAACAGGAGAGGCCACAACAGTGAGAGGCCCGCGTACCGCAAAAAAAAACAAAAAACAAACAAACAAAATAAATTACACTTGACTCATGAAAATGGTGATATCATGTGATTCAAAGTAGTACATAATTTTAAAGTATTTATCAAGTGTTAACTGCATACTGAATAATGTGCAATTTTGCCTTTGAGGAAAAGTTTTCATGGATTTTTTAATAAACACTCTTCCAAAGGTAATCATAAAAGTAAAATAATATAGCATTGACTAATTTCATAAATGTTAAGGGAAAACAGAATAGAGGAGTAACCATGGGAGGAATTAAATGGAACACAATTCTTCCTGATGGAATACATTTTCCCTTGTGTATTACCATTTTCTTGTTTGTGGCAGAAGCCTTAGGTATTCATAAAACGTTTTACAACCTTCCTGGTTTGTTATGAGGTTAACTTCCTTATTAGTAAGTAATTTCTGATATAGAATTTTAATATTAACAATCTCTTTGGAAAACATGTCTCTGAAAAATTATTTTGGGAATGAAACATTCTGTGTATAAGTATCTGAAATGAGCAGTTCTGGTGGCATCTCGAGGGAAGTTTGAGATCTTTTTCTCTAGAGCAGCCAAACGGCCTTGCAGCAGTGTCCCAGGGGCTGTACTGAGGAGCTGACATTTCCCTGAAGAATGTAATAAGGATAAAGGCTGAATTTTTACTTTGGCTTAGGGAGAAACAAAAGTTCCTTCTGGAGTTTCGAGAAGTCAACTTAAATGAAAAGTCAGCCATTTCTGCCCTAAACAATGCTTGGGTTGCTAAAGGGAGAGCAAGTATGTTTCAGCAGAAGGTATACATTATAAAACAGCAAAATTAAAAAGAGTGAGGAGTTTGGGATTAACATATGCACACTGCTTCCCCTCCTTCCCCTCACATTTTCCTTGTCATCACAAATACCCAGGATGTTTTCCTCTTCTTCTCTTTTAAGAATTCTTTAGTTTTCATTGTGTTCATATCATTAAATGTACTGCAGTGAGGCTGTTTTTCCTCTTGTTTGTACTTCTTAAACTTCATTCTATCACAAAAGTTGGCCAGAAGATAGAAGAACATGGACTAAATTCATCATTCATAAATAATCACAGTAATAAAAATCATGTTTTGTTTGAATTGTGCGTTGTACTTTTTCAAGCACTTACAGCTATGATTGTCTCACTTTACAAAACCCTCTGAGGTACGTACGGCACTTGATCTCATACCCTTTCTTTCAAATTTATTTATTTATTTATTTTTGGCAACTTTGGGTCTTGGTTGCTGCACGCGGGCTTTCTCTAGTTGGTTCAAGCGGGGGCTACTCTTCCTTCCGGTGCGCGGGCTTCTCATTGCAGTGGCTTCTCTTTTTGCGGGGCACGGGCTCTAGGCACATGGGCTTCAGTAGTTGTGGTCTGTGGGCTCAGTAGTTGTGGCTCGTGGGCTCTAGAGCACAGGCTCAGTAGTTGTGGCGCACGGGCTTAGTTGCTCTGCGGCATGTGGGATCTTCCCGGACCAGGGCTCGAACCCATGTCCCCTGCAGTGGCAGGCGGATTCTTAACCACTGTGCCACCAGTGAAGTCCCGATCTTATACCCTTTTGACAGTAAGGAAACTGAGGTCCAGATTGCTTACTGATGTGTTCAAAATAAAGAGCAATATTATGATGAGTAAGGCGCCTGGTGCCTAGTCTCAAGTTCAGAACCACAGACTAGCCTACAATGCTCCTTCTGTACCAGGGGTCCCTGTGGCAGGGGTTTAGCTAGACATTCTGGGCCCTTTATTGATAAATCTGTAAAGAACATGTTTATCCTGCAAAATTTAGGGTTCATATGGATGACAGAGTGAGAAGACAATTAAGGCATGCCTGACTCTGCTCTTCTCCCCATAGCCTTCCATGCAGACCAGAGAAACACAAGTCATTGATTTTCCATCATCTAAAACATTGATTTTGAGCAAGAGGTACTTCCTACAGGCATAGGAGATTTAGCTGAAGCAAGGACTATAAATACAGTACCTAGAAACTGATTCAATATCCTTGGTTGAGTTACGTCTTCCTATTTTGTGACTTCCAAATTTGTCTCTTGGGAGCCCTCCAGTTACTAGGCCTCCAAGCCTTGCTAGGTTTCCTCCCGCTGAACCCATGCACTAGGGTTGTTGTGTTGTTGTGGTCATTTTCAAGGAAAAGAGAAGGGACGTCTTCAAAGCAATGCATGACCTAAAGTAGCAATTCTCAATTCTGACATTTAAAAAATGAACTCACGGGCTTCCCTGGTGGCGCAGTGGTTGAGAGTCCACCTGCCGATGCAGGGGACATGGGTTCGTGCCCCGGTCTGGGAGGATCCCACATGCGGCGGAGCGGCTGGGCCCGTGAGCCATGGCCGCTGAGCCTGTGCGTCCAGAGCCTGTGCTCTGCAATGGGAGAGGCCACAACAGTGAGAGGCCCATGTACCGCAAAAACAAAAACAAACAAAAAAAAACCCCCAAAAATGAACTCACACCTTGATACCACCCCAAAGATTCTGACTTAATTGGGCTCAAGCAACAATATTTTTTAAAGCCTTCAAGAGATTCTAATGTGTAAGTGGGGCTTGAGAATCACTGTTTCCAGGAAATCATAACAGATGTATTTTAGAGAAGTTCCAGAGAAAAGAACAGAGGGCGATGCAATACTATATGCATTTAAAACTTTAAAAGAACATACATACATTAAGAAAATGCACATATTGAGGAAATGCCAGTTTTGAAAAGGGCTTCAGAATTGTGATGGGATTATTAATACATACAAGTTTTTAAATGGGTCAACTCAATTCTTCTTTTCAGGGAAGCTAAAACTTTACAAATGGTGCTCTGACAGAAGAGAGATTTAATCCAGTCAAGACAGGTAAGAAGTATTAGAGAACCTTTGAAAAGGCAGAAGTGAGAGAGAAAGATCGATAAGAAAGGATGATGTTCGATTTTTAAAATCTGAGTTGGGCCAAAAATATGAAGTGAGGAGTTAGAGATGTGTGATGAAAATGGGATCTGTGGTGAGAGCCTCGTAGCTCAAGATAAAGATGTTGCTACAATTACTGCACTATATATCTAAATATTTCAGGGTACTGTTCTGGTGAGATGAAATAATGACTTTTACTTCTTTCCTGACTTAGAAAAGGAAGCGCAAAAGTCATTATTAATTTAATTGCTTTTTCCTGGAGAGCTTGCAATGCGTGGCAGCAAGGCAGAGAAGGAATGATATGTGCTCGGGACTTAGACCTGGAATCATACCCTGGCTCAGGCCATTTATTGTAGTGAGGAAGGATCGTGCCGTATTGAACTGTGTGCATCTCTTTCTCGTCTGCGCTTCCTGAGGATTCCCTTCATAAACAGAGGCATCTACTTTGCCTTAGAGTTATTAGGTAGAGCAGAGAGGTAAAGAGAAAAAACAGTTAACTTTCAAACGTTTTTTACTTTAAATCTAGACTTTGAGAGTAAAACAGAAGGCTGTCAGAGGAGCAGAGTACAGATGTCTGCCATAACTACTTATCTCTTCCCTGGGGGATGTTATGTGAAGGTGGCCAGGCTGGAGGAGAAGTGGGGAAGGGAAGGAGTGGAGGTCTCCCTGTGGGAGTTCTGCGGAGAGGAAGACTTCCAGGCAGTGGTGCACCAGCCATAACAGAGGAGAAGGTTTTGAAGAGCATTTAAAAAGATTTGCTTGGACCGTCCCACAGAGATTCTGGTAAGGTCTGGGAGTAAGACCTGGGTGTGTGCACACATTTGAAAGTCTCCCAGATGGTTTTGACGTGCAACCAGTGTAACAGAAAGCACGCTACCTGACTGAGAGTAGGCAATCAATAAACACTGGTCTCTCTTCCACCCTTTTCATTACTTCCACCATTACCCACATGCCCTCATCAAGTCACATCTATATTACTGCAAAAACATCCACACTTGTTTCCAAAACTTTAATTTTACCAGATGAAATGACTGCTTTTACTTTGTCATCACTGTGACTGGAAGCCACTGATGAGTTTACTCCCACTTTGGAAATCAAGTCCCACATCTCTAGAGTTTACTGTTTCTAACAAACTTACATCAACATGCCCATGCTGACATAACAAGTCCTCCAAATTCTCTGCCTTAGGTAAACAAAGCTACGTAAAATTAAGCATAATAGACAATGTCTCTTATTTATTCAACTAACAGGTTTTATCATTTTTGAACTATCTTGTGCCAGTTGCTTGACATACGTAATCTCTTCAATCCTCAAAGCCCCCATAGAGAGTAGGATAGTAATGTTATTTTTATCAGTTCACGTTTTGTAAGTTTTTAAGAGAAATGACTGTGCCTTGAGCCTTTTGGAGCCTTGTTCTTCAAAGTATGGCCTGGGCCAGCAACATCAGTATCACTCCTAGAACTGCAGAATTTTCAGGCAACACCTACTGGACCACCCTACACCTAAGGGACCTAAAAGTTAGAAAGAGCAGTTTAACATTATCCTCAACTGGTCATTTACACATTACAGTTTAGGAAGTACTGTAAGTGTAAGTACTCAGCTAGTTTAGCAAATGTTGCACACCCAGCTGTCTGTTGATTGAAGACAAGTATTTCATAGTCATGCTGCAAGGAAGGGACTAGTGGTTTCACTGTAATGTATAAATGTAAAATATTCATAACGTATATTTACTTTCCTATGAAGAAAAGCCATAGTGTTTTCTGTTTATTGTATCGTCCCATTTAACACCACTACCAAGAACAAAGCCACTAGCTTAATTCACTGACCCATGATCTGTACAAACAATTTAAAGATCCATTAGATGAAGTCTGAGAAATTTCCAGATAAAGGATCATTACACTTGATTGGTTTCACAACTACTGTATTAAGGACAGTCATTGAAAATTAACATTATAACCCTTTAAAGAAAACCCCAGAGGAAAGCTTTTTAGTAACCAAGCCTCATTCTTACTTGGAGACTGTCCTGAAAAACGAATTTGATCAGTGAAGTTTGCTCTTTCATTCCCCTCATCAAGCAGTAATATCAATCTCACAACAAAAATGTTTAACAAAGCTTTTACTCTGACCTTGAGAGACATACGTGTTTGATAATAGTAAAGGTTATTTCTGAACTTACAGACGGTCTATAGCGTTAACAAAATATATAATGAAAACCAAAAGCCTTGAGTCTACAAATTAACGACAGGCCATAGTACTTTGATATCCTCTTTTGAGATATTCAAAGAATAGATGCTATTTCTGAGTTGAACTACAAATTGATACTCAACCAAATAACACTAAAGTAGATGTCTCAGGAGAATTTCCATACACATCACTATCTAATATAATAATAGTAATATGATTAATTAATAATATAATAAAATAAATTGTACACAAATAAAATGATATGAAAAATAAAGATGATTATTTAGTTTAACCATCTGCTGTGGGCTGAATATTTGTGCCCCCCCGATTATACAATAGGATTAGTGTACTTATAAGAGGAGACACCAGAGAGCTTGTTCTTTCTCTGCCATGTGAGGACACTGCTAGAAGGTGGCCATCTGCAAGCCACGAAGAAAGTTCTCACTAGAAATTAACCCTGCTGGAACTGTGAGAAAATAAATTTCTGTTGTTTAAGCCACCCAGTCTATGGTATTTTGTTATGGCAGTCAAAGCGGCCCAGTTACCAATTTTCCCTTCTGCTAACCTCACAAAGAGAATGGAGTTAACAGTTGGTAGTATCATTTACAGGGAGCTCTAACTTTTAGCAAATACATGAACCCAAGGTTCTCCTAAAATCACTGATGAAGTTTCCTAGAGTCCCCTTAAGTGGCCAGGTACTTTACAGGGACATATTTCAGAGTCTCATTTACTGAGCATACAATTTTTGACAAGTCTACTTATCTGGTTTCACCTCTCATCGAAGATTAAAAACTATAAAAATGAAAAATACTAGAAATTTGGACACCTTCAGTGCCATAGAGGTTGACAGTCTTCTATTTAAGAAGGAAGAGACACAAAGTCTAAAATACAGTCCTAGTGCTTTATTTCAATAATGGATGTTCATCAAAAGTCATTAAGACTACACGGATGTGCATAGATTACCCTTGGTTTAAAGAGGCAAAAATGAGATGTCTTTAGTAATGATTCTTCTAACACTATAAAAACACCATAAGGGCAGGGACCATGTTCTCTGTTGTATCACAGGGTTAGTCCCATGCCTGGCAAACACAGCAGCCTTATACAGAATTTATACTTATAGAAGGAAGTAGTGAAATATACTCAGTGATGCACCTTGGAGCTGGAAGCTTTAGTTAGCTGGAAAACTTACTATGTATAAATATGCAAACCTCAGTACCTGACTGTTTAATTTTATTTCTAAAAGGAGTAGTTCATTGTTAGAATGTCAACACTGAAGAATTTTTACATGCTATTATTTCTTTTATTTTTTTTTATTGAATGCACATGGTACAAAGGCACACAGTATAAAATTCTAAAATGTTCCTTCCATAAAGTTCTCTAACCATCCAGTGCTTTCCCTAGTGGCAAATATAATTCCTTGCTTCTTTTGCATCCTTTCCTAACTACTATTAAGTGCAAGCAAAATTTAATTTTATTCGTTTCAATATTGTTTAGGGGATGTTGCCCTGAAAAAGCAGGTGTTCTTTTTTATAAGGTAAACTTGTTGTAATTAGAATAATTTGCATCCCACAGATAAAATGCTGTCCAAAATTCAATGATCCAGAAGTGTTCTTTGAACATTAAAGTAAAAATGTGTACTGTTGTTCTTTATTACTCTCTGATGAAACTGGACTTGGCAGGAGCAGAGTCTGCGATAATGCCAAGTTTATTTCCAGAGTTTGCAGTCAGAGAGTAGACTATACTAGAGACCATGGAAGCAGTATTGCAAATGATTATTGGCCCAGCGTTTCGGCATTCACAAAGGACTGGAGAGAAAAAAGGGAACTAATACTTATTAATCAGTAATAACCAATACAATGTGGTAAAAGAATTCTTGGACCCTGGCTCAAAACACCTGAGATAGTTCCCTGATTTTCTTTCCAAAAAGTTGCTTTACCTTGGAAAATTGCCTTAGCTCCTCTGGGAATTGTATCCTTACCTATAAAATAAAATTTCAAAGATTTCTTGCAAAACTTATATTCAGTAATTCTCAAAAGGCTGGTCACAAGTTATCTTAACCATTACCATATCTCTTCATTGACTATGAAGTGTCATAGAACCTAAAGTATTGTTATTGTGGCTGGACACAGGATCAATGAGGTTTTAAACTGATGTTGAACAGGAGCATACCTGTTAAGTGTAAGATCTCTCGGCACCCCCTGCTTTCCAGTTAATCTGCGAAGAATTTAGGATTTCTCAATTTAGGCTTTTAGGATTCCTGGATCTGGGTTTTCAGCAGAGTAGGCTTTTTTGGCCTTTGAGCGACTCTGAGTGTGGGTCTCTGCATGTGCAGATTTTTTGGCCAACAGCAGTGGAATCTTATGCTCTAATGTTGGGAAGCAATAGATTAAAACAATTAAATCAGACAAACCTAGGATTTGAGCTCTAGCTCTTTCAGTTACATTTTTCGATCTAAATATCAGTTTTCTCACCTACAAAAAGTATCATAAATAATAGTAACTTCCTAGAGTTGATATAAAGATTAAATGAGAGAATTCATTTAAAATATTTAGCTCCGTACCTGGCATCAAACAAAAATTTAGTACATTCTACTGTGTTTATTGTGATGATGTTCTGATAGATCCGATTATTTTCTTTCTTTTTTCAATGTGCTAGGAAGTTGCCCCATAAAATTGATTTTGGTTTTCAGTTGGGTGAGAATTCAGTTGTTGGAGACATAGAAGCTTTACTGACATTCACATTTCCTTCCCTTAGTTCATTTTTTAGGTAATAGACTTATTGTGATAACATTCACATACCATATAATTCATCTATTTAAAACATATAATTCAATGATTTTTATTATATTCAGAGTTGTACAAACATCACCACAATCAAGTTTAGAAACTTTTAATTACTCCAAAAAGAAACCCCATACCCACTAGCAATTATTCTCATTTAGTTCATTTTGCTTGCAAAAGTGGGGGAAAGGTCGTAAGATTGCTCTTGGAAAAAAATGAGTGTTGAATAAACGATCAGTGGGTAAGGGGAGAGTATATCATGCAAATAAGTTTGAAAACAATATACAAATATTGTAACAGAATAAATGCAATAAAATTCAATGAATTCTGTTTCAACTCTGTGGAGTAACACTCTTTGTGGAAAAAGGAACATAGGATTTCTTTTGACAAATAGTACCCTCATCATATTATCATTCTTTTTGGAAATCGTTACAAAAACATTTATTATTCTTGACTTAATAATGTTCTTCTGGGAATATATCCTTAGGAAATCATTCAAATTAGCAAAAAATATATATATATATTTTTTGTAAGAGCCCTGCTTATGGTTAGGATGTAAAAGAATGTGAAAGACCTTCACTCCTACTGACACAAGTTACCCAATAAACTGAAAACTGATGCGTTTGTTGAAAACCACCATTTTGTGAAAATCCTATTTGGTACAAATAAATCTAGAACTGAACTGTCCAGAGAGATAAACTCTTCACAGCTGAACAAGAGACAGAAAACACTTTTACCTGGTGCTGTTACTGAGGCTGGGGACAAGACAGGTGGAGGAGCAAGCCTCCAGAACAAGGACAATCTTTGCTTTGAGTAAGGGACACCTGCCAAACGTTTTTGGCAGATTTTTTTTTTTTTTTCGGTACACGGGCCTCTCACTGTTGTGGCCTCTCCTGCTGCGGAGCACAGGCTCCAGACGTGCAGGCCCAGCGGCCATGGCTCACGGGTTCAGCCGCTCCGCGGCATGTGGGATCTTCCCGGACCAGGGCACGAACCCATGTCCCCTGCATTGGCAGGCGGACTCTCAACCACTGCCCCACCAGGGAAGCCCTGACAAACGTTTTTGAACCTCTGAGCTGATGCGAGGGCTTTGAGTCTGAGGAAGTCTCAGATGCAAAGAAAATACTCTTTCCAGTTAATTCTCTTACATGAGTATATTACTGAGTAATCAAATCCAGAAATCGAAAGACATGGCATTACCTTGCAATCTCACAGTTTAAAACTCTCTTATTTTTGTTGTCTTCTGATCTCAGAAATCCTGTGGTCTCCAAGACATAAATTTGTGAGGTCTCACTGTCCTGTAATACTACAAGAACTAGAAAAAGTGACATGTAAGAATGTGGAGCAACTGGAATGTTCATACGTTGCCAGTTGGGATGTAAAATGGTACAATTACTTTGGAAAATGGTTGAGTGATTTCTTATAAAATTAAAGATACCTACGCTCCATAAATTCCAGAATAAGTATTTATCCTGGAGAAATAAAAATCTATGTCCACAAAAGACTTGTACAAGATGTTAATTGCAGTTCTATTCATTATCTCCCCAAATTGGAAACAACCCAAATGTCTTTCAACACATGAATGAATGAACAAATTCACACAACGGAATACTACCTACCAATAAAGATGAACAAACTACCAAGACAGATGACAACATGGATAAATCTCAAAAATATTATACTGAACCAAAAAAGCCAGACACGAGAATAACTACTGTATGATTAATTTATACTTCGTTCTACAACAGGTCAAACTAATATACGATGATAGAAAGCTTGTAAGTGGCCTTGGGATGGGAAGTTGGGGGGAGGGTGGGATTGGCTGCAAAGGAGATCAAAGAAAGTCTCTGAGCTGATGACAATTTTCTATATCTGTATTGGTGGTTATATAAAAGTGTACATTTGTCAAAACTCATTGGTCTTTATAATTAAAATGTGCACTTTACTATATATAAATTATATCTCAAAGTTGATTGTTTTAAAAAATATACTTTAAATTCAAATAAATCTTTGAAACAGTTATTTGCAAATCTTGTAAACAATTATTTGCTGGAAATTAATCATTTTAGTGTTTCCAAATACAGAAAAACAAACAAATAAATAAATTGAAACAAACTATGTAACTAGCAGTTGGGTGATGGCATAGTCAAATTAAGGTAACTCAGTGTGGAATAACATTATTCAGGGCAGTTACATTTCTAATTTTCTTAGAATATTTATTGGAATTTAGTTAGAATATTTAATAATATTTCTAATATTATTATCCAGAATACCATTATTCAGGGCAGTTAAAATTTTAATTATTAAAATTTTAATTATTAAGACTGTGTAGCAGCACAGGATATATAAATAAACATTTAACTAGAAAACTTAGACAAAAAATCTAGAATATTATGGACTGCTGACATTGAGATTAATGAGACTCATAAATCTAAGATCTACAGTCTTGAAAAAAATCATAGTTAACGTTTTTAGCTGATTCTACACTTTACTGATAATGTGCAAACAAAATAACCATAATAATAAGAAATAATACTGCCAGCAAAACTTAGTAGAATAGATCAAGAATGTCTAGTTTCAGGGATGACATTAAGTGATTACACTTGTGAAAGTTTATCATCATCCTTTCTCAGTAAGAATTATAAAAGCCTTGGTGGAAGTTTGGCATGCTAAAATTTTTCACTTCTAGCCTTATTATAAATATTATAAATATTAATATTTGTTAAATATTTTCCCAGTCCATTATATCTGTGTAAAACAAGCAGCATAAACTATGTATCTCTGTGTATTATTTTTCATAAATATTTTGTTAAAGTTTAGCAAACTCTTCAGATCATGCATTTTATTAACATATCAGTTTATTGTCAAGTTTAGCACCAGCCAATACTTGTGAGGAAATGTCTTAATATATCACTATTCCTCAAGTTCTGTAAATATCTAATATTATGGTAAAACTCTTGTAAAAATGAACCAGTATCCTACGACAATAACCTGCATTTCAAGCCTACTTGGTAAGGAATAAAACAAAAGAAAGATAGCAGTGATATCTGCATACATTCTAGCATAGAAAAATACTCACAGCAGCAGTTCACCTGTTCAGTGTTCTTAATATCCTCAGAAAAATAACTGATACTGATTTCAGTTGTGTTTGTATCTGTAATCTGTACTTACAAGCAAGCCATGCTGTGCTTGCAAAGCAGCTGTAGGTGAGACAGTTAATATACATGAATTTGATTTACATTTTGGAATTCAAGGGCAAGGATAAAGGATAACTGGGATTTGATCTGTCGAGGAGCATCTCCAGAGTAGTCAGCAATGAAGTAAAGTGAGACTAAGATTGTTCCTTTACACGTGGTGAGGAGTGCAGCTGGATCGTGTCACTGCAGCAGCATTTAATTGTAAAAGTAGTCCATTTGGGGAAATGTAAGATGTCAGACTGTGTCTAATATGGCCGGTCCCAGAAAGAAAGACAGAAAGGTAATATCTCTTCCCACGAACTAGAGCTTTCTTAAATATAAGGTTTTTTCTAAATGTAGCTACTAATATTTCTAGAATCGTTTACAGTTAAAAAAAAAAACAAAACAGATGGCAGTCAGTTTTTCAATTTCTTCTAATGTGTTGTCTACAAAACTCAGGCACATTGGAAGTCCACAGACTGTCTCATATAATTAATGTCTTCACAACTGAAGAGTCACTATTGTCTGAATTACTTAAACATCTATCTTTAGTTACAAGTTCCCCAGACACAATCTTCTTTGCTTTGATAAAATAGAGGCGAAAGAAAGTACTAGCCTTGAAGTACTTCATGTGTGGGTAAAGGAGGATAAACTTGACAAAGAAATTGAGTAGTTGCAGGCAGAATATGAGAAGAAGACTGGGAATGAACAGTACTAATGAAGCCAAGGGAAGGAAGATATGGTCAACAAGTACGAAAGTTACAAGGAGATTAAGTACGATGAAGTTGAAAAAAACCTGTCAGGTTAATCATTTAATAAGGGAGAGAATGGGGAGTGAGGAGTGAATGGGTGTGAAGGAAACGAAAGCGAATATGGACAACTTATTAGAAGAGTTTGGCTGTGAAAGGGTAGATAGAGAGGGATTTAGGGGCGAGGTTTTCTGTTTTGTTTGCGTTTGTTTTGCCTGGTTTTAAATATGGAAAAGACATGAAGATATTTAAAAGCTGATATGGCTGAGGCAAGAAGGATAGTTGGTAGTGTCAGTTTCCTAAGAAGGCAAAAGACAAGTTGATTCAGAGTGCCAGTGAAAGGACTGGTCTTCAACAGGAAGAGGGTCAGTTCCTTTATTCTACTTTAAAGGAGGAGAAGATGAATGGAGAAGGAGACAACATTGGTGGATTTACTGGGGAGAAACTGAGGTAGGTCCAATCCAATGGCTTTTGTTTTTTTTTTTTGAAGATGGGAGACATTGTAATTAGACATCTAGTGTCAGACTTAGTTTCCTACCTTTAAAATGCAATGTTTTGAGGATTAGTTGAAACAATGAATATGAGAGCACTATGAAACTGAAAGTATTGTTTACAGTAATTATTTTCATTATAGATATACCCTTGTAAATTTGGATACTATCGTATTCTCTTTAATAATCAGAAAGGTTTTTTTACTGTGTGGCATTGTTTCCAAATCTTGTTTTCAGATAAGTAACAGTATTTATTATCTAGAGATATTGTGAGACTAATAAATAAATATAAAATATTGTATTTTATTTAAAATCACAAGATAAATTCAATATTTTATTTCACTATACAATATAAGTATAATATTCATTCATACACAGTCTCTTTTGGTAGTTTATTTTTAGGGTGGAAAGGTAATGGTATCATGTAAAATGTCTAAGAGTAACTCCAATACAATAATTACAAAGTCTATCAGATTTATGTGAAAACACCACAAGATGACCAATATCTATATTTTGATGTTCTTCCATTTCAGCTCTTTTTTATCTCCTTAGGACCCATATGCTTATTTATCTTTCTCTGTTTCCTTCCACTTGGAGAGCAAGTTTGGTCAACTTCAACATGTGAGGTAAAAAAGAACAGAAAAGAAATGGTCTACTGTTTGCCAAATTATTTTTCAAATTGTATTCACACGTCTGGAAGCATTTTTATAATCATTTTAGATTAAGCCTTCAAATACTGTGCTAATTCCTTTCCCCAAGTATTTTTAAAGGCTACCTGCTTCTGTATAGGTTTAGCAATGCCACTTGCTATCATCTACACCTGTCCATTCCTGTCATGTTCTTTATTGTTATATTTAAAAATGGACCACCAAGAATTTTTAACGCAATTCAGGAATATCATGATTAAAACAAGATTATAGACCCCCTCAGTCTTTGGAATCATCAAAATATAGCATAGTGTACTGAGAAATATTTATGAAGCCTACTGTAAGCAAACTCTGTGCCCTGCCACGTCCCTCAGGTTCTTAGCATTGTAGTACACGCCAGTAGACTTCCAAGAACAGCACGTACATTTCTTTGTGGGTTTTCTCTGGCAGTTGGAGGCTGCTATGCTGGTGCATGGTAGCTGGCTGGAAGTCCTGGTAAATCTACATCCCTTGGGAACATCTTTCAACCACAACTGATAGGAGATAGTATTTAAATACCCCAGCTCCCTTGCCCCTCAGTTGGGATAAGGCTGAGGTGCATGTTCTACAATGGGTCCCAAAGCCCAAAGTAGTAACTTGCTTAATAAGACACCCTTGTTACTGCACTGTTATCACATTTTTATGCTATTAAATTTGTCTCCATTCCGTTTCACTTTCTCACTCTGCTACCAGTGTTTCCTGAGGTCATCTCCTATCTAAACTATTTACACTTGAATTTCTTTTTCAGGGTTTACTTGTCAGGGGAGTAAAACTAAGATACTACCACATATTCTCATATATATTTTCTCGTGTAACTTAAAATTTCTAAATATGGTGGAGAGAAAAGAACACAGAAAGGAAACATGTTGCCACAATTTTCAGAAAAATTAACCTTATGTCCACTGTGAACACTGTAGGACTCTTGAAAATACCTGAATTCACCTATATAAATTACAAAATGATGAAAGTTCTATTTATTTGTGATTGTAATATATTTTCATCAACATATATTTTAAAAACTACAACCATCATGCCGTGTATTCATGCATTCAGTCAGAAATATTTCTTGAGCACCTCCTACTCGATCGTACAGTGCTAGGTTGTGAGGATAAAATGGTGAATAAAATTGATAAGGTCCCTTTTTTTTTTTTTTTTTGCGGTACGCGGGCCTCTCACTGTTGTGGCCTCTCCCGTTGCGGAGCACAGTCTCCAGACGCGCAGGCTCAGAGGCCATGGCTCACGGGCCCAGCCGCTCCGTGGCATGTGGGGTCCTCCCAGACCGGGGCACGAACCCGTGTCCCCTGCATCGGCAGGCGGACTCTCAACCACTGTGCCACCAGGGAAGCCCGACTATCAATGTTTTGTTAAGAAATTTGGCCTTGGAGGATTTAAGCTGGGAAGTGAAATAACATTTATATTTTTAAACAACTGTTGTAGACACTGTATTGGAAGATGAGCATAGATCACTTCAACGTCCAAGTAATTTGTGTTAAAGCCTAAAGTTCAAGTCCAAATCGTTAGAAATGTCAAACTATTTTAAAATATGCTGCATCAACCTGACTATTTAATAATATGTTGAGATTGCAAAGTGTTTCAAATGCTTACTTGAGAGTAGTTATAAGAGCATAAAATGAGTAGTCTTTCACAATGTCAGGACTATTCTTTGTTTCAAATTCAAAGGCATCTCTTCGTTTGCATTCAAATATATGTGTGTGTGTGTGTGTGTGTGTGTGTGTGTGTATGGCACTAGCCAGCAGCTTCTCTATTATCAAAAAATAAAGCAAAGTAAAAGCTCAGTGGCAAAGCCTATTTAGTGCATAATGGCTTCCACATTTGCCACAGTCTCTGTGCTGCCTATTCTTAATGCTGAAAATAATTGGAATAGGCGAAGCATGATGTCTTCCCCTTTACTTATAAATTACAAAGCTCTTTTTGTCAAAGCTATGATTGCATTCATTCGAAGACACAGCCTGAACGGAAAGAAATTCTGTAATAATAATTTAAGGAATTTAAATGGAATCACCAATTACCTTTCTATCTTCCCCTTCTTCTTCTTCCTTCTTTTTGTTCTCCTCCTTTTTATTCATTCTGTAGGCACTTTCCTTGTGTCATTTTACCACTGAGCCAAAAACCATGGATACAGTTAGATTTTCAGAACTGTTCTGTGGAGCTTTGGGCTTAAAGATATGCTCATTTTCTCCCCTTAATCCTTGACCCACTATCTCACTTTGAGTCTTCTTACCCACTGAACAATTATATCCTGTTATGGAGGGAGTTTCATGAGTCATTGCAATTATAGATGTCAAAAGAAAACCATTTGGAAATTGGGAAATCCACTGAAGAAAATAACACCATGATATTTTCAAGCAATTATAAATACACTGTTATAAAGGAAAATGATTACTTATAAAAACAAGCAATGCATTCAGAAATTTTACTCATCTGGGAGGAAATCCACACTTTTGATGAATCAAAAGTGAAACTGCTTTATTATATCTTTTCATTTGAAGCTCTTAGAGCATTCAATACATAGGAAAATAATTTCAATAAACACATTTTATAATAAAAAAAGTCAGAAACTGTTAAAATTTCAAGATCAAAGAGAGTCAATGATACAATTGGAAGAGACTAATATGTTCTAATATATGACCAAAGTAATTATTTTTATTGTACATTGCAAATGATAATAACCATTTTTGCTGAAAATGAAAACTGGGACATAAACTAAAGCTACATTAAACATTTTAAAGATTATAAGAGAACATAATAAATACATGTCTATAAATTCGAAAGCATACATGAAGAAACAATTTTCTCAAGAGAATATATTAAGATAATCAAGCCAAAACAAAAAATCAGAAAAACCAATAGACTAATAGCCAGTTCATCAGGTATTTTTAATGGTAATGCCAACTAATAACTTTGTTTTGCTGAAGAAAAGATTAGATAGACTTCAAGGTCAAATGTCAGAAGGGACACATGCTAAAGAAAAGATTTTTCTGATTTATAACCGAAATTATCTAGTAAATTGAACCACAAAACCCCTTTTTAATTTTTAATTAATTAATTATTTAAACATCTTTATTGGAGTATAATTGCTTTACAATGGTGTGTTAGTTTCTGCTTTATAACAAAGTGAATCAGCTATACATACATATATTTCCATATAAAACCGCTTTTTAAATATGTGTAAATCTGATTCAAAATACTGTAAAAGCAAGCTATGCTATTATAATAATTCTATAATTAATCTTAAATTATTTCATTTTACCCTTTTAAAAATCGTAACCTCAGTCATATTTGGGATAACAATTCTAATCTAAAATGACTTGTATCTTTTTTTTTATAAATTTATTTTACTTATTTATTTCATTTTTGGCTGCCTTGGGTCTCCATCGCTGCACACGGGCTTTTTTCTCTAGTTGCAGTGAGTGGGGGCTACTCTTTGTAGCGGTGCACTGGTTTCTCATTGCGGTGGCTTCTCTTGTTATGGAGCACCGGCTCTAGGCGTGCGGGCTTCAGTAGTTGCAGCACGGAGCACGTAGGCTCAGTAGTTGTGGCTCACTGGCTTAGTTGCTCCGCAGCATGTGGGACCTTCCCGGACCAGGGCTCGAACCTGTGTCCCCTGCATTGGCAGGCAGATTCTTAACCACTGCGCCACCAGCGAAGTCCCGAATTGTATCTTTTTTATAATTAGCAGTCATTGACAATCAACTATAATTAGCAGTCATTGACAATCAGTCAGCTTTTTTTGGCTTATATGTGAAAGATCTACTTTATCTTTAATTCATATTATATTATGTAAAATGCTGGAAAATGTTATGTAAGAAATTGCAGTTGAATAAAATTTGCTTTCATAGGCTTTGTTCAAGTTGCATGGTCACAATGGTACTGCAAAATGTGCTCTATTTAATTACTTTTCTTTTGTTTTACTTAGTTATCTCAATTTTCTGAGCTACACAGATGTAAGTCTTGGCACTGCACAGCATACAGACATGGGAGTGTTTTATTGTTTTATGAGAAATGCAGTTGGATAGATCCCTAAAATTTTCTAAATGATTCAGGTATGATAATATAAAGGTAGCTAGATTATGATAACTTTTCTTCTCTTCCTGAAAATGACTATAATATTTAACTGCTGTGCAATGAAACCATAAATTATAATACAGACAGCAAAGAAAGGAAGAAAATCTGTCAAAACACATTCTAAATTGTTAAAGACATAAGTGGATGTGTCTGGCTAAATGAGATTTAGAACTCCTTAAGCCTTTTTTACTTTTAGAAAGGAAAGAGATCTGGAATTTTTAAGTCTGAATAGAATGATAAAAGAAAACAAATAAAGTATTAACCAATCTCTCTAACATTAGTTATTTTGATCATCCATCTATATTCTTTATCCAATCAAATTATATAAAAATTTTAATAGGGAGAAAGAAATTTTACTGAGAGAGGAAAATAAATTTTACTAATTGAAGAAACTAAACCGAAGAGACTTAATAAATAAATGCTTTTTTGGGATACTGTAATTAGCAATGATAACAGCAATGCATAAAGCAAATTATGAGAGTAAAGTGATTTTTCTTCCTGCTAGGCTATAGAAGATGCTTTTTTAAAGGGCACATTAGTATCATTCCCTTCTTAATGTAAGCTTGGGCATCAGCCCAGGTACCACTTCTAAAAGCAGTAAGCATTTAACAAGGTGTTTATAGAAATACATCAGTAGTATCACTCAAGGGAAGCTTTGCATTTCTAGTGAAAGGACTAAGTAGTCATTAGCAGCTTAACTTATATTGAAATCTTTTGGGCAGTTTTCATAGGAAAGCAATGAGGTATTCACTAAACTGCTCAGGAAAATTAATTCCAAATGAAAGAAATGCATTTGAAGTTCAAGAAGTTGAATGGAAATGCCAATTAATCACATTTTGTATTTAAGATAAGATTAGATAGACTTCGAGGTCAAGATGGCAGAAGGAACGCACGTTAATACACCAATTCTTGTGTGCATTCTCTCCATATACGTTACACATACATATATGCATCTCTTCCTGCTATGTAACATATATGTGTGTATGTATAAAATGTGTATGTGTATATATATATATATATATACACACACAAAACAGAAAAATTAATAGATACGTAGAAAATGGTATAGATATAGAATTTTTAATATCAGAACAAGAAAGTAAAGTGTCTAGACGTCTAGCTGCCAGAAACAGAAAAGAGACATATAGCAATAAGCCATATTTGAAGCCATTAGACCTGTGCAGTGACTGTCACCTAAAAAATCCACAGCGGCTAAGGCCTCAGCACCTGTAGAGAGAGAGAAGCCAAGTCTGCAAGCCCATGTACAGTGGGGAATCAGAAGTTGGAACCATCTGTGAAGCCAGAAGATGGACTGCATTCAAAGTGACAAAGGGAAATTTCATAATGATAAAATGAAAAATCAACCAAAATATGACAATTGAAACTTGTGTGCACTGAACCAGAACTTTGCAATATATAAAGCAAGACTGATATAATTACAGAGGAAAAATCTCAAATCTACAAGTATGGTAGGATGTTTTAAGCAACTAATTAAGAAACTGATAGATTAAGCACACAAAAAGCAAGTCGTCAAATATCCAAACTTGGTTAATACTTTTTAGTCCATAGATATTTTAGAGATCTATTCACCCAATAAAGAATGTATATTTTTAAGCACATATTTTCAACCTTTATAAAAATGAATCATTAGTCTGATCAAAAGTTTTAAGAGATTCAAAAGAATAACATTAAACAGTCCATAACTCTCTAGTCAAAATAAATAAAATTAGAAACCAGCAACCAAAGATATCTAATAAAACACAATAATTTTGGAAATGAAATAACATATTGCTAAATAACACACTGCTAAATAAATAACAATGGAGATTTTTAAATATTTAAAATTAATAAACAGAAGAGGCACTTTATGTTTCAACTGGTGGTCCTAAATTAATCTTTGAATAGAAATGTATAATTTTATATTCATAATTAAAAGATAAGACCAACCGAGAATAAATAAACTTAGCAATTGTCTCAAACAGTTAGAAATGTAGTAAACCAAGAAATACCAAAGAGCAAGAAATACCAAAAGTAAAAGTAGACACTAATAATATAGAAAATGACAAGAGTAACAGAAGCAATAATAACCAAATATCAGAAATGATGATCAACAGAACTAAGAGATAGTTTATTGAAAAACAAATAAACATTCTTACAAGCCTGGTAAATAAAGCTAGAGAACATAATGCATAAATATCAACACATTTGAGGTTGGTTGTTTGGCCTGAGGTGACCCAGCACTGGAGCCTACCCGGGCTCTTTGGTGGGGCTAATGGCGGACTCTGGGAGGGCTCACGCCAAGGAGTACTTCCCAGAACTTCTGCTGCCAGTGGCCTTGTCCCCGCGGTGAGGCACTGCCACCCCCGCCCCCTCTGCAGGAGACCCTCCAACACTAGCAGGTGTTTGGGGGACTCGTGTGGATCCTGGTCGCCTCCTCCAATGCTTCTCTACCTCTGCTGCATGGGTGGGTCATGTTCGTGTCTGTGACGGCTTTCATCTGTTCCCTCCTCTTCCTGGGCGTGTTCCCCTCTGGCGTGGTGACTCAGATTAATGCCAGCTGGAACTTCCTGGGTTTTGCTTACCATTTTACAGTGTTCGTCTTCTACTTTGGAGCCTTTTTGTTGGAAGCACCCGCCACATCACTGCACGATCTACATTGCAATAGAAGCATGGCTGTGCAGCCGCTCTTGAACGATAACCAGTATAACATAAATGTGGCAGCCACACTCTAAGGTCACTTTCCATTGTCACAGAAATGATTTGCTACATCCTCAAGTCCTGATAGCTGCACTTTGCTTGGCTGTGAGATCACTGTGCGAATAGACATCTCATCGTGAAGTTTTGAATATGTACCACATTAGGGGTCTCACCACTGCTTAACAAATTTTTGCCTTTGTGACGACAGCTTGTTACAGTTGCAGTTTGGGTCTGGCTTTACAACGATGGCGACCGTAACACCCCTTACAAACTGACTGCTTGTGTGTTAGTTCCATTTGTGTACTTTTTATGTCTGATCAATTTGGATACCATTTTGTCCAGATATAACAACGTCCCCAAAGTAATTTGTTTAGTATATGCAGAGAATCTAAGTATAAGTTTTGGTTCATTTCACGGATGGAATTTTAATTTTAGTATGATGTTAAACAGAGAAACAGCCTTTAGTTTTACATCTGTCTCTTTCTCTTTTTCTTTTCTTATTTTAAAGAAAATATCCCTTTACATCCATAAAATACATAGATATCATTCATGAAAAAAGGGGTATCTCGTGTTTAGTTACTGAGTCACCTGAACGTTAATTTTAATAGGTAACTAAAACTCCTGAAGAAAAACACATTTCAAATAAGCTTCCCACTGAACTCTGTGTTTTAGTGTAAAACAGAGATCGACGCTCTTTAAAGGTCCAGATAGTAAATATTTTAGGCTTTGTGGGCCATTCAGTCTCTGTCACAATTACTCACCTCTGCTGTTATTACGTGAAAGCAGCCATAGACAATAAGTAAACAAGTGAGTGTAGCAGTGTTCCAATAAGTTTTTATTTACAAAAACCGGCAGCAGGCTGGATTTGGCCTGTGGGCTGCAGGCTATCGTTTGCTGACCTCTGGTGTAAAACTTTGGTTATGGGTTCTGTATTTTATTGAACTGATCCTGAAAGGTATAAAGCAAATTAGACAAGCCACGTAGTATTTAGTCTCATGCAGTAATCACATTGCCTTTGGGTTAATGGTCAAATACTTACCCTTGAGGGGGCTATAGTTTCTCAAGCTAATTCAAGCAGAGTCTTGGGTACAGGAAAAAGTAATTTATGAAGTGAACCCTAGTTGCTTAATCCACCTAAGTGTTTCCTAACAACTAAGCAAACTGCTCATCTGGCATCCTTAAAATGAGAGCCTCAGAGACCACTAACCACTCCTGGAACTGGTATCTAGCTCCTGATGTCTTACTTTGGGTTTATTTATGCTTCAAATGCAGCTGTTTGCCCTGTGCATGAATATACAAATATTTATGTGTGGATATGGGAGGCTTTACCCAATAGACTTCTCCAAAGGGTGAACTTTTTACTTCTAATTCTTTTACATGACTCTGAGTTAAATTTGAATAGAATATGAAATATAACTTAAAGTTGTAGATCCTCTCATGTTTAGAGAACAGTCCTGACATCTATTGAATATGAATAGTACAGAGGCGTATTTTAACCCACCTCAGAGACCCTGGCCGTAGCAAGATGCCAAAATGGCTTGAATGGGAGAACAAGATAGAGTTAGGCCCCCAGCTCACACCACCCATCCAAACAAGATACTTATCTCTTGCCTCGAGAGGGTTACCTCTGGGAAAAGAGGGCTTTTGATTATTTTATACTTTCAACCCTTTGCTTTTTGGCTGAATCATCCACTACAAGTGCCAGGTATAAGCTGGGCTGTTAGATTTCATGGAACATAGAATAATACTGAATGAGTAGCATAATCAATGCTCAATGATCAAATACTGTTTATGTGATAATCCCCTAGAAAGAAGAATCTTATTAAGGTTTGGTTTGTGATGTAATTACAGAGATAAAAGGTATATTTACTATGTGGCAAGAGGAAATCAGTCTTGTGACTTTATACTGATGTCATAGCTTTTCTATAATATCCAACTTCCCTGGTTTTTCTAGCTCCATGCTACACTCTTAACCCTGAATTATGAATTGTATATTACAGAGTCATATATGTGCCATAAGGATATATTGTCCATTCCGGCTGGAATTGTTAAAAGTTAGCCTGCTAGATTTAGTCGTGAGATTATATTTTTGTTCCCAAGGTATAACAGGTCCATGCTTGGTGGCATTAAATTAAATGATTTCATGAAACTGCTTGGTGACACTTTTGTAAATGGATTGCTTCTAGATCATTAAGAACCAAGCCTAAAACTCATCTAACTGTGAATACTTAGCATTGTAAATTAATCACTGTCTAGATTTGTGAGCTGACTGACAAAGCACTTGAACAAAAATTATGGCATTTGAGAATTTCTTTATATATCTTAGCTGTAAAAATGAGAAAGTGTTGGTTGGTTTTAAAATCTGGTAACTCCATGATGAAAAGAAATTTATTTTATAAGTGTTATAACTCTAATAAAGTATCCATTTGATAAAAAATAAAATCAACACCTTTGAAAGCATAAATGAAACTGCAATTTTCTCAAAAGATTGAATTATGTAAGTGAAAACAAGGCCAAAAAAAAAAAGATTTAAAAAACCCCAAAATATATAGAAGACCTAAAATTTCTCTCAGAAGCAGATCCCCAAGACAAGCATTTGGGTGCGAGTAATTTATACAGGACTTGACCTCCCAAAGCACTGACTGAGAAGCGGAGAAGCAGTACTGGGAAGAAAGTTTTTGTGTGGGTTACTGCTGAGGGCAACTGGGGCTCAATCCCATTGGAGACTCTGGAAGGCTGTGTAGAACACCGCTCAGAATTATCGTGCCTGAGGAGCGAAGAAACTAGGCTATTTATCCACAAACTCTCATTTTTCCTTTGTTGAGGGTTTCTCTTGGGGGTGTTAGTTCCCTGGAACTTGTGGTCTGCTCTGCACAGAGCCAAAGAGTCTGCAACCAGAGAATTCCAAGTGCTCCTAGTAAGCAGTAGTTGGCATGCACAGTACAGATGGATTATGGGCAGGGCACCAACAGCCTGTGCTGAAGTATCTATTCATTGTTTTTTTTTTTTTTTAAATACTTCAGCAGGATGGCTGGAGGAGAACAGTGATGGGGGTCCCTCACCACCAGGCGTCCAACTTGGGAAGCCTCTGCATCCCCAAGGGCCTGAGAGCCCCCTCTCCCATCCAACCTATTAACACTCAAGTCTTTTCATTTGATTAGAGAGTTCAGATGCAAGACAACTCATTTTGGTTTGGGGTAATCAGAACAGACTGTTTGCAGGATGTGAAATATGAGCAGAGCAAGTTTTCAGTGGGTAGCAAGGAATGAAGAGGACACTCCAGGTAGAGAAGACTTGTATACACGGAAGGAGCAAAAAAGAAGAAATGAGAAAACTCAGTTCATGTTTCCACATAAATGAGTGATCTAGGTTGACTGGGGCAGAAAGTTTGATTATGTAAGTGGTTTGTATGACAAATTTCAGTGACAGGTGATTTAGAAAGATCTAGAATATGATTTTAATTAACACTGCCAGCTGTTTTAGGTAAGGAATTGACAAAGAGAATGGTGTTTTAGAAAGTTAAATCTGTCCATAAGGTCAACGATGGGTTTTAGGGCAAAGAGCTGCAGTGATTTTTGAAGTAAAGTAAAATCTACAAATAAAGTGATAAGTGCCTATATTTGGACTGGCTACAGTGGGGATAGAAAAAAAAGGACAAATATGACAAGAGGGAGGATCACACAGAATTTTAGAATCTATTTTAGAACACCACCCACTTCCCCACCATTCTGAAGATCAGGTAACTGAAGCAGAGAGGGGAAGTGTCTTATCTGATGTCACAAGGCTAGTTAGTAGCTGAGACAAGTATAGATTTTGATCACTGGACTCTAGGTAAGGGTTATTTTTAAATTCAGAGGCTCCTTCTTCCCATGGTAAGCAAATGATCGAACTCTGCTTGTTGCATTTAGAATTTCCTTTCCCCTTTCTGGTTTGAGGCTTAAGAAGGGAAGTAAGAAATAACCAACGATCTTTTTCCTTATCTCACTGGAAAAATTTTTAGAACTTGCTAACTGGTTAGACATGAAGTTCAAAATCAAAGACTGGAAGACAAGTGTATACTTTGAAGGCTTAATGATTGAGGAAATAAAATGGATTTTAATTGAGAAAGTGAAACTGTTTTTGCAGAGATAAAGACATTTCCTCTAGGCTTACTGAGTTTAAGGTGACAACAGGATATACAAATATGTACGGTCAGCATGATGATGGAGTATATGGTCAGGCGGATATAAGACTCATCTGTATACAGGTGCTGACTTTACTTATATACCCATTGATTTCAGACGTGATTTTTGAAGTTATTTTATTTAGTCAAATTTCTCTTCTTCTCTATCCTGAAAGACCTAGGATTGAATAGGAACTTCTTATTTGTTTAACTTGGTACAGTTTGATTAATCTCTGATGCCCAGTTGCTATATAATAATACCTGCATCACATTTATAAATTTATAGTTATTTTTATATACTTATTTTTAAATTTAACTATAGTTGATTTACAATATTGTGTTAGTTTCAGGTATACAATTTTATTTTCCATTATAGGTTATTATAAGATATTGAATATAGTTCTCTGTGCTATACAGTAAATCCTTGTTGTTGATCTATTTTATATATGGTGTGTATCTGTTAATCCCATACTCCTAATTTCTCTCTTCCCCTCCCCTTTCCCCTTTGGTAACCATAATTTTGTTTTCTGTGTCTGTGAGTCTGCTTGTGTTTTGTAAATAAGTTGATTTGTACTGTTTTATTTTTAGATTCCACATGTAAGCTATATTATATAATATTTAGACAAAGTTATTTTAAAAGGAAATATCACAGAGTAAGATTTGACTGTCTGGAAAATACAATATCTAATTCTATAATATTGCCAAACAAATGCACTACAACCTTTTTTTAAAGTCAAGCATAAATTATATTTATTATTCTTTAGAGAATGTTTAACAAGAATATCTTGAAAAAAATATTTTTTAAGTTTGTCTGAGTCTCTGCTCTATTAAATTGATTATGAAAAGTATTTTTTTCTTTGAATTATTTTCTTTCTTTGGACAATTTTTTTAGAACAGTTTTAGGTTTACAACAAAATTTAGAGGGAGGTACAGAGATTTCCTATATATTCCCTGCCCCTACACATGCATAACCTCTCTCATTGTTAACATCAGTCACCAGAATGGTACTTTTTTTTTTTAAACCAAGGATGAACCTATATTGACACACCATAATCAACCAAAACCTCATAGTTTACCCTTGGGTTCACTCTTGGTATTATACATTACATGGGTTTGGACAAATGCATAATAACATATACACTGTACCCATTATTATTCTATCAGAGTATTTTTACTGCTCTAAAAATCCCCTGTGCCCTGCTTATTCATCTCTCCTCCCCTTACTCCACCCTTAGCAACCACTGATCTTTTTATTGCCTCCATAGTTTTGCCTTTTCCAGAATATCATATAGTTGGAATCATAGAGTATGTTGCCTTTTCACATTGACTTCTTTCATTTAGTAATATGAATTTAAGGTCTTTCTTTTTTAATACATTTTTTATTTCATCTGCTGCTACAGTCTCTAGGTTATATAATTGTTACCTATTTGTTCCAAGACCCATTAAATTTTTATTGCTATTAGTGAATATTTATTAGGCAGCTAGTTGAATGGAGAACTAAATACAGTATGTGTTTGGAAAATGTTTGCTTTCTAATACATGTAAGCTTAAGTGATTTAAATTGGGAAACAAACAAAAACCAAAATAAAACTTCTACTATATGCCAAGCACTTTACGAGCATTCCACTTAATCCAGAAAGCAGCTTAAACATTGGTCTTATTATCCCCACTTTAACGATAAAGAAACTAAAATAGAGATTAGGTAACTTGCCAATATTAATATAATTACTAAGAGATAGAGCCTACAAGTGAACCTATCTTCATTCACTTAATCATTCATAACCAGGGGATTGGGAAAAACTGATCCTTCATTTTAGCATGACAACGCTTGGCACTCACCAAGATACCCACCACTCTCTGTTGTCTTCTACTGGGCCTACTTTACTCATTGTGTGATTTGCCTAGTTTCTCGGTGAGCCCAGAAATAGCTCAATAGCCTTTGGATAATCCTGTTTATTTTGAGAAACTTATTCTGAAAAGTTTCAACATTGATATGAAGTCTCAAAAAGCCAAGAACTATACTGTGGCTCCTTGGAGTTCCTGTAGTTGCCCACAGTCATCTAGGAAAGCTCACGAAGCCTCTTTTACCCTAGGAATCTCCTGATGAATAGGTGAGCAGGAAGAGAGGCCAAGCATATCCCCGTTTTTGAGTACTGACAGCTGCCTAAAATTTCAACAGGAACTTTAGGGAGTAAATCATTTCTCTAAGTGTGAATTGACCTTCAAATTAATGACCCATGGAGAACTGAGGTATTAATTCACTCAGCAGTAAATATTTATTCCACTCCCAAAGTGGGCTTTGCACTGTGTAACGTGCTGGAAGGGTCCCTGGAAAACAGGTTGGGCATGGTGTCTACTCTTATGGAGCACGGGTTATGTGTGTGTGGGGACAATAAACAACTTAGCAAATAAATTAAAAATATATAACTGTAGATTATGAGAAGTGATGAAACAGGGTGCTGAGATAGGAACTGGCATAAAAGGCTTTATTTTAGATTGGGTGGTCATGGAAGGTTTCTCTGAGGATATGACTTTTGGGCTGAGATGTGAGAGATGAGAAGGGTCCAATCACATGAGGGGACAAGGAAGCAGAATTTCAAGCAGAGCTAATTGCAAGAGCAATGTGAGGTGCTGGTTAAAACTGGGCTTGTTCTAAGAACAGACAGAAGGCAAGAATAGCTGGAGCTTCCTGAGGAATGAGGCTAAAAGCAGAAAATGAGGTAATTAATTGTTCTTATTTCATGAATTTAATTAAAATGTTCTGGCATATTTGCAAACCACAAGACCCCTCAGTGGATTCTGAAGGCTTCTCATTGTTTAAAAGTGAATAAGAAGACAAACATCAATAAAAATGAACAAAAGATGAAAAGACGCTTTCCAAGAAGATAGGACATGGTAATAAGCACAGGAAAAGATGCTCAGCATCATTGCTCAGCAGAGAAATGCAAATTAAAACTACCAGGAGCTAACACTCCCCAATAAAATGGCTACAATTATAAAGATTAATAATGTCGAGTGTTGGGAAAGATGCAGGACAACTGGAACTCTTGCACATTGCTTGTGGGTCACACTGCTTTAGAAAATAATTAGGTAGTTTCTTCTAAAGTTGAACATACACTTACCCTATGATACAGAAATTCCACTACTAAATTATTTACCCAAAATAAATGAAAATACATATCTACAGAAAAATTTGCACACAGATGCTCATAGCAGCTGGATTGGTAGTAGGCAAAAATTAGAAACAATGAAAAGGTCCATTCACATGTGGTGTATCAATATAATGGCATATTCCCCTGCAACAAAAAGAAACAAACTACCAGTAAACACATCTATATGGATGAACCTCAAAACATTATGCTGAGAGAAAGAACCTAGACATACATATAAACACAAATGTGTGTGTGATAATTCTATTCATACAAAATTCTAGAATGAACAAAATTACTTTATGGTGACAGAAAGTGAAAGCCGATGAGACCAGTGGTTGCCTGGGGCTAAGAGTGGGAAAGTGTTGCCGAAAAAGGTCAGGAGAGAACTATCTGGGGTGATGAAAATATCCTAAACCTTGATTGTGATGATGGTAATATGGGTATAGATATTTGTCAGAACTCATTGAACTGTAAAATTTAAATGGGTACATTTTATTGTATATACATTATACCTCAATAAAGTTCATGAGAAAGAAAAAAAGCTAATTAATTTTTGTTAACGTTCATTGTTATTGTTCATCAGATCTATTTTCCACAGTAAACTAATCATACATTTCCTGTATTTCTTTAAAACATACTTTTTTATTATTTATTATTTTTTTAGGGTGTTAGAAATATATATATTTTTAACATCTTTATTGGAGTATAATTGCTTTACAGTGGTGTGTTAGTTTCTGCTTTATAACAAAGTGAATCAGTTATATATATACATATGTCCCCATATCTCTTCCCTCTTGCATCTCCTTCCCTCCCACCCTCCCTATCCCACCCCTATAGGTGGTCACAGATCACAGAGCTGATCTCCCTGTGCTATGCAGCTGCTTCCCACTAGCTATTTTACGTTTGGTAGTGTATATATGTCCATGCCACTCTCTCACTTTGTCACAGCTTACCCTTCCCCCTCCCCGTATCCTCAAGTCCATTCTCTAGTAGGTCTGTGTCTTTATTCCTGTCTTACCCCTAGGTACTTCATGACCATTTTTTTTTCTTAGATTCCATATATATGTGTTAGCATACGGTATTTGTTTTTCCCTTTCTGACTTACTGCACTCTGTATGACAGACTCTAGGTCCATCCACCTCACTACAAATAACTCAATTTCATTTCTTTTTATGGCTGAGTAATATTCCTTTGTATATATGTGCTACGTCTTCTTTATCCATTCATCTGTTGATGGACACTTAGGTTGCTTCCATGTCCTGGCTACTGTAAAGAGAGCTGCAATGAACATTGTGGTACATGACTCTTTTTGAATTATGGTTTTCTCAGGGTATATGCACAGTAGTGGGACTGCTCGGTTGTATGGTAGTTCTATTTGTAGTTTTTTAAGGAACCTCCATACTGTTCTCCATAGTGGCTGTATCAATTTACATTCCCACCAATAGTGCAAGAGGGTTCCCTTTTCTCCACACCCTCTCCAGCATTTATTGTTTCTAGATTTTTTGATGATGGCTATTCTGACTGTGTGAGATGATATCTCATTGTAGTTTTGATTTGCATTTCTCTAATGATTAATGATGTTGAGCATCCTTTCATGTGTTTGCTGACAATCTGCATATCTTCTTTGGAGAAATGTCTATTTAGGTCTTCTGCCCATTTTTGGATTGGGTTGTTTGTTTTTTCAATATTGAGCTACATGAGCTGCTTGTAAATTTTGGAGATTAATCCTTTGTCAGTTGCTTCATTTGCAAATATTTTCTCCCATTCTGAGGATTGTCTTTTCATCTTGTTTATGGTTTCCTTTGCTGTGCAAAAGCTTTTAAGTTTCATTAGGTCCCATTTGTTTATTTTTGTTTTTATTTCTATTTCTGTAGTAGGTGGGTCACAAAGGATCTTGCTGTGATTTATGTCATAGAGTGTTCTGCCTATGATTTTCCTCTACGAGTTTGGTAATGTCTGGCCTTACATTTAGGTCTTTAATCCATCTTGGGTTTATTTTAGTGTATGGTGTTAGGGAGTGTTCTAATTTCATTCTTTTACATGTACCTGTCCAGTTTTCCCAGCACCACTTATTGAAGAGCCTGTCTTTTCTCCACTGTATATTCTTGCCTCCTTTATCAAAGATAAGGTGACCATATGTGCATGGGTTTATCTCTGGGTTTTCTATCCTGTTCCATTGATCTCTCTTTCTGTTTTTGTGCCAGTACCATACTGTCTTCATTACTGTAGCTTTGTAGTATAGTCTGAAGTCTGGGAGCCTGATTCCTCCAGCTCCGTTTTTCTTTCTCAAGATTGCTTTGCCTATTCGGGGTCTTTTTTTTTTTTTCTTTTTTCTTTTTTTTTTGCTGTACGCGGGCCTCTCACTGTTGTGGCCTCTCCTGTTGCGCAGCACAGGCTCCAGACGCACAGGCTCAGCAGCCATGGCTCACTGGCCTAGCCGCTCTGCGGCATGTGGGATCTTCCCGGACCGGGGCACGAACCCACGTCCCCTGCCTCAGCAGGCGGACTCTCAACCACTGCGCAACCAGGGAAGCCCTATTCGGGGTCTTTTGTGTTTCCATACAAATTGTGAAATTTTTTGTTCTAGTTCTGTGAAAAATGCCAGTGGTAGTTTGATAGGGATTGCATTGAATCCGTAGATTGCTTTGGGTAGTAGAGTCATTTTCACAATGTTGATTCTTCCAATCCAAGAACATGGTATATCTCTCCATCTGTTTGTATCATCTTTAATTTCTTTCATCAGTGTCTTATAATTTTCTGCATACAGGTCTTTTGTCTCCTTAGGTAGGTTTATTCCTAGATTTTTTATTCTTTTTTTTGCAATTGTAAATGGGAGTGTTTTCTTAATTTCACTTTCAGATTTTTCATCATTAGTGTATAGGAATGCCAGAGATTTCTGTGCATTAATTTTGTATCCTGCTACTTTACCACATTCATTTATTAACTCTAGTAGTAAAACATATTTTTAAATTATTTTATTATCCTTTACCAGTCCTGACTGAAGTTTAAAAACTGATTAGTATTTTACATCACATGGTACAGAGCTATAAGAAAAATAGGATCTTTTCCTGACCTAGGTTAATTTCCTGTATTAAGGAGAACTTTGTCTTTTTTTTTTTTTTTAAACTTGGGGTATTGTTGTTAAAGGGTGAAAACTATGGATATCCAAGTGGAATTTTACAGAAAGATTTTTAATTATTATCATAGTATTTTAGATTTCTTACAGATTTAAGAATAGATATGCCCCAAAGTTTGATATCTTAAAGCTCCCTGAAAAATAGAGACTACGTCCTAAGACTTTATGAGGAGGGTCAATGCCCGGGCAACAAGAGTGAGGGAAAAAGAGGTGAGTCACAGAAGGAGGAAAGGTGGTTCACTGTCCAGAAGCCACAGCTTCAGATGGAAGCACAACATATTTCTCATAATCAGTACGAAGTCTTTGAGGAAGGTTTTATGGAACCCTTGCTACTCAACAGTCTGAAAGAGAAGGAAAGGAGAGGAAGTTATCTGCTGGCTCCTTCATTTTCCTGACTCTAATTAGCCTACATTTGTCCATGGGTGTTAAACCCCACACTTCTGAGTTGTGTTATCAGGTGCTGGCGGAGCCTCGTCCCAGGTCCCACTGCACAATACTTTATATGAGTCTGGCCATGACGGGAAGAACCAGAGCTACTGTGAGTCCTATCAAGTTGGGCCTGGGTGCGTGGGCCATTGCACTTCCCCTTGTGGATGGTGTGCGAGGACTGTGCTGGGTCAGCTGGCAGCTGGGAGGGCGGAAATACTGGCGGTGTGGCAGATGAAGCACTGCTGGTGACAGCAGGGACATTCCAGTGAGCACCCTGTTGAAGCCTAGCAGGCAGATGTGAACGTGGGAACCTGGGCAGGCATGTGAAGTGGGTTCTATACTTGAGGTCAGAAGACTCTAGAAGCCAATTGAGCATTTGTAACTGTAGGATAATTTGTCCTTTAAGTTTGGGGGAAATTTGGTGATGGTGGTGAGGAAAGAAAGGAAAATTTTCCCTCTTGGACTGCTTTGGCAAGGGAGTTTACTACTTCAAACTAATAACGATATTTGGCAACTAACTGTGCTTTTAACCTAAAAAAATCAATATTTCTTATGAAGGTACAGATTAATGTCTTTTGATGGTATTACTATATTTTATTTCCACCATGAGCCCATCTGCACTACTTTATTAAACTACAGTTATACATTTCAGAATATTCATTCATATACAAGGTTCTGGTTTGGTCACATCTGCAACTTAACCCTTAATTAAAAATGAAACAAAACAAAATAAAAAGAATCACCATAATATCATCATTTTTATGTAGGCAAGATGTCAATTAATACACATTTTAATTCAAATAAAGCTGAATACCACCTTATGCAATAAATGTTCACCTTAAAATTTGAATTAAGATTTAATTTTTATAAATTAAATATTTTAAATGTTAGGCTAAATCCATTTGAAAGTAAACAAATCCTACTTAATTTATAATCTTTGGCATATAAATTTTTCCATATAGGGTCATAAATATTTTATTTCTTTAAAATACAGTTGTGTTAGAATTGGATAAAGCCAATTTCGTTATACAAGAAAAACTGCATGGCCCTTGCTAAGTAGAAAAGTTCAGGCATTAGTAAATCATCCTATTTCTCTTCATTTTGGGGAAAGTACATCTGCATGTACTTTCTTTGTTTTTTTAGGTTGCAAGTAATCTAAGTTTTCTTTTCTTCCCCCCACCAAGAATGAACTACAGAAACATCTTTTTTCATTTTTTGTAGTGCTAGGAAATTTTTTTGTATCTCAGGGGGAAATTCTGAGGCACACATAAGTCATGGGTTGCCTAGGGAAAACTAATTCTACTAAATATAACAAATAAATATAGTCAGTATGGATTATGTAATTATACATAGAATGCCAGATAATTTATACAAGTGAGAAAAAAATGAAATAGAAAAATAATATCAGAGAAGTAAGGTCACAAAACTGGTCAGTGACCAAAGAAGGTCTAGAATTTTGAGAGCACAGAATCCTAACCACTAGACCACTGGAGATAGAATTTTGAAAATCTACGGCTAACTACGTTTTTGTTTACCTCAAAGCCCATCCTACTGCAAGACAATTTTTGTCTAGATCTGACCTTAAAATTCAATGGAAGGAGAAGAAATAGTCTCCTTAGCCTCATTCAGAGTTATCTCAACAGTGTTTATATCCAATATATAATTTCAATTCTGAGGTTGGCAAAGCAGAGGTTTCTAGGTCAGAGAATCAATCTCTTTGAGTCTCTTTAATCAATATTTTAGTTAGGTTCAGAGAAACTAAATATTCCTGTTTGATTACAGTTTGTGTTCTGTGCCTTGGATCAATTTCCATAATTAAAAATTATACCACAGACACTTTTCTCTGCGTACACATACATGAGCACACATACTTGTGCACACATATGGAGCAGCATACACATTCACATGACATCACAAATCTTGATTATGAAAAATACAGTACATCTTCCTGGGATGAAATGTGGATGATGAAAACAAAGAGAGATTGAATTTGTGTCACCGTTATACTTATTCCAGGTAAGATGACACGGGTCTCTCATTCCTAATTATTAATTCTGATTTTTTGTACATGTATTACTCTGCAAGTTATGATTTGAATGGGGTAGAAGATCCTTAATAACATTAATGACATATTATTAATTAAATATTGAAGAAATTAATTTCCACACATAAAAATAGGAAAGACTAATGAGGATTTTTATGCACAAGATAATACTCTGTTGACTAATGCTTAAATCACAAAAATATTTGTGAAGCTACAAATGCTTAGTTGATGGATTTTAAATTTTTAATTACTAAAATGTACTATGGAATATTTTATACATTCCAAAAGAACAAAATGTTAACAACAATCTATATGCTAATCGCCAACTTAGAAATAAAACATTCCAATATAGTTAAAGCTGATTATGAATCTCTTTTTAATAGCAACACATTTCCTTCAACTTCTGAGGTTATTTTTTTCATGAAATTGCTGTTTATTACCACCATGCATGGCAGATTATATATATATGTATAATATGTATATATAAAGGGTTTAAAAGTTTTATTTAAAAAGCATCATACTATATATATTTTCTGGCAATTTTTTTCAACATTAAATTTGTAAGGTTCACCCATATGGGTTTGTATAGCTTGGATTTATTTGTCCTCTCTGCTGTGTAACATTTCATTTTATGGGTCTATCACATTTCAGATTTTTTTCTATTATAAAAGTACTGTAATCAGTTATTTTAATTACTGTCATAGGTGGATGACTGATCCTGTGACTGGAAAATTCAGGTGGCTTGTTGAAAAAAGTTCTACTTGCAGATGTTTTCCCATGATCTGTCATATTTTAAACGTTTCAGTAGATTTCTTTCCTTCCAGTTTTATACATTCAAAATACGATTATTGTGCATAGATATTGCCTTGTATTCAATTTACACAGAGGAAAGAAATGGAATATTTTAAAACCACATTAGAGAACAATTTTCTGGGAGCGGGGGAGAAGGAATTGTTTGTTTGGTTGGTTTAAAACAAACTGTGCCTAGAAAGTGCTTAATACATTTTGTTGAATAAATGAATAGTAAATTTAGAAATATTTTATAGCTTGGGAGTCCAATTTAAAATAGCCTCTGGTTTATTGTTTCCCAATTTCCCATTATAATATGTATAAAGACAAAGACAAAGCCCACATTGCCATCAAACACCTAGGATGGCAGTAACCCTACTGCTAGAATCTGAGAGGAATATTTACTATCCATAGGTTGATACAACCAGTTAGAAAAATGCAATGGACAAATTCCTTGGAAGAGTGCATCTCAGATGGTACAATACTGCCTTCTGAAGGTAGGTTGAGAGCAGTGTGCTGCAGCCAGCTCATAGTGGTTTGAAATAGTCAAGTGCTAAATTATCAGAAATTTTGCAAGCTGGTTGTTACATTGGAGCTTCAAATCAGCCACGGTGCGAATATTTACATCATAGAAATCATCAAAGGCTACAAATCAGCCTTTATCCCCCAAGCTGGTTATGAAACATTTATCAACTCATCACTCCTACTGTACTCCCTTCCCTCTCATTACCCCAATCAGAATTCTAAATGGCTGTTATGCTACTATATAGGTACTGCTTTGAAGGCAGCAGGGATATTTAAAAGTGCTTCATTTGTGTGTTTTGTTTTGTTTTTTATGCAGTTGGACACTGTAAATTTCAGAAAACAAAGTAAGGAGAAGTAGGCAAGGGAATAGAATTTACAGAGGCAACAGGGTGCCGAGGGGCTATGGGCATGGTAAAATCCCTACAATTAAAGTATTGCATTGCAGGTCAGACATGGTTTGGGGAGGGGACTGGTGGACAAAGCAGACCCATCCAAAAAACTAAGTTTCATTCCCGAATTATGCAGCCACTTATCAGGGAAGTGACGGGATGGATGTTGGACACGAACCACACTGTTTACTTCAGCTTGGCTTAGCCTACTGAAATGGACTCATTCTATCTGGTCAACCTGATTCCTCATGATTTTGTAACAGGCACAAAAATTAGGCTATTTTTACTAAATTTTTATCCTTCAAATAGTTTCCCCTAAATGGATCCTCCTTTCCCCCTGTCTGGACTGTCTGATCTCTCCCTACCATAGACCTTCAGACTCAGGGTCTATGCATTACTTGCATCACCTGTCAACACAGCCATGTTTAAACCTCTGTGTGTTTAAAAAAGTTTTTTAGGCTGATATGTATTGTTTTTATACTCCCTTTTCGATTACCTTTCTGTAGCTCAACTTCTTGAGTCTCTCTAATCTTCCTATTGTGTCTGCTCAGTCTCTTTCATGGCAATTTATTTCTGTGATTTCCACATGTGTTGTTAGTTTTTAACTGTCATCTTATTCCAGCGGGGCTTTTGTCCTCCCTTTCTTGTGAGACTATATATGTGGCACAGCTTTAAGGAACAGCTTTGCATTAGCTGTACCAGGTGGCCTAATGGTAATCACTGTCTCAGGAATATGATGCATTAACAATACGTGCTAATTTTCCCTCAAGCCCACCATAGCCATAGGACTAGAATTTCACTTTATTTGGGGATATATATATATATTTTTTTTTTTTTCTTTTTCCACGTAGAGTGGAGGAAGAGACAGGATAAGCTTTCTTATTATCTCCCTGTAACATTGGGCAATTTAAAAAATTAAATCATCCACCAAACTTGTAGACATGTGAGGGTCCCAGCTCTGTTTAAATTTCTGAGTTCCAATTCACTGTCCTGTGTAGGCTGGAGAGCACATCCCTTGTTCCCCGTCTCACATGGCATGGACAGCTTGAGTCCCTAAAGTTCTGGGAGAAAAAGCACATCACAGGACAGTCTCAGGTTCCACTCACATGCTTACCATTTGGTTTTCGGTTTCCAGTTTATTTCTGGTATCGACCAATTTGCGTCTTTGTTGAAAACTTAGTTATGCATTTAAAATAAGTTTTGTTATATTTCACCTGCCGTGTCTAGGTATTTACAGTGGTGGTAGGGTTTCTTAGTCAACTTTCCTGCTAGAAATAGGAGTTGCATTTTACAGAATTTTATAGTCAGGAAAAATTCTTTGAAAAGTGAATTTATCCTTCGGTAGGAATAACAATTGCTAGTAAGCACATTTTGGTAGAATTAGATGCTGCTTTCTATACTGCTAAAGTATAATATATATTTTTTAATGGGCACTACATAAAATTTGCCACTACAAATACATGTGGGGGCTTTGAATTGGTAGAATTCTTCCTAAGTTTAATAAATAAATAAAAAGCTCCCTCCAAATGTAAAATATTACTAAGAATATCAAGAAAATAGGGAAAATAAGGCATATCAGAAGAATATAGGTTTGTGGAATATTTGGGGAAGATACAAAACAAATTTTTCTCAACAAATGGGAGTTTATTCATACCCTAACTAAAAACGGAGCTGTAAAGGTAGTCGTATAAATCAGACTGCAACAATGCTGATGTAATAATCCATTTCAATTTATTTCACAAGCATTTGAGATGCATGTAAAACGCGCTGTGCTCAGACCTGGGCAACCCAAACACCGTAATTATTCTCAAGCATCTTACTGCCTACTGTGAGAACGGCATGTAAAAAAAATTAAAACCCAGAATAATGGTGTGGTACTAACAGCACGTACAAGAAACACAGGGAAGGAAGACTTCACTGAGGAGATAGCACCCTAGCAAGAATTTGAAAGATAAACAGAATTTGACGTGTAAACTAATAAGGGAAGGACATTCCAGGCAGGCACAATGAAGAAAATGCCTCACACGCTGATGTGCAGCTTAATGGAAATGATGCTTAGCTGGGATCATCTATGTTGAACAAGAGTATATTAATACTGATTCACAGAATTGGAGCCAGAGGACCTTGGAATATCTGAGTCCTCCCTTGTGAGTTTGATTCAGTTACTAATCAAGAAGAAACACATTTGAGAACTGATGTGGATTTCCCACACACGAGAAGAACAACCAATTAGAAAATAGAATATAAATCTTAGAATTTGCTAGAGTATCCCGCAGTCACATGAGAAATGTGAGTTAACTTGGATGGGAGCCTGTTTGGTACCAATGCAGGTGCATACTGTGTGTCAATGATGGTTGTACGATCAGCACTCAATTATAGGCCCCCTTTTTCTCTACACATTTTGTATGTGATGTGGTGGTTTTGAGCAGAAGCAGGAGCCTATGATTAGCTTCAAATCCAAACTCCACAACTTGCAAGTTCCATGACTTTGGAGAAAGTCCTTAACCTCTAATTGCCTCAGTTTACTCATTTGCGCGATCAGAATAATCTAGTAACTACCTCGGGTCCTTGTAAGGCTTCAGTGTGCTAATGTGCACACAAGTATTTTAAAAAGCGACTGGAATTTAGGAGATATTAGCTATTTCTATTATTGCTATGTAGATCATCTGCCTTGGTTTTGTCCCTCATTCCTGTCACAAAATATTTGTTCAGAGTTCTCTTGGGGGGAAAAAATCCCACATATCCACAAATCAATATTATATGTATTATCTATGGGGTTATGTTCAAAGTGACCTTAACCTTATCTACAATATTTTAAAATTTTTATGCAGAGAAAAAATGTATTACTTACATGTGATACAAATTTACAATCATTCCTACTCTCTGCTTGTAATTTTAGTTTAATGCTGACTGAGATACAAGTTTTATCTTACCAAGGATATTTATTTTATCTTTTGAGCTTTTTTCAGATACAAATACAGATATAATCAGTATCTCCCTTCTCCCACCACGGGTGCATTTACCATTCATTCATTCGTCATTCATTCAGTCATTCATTCCTTTAATCTTCAGTTACTGAGTTCTGACTATGTACAGACATTGCTTCTCATTATTTAGATATGAATTATAGTTTGATCTGCACAATTAGCAGATGGGTAAAAGAGAACAAAAATATTGTGTATACACATTTGAAGCATCTCAGCAGGAAATCAGTATTTTAGGAAAATTTATAAGACTTGTAAGAAACACAGAATAATGATTCTCATATACGCATAAAGAACAGGTAGAATGCTGATGATAGCACCACCTGGGCAATTTTAAATATAGCTTGCAATGGAGGAGGGGATGTTTTTCACATGTTGATATGTGATTTTTTTAAAGGAAAATAAACATAAATACAGCCAATCAACTATGAAGCACACATAGGATATTAGTTCTGTAATATATTGGGAAAAGATTTAAAATGTTTTCTGCAACGTTGTAGGTGGAATAAATGATCCATAGGTGATTAAACTATGCACGAAGAAGTGAGGAAGAAAATAAAATTTATATTAAGGTTTGTTTGTGGTTGCATTACTTATGTTTTCTGCTAATAGGAAACAAAAAACATACTCTGAGGCTGAACTACATGTTTTTTTTGCTGATTTTTTTAAATTGAGGCAACATTCGCTCATAACATTATATAAGTTCCATGTGCACAAATTATATGCCGACTTCTGTATACATTACAGCGTGCTCACCAGCAAAAGTTTAATTTCCATCCATCGCCATACAGTTGACCCCCTTTATCCATTTTGCTCTCTCCCCACACCCCTTCCCCTCTAATAACCACTAATCTTGAACTTAATTTTTTAAGAAAATACTTAACCCGACAAAATGTTCTTTCCTTTTTTTCTTCCTTTCTTTCTTGCTTTCTCTTTTAAAAAGAAATCTAAACATCATACTTTTAGAAAGAATCTCCATTTCTATACTCTGGTGGAAAATACATAAGGTTTGGCATTTTGGCCAGTTTCATTTTGAAGTATCTTGATTTTATTAAAGTCTCATGATATATTTCCATGCCGCTTAAAAAAAAATTTTCCCCTCCACTAAGTTTGAGAATCTTTATTAATATGCAGGGCCCTTGACACCACACTTCCCAACAGTCAAGTTGTTTCTCACACTCACCCAGCTTGTTTGTCCTTCCCCATTGCCATTTCAGATGTGTTCCCTCCTGCAGGACAGCTCTATATTAAGCTTTATTAAGCACATTCCCTCCTAAACCCACCTGATATCTGTCATGACTACTCTAAGTCACCCCAGTACTTGTACCATCAATTTAGATAAACTGTTAATTTGTACTTACTTGTTCCTCATATGTAGTGTGTTTGGCTAAAACAACAATAGCTAAATTCTTCTTACACCCACCTTATAAACCTTTTTAAAAACTCTTAAAGAGTAGAAACTATGTTTTATTTATTTTGTGTTTTCTTTTCCATTCCCTGAATCTTTATGTAAGATAAAGAACAAGTATTTTATTTCTTCTCTAAATTTTAATAGATAAAGTGTCCAAAACCAAATAAAACAGAGAATTGGTCAGTATAAACTCTACCTGTAAAAGCCAATTTTTCTTTGATTATTACTCTAAGGATGATGACAGAGTCTTTTAAATGACTGGATTTGCTCTGAATCTACAAGAACTACATTTATTTTATTTGCTTAGGGAATTTCTTATCCTAAGAGAAATGTATTTGTGTATCAAACCAGAAACGAAACAGAGGAGGTCAAATGAATTAAATTCAAAGTTTGTTTTCAATATGTACCTTAAAAATAAGTAGAAGTTTAATGATTTATTTTGTTTTCATTTTTAGATTCTCAGAATAGCCTTCGCTCTCAATCCCTTCTAGCTAAGGGCCTATTTTCCAATTTTCTGTGTATCCCGCAAAAGAGAAAAAAAAATCATATTATATATATGAACATTGTCCAAAGGTGTTTGTGAGATATATTTAGCAGTATTATAATGAGGTCATTATCATGAGAACAAGAGAGAACTGAAAAAAGAAGTACTGTCAACATAGTAGAAGTACTTTCAACAATTACCTTTTTTTCAAGTTGTTTGATCTGCTGAGTGTTCCATGAGATGATTTTAAATCTATGAGAAAAACATCTTGTGAGAGTTTTTTCCCCTTAAATGTGGGGGACACCACAAGATAATGTAAGTCAAAAATGACAGTGAACATTTGGATAGCTTTAAAACTAAGCTAAATTTAAACTTTGAAATAGATAAAATATATTTTTCTAAATTTTTAAAGTGGGGATCTACTTTCTCTTTATCTCTATGTCTTTATTGTATATCTTACTACGTACATTTTCATAGATCACATATATAAGTGTTTGTCATATTTTCCTTTCAAAATGACTCCACCCATGTCAATTTTCCTTCATTCCTTTATTCTGTGATAACACTTAATGCCTGGATAAGCACAAGGCACTATTGCTGCCTCCTGACTTCCCAGGTGTCACTCTTGATCTCATAAACCAAGATCAAGCCTTCTAAAATACTGTTTTTATAGTAACATCCCTTGCTCAAGAATCATAAATTGTCCTCTACTGCCACTCCAATGGGAAAAAAAGCACTGACATAGGAATCAGATGGTAGCTCCAACATCCGTACAATAATAAGCCTTCTCTACTATAAAAATGAATAATGATAATATTTACCTCACAAAGTTGTTAAAAGTGGTTTTGTTTAAAGGACCAAAAACGATAAGTATCTCAAAGCAGTTTTAAAATTGTAAAGCACTATACAGATAGAATAGTGTACTATGTAAGTTTCAAGGTTCCTCATAAATGGACTACCACCTCCCTGTCTAACCTTATTTCCCATCACTGATGTATAGGCATAGTCTGCTCTAAGTAAATTAAACTCTCTGTCCTAACATGTCATATTGATCCTATCTTTATTCCTGCTTGTCCATTCTATCTGCTCACTTCTCCCCCTTTAACCCTACCTGACTGCCCAGGAAAACTCTTCATTCTATCCTGACCTCCTGCTACATGTATCTTCATGTCCTACTACATGGATTAGATTTACAGTCTAAAGGCAGTTTGTGAACACACAGTAGGTATGCAGTAAATAGTTGTCAATGGGTTTGGTTTTTGTGTCAACTCTCTCTCCTTCCTCTGAATGCTATGGCATTATTTGTTAGGTTGAGAAAACAAAGGAAACTAATTAAAGTCACTTATGATAGTTAATTTTATGTGGCAATTTGACTGGGCCACGGGTATTTGGTGAGATATTATTTTGAATATTCTTGTGACAGTGTTTGGATGAGATTCATATTTGGATCAGTAGACTGAATAAAGCAGATTGCCCTCCCTAATGTGGACGGGCCTCATCCAATCAGTTGAAAGTCTAAATAGAACAAAAAGGCTGAGTAAGAGGAAACTTCTTCTGCCTGGCTTTGAACTGAGATATCAGTTTTTCCTGTCTTCAAACTCGAACTGAAAGATTAACTCTTCCTGGGTATGAAGCCCACTGGCCTAAGGACTGGAACTAGGCTTTAGCTCTCCTGAGTCTCTAACTTGCTTACTCACCCTGCAGATCTTGCGCCTTTTCAGTCTCCATGACGGCATGAGCAAATTCCTTATAATAATAAATTCATATATATATATATATATATATATATAGGTCCCTTAGGATGCTTCTTGTCAGTGTCTTTTTCAAATACAAACTACTTACTCTTAAATCTCCATGCAAACAAAACAAGACAAAACAAAACAAAACAAACAACAACAACAAACCAAGACCAAAAAAACAAAAAAGAATGAAAGAAAAATCAAATGGTTAAAAGACCTACAATTAAGCTATACTCTAGGGAGGATACATACAAGAACTTAAAAAAAAAAAAACCCAGAAAATTAGCTATAAGCATGAATAACAGTATTCTATCTAATTTAAATTTGAGAGAAAGAAATACTTTAAGACACTCATTCACAAAGCCCAAGGAATAAACATTTAGTTACGGTGGGCATATTAAGATATGAGTACGTAGTAGCCTACTCTCTCTGAAGATACTTTGGGAGTACGTGCATAATGTATACATTCAACTTGTTTTTAAAAAATGAAATATCACTCACGAGAAATCTTAAAATATGATTTCCATCCCACTAACTTGGACAGTTTAATATACATTCCCATCTTGATCTCAAGTGTTGTCTTTCTAGTGGCATTCTTGTACTTTGATTGTAATAAAATTTGAAGCAGAGGCTTACTTTTTAAAGGGAACAGTAGATTATAGTATCATTATTACTATTTTACTTCTCTCTATTGCACCGAGCCCTTGATTTATATAGCTTCCAATGTGCTTTCCACTGTATTTTGCACTTTTGCCTTAGGTCATTGGACTGAACACAGGCTCCATAAAGTCAGGGTCCTTTCTGGTTTTGCTTGCCTTATATTTTCAGCGTTTAAAATAGTGCCCGGCCTATTGTAAAACATCAAAAAATTTTACGGGTGAATACATGGCAAAATAGTGTGCCAAAAGAATTCAGCAGAGGCTGTTCAGGCAGATTTCCATTAGAAGATAAGATCTGAGTAAAATCTTAATTTGTAAAATTTTGCTACACTACCTAAACTTTACAGGTAATATTAAGAATAAGATAAAGGTTTCTAAATACACCTAAAGCAATACATATATGTATATTTTTAATACATATATATTTATCAGAAGAAAATTAATGGAATCAGTTACCTTAAGTGAAACTTTTTTTTTTTATAATATAGAATCTCATTAAGAACAGAACAACTCCCGTTAACTGTTAAATATAAAACATGTCATATTTAGCACTGATAATTTAAGAGAATTTCCAATAATTCCATTGTCATTTTTAAAAGAGAAGTTATGCCCTTTTGTGGTAAAAACAACAACAACAAAAAGTTTCTGAAACTGTGTGATTCCGGGGCAGAGAGGAAGAAAGCAACACACTTTAGAAGTTCCTCATTGCCTATGTTTGATATAAATTTGCAGGTTTCATAGCAGCATTTCTAACCTGGGTGGAAAATAATGAAGATTTTTCCTACTTCAAACTTATCAAACAAGTAAAATATGTAAAAATGTAAATGACTGCAAAATTCAATTAAAGTGTAGAGAAGAAGTACAGTACTTTAAAAAAATTAAAGTAAAATCTGCATGAGTATGTCTGGTGGTTAGATTTTTAAGGTATGGTATTTCTTAATGGTTGTCTTGCTAAATCTTTTTTAATGTAGCTCCTGAAGAATAATGGAAAAATTCCAATTGTCCACTTCTTACCTATTTACATATTTTAACTTCTTGATTATCCAATTTCTTGGATGTTTCTATCTGCTTTCTTATTTCATAGAGTGAATTTCTCTTGTCTTTGTTGTTTGCTTTTATTCTTTTCTAGACTCCCTCCCTCCCTCCCTTTCATTGTGTCTTGTACAAAAGAAATGTATATAGTTGTAATAGTTATGTTGTGTATTTTGATTTATACATTACCTTCTATCCTCTGGTACATTCATCGACTAAAGCCTTGTATATAGTAAGATCTTAGTGTGGTGCTTTTTTATTCAACTAAAATAAAGATCTCAGTTTCCTCACTTGTAAGGTAAGGTGGAGTGGATCTTTAATCACAGAATACATCTGCCCCATTCTTCCAACGAATCAGCTTTCCATATTTAACAAGCATGGAAGCACCGGTCACTGAACTACCCAGGCCCCAAATGGGAATTTCAACTTTGGTTTCTTCCCTTCTGTTTCCTATACCCTAGAGCCAAGTAATCCCCAATCCCTATATATTCTGTTTCCTAAATAATTCTTGAATAAATCCATTTCCTATCTTGTTTATTCCAATCCATTTTCCAACAAAAAAGCCATGTTAACCATAACTTGAAACTCCTGCATATTTCCCCTTCCTGTGTGATAAGGTATAAGCTCTAACATACCCTAAGAGGACATTTTAGACTCTGGCTCCAGTCTTCCTCCTTCATCTTGGATTTCCCCATCACTCTCTTCCCTGCCCCACAGCTCTACTCTCCAGCTATGTTGAATTTCTTTCAGCTCCTTGAACCTGCTCATTCACTTGTGCTGGCGGATTCTTTTTCTTGCTTCCTGGCATTTGCTCTTCTCTCTGTCTGGAGCACTCTTTTCTCATTTCTTCCTAACTCCTGCTTATCCTTCAGGATTCATCTTAGATGTTATTTCCATGGGCAAATCTTAACTGACTCTCCAAGACAAGTTCTCTGAAGAACTCTATTCTCGACCCCTTCATGGTCCTTACACATTATTTTTAAGTGGGTAGTCCACCATACTGCCATTTTTTAGAAGGAAATTTTTGTTCATTATTTTGTCTCCAATACCTAGCGTAGTACATTACTATGATAAGCACTAATAAAACATGTTTCAATCAGTGAGTTCATATATTTCCCTTTAGTGTTATTATTTTTACTAGATTGGGCACCTGCTTTTTGTGGGTATGGGGCACTTCTTATTTTTTTCTGTTTCTTCCACTTCCTCTGTCAAAGATAAACGAAGCCAGACAGTAAAGTGGTAAGGACAGACTTTAATCAGTAATATACTATTTGCACAGTGAAAAGAGTCTGGTGTGAACTGAACTCAACTTCGATTTATATAGAAGTGACTGGTTTTAAAAGGAACGCTTTACACAGAGTTTTAAAAGAAGGAGTGAATAGGGAAGGAAGTGAATGAGGGCTCAGTAGAGTCAAGGAAGTGAAAAATTACAAAAAGCAGGTAGAAGGGTTGGTCCATGTGAATGCCATCTGGGTTTGCTAATTGGCGTTTATTACTTACTGAAGATAATTAAGCTCCTATCCTCCATCAATGCTGAGAGACAGGAGCTCCCTCTTCAGGTGTTGGCTGGAATACAGTAAATTTGGGGGGCATCTGTGAGTTTTCTCTGGTCTTGAGCTGTTAGAGAATATGCTACTGTTTAAGCCTTTAAAGGCCAAGGTTTAGCTTTAGTAGAGAGGAGGGCTTGGAGGAGCTTGGCTAGAGTTTGGTCAAGGAGACAACCTTTGTCCTTCTTTGACTAATTTTTAAAATCTCCTCTTTTTAATTTTATTTTGCTTTTGCTAACTCTTCCATCCAATGGAATTAAAATAAATTAAGTGTATTAAATAAATCTTAATATTTAATATAAATTTAACACACCTATATTAGCTTACACTGATTATGCATGTAGAATTTGGAATTGAGAGAAAGTTGAAAAGAACTGGTACTAAAAATTGATTTCTAATACTGGTGCTGTTACCCCAAAATAGCGGCTTATGTATCTGGTTTATGTCTATTCCTGAAAAGCCCTTGCTGGCCTTTCCTAAATCTTTCTCTAAAAAAAACTCTCATATTTCTTTTCTGAAGTGAGTAGTCAGTCTTACCATTTTTTCTGCTCTTATCTTTCTTACTCTACGGTAAGGATTATAATCTTACATCTTGCATGTCTGACATCTACATGTCTTCGTTATTTCACTAACTCAGAAAGGGCAGGTAATAAAACTTTCTTTATAGTAAGTGTTTTTTCACTCCAAGCTCAAAGAGGGAAGTTTTAGGGAGCTTGAAATAAATGTTATCAGTCAAACCGAACAGACTCGTTAAGCCAGGAAGTTCTTTCCTTCTCTTATATTTATTGTCCTATCCCGATCAAGGACAAAATAATCTATGAATAAATTAAGTAGCTCAAGATTGTTTTTTGAATATTTGATCCACATGCTAAATCGTATAGTTTATTACTAGTATAGTTCTTCTTCAATTCTCCTTTCTGACTCCATTTTTTGGTTTATAAATAAAAATACAAGGGCTTTCAAATAACTCAATTAATTTCTTATAGTTTAATATAGCCCTCTTTATGATATGTCTATTTGCTAAAGCTGTATGGTCGAAGATGATATTTTTCTTTCTTTCTTTTTTTTTTTTGCAGCCGCTCTGCGGCATGTGGGGTCTTCCCGGACCGGGGCACGAACCCGTGTCCCCTGCATCGGCAGGCGGACTCCCAACCACTGTGTCACCAGGGAAGCCCGATATTTTAAAATTCTATATAAAGAGCTATGTTGTAAAATCACCTAAGATCTGTTCTTAAGAATGCCAGTTAGCGGGGAGGTTATACCTGTGAGGGGCGTATGGGGAATGTCTGTAACTTTCTCTAAATCTTGCTGTGAAACTAAAACCACCTTAAAAAATTGTCTGTAAAAAAGAAAAAAGAAAAGTGCCAGTTAGGTCTTTGCTATTATTTATATTCTGATAGTGCGGAAAGGGAAATAGGAAGGCGACTGGTCAGTTGTTGTTTATACCAATTGACAATAATCTCCTTCACCATAAAACAGTTAAGAATAATCTGTTTTAAAGAGTAGAATAGTGGTTGCCAGGGGCTGGGAAATGGGGGAGATGGGGAGATGTTGATCAAAGGGTAGAAGCTTCCAGTTACAGGATGAGTAAGTTCTAGGCATCTCACGTACAGCATAGTGACCAGAGTCAACAATACTTTATTTTATACTTGAAGGTTGCCAAGAGAGTAGATCTTAAATGTTCTCACCACACACACACAAATGGGAATTATGTGATGTGATGGAGATGTTAACTAACCTTATTATGGCAATCATTTCTTAATAAATATGTGTATCAAATCGCCACATGTACACTTTAAACTTATATGAAGTTATATCTCAATTATATCTCAATAAAGCTGGAAGAAAGGATAATCTGCTTCATCTCTAAATTCAGAGTGAGTATAAGTAAAGGTTTTAATAAGGAAAGGAAGAGAAGGGAAGGAAGTTGACAGATTTTTTCAAGGCAACCAATAACTTCAAGTAAGTATTTTATCATTATTTGATTAAGCTTCCAATAGCTTATGGATGCTACCATTTTATCTCTGGGACACTGTTACCTTTGTAGATAAATGCTTATTTTTCAGGAAACAGGGAAATAATACCTTTAATGTAAAAATGCCTTGCTACTCTTACAGGGCTTAAAATGGGGTGAGAGCTTATAGGGGAACGTCAGGTAAAGGAAGAGTTTTGTTTGTTTTGTTTTGTTTGGCGGCACCATGCGGGCTTGTGGGATCTTAGCTCCTTGACTGGGGATTGAATGCAGGCCCTCACAGGCAGTGAGAACACAGAGTCTTAACCACTAAACCGCCAGGGAATTCCCAAAGGAAGAGTCCTTGTTTCTAGAGAAAGGTATTACTTTCAGACAAAGCTTTCCTAGAGAAATGAATCCAAAAATCATTGAAGAGAAAATTTCTTTTGCAATACAATCCCCAAACTATTCCTTACCAAATCCATAAAAGATGGTTGCAAATTGCATGTAGTCATACATATGTAAGATTGCACTTGAACTAATTTGGGTTTAATAAGATCAGGGAAACAAAGTAGGTTTATATTCAAGAAAAAGAATTTCATATAAAATCAAAGAACTCATATTTAAAATTACCACTAGAGGGCAGAAAACAGGGGGAAAAGGATAAATAATTGGGTTTCTACAATCAAAATTTTTAAGCTCCTGGAATCTCTGAAAACAACTGTAATAATAACAAGAGTTAACATTTATGAGGTGCCTACCATGTACTAGGCCCAGTTTTAAGATATATATGTGAAATGTGAATATATATATATATGAAATTAACTCATTTAATTTCACAACAACCCTATGAGATAGGTATCTGGTAGATGGGGGAAACTGAGGTTAAATTGAGTAGTGCAAGGTCATGTAGTAACTCAAAGGTATCACTGGATTCAAATCCAGTCAGTTTTACTTCCAAGACTGTACACATACTCACTACCTTTCCTCATGGGTGACAATCTCTTTTTGTGTGTGTGTACTTTATTACAGTCATCCTCTGAACTGTGAGAGCAAGTAGTTTTTTTTCTAGCATGATAAGTTTCCTAACTTGCTTCTACTGCGTTATCTGGCAAGCCACGAATTTTGTGGCTGGCCTCAAATATACACCTTAGAAGTCTAAAAATGTGTTTTATTAATGTTGCGAACTGCCAACACTATTAAGTTTTCTGGATAATCCGAACTAATAAGCAGGGCCTGTAACGGTAACATTAACAGTGTCAGGGGGAGGCTGACCCCAGAATGGAAGAGTAGCTGTATTAACTAAACACAGCAGAGTGATACAGGACAGTGCTGGAGCTCTCCTGGTAGACACTGAATGATACCAGGTATAGAAAGACCAGAGACCCCAGCTTGTCCTTAAGCCATACTGGTGCTGTGTGGAGAAGGGTGCAAATTAAAATAGAATGGTTGAGCCTTGATTGTTAAACCACAAGCTCTCTGTACTCATCCCATTTCTAAACTCACCAGTCAATTGCAAGTTAGGGCCTAAATTTCAAACCTGCCCTGAGCACATATGACTTGTCAAGGTAGCTGATTCTCCAATACCAATGCCCAGGAAAAATTAGGAAACTGTCATATCGGTGCTATAAAAGAAAGCCAATAAACTAAAACCTAAAGTCAGCGGGATTAAGGGACCAGGCAAAATAAGGGTCTAAAATATGCATGGTCAATATTTTCAAGGAGATGCTATCCTATTTTCAATCAAAATTCAATCATGCAGGTTTGGAGGAACTTAGCAATTATATTCAAAAATATACATGGAAGAATAAAGGTCCATGAATAATTTAGTCATTTTTATCTAAAGAAAAGCAAAGAATGGGAACACATCCTGCTAGATACAAGACATAGTACAAAGCCATAATAATGATATGATAATAATAAAACCAGTGCGGAATTCATCACAGATAGAAAGACCACAGAACACAATGGCAAGCTCAGGAATATATATACACACATAAATCACATACATGAATTTTCTATATGATAATGTTGAACTATAAGTGAGTGCAAAAATGATAGATTGTTTGGTAGATGGCATTAGGAAACTGATATAATTCAAGAAAATTAAGTTGGAGCCATACCTTGTACCATAAATAAGCTACCCCAGGTGTGTTTAAACATTATAATGAAAAGTAAAATTTAAAAAGTAAGAAAAAATTCTGAAGAATATATATTTGCCTTGGGGCAGTGGAAAATCCTATTAATTAAAACTCTAGGGACTTCCCTGGTGGTCCAGCGGCTAAGGCTCCACGCTCCCAACGCAGGGGGCCTGGGTTCTATCCCTGGTCAGGGAACTAGATCCCACATGCCTCAACTAAGAGTTCTCATGCTGCAATTAAAGTTCCCACATGCTGCAACTAAAAGATCCCTCATGCTGCAACAAAGATCCTGCATGCCACAATGAAGATCCTGTGTGCTGCAACGAAGACCTGGTGAAGCCAAATAAATAAATAAATATTAAAAAAAATAAAAATAAAAACAACTCAAGGAGGACAAACCACAAAGGAAAGAAAGAGAGTTTGATAGAGAGAGAGAATATGGATTTGATTACATTAAATTAAAGAGCTATTTCAGTGAGGAAAAAACAGAGACAAAGTTAATAAATGGTTAATAAACTAAGAGAAGTGTTGCAATGTATGAAATAATCTAGGGATTGGCATCTAGAATATGCAAGAAATTCTTGAAAATCAACACGAAAAAGACAAGTATTCCAGTTTTTAAAAAATGGGCAAAGGAGAATAATAGACAATTCCCATCCAGAGAAAACTACACAGCTAAGAATTCTGTGGAGAGTTGCTCAACTTTCCCTGTAAACAAAGATGGGTAAAGTAAATCAACAACGAGATATGACTTTACCCATTAGTTTGGCAAAATGCTGAGAGCTGGATATCACCAAGTATTGGTAAAGCAATGGAAAAGGGAGTGTAAACCTGTGTAGCCATTGCAGAGACCAAACAGAGTGGAATTAAAACTGTACAATTTATGCCCTTGTAATCCTACTCCTGGGAGTTTCCTAGAGAACCTTCTACCCAGATCCATAAGGAGACATGTATGAAAACATGTGTTCATTACAACATTGTTTTGAAAGCAAGAAGTATGTTACAACCTTGCTGTTCTTACAGGAGAATAAATTTTAAAAATGATCAAGGCATACTAGGAATAACAGTGTGGCAGAGAGAAGCACTGAGCTAGATGTATTTGAAGAGCATGGATAGATTTTTAAATAATGTTAACAGAAAAAAGTAAAAAACAGCCAGACCGGAACTTCCCTGGTGGTCCAGTGGTTGAGAATCTGCCTTGCAATGCAGGGCACGCCAGTTTGATCCCTGGTCAGGGAAATAAGATCCCACATGCTGCGAGGCAACTAAGCCTACATGCCATAACTAGAGAGAGGCCCAAGCACCACAACGAAGCGAAGAGCCCACACGCCACAACGAAAGATCCTGCGTGCCGCAACTAAGACCCAATGCAACCAAAAATAAAATAAATAAATAAATATTAAAAAAAACAACAGCCAGACCACTAGGATACAATCATTTAGTTAATAAATTCAAAACACCTACATTCCCCAAATACAATACAATTTTCAGAGTATAGGGGAGAAAAAACTATTTTCCCTCTACCCATCTTAGGTTCATTGACTGGGCCCTATAAATTAGACTAACAAAATACAGATTAGCAAGAGAAAAGCAGTTTATTAATGTACGCATTGTGCATACATATGGGAGCACCCAGTGATGAGTATCTTGGGAGCAGGTGGTTAGAACTTGGGTTTATACAGCATCTTAACAAAAGAACAATACATTTTTAGAGAAGTGACAAGAAAAAAGCAAAGGACTTTGAGCTTCTAGGGGCACGAATTGTGGGAAGGCAAATATTTTGGGACAAATAATGGTAGATAATGCCTCTTAGGGCAAGGTTTGCTAAGTAGATTCTTCTGGTTCTGTCTTCGGCTGATAAGGGTTTAGAGCTGTCTCCTGTGAGTAACTGCTTTTCTTCCTGGTACAGAGGGAGGGGGAGATGCGTTTATAAGTTTATGTCCCACTTTTAGGCAAATAAAGGGCAAGTAGAGAGCTATTCTTATATTTGCTTCTTCTCAGTTACCTTTAGCTCAAAATAATCCTTATGCAAAGTGGCGCATTTTGGAGTGGCATATTCTGCTGCCCTTCAAGGGTAATTTAAGACCAGATATCCAGCAAAGTGCTTAGGTGGTGAGGTGGGAAAGGTGATAAAGGCAGGACCCAGAGCTAATAGGAAAAAGTGAATACAGACCAAGAGAAGGCCTTTTCTGTGCTGATAATACTTTTCAGAGTAAAATTAACTCAATTTCCTGCAACTGAGTTTTTAAAAAGTAAGAAAAATAGAGCAGTTTGAAAGAGGGATATGGAAATCTCTAGAAAAAGAATTTCATTTTTATATGTAAGTAAATTCACATTGCTATGTTTATAAATTATAGAATATTTCCAATATATTTTGAAACACTGTTACTGTTGAGGAAGTACTTTGAACAGAAAATTTTCTCATGTCTTTTAATAAAAATATTTATATTTGAGGTACTGGGCAGAAGGGGCCTTAGATTATGAGCCAAGAGCAAGATGGTCTGTATGCCTGTGAGAAGCCAGAGAGCACAGAAGACACCGTGGAGATGTTCTTTTCTGTAGTACAATTTCAAAGTCAGTAGATGATATCTGACTTACAAAAATTAATAAGAGGAAATCAAGGGTAGGAAAAAAGGGAAGGAACCAATTCATAAAAAAAAGACAAACATTTCAAATTCCTTGAGTTTTAAGAGAATAAACTGGTATTCTCATTGCATCAATAGTTCACTGTGATACAAACACTGGCATTATATATATATATATATATATATGATACAAACACTGGCATTATACACACACACACACACACACACACACACACACATTTTATATATACATGCAAGGTACCTATATGCAAACCCATAAACATTCCTAAGTGACCACTATTTTGTATTCTCAGTATTTTTATCTGTAAAGTAGAATTAGTCACATTCAAATGAATGGGGACTTCTAAGCCACTGAAAGTAAATAAAAAATGAAGTCATGTTTTGGTCTATTATCTCGTAGGGAACAAATAGACATTACTACCAGGGAAAATGGAAACCTTTACTTCTCTTCCACCTAGTTTTATAATTCAATAGACAATTTCAAGCTGCCCAAGAAAGTATAAAATATTTTTCATCATTGTACTATTTTTATGATTCTATTAAACTATAATTTCTCTAAGATTTGAGATTTTTATGAATCTTTTATGGAGGCTGCTTATGTTTTTAAAGTTTCCTGTTATCTGATTTTTACAACCTTGTAATAACATAGGCTTATGAAGAGATGGTGTGCTTACTATACTGTGATACAATGGAAGTATGGAATACATTTATAGTCCATTTCACTTTTTTTAAATCACTTTACACACGTGTCAATATGTACTGAGCATGGGAAATTAGAAGCATATGTGCACACACACACGCACATAATATTCCCTGCCTTTGTAGAGCTTGCAGTCCAGATGGGGTTTTGACTTTAAATTGAACCAAAAATCTCAAAAACTCTACCTTCCTGTGACATTTTAACTGCTCAACCTCAGCAGCAAACCAATTAAACTTATTACCTCTTCTACATGAGAGGCGCTTTAAAAATTTCAAGATTCACCAGAACCTTCCTTATACAAGTATTGAGTGCATCCTCAGATCACATTTCATTTCCACCAAGACCCTCTTAAAATGCAATACCCAGAATTGAATGTAGATACTGTCTACCCAAACAGTTAAATTATTAAGTATGAGAAAACAGATGGTATGCAGTATTTTAAAGCAGCTGGTATGTCAACAACACGTCATTATTGTTGAGGTTTTGTAATGTGTCAATTTGGCTATGCAGAACTACATTTTCCGTAATTCTCTTTCTTGTGTGCTAGGGTGAACCACAAGGGAGATACTTGGGAGACTGGAGGCGAAAGGGGAAGCAACAGTTCTTTTGTAGCTCACAAATGTTTTTGTTCTGCTGACTCACCTCCTTGAGGTGAAGTAGCAGCTGGGTGGGCCTGCAACTGCTCTAGCTTGCCCTGAATCGGAGGTCAGCTTCATTTACACCTGGGTCAGGTGTGTGTGTTAGCTCTGTGACAAAGGACCCGGGAAATTCGGCAGGACACCCTTGTCACCAAGGTCCCAGGCAACAAAAACTGACGTGACTTTCAGTCTGCCCTCTTGTGGTTCCATTCGTGCTTATGGGCTCCCACTTTCCCTTGATCTCCTCCACTTTACGTCCATCTTCCCTTCCTGCCTCCCTTCCTAGTGGACTTCATGCTCCAGCATTAGAATCGGGGACAACCACCTAAGACTGCTTAACCAGCTCCCACATTTGCCCAACTCCCTGTAACAAATTGTATATATTTATCTCCTAGTAGTTCTGCTTCTCTAGCTGAACATATACAATTACTAAGCTTTTATTATTTTCTAATTTAATTTTGAAATAATTCACACACACAGATATATCCCATTTATGAAGCAAAACATTACTGATCCATCTGATGCTGGTGCCCTTATGCTTCCATTACTATTATACTTGCATGGCCTCACGGATGCCTCTTCTCTCTTAGTAACCACTGATCTGAATTTTATGCTTATCATTCCTTGCTTTTCTTAAAATTTTAATGTATATATTATTTAATTTTGAATATTTTTTGAACTTTAAATAAATGGCAAAATTTTAGGCAGCCATATGACAGTGAGGACTTAAAAATTATTTACTTAGGGGCTTCCCTGGTGGTGCAGTGGTTGGGGGTCCGCCTGCCGATGCAGGGGACATGGGTTCGTGCCCCGGTCCGGGAGGATCCCGCATGCCGCGGAGCGGCTGGGCCCGTGAGCCATGGCCGCTGGGCCTGCGCGTCCGGAGCTTGTGCTCCGCAACGGAAGAGGCCACAACAGTGAGAGGCCCAAGTACAACAAACAAACAAACAAAAATTATTTACTTAAATCTGTACATCTTTTGTTAAAAAATATTTTCTGTATAGGTGTCTTCCATCCCATACTATATTTTTCTCTTATTAAATGTGGTAACATTGATTTTGGACCCTCAACCTAGACAGTTGACATTAGCTTGGATCTTGGTTCAACTCTCTAGCATATCAGATTTCCCACCTGAAGCTTTGCTTTCCCTCAAGTCTTGCTAAGAATATTTTCTATGTTTTCATTCAAATGATAAAAATATTAAGAGGAGGGCTTCCCTGGTGGTGCAGTGGTTGAGAGTCCGCCTGCCGATGCAGGGGACATGGGTTCGTGCCCCGGTCCGGGAGGATCCCACATGCCGTGGAGCGGCTGGGCCCGTGAGCCATGGCGGCTGAGCCTGCGCGTCCGGAGCCTATGCTCCGCAACGGGAGAGGCCACAACAGTGAGAGGCCCGCGTACCGCAAAAAAAAAAAAAAAAAAAAAAAAAAAAAAATTAAGAGGAGAGGCTGAAGGACATTGTACAGACATGTGCTACTATTAGCTTCACCTTCGTTTGGCCTTCTAATTCAATTTATATGTTGCTTTGCTGCGTTACCAAAGTGTTCTCAGGCATCATCCTTATCACACATTGCTGTAACTGTTTATTTACTTATCACTCTCAACAGCCAGACAGTAATATCCTTGGTGAAGGGACAAAGACTGATTAAATTCATATTTTCTGTGCAATCACAATTCTTGCATTAAAGAGGCATTCAGTAATTATTTACTGAATGTACAAGCTTCATTTAGAAGGATAAATAGGAATTGAAGAGATGAATAAGGTGGGAAAGGGTGTTTTAGGCAGTGGAAGCAATGAATAGGCAGGGCACATTGGGCAAAATTGAGGACAAGCTCAGTACTATTAAATTTCCTTTAAGGAATTAATATTATAGAAACATAGGTAGGCAAATAAACCAACCATCAGATTAGGCCTACAGCTGAAGCATCTCCAGAAATTTCAAAAAATACTACAGGAAAATGATAGTAGGGACCACTGACTTTTGAAAGAAGTGTTCGTATTTTAAAAGGCATAAAATGGGGGCTGTCTTCCTGGTCTTACATCTGTTTTTGAATAGTTTGGTGTGATTTTAAACGGGCTGGATAAACCATCATATTTTTCACTTAAAAAAGAAACGCAGAGCTAGGATATTTGAATATTTGCTTTTGTTTTCTTAAGCAAGGATTTCTTGATACTGACTTCTTCATTACTTCTTTGTTTCTCTCTTCCATCTTACATCAGTGATTTTTGTCCTTGTAATATGGTTGAAGAGAGAAAGAGGGAGGGGAGGAAGGAGAAAGTTGGAGGGAGGAAGGGAGAGAGGCAAGGAGGGTAGGAAAAGGGTTATAAGTTTTTCTTCCTAAAGATTCTAATTCAGTAGATCTGAATTGGGTTGTACTGTGAACCTGTAGTTTTAGACATTTCCAGAATTGATGGTGATGTGCCACTCAGGTTGAGAACCATCATCTAAGGGGTATGACAATGAACTGATAGAAAAGTGAGCACAACCACAAAAAAATCATCTATAATATGAGTCTAGTGTAAGATACTGATCCACCATTAGAATATTAGTGAAGGATCTCTCCAAAGGAAAAAAGATGGCTCAAAATTGGAAGCTCATCTCCATTAAGCTCATTCTCACATCAAGAATTACCTGGAATATTATTCCAAATTATTCCATAACAAAATATGGGAGACAGGAAAAGCCTAAGAAAAACAACTACACAGAATCAGAAGCCATAATAAATTTCAAAGTCAAGCTGTCATGAATATAATATAGAAGTATTAAGGGAGAACATTATCTATTCAGAGTACAGATTTTTAAACCAAATTAACTACAATTGGTTACAATGTTAAAACTGGACTTTGCTGCAGTAGTTATATTTTGAGACACCTTGATTTTTCAGAGGTTTAAAGTTATTTTCTAGTAAAATATCTTTAAAAATCAATCAGTATCAGAGCTTCAGTGATGTGTAGTTTTCAAACTATAGTGCATTTCTGGTTTGTCTTTTTTTTACTACATAGTTTAATTTGAGAAAGATAGGGATTGAAATAAGCTTAGGTTTGATCCTAGACTGAGAGAGTTGCTATTTGACAGGATTATGTTGCTATCTTAATACCACTAGTAAGTTCATATACAAAAAAGTTCTGATTAGTTATAAGTTGTATATATAGTTTCATATTTCAAAGGGTAATAAACATTAAATTTTACTTTTTCATGGAATATTTGGACTTTAGTCAAATATTCTGACTTTAATCACATATTTTGGGGATATAGATTTATTAAACTGAAAATTTTTTGTTATATATATGAATTTGATATATATGAATATATATATATATATATAAAAATCTATATAGGGGTGTGTGTGTGTGTGTGATTTGAACCGAATTTATGTATTTTAAGGCCATCTTGTTTGCTTCCATTCCCTGAGAGCACTATTTTTGTTATTTGAGAGTTTCTGAATATTCTTTTCTGCAGATAAAATAGAATTAAGGAAAAAAATCTAGACAAAATATTTAACAAGTGTTTTAGATGATTAATTATAATAATTCAGGGCAATAAAGGATATTAAACAGATAACTATTCCTAGTCATGCTAAAAGTCTAATGGTATGTCTAATGGTATAAAATTTTTATAATATATGTATAATGTTGATGAAATTCCTCATTAGATTAGAATACAGAGAAAAATACCATTTTATAGTCCAAGTCCATTTATATGCAATGCAGAATGTAGCAGTAGAGCTATCTGATAAATATATGTAATATTTAACGGTAAATATTATAATTTTCATAAAATATTTTTGCATTTACTCTCCTTGAAATTGGTAGTAGATATATAAGGTACAGATCCTACTGAATAGACAGTAATCAGTACCTCCATATACTACATACACGCATGAACGCACACACACACACACACACACACACACACACACACACACACACATACACACACAGAACAATACATCTTTAGGACCAGTCTCTATTTGGAACTTTCGGAAATATAAATTTTAGAGAAAAATTTGGCTATTGCTGTCAAATAAGCAATAACTCCGAATGTAGAGATGTTAACCCAGCCAGGTACTAACTCTTAACAGAAATGTATGTAAAGTTGGTGGAATGGCTGAAGTTGTGGAAGAAAGCAAACTCACCCAAGGAGTTTCTTTAGTAACAGATTGGCAAGAGTCCATCTTCTCTTCTGCCTTTCTCTTGATGTTACTTACTTGTCTCCCCATCTATAAACTTGAGTTGATTAGAGAAGTGAAACTGAAAGACAGATGTCTAGAATTTCAGTTCCTTGAGGAGCAATGATATCTGATCTCACACTACTCCACTTCAAAGATAAATGGCTTTGTTAAAATAGGAAACATAGGTAATATAATGCCACTGATGGGTACGATCAGTTGTTTGAAAATACTCTAGAAATTGCAAAATACTGTAGCTTTTAAGATGAGGTAGGAGAAAATTAAAAAAAAAAGAACTTTGCTATGTATTTATAGTTATTTCTGATAATATTTTAAAGTAAAAATGTTTATTTAACTTTAAATATAAAACACTTTCTTTACGGTTTCTAAAGTTTAATTGTATTATATTGAAATAATCATTTTTGTTGAGGCATAGTTGATGTATAACAGACTCATCTATTCAGGAAAATAATTAAATATTGAAATGTAAGGTACATTTATTATTTGTACATTATAATCCTTTAAAGACTAATCTACCAAGTAATCTTCATTAATAAATATGATGTGTGGAAGAATGGATCACCTTTGAAATCAATACATGTAAACTATGAGCCCTCATCATACACTGAAAATGACATAGAAGGAAACATAGGGCAAACCTTAGTTCCTTCATGTGTCAGTCCTTCCTTACTCATCAGTAAGTTGAAGGAAGAGAGTAGGTATAATGTGCATGTGTCAAAAAGCAAAATAAAAACAGCTGAGTTACTTTTGAGCAGCATTTTCATTCACTTGGTAAGAACCAAATATATACTTATATATAAGCTATGAAATATGAATTGTGTAATTTCAGTGATTCTGCAAATGAGTTAAATGCTCTTATATTTACATCTAATCTGGTATTGCATAATCTAATGACGAACGGTAAAATTCTTTCTAATAATTAAAAACATTTTTTTTCTTTACTTAGAACACCATTACATAGGAAATAAAAAAGACATGATAAGTCAAGGGAGAGAACACAGAAGAAAGTTAAAAACTTTATAGTTTAGTATTGGTAATGAAACTTCTTCCTGCTTTTTGAACAAGAGGCCCACATTTGCATTTTGCATTGGGTTCTGCAAATTATGGAGCTATCTATGCCCAGTTTAACGAGGCCCTGGAGAGGATACCACAGTGGCACAGATGTCAGTGATTCCGTCTCGCAGGTGCTGCAGCAGGTACTTTGACCACCCTTCCTGGCTCCACTATTGTGGCAAATCTCTCCAGATTCTCTTTGAAAGCTTGCTGGGGCCAACTCACTCAGACTCACACCATTGCCCTGGCCTGCCCTGTTAACTTGCTTTGCCAACCATGGGGCCAGCATTTCTAAAATGTTTTTTTCACAGCATTGCCAAGACAATGGAGCTCTTTTCCTTTGCCTAAGGAGCCTGGCTGAGTCACAGATGGAGAATGTAATTCATCCCCTCAAAGTTCTGAAAGATACAAAGAACCTGCAGTACTTGCTCGGCACCTGGCTCCTCCATTGGACCCCGTGATCTGAATGAACCTGCTGGTTACTTTTCCGGCTGTCTCTGTGCCAAAGACTTTTCTGATGGCTCTATCTGTCCTTTTTATTTCTAATCCATGCAGAAGCTCATTATAGAAGCCATGAACTGAGCTCTATGGTGTTTGGAGTCTAGAAAAGGAGGCTGAGAAACTGCAGTAGACTCTACTTTCTTACACAGACTTTTAAGACTAAGCCTAATCCATCTATATATTGTCTCAAATGCATCCCATCCCACTTTTTTTCAAGTGGAGGCTTTATCTTTTGTACTGATTTATTAGTATTCTTTTAATATTAAGGGTATTAATGCTTTGTAGGTGATATCCTGTACATATTTTCTCCCAATCTGTATTTCATTTTTCATCATGTAAATGTTTTCTTTTAAATTTTATATAGTTAAAAATTTGTGACTTATTTTGATCTTATTGAATACTTTGGAATTCCTATAGTATTCTGCTGTTAAATATATACATTTTTGTTGTTGCTATATACCCATAATTATACAAAGAAAGTTTCCTTCTATTCCTTGCTTACTGAAAGTTTTTGGGTTGTTATTATTTTAATAGAAAAATGGATGTTGACTTCTTATCAAATACCTTTTGAGATGTATAGAGATAACTATATAATTTTCTCCATTAATATAAAATAATAAATTACATGAGTAGTTCCCTAAGGTTGAATTATTCTTTCAAAATATACCCCATTTGACCTTGTGGTGTTATTGCTAAATTGCTATTTTGGTATTATTAGTGGTCTTGATAAATATTCAGTGTTTACATTATTAGGTCTATATATTTCACAGCTGATAATTTTAGCATATTAGGAATATTTTTGTTTTTCCCCCTCCTTTTGTTTTTCTCGTGTGTGTGTGTGTGTGTGTGTGTGTGTGTGTGTGTGTGTGTGTGTGTGTGTGTATCTGTTGCTATTTCCCTCCACCGCTTATCAGTAGTAGCCTCTAAATACAATTTCCAACAAGGTCAATCACATAAGGTGAACTTAGACATCTCAATTATTTTCCTGGAAACAACCCTCCTGGAGACCCTCTTTTTCCGGTCTGAGCTGGTTGTACTCTGGATCTGAAGCACAACGGTCATTCTAGGACTCCCCTTTTCCTTCATACTTTGAATTCTTTGTCTTTTTCTGGCTTGGATCTATTGTTTATGGCTCCCATCTTCCTCTTACTTGATTTGTTGCAGAGGCAGGGGGATGAGAGCCCTCAAAAAGTTACACTACTCTAATCTGAGCTGATGGTGCTCTGTGCCGGTGCTCATTTATCATCCTGGGATCTCCCTTCAATGTCATCCTGATGATTTCTGTTCCTGTATCTCCCCTTTTCATTTGATTTACTCTCTTGATTTTGAGGAGTTCCTTCTTCAGTAGCTTGCTGAGAAAAAGTATGCATGGGAGATAAATTTTTTGAGACAGTTCATACTTTAACATGTGTGTATTTCATTCTCAAATTTAATTGACTTTTCAACAGGGTACAGAATTCTAGGTGGTAAATGTTTTCCTTCAGAATTTTGGAGATATTTCTCTTCTGTTAAGACCATCAAAACTATTCTATTTTCTGACCAGTTCCATATTCCTTCCCCCTTCTATGGAACCTATAGAATTTTCTCCTTTTCCACAGTGTTTTGAAATTTTACAGTGATGTGCCTTGGTGTGGGTCTATTTTCATTCATTTGACAAGGAATGTGGTGGCTCCCTTCAGCCTGCATTTCCTTCAGTTTTAATTTTTGAATTATTTCATTGTTGATTTCCTCCCTTCTGTTTTCTCTGTCCTATCTTTCTGTTTGGATGTTGAGCCTCCTGGACTAATCATTTAATATTATCTTTCTTCTCTTCTTACAGCTATCTTTGTCCTTCTGCTCCACTTGCTGTGGGATTTTTCTTAACTTTATTTTCCAAAACTTCTTTCATTTAGTCTATCATGTTTTAAAATCTGATCACCTTTTTCTTTCTTAAATGTTCATTTACATAATAACTTGCTCTCTTTTTCATAGATGTAAAATTGTCTCTTAATATGAGGGTTTTTATGATAGTTTTCTATTGAAATTTTTTCTCTGTGTATATTTTTTACTTATAAATGATGTTTCTTCTGTTTTGGTTTCTTTTTCCATATTAAATCTTTTCCTTGGGTGTTTGGAAATCTTTAGGTGTTTATTTTGTTTAAGATTGTGGGATTAAAATTTTATTTTAATCATTGTGAGTGTACTGGACTTTTTTGACTTTAAACTTCACTTGAAGATTATCTTAAATAATATGTTTTGAGGGATCCTTGGGCTGGTCATATACACTTGAAAATATTCTTTCAATCTCCTATCTGGAGAGTAAAGGTAATGGCCCATTAGTAAAGGCTTCTCAGTGTTCAGCATACACTACGTGTGTGGACACTGACCCTCCTATCTTCAGTAAAGTACTATGTAGCCAATTATATGGGGCAGAACCAAATTGTACAGTCACATTGAGCCCTGAGAAGAGCCCCACACTTGATTTGTCTATTGTAATTATCTTGAAATTTGTAATTTTTGAATAATGAACCCAGCAAGTTATGTATCCAGTCCTGGGTATCCACACCCTCAGGTCTGCAGATCTAAGGCCAAAAACCGTCAGTTTTATCTTCTCCAGTTCTCTTTAAGGGTGGAAGAAGGGCATTTGCCCAGCAACGTATAATTCAAGTGGGCATCTAGGGATCTAACTGTTTCTAAATTGGACTTCACAGAATTCTCTAGCACTGCCTTTCATCCTCCTTCTCCCTCCCTCAAAAAGTAGCTGTGCCTAAATCTAGCTTTCCATGGGCACCAAGGTCACAGACTGCTAGTAGCTGATTTTTCTCTGCCACTCCTACATGTGGCTAGCTACCCAAATCCAGAATGCCTGCTGACAAGTAATCTTTTATTCCTCCACCAAAAAGGTTGCTCTTTATTAACCGTGGGGTAGGGTCCTTCCTGTGAATGCTAACCCTCCCTCTGTGTCCAGTAGAGCACCCTGGCCCTAGAATACTTCTCTGTGTGATAAGGGGACATATTGGAGGACCTGTGCATTTCTTTCCTGTGATCATGCCCTTTATGCTTTGGCAATAAAATTTGTTTCTTAACCCATTAGAGTGACTTGGTAGCGGCTTCAACAAAACACAGCTCCAAACGGATGCATTCGACACTGTGGGGGAGCAAAATTTGCCACCCCAAAATGTGTCTCTTTGGAATAAGGATTAATTTAGGCTGCTTATTTTTAAGAAACAGAGGACTCAGAAGTCTTTCTTTTTACCTCCCCCTTAACTGCAGAATGTATATAAAGGGCTTGTTGAATAGCACTATCGCTAGAGATATCTGCAAAGAATATGGGCTAGGTGTGGTGGGCAGACTCAGCAAGGCCTGAAGATCAGAGTCCACTCTGTTTCCCATTGTGTCTGTTTGGCTCATAAACCATTTATTTACCAAACATTTGCTTTTTCATCTCCATGTCAATTGCCTTCCTCCCCTTTGAAGTCCCAAACCAGTACCCCCAACAACCTCTTCTGTCTTTAGCTAAGGATGGTATTAAAGATGAGGGTTTTGGCCATTTTGGCTAAGTTACCTAGTTTTCCTGGGTCTCTCCCACGTATAGATGTTCTTAAAATTTTGTTTGATTTTCTCCTGTTAATCTATCTATCTCATGTCAATTTCATTCTTAGACCAGCCAGAAAAACCCAGAGAGGTAGAGAGAAATGTTTTTTTCCTCCCTGACACCACAAAACTAGAAAAAAATATAACTTTTGTGAAATCTACAATAATAATAGTAACAACAACAAACGTTCACATATTTTGTTTTATCATTTGCAATACTGCCAAAACTGTTTCTTTCACCTTTACGACACTGGCAGATATGTATTATTTTCCTATGTTATGGGAAAAGAAACTGAGGCTTGGAGTGGTTAAGTGATATTCCCAAATTTACAAAACGATTAAGTGGTATTGCTCAGTCTCCAAACTGCTGCCTCCAAATATCTTCTTAATCAGTGTGAACATGCAAGGCTGTCTCATCCACAGGCTGAGTTTTCTCCTTTTTTATATGGCATCTCCATTTTTGCTAATTTTTTCATTGAGGAAAGCTAATCTTCCTGTCTTTCCCTCTTAGTCAAGAGCTCCTTAAATAATACCTAAGTTTATTAACTAAACACTTTCCTTAGCAACCATTAATCTTCCAGAATGACTACAAAGCTGCTTTGTATCAGAACGCAAATCAGGGTTACAAATGATAGATCGATTGATTGATTTCTTATGCCACATCTTCAAAGACATTTATAGAGCACCTAACAGGTTGTAAAAACTAAGAATATGTTTTCTTGGCAACAGTTTAATGAAAAAAAAGAGGACATCATTACAAACGGCCAAATATCTAGTTGTTGAGATCAATCAGTTTTATTTAACTTGTCAATCTTATTTTTAAAAAATTTTAACAAAACAGTTAAAATGTTATGGGAAATAATATATTGGCTCTATTTTGAGATAAAACTCTCTGCATAAAGTCAAACATTTGGATAAAAATTGAGAATTTGAAAGCAGTTATAGTGGAAAATGTCCTTTCTTGCCATCCCCTCTTTCACCCCTCACTCCTATTGTAAAGGTTGAAATAAAATTTTATGGGTCAGGCTTGACATCTTTGATTTTGCTTTCTGTAAACTGCTTTATCTCTAAAATGTGAACATGAACGGGATCTCTTGAGAATCAGTCCAGCTATGAAATCTTCACTTCCATCAGTCTAAATAATCAGATAACTGGGTATAATCAGGTTATTTAATTTTCCTTTCTCATTCATATATTCGGTTAGCCCTCTTCCCCAATAGTTTTAATTAGACATTGTCACTTCCTTGAGCTAGCATGAAGTACGAGAAACAGTTAGGAATATTAAACAAATAATAAATGAATAATTCATTTAAATGAGTGGATTATTTTATTGGCCCAAACGCAGAAGCAAAATGAAATTCTAAAATAAAAGGTGACTGGATATGACAGGAAGATGAGTCATAACTGTTGTTTATAAATGCATCAAAAAAATCAAACATAAAAAGAGAAAGCAAAAAATACTAGAAGAAATCATAGATATTTTTATATTTTTCTTAAAATAATGAAGGCTTTTTCTAGCTATGACAAAAGCAGAAGTCATTTTTCTTTTTTTCTAAAGACTGGTTAATCTGACTGCATAATACATAATTTTTAATTATATAATTAATGCCGAAGACAAAAGGCATACTGGGAAAAGTTACCACCAGAAGTGAAATAGACAGTGACAAGTGACCCAAGGAGGCTTGGTTTCTCCTGAGGCCTCTTACCTTGACCTGTAGATGGCCACCTTCTCTCTGTGTCCTCACATGACCTTTTCTCTGTATGCACATCCTTGCTGTCTCTTCTATAATCTTGGATTATGTCCAAGATTAGTCATATTAGATTCTGAGCCCACCCATATGACCTCATTTAACCTTAATCACCCCTTTAAAGGCCTATCTCCAAGTACACTCACATTCTAGGGTACTGGGGGGTTAGCGCTTCAACATATGAATTTTGGGGGAACACAATTCAGACCGTAACACTTTGTGCCAAGTGATCATAGGGTATCAGGCTTTGGTCTTCCACTCTTCACCTTTATGTTGGGACGCCCAGAATCTCCTCAGTCACAGTGCTGAGTGAGTCCCACAGCAAAAGGTCTGTATACCTTTAAGTCATTTCTAGACTAGGTGGCTAGCAATAACTTGTCTCTATACCAAAGGGACTGCAAAACACAAAATTATATTAGAATAAATCTCTACCAAGTATATCCTTAACTCAACTTCCTTTTAGCAGGACCCCCAAAACAGACACAGCATGCCATCTGACATGTGGGAAAGTATGACGCAAGAGAAGTTGGAGTAGAAATAAATGGTCATATTGAGTAGTTCCAGTTAAAACAGCTTACTTTAGCAAATTTTACAAAAAATCAGATGGAAAGTGAACATATTACTAGTTCCTGTCCCAGAGCCTTAGAATGCATCTGTACAAGTCATGGATCTGACTTCCCCTTCTAACAAGACTTGCCTATTTCTGGGGTTAGATGGAGTGTCTGCATTTGATATGAGTAGAAGGTATATTAAGTTGAAGGAGTATCTGCTTTTGTTTCAGAGAATAAGTATGAAGAAGGGTTGCCTGTCAACAGTGAATAGGACTGGAGAGAATATTTGACATATTCAGGACTTCTTATATTCTGAAAACGCTTCTGTATTTGGGGAAATTTTCACATTATGAATCCTACCTCCCCCCACTGAGATCAGAACTCAAATACTAGCCTCTCTTGCAGCTAGCACTCAGGCATGTGCCCTAGCCCTTCACACACCCAGGTGAATGAGACCAATTCAGAGATGAGCCTGGCGGCACTCCTGTTTATGCAGGGTAGCTCTCCCATTTGGCTGGTGCAGGTGGCAGCAGGAATTGCAGGAGCAAGTTCCTGACACACAGGCAGCATCAGTGATGGAGGCAGTAGTGGATGTGGGGCGCTGAGTCCCTGGCATTTCATGTTTGATGGAGGAGGCATCAGTGGTATCCATATCAGACCAGTATACTGTATGGTTCTTGGTGTTCCTGGAAGTTTATCCTTGAGTTTGTTTCTTCAACAACCCCAAGTAGGACCTAATAAGCTTTAAGAGGTTATTTTTCTGGTTAAACTAGCCAGACTGGATTTTGTTGTTTGCAATGTTTGTACATCACATTTTAACATATAAAAGATACACATCCCGACTTACAACTTCTTATAAAGAAGTACAAATTGTAAATACATGCCATTTTTCAACTGTCAGATTGGCAAAGATCAAGGATTTGATTTCTTGGCATTAATATAGGGAAACAGGCCCTTTCACTGTTGGTGAGAATGTAAACTAATAATTTTGAAGAAAAACAATGGTACAGTATCTATCAAAGTTTAAAACACAAATATCTTTTGATGAGGAAATATTATTTCCATGATTATATTCTACATGTATACCCTTGTATGAACCACTAAAGAAATGTACAATGATATTAATTTTTAAGCTGCTTGTAAATGGAAGTATTTAAAACAATATAAATGCAGTCAGGTGAGACCTGGTAAATACATAGTTGGACAGTCACAGAATGGAATGATATTTAGCTGTTGAAAGGGGAAAGCTCTATTCAGAGGAAATAGATATATTGTCAAAGTAGAAAAGTAGGCACGGAATGCCGCCATCCATGTGAAAAGGCATAGGCGTACAGAAATGTTTTGCATAGATTTGGAATATCCCTGAAGAAGGCAGCACAGATAACTATCATCTCCGGGGAGGGAGTCTGGGTGAGGGACATGCCAAGAGACGGTTACTTTTCAGAGAGCATCTGTAGATTTTGAGTTTCATTCTTTAATTCATCTCTGTGACAACTGTGTGCTGCTTGCTCTGGCACGTGGGACATGAAGGTAAACCAGACACTGTTTCAGCATTTAGGGAGCTAAATGACATAACTACACAGATGATTATAGCATAATGCATTAAGAGCTGGGATAGGCGTGCACACAAGATGCTGTGGAAGCCAGAGAAGAAGCTCTTGAAGTGGCACCAAGAGAACTTTCTGGAAAAAAGGGCACGCAGAAATTGACGTGAGAATTGGCAGTGGAGCTATAGGCAAAGCTATTCCAAGCATTAAAAAAAGAGAAAAGAAAAGAAAAAGAAAATAATCAGAGGTAAAGTCAGTGAGCACACAAAACAGTCAACTTTGGGGGAATTCTAAGTATTTCAGGATGAGTATAGTTTGGGTGGGGGAAGATGTTGAAAGGTAAATTAAAGAATTATTTAAGGTCCTCAGATACTGGATATTATCCTCACAGAAAAGGTGAGTAACTAAAGCTAGGAGGTGGAAGGAGAATCCTGTGTGGAGACAGAATGGGAGTTCCAAGGCAAAGTGCAAGGCTTTTAATTTAAACTAAGGAAGTACTCGAACAGATAGGAATGCATTCAACTGCTATGAACCAAAAAGAGTGCTGTAACCAGTAGTTATTATTTGATACAGGTCTGGAGGGAGGCATCTCAGGGCTGGTACAGTAACTCAGAGATGTACCAAGGACCCAGGTTTCTTTCTTCTTTCTTCTCTGCTATTCTTGGAAAAGTTGCCTGGTCACCACATCATTGCAAAGTTGCCACTGCTGATACTGGTGTCATGGTTATATTCAAGGCAGGAAGAAAGAGGCAAAGGGATGGGACAAAAAGCCTTCTCTACTTAAAGCTTTTCTCTCTTTGATGAGGGAAGCCATTCACAGCAGACTTGCTCTTGTATTTCATCAGCTATGCTCCCCTTAGACACACCATTGCTAAGGGGAATGAGATTTTACTCATGGTTTTAGACCAATTATGATTTATCTCCTAGCATGTACTAGAGGACTTCCATCCCTGAGATCAAAGGATCTCCATACATTGCATAAATAATTTAGCAATTATTAAATATACATACATATGTGTATACAGTATATATATACATGCATGTCTATACATGTAATACCCATGTATATATACACACATGTATGTGCATATATATATATATACACACCTATATATCAATGTATCTATATATTCTTTTTCTTCCTTCCAGAGAAGGAGAGCAAATGACTGTCAGATGGTCATAGGTCCCAATTTAGAAATGGTATAAACTTCTGAGTAGCTTTGGAACTTTTTCATCTAATTCTTAATATCTAGAGACAACTAATGTGGTTTCTTTTTCCTTCCATATCCATTCCTGACCTTGTTCAAGTATAGGATCATTTTTTTACAATGTAACTAGAATCACATCTGATGGGATGCCCTGTATTAGTTTATTACCAACAACTTAGTGATTTAACACAAATTTATGATCTCATAATTTCCATGGGTCAGAAGAGACAGGCACAGTTAATTGCATCCTCTGCTCAGGGTCTCACCAGGCTACAAAGTGTTGACTGGGGCTGTGATGTCATCTGAGGCTTGGGGCTTCTTCCAAGCTCACTGGTTGTTGGCAGAATTCAGTTCCCTGGGGTTGTAGGACTGCCATGCTCAGCTCCTGGAGGATGCCCCTCTCCATGGGCAGTTAGTCCACCATGTGGCTGTTTGCTTTTTCCAGACAAGCATGAGGGTATCTGCCTCACTAGGAATGTCTCCCTCCAGCCTGCTGAAATAGAGTCTTATCAAATGTACCCTAATCAAAATAGTGACTACCCCAACATATTCACAAACCTGCCCACATTCCAGGATCACCCCATGTGACCAGGTGTCAAGAATCTTGGGGGGGCCACTGAAGAATTCTGCCTACCATTATCTCATGACTTGGATTTGTATTCTACTAATGGGCAGTAGCAAATTCCCACCTTTATTTTTAGTACTTTACATATTACTGTCTGATATAATGCTTTTTTCTAAAAAAATTTTAAAATTAAATATTATTTTCAGTAGGAACTAACCCATTCCACATTCCAATTCTCATTTTCAGAGTTTCCCAGGATCATGTCATATACTTTTCACTCAACAATAGCTTAAGGAAAAAAAAAAAAAGAAAGATTTTATAGCATTATTTTACTATAGAAAAAGGGAAAACAGAGTTTTAGGAAAAACAGAAGAAGAAAAGAGATGGTTTGCCTATACTGAAAAGAGTTGTAATGTAGTCAGGAAAGAAGATATAATCACATAAGTTGAATACCAATAAAATATTTAAATGGGGGTTGAAACCAACCATGAAGGTCAAGTCACAAGGCTGTAAATTGTTAATTGTCAAATTAATCCTAGGGAGATTCAGAGGAGAGTGGTTGGATAATTTATTGTGGTGACACAAGCTACCCTTAACTTTAGTGTCTTAAAACAATAGTGTTCTTACATCTCACAATTGTGTGGGTCAGGAGTACAGGCAGGGCTCAGCTGGACAATTCTTCTGCTTCAAGGAGCATCACGTGGCACTCAGCAGGCCTTGTCTGAAGCTCCAAGAAGGGTCCCTCACAAAACTAGAACACCTTACTGCCCCTCAGCCCCTCTTTCTACATGGCACCTCATCCTTCTAGGCCCCCCATGTAGTTTGGGCTTCTCACAGCACGGTGATCTCAAGGTAGTCCTACTTCTTTCCTGGCAGCTGTCTTGTAAGACAAGAAGGAAGGAAATGGACACTCTTGTGGTCTGGATCCGGAAGTAACACAGTGTTACTTCAGCGATATTCAATATGTCAACAGGAGTCACCCAGCTCAAGGGGAGGAAATACAGGACCCTCTTTCTTCTTCAACATACCTCATGATGAGGACAGTGTCAAAGCAGATGTTGCCATATTTAATTCACCATGGAGGGAAAGGTCAATCTGGACCAGAAAGGTCAGAAAAAGCTGTACATGGAAGGTAGTATATAAATTGATTTTAAAGGATACGGATCATTTGAAAAAAATGGACTGGGGATAAGGCTAAAAAATATTAAATATATAAATATAAACCAGTACTAATGGGGAAAACTTTCAAAATGCTTAGCAAAACAAGAATTATATTTCTTCCTCAATTTATTTTGCTCTAACAGCAAAAGAGAAGTGGAAACTTGCCTCAACCTGGCAAGTCACTTTTTTCTGTTCATAAACACGTTGATCTGACTGGGAAGATAATTTTTCCTTAAATGAGGTCAGCTTATTTGAAGAAAGGTGAATTTGAGCTTAAGGATTTTATTGGAGTAATTGGGGAAGGTCAGTCAGAGTCCAGTTTGTTTCGAGAAGTGCTTAACTGTTAAAACTCTCCAAAGACATAGGGAAATGCTTGTAGTTAGTCTTGAGACAGGATGCAGGGCAGGAAGACAGGGGTGTGACTTAGCGACAAGTGATCAGGCAGTTTGGGTTTAGCAAGTCCGCTCAAGGTCTTAAGAGGGTCATGATGTAAAATGTAGTCCTTCAGGGTCTCTCATAAGGCTTTGTTCAGAAAGGTTTAATCATTATAGCCATAATTTTCTGACTGAGAAGAGGCTTTCCTTAGATTTGTAGTTCATAGATAAATAGCTCTCTAGGGGTGTGTGTGTGTGTGTGTGTGTGTGTGCGCGCACACACACATGTGGGCACTCCTTGCAATACAAGAAATGAACACATTGCCTGGCACTTGGTGGAAATTTAATATTGCTTAACGAACTGTATTATTCATGTTCTCTCGATACAAATTTAAATAATCTACATTTTCCCTCAAAGTTTTGCCTATGTAACATTAAACTGGAAACAGGAATATTTTAAAAATACACACCAATTAAAAATCATTCCTGTATGAGGTGAGCATAGCTCTTGTCTTCACTTCAATTTTCAAAATTCGTATCTAACATTTTCTTTCAATCCTTTTTTTGACACTGATATATTTTGAATTTATGACTATCAAACCTGACATTGCAAAGACAAAGGCAGAGGGAACAAACTCATGAGAAATACTTTTAAAATATATCTTTTAATGTGTTATAACAGCCTGGAGAATTATCACATCTTACTACTCCTTTATGTGGTAATTAGATTCCTCCTACCCTCTCCGATAAAGCAGTAGCTTTTAGCTGTTTTATTTTATTTGGTCGGGAGCACTGAAAAATTCCAAGCTACAGTAAGGGATAACATCTTAAACGGTGTTGGAGTTTGACAAAGGTCTACAGGCTTGTGCATTTTACACAGTTATCTACTTTCCGTAGTTTTGTTTCTTGAGCTCTAAGTGGCTTCTCGGAAACTGCTAGGTTAAGCAAACAAAAGAAAAAGGAAAACAGACTGCGGGACTCTTGAGACTCTGAAACCGTAATCTAGAGCGAACCGGTTAAGCCTTCAGAGACCGGAGAGGAGGCTGTGTGCGATTGGTAGGCAGAGCAAAGACATTAGTCCAGGATGCCGGGCAGCTGGATAGCGCCTTTCACCAGCGCACACATAAGCCTTCTTAACCCAGAATGGCCGGGGGAGCTGAAACGCGTTTCCACCCTCTGTCCCACTAAAGTAAATAAGTGAACCTTGCTTCAGATGAACTGCAAAGGATAGTCTGCAGATATATCTATAGATATATAAATATTAGGAGTTTCGACCTCTCTCCCAGGAGATGGGCTAGGCGCCACCTGCCAGCGTCTTCAGCTATCTCCCTCCCTGACCTGCTGGGGCGGAGAGGAGGCGGCGGAGGATGCGGCGCGGGGGTGGCCACTGCACATCCGGGCGCTCCTGCAGCCGGCCGCTGGCTGCATAATTGATGGAGGGCCGGGCGCAGCTCTGGGTGTGCTGCTGGCGCGGTCAGAGTGTCTCAGGGGAGGAGGGCAGGGCGGCCGGCCCCTCACACTCCTCCTTTTCTCGAGTGTCCTGCCCCCGGGCCTGGCAGCGGGTGCCGCGCCGCCGGCGAGTGTGCGCTGCGACTCCGGGGACCGACGGCGGTGGGTGCGCGAGGACCGCGGCGGACCTGCTGGCGCCATGCGCTCCCTCTCCAGTCTGCGGGGGCCCCGGGCGCCGCCCCTGCCGCTGCTCCTCCTGTGCCTCCTCGCCCCGGTGCGCCGGAGCTCGGAGGACGGCCGTACCCCAGGTGTGATGGTTTCTGGGCCAAGGAGGGGGCGGAGAGCGCGCGGGGATGCTGGCTACCGCGGGTGGGGAACGGCGTCCGCCTCCGCCCGTTTGCCACGCTAGGGTTATCTAAACTGGCCGAGAGGCCGGTGCGGTTCGGGCTCCTCCGCTGGAACGAACAGCGCCCTACGAGACGGGGTCGTGGGTAGTAGGGCAGTGTCTGGGTGTTCCTAGGAAAAGGGCGTGAGGGTACGGGCAGGAACAAGGCAGCGACTTGGCCTCTGCTAAAGTGGCAGGATTTCTGAAAGCCACATTTCCCAAGGCCCTTCACTTAAATCGATAGTGAGGCTTAAATATCCCCTCCTCCCTTCCTGGCAGGTGGGTTGGCTTTGATGATGTTTTTTAGAGGTGAGCTGAAATAACACAACAACAACAAAACAAAGCCCCACGACTTAAGGATAATAATGTGTGTATCTTCTTTTCTACCTTGGTCTTTGAAAACAAAGACCATGGGTTTTTCTTTGTTTGTATTTGTGGTTGTATTATTAAGACACTGAAAGAGGGATTTTGGTGCAAAGCATCAGGGAAACGAACACCAGATTTGCCATTTTAGCTTCACCTGTTTATAATTACTTTTTATGGTGAAAGTAATGTATCTAACGTACTTTCTAATGCAAGTTCCTGTGTTATAAATTTCAAAGTATTAGCGGCTGATTAGGATAACAGACCACCTCCAAGTTTGCAAATATTGCCCATCAGTAACTAAAATCAGGATATTATTCTACACAAGGTTTCGAACCTTTAATAGGAATTCATTTTTTATGAGCTTATAGCATGTAGAGTTTTTGTAACATACTTTGAAGATGGAAAGATAATCAAATAATAAGATTACTCATTTTTAAATAAATGTCCTTTAACAGGCCTAGCTGTTAACAACTTGGACAAAACATTTTGGGTTGCCTCAGTTTCTAAATTTCCTCACCCCGCTTTGCAGCCACCTTTCTCTTTTTCATTCACACCACTTATAAAGAATGGTCAAGGACGTTTTCTACACCCTGGGCTATCTATCCCTGATTCACCTATCATTCACCTGAGGGTACTACACTTCTGAGGACCAACGCATTCTAGGTGTGTCCTAGAACTTTGGTTCTCGAGTTGGCTGTATGTTGGAATTACCAGCGAGCATTAAAAATGCTGATAAGTGGATCCTGCCCCCAAAAATTCTGATTCAGTTGGCCTGGGATTCAGCCTACACGTGAGGAGTTTTAAAAGCTCCCATGTGATTTTAATCATATGAGCCTAAGCAGGTTGAAAACCACTGCTTTGAAATGATATGGCCTAGAGAGTGCACTGTTGGATAGGTATTCCATTGGTATCAGGGAGTCAGGTTTAAATTGACACTTAGAGCAGACTTCCAAAGAGAAAAGTAGGAAACAAATGAAGGTGGGATAAATTAACAAATAAAGTTTTAAATAAATAGAATGATGTATATATGTACGGCCGATGTCTGTGTGTGTATGTAGCACAAGTCCTGTCCTTTAAGCTCCACTTAAGCTAAAATTATGGAAGAATGTGACATATAAAAGGCATGAAGTTACTTAACATTTCATTTCAAGGCAGAATTAAAACTTGTGAGGCAGCCTCATCTCACTTTATAGATACTGTATCGACGTCGGTGAGGTTCAGTTTCCTCCTCGCTAAAGACCATTGTGAAGTTTACTGGCTATTTTTTACCTAGGTGCTTTTAACTACTTGGAAGTAGGTGTTCTATAAACCTAAGATTTGGGGCCAAATTTTAAAAATAAAAACGTTTATCATTTTTTATCATAAATGTATCATATTTACTATGTAACAACTGTGTGCCAGGCATTGCACCATATAGTTTATAGCTCTATGGGTTAGTTTTTATTATCCCTGACTTTCAGATGAGGAAATTGGAATTTAGAGAGGCTAAATAGTTGCCTAAGTACAAATGATTAAGCAGTAGAGCAGGAAATTTAGCATGTTCAGTCCGATTCCAAATACTGTGTTCTTAAACTCAGTTGTCTCTCTGAGATGAGTGGGTATGTTTATGAAAGTTTGGAATCACTGACAGCAGAGTGTGTGGATACAAATGCTAGATTTGGGTTGTAGGGCTTGCTGACTCAGTTTGAGTCCTGGAATAAAGTTGGCACAAGGACTCACCTTAACTCTTTTAGGCTGTTTTAATTAAATAAGAAATGTAGAATATCTTTATGAAGGAGAAATATTACATAAATGGGAATATTTAAAAATCATTATTATTACTCTTATGGGGGAACAAATTGAAGGAAAGGGTCATGCTTATCTTTTGAAAAATGTTTGCAGGGGAGTCATTTGAAATGATCATTTTTAACTTCTAAAGGATGTTGCTTACATGCTTCCTTGATCAATGCCCCCTTCCTTTCTAGAGACACACAGAGCAACTGCCCGGTAGTAAATATTTGTTGTAACAAATATTCGAGTACCTACATATGCCTTACATTGTTAGTCTATATCTAAGCAGAAAACTTTAGCAGTTTTTACCTGTCATGGCATTTAAACTTTAAAGGAACGGATGGGATATAAGCCTGTCTTTAATAGGGTTATATCTGAGGCATCAAAATTTTGACCCTAAATTACCATCACATTTGAAATTACATTATATACACTTTTGTTAAGAATTAGTTCAACTGGCTCTTCCTCGTCCTGGTCTTTTATCCCCACCTCTCATCCCCATCTCCTTCCCTTCCTTCTGGGAATGAGTCCTGTAGTCATTAGGTGGGGAAATGTGGAAGCGTCTCCCCTGTTGAAGGGACCCAAACTGTTTCAGATCAGGGAATTAGAAGCTGAGCCCAGTCAGGATGGCATCCAGGTAGGAGGGCAGCCCCGTGTAGAGTGTTAGAGCCGAAGCACATGAGGTGGGCGTTCCTACAGAAGGGTGGTCTGGCGAGAGGCCTCAGCGCTAAGCAGAGTGACAAGGGCTTCTACGCAGCTATGGCATGCAGGTCTGATCCTGACCACAGGATGGAGGTAAAGCATGCAGGAGCAGACAGTGCAGGATGCTGAAGCCTAAGTGGGTGAGGAAGACATCGCTTTGGGGCCAACAGGAGATTAGTTATATATGGGGGAATTGATCAGATAAGTAAAGCTGGCGAGCATAATAGAATCTAGGTTTTTCTCTAGAGAAGAAGGAAATAAACGGGGAAGACTAAAATGAACCTTGTGGTGTTGGACTGCAATTGGCAGCATTAGCGTGAATTCATGACTTTAAATATCTATCTCTATCCACGTCTTATGTCTATATATATCTATATAAATAGATGCATAAATATAAACGTGTATGTGTAAATATATGTATAATGCATATATGTGTCATATATATTGACAGGTGATCCCTGAACATAAAGGTTAATCTATGTATAATTTATAGTCAGCCTTCTGTATCAGTGCATCTAAGGATTGAACCAACCATGGACCATGCAGTAACGTAGTATTTACTCTTGAAAAAAATATGCGTATAAGTGGACCCTTGAAGTTCAAACCCTCATTGTTCAAGGGCCAACTGTATATATGTATGTATATTATACCCATTATATATATGTTGTGTGTGTGTGTGTATGAATATGTACACATGTATTCTTAGGTCTGCCCACTGCGATGGAGCAGTGATGAACATACTTAGCACCCAAATCTTGACTCTAAATACATTTTTTTTTCACTAATATAACTTGGACTTTTTATAGAAATGGCTGATATCAGGACTGGAGTGGGGAAAGGATAGGATAAGCCTGGAACATCTTATGCCAGAAAGCAGTGAAGTGTTCAAAGAATAATGGGTGATGTCAAAAGGATACAGAAGCCAAAGTGAAGTGGGTACGAATGGACAAATAGAGCGTGAAAGTAAATAATAATACTAATGGACTAGTATCCATATGCACTGAATAATGTCCATTGAATTATATAGGTATTCATGAGTACATACTGAACTTAATTAATTAAATGAGTCAATTGAAAGTTTGATGAGGCACAAAATATTATATAGTTCCAAGTAACTTCCCACAAAATTGGCATTAATGAAAAGGGAGAAAGAATAACTTCTAAGTGGAGAAGCCTGGCAGACACCACTTTAATCAGATGATCAGAGTGTAAATCAGTAAAGAAAGAAATAAAATTGTGTGTCATCTGATAGGATGCAGTGAGAAGAACACAACATCTCCTCTGTGATTTTCCTGCCAAAGATGTCTACTCTGAATTAATCATATTACAACTTAACTATCCTGGAACTTTCATAAGCATCAAGGTCATAAAAGTCAGGAGAGACTAAAGCTGTTTAGAGTGAAGAGAATAGAGGGACATGGCTCATGACAGCTCATGTGATCCTGAGCTGAAACCTTTGACTAAAAAAGTACATTATAAAGACTTTTGTTGAAACTTAGATGTGGGATGAGATGATAGTGCATAAATGCTAATTTCCTGATTTTAACAGCAGTATTGGGGTGAAGTGGACTATGTCCTTTGTAGGAAATAATGTTGTAATGTTTCTGAGGTCGAATGGGTCATCAGGTGACCAACTTGTTCCCCAGTGGTTCAGGGGAAACATTCTTTACTCTGTACGGAAAACTTTTCTGTTAGTTTGAGATTGCTTGAAAAGCAAAAAGAATTTCAACTCTGAGAAAGCTTGAATTAACAGACAAACTACAAGGATAGCTGAGAAATAGTCATCAGTTTATGTAATTAGGTACGATTTTCCAAAGGAGTATTTGCCCTCAAACAGAGACAGATTGTAAGTGTTGAGGCTGTCTGTCCTAGATTGTAATCTTTTCAAGTTACTTATGTATAGCTGGCCTCACATATTTCACAATATTAGGTGAACCTCGGAAATAAACAACTTAGGACACACACATTGACATAGAAGGAAAAAAACCTCACAATGGTTTACTAAAATTAAACGCTCTACTCCTAATAAAACATAGTCACTATTCATGCACAACAAAATATCTCAAATAATATATTGTTAGTATAGAATTAATAGATGTTATATTTAAAAGTGGTGTTTGTCTTTTAATTGAAAATAATATTTTTCTGGTATTTTTAAAGTTACTGTGGTCATATCATTACTAATGTATCCCTACTCTCAAGATAGAATCTTTTTTACTATTGCCTTGTAATTATATAGTTCTGAGATCCTGAAAGAGAATTTAGATGTCTCATCGGATTGATCTTGAAGCCCAGAGTGCTTTTGTGATGTAGCCAAGAGCCTGGAGCTAGCTAACAGCTGTAACTGGTTTCCTAGTTTGCATTTTAAAACGCCATCCAGCACTTGGTGCCACTTTGGAAAAGGTCCTCAAAATAGGTAGTAGGGCTGCAAATGTTCATGCTTTAAAATATCTGCACCTAAACCATGTAAAACAGGACCTCAGGGCTATAGGGCCACTTGAAGATTTTTAAAAATCATCACTTTGAGGAATGAGGGTTGAAGATGTACCTGTTGTGAAATCAGGATTTCTCAACTTTGGCATTATTGACATTTTGGGCTGGATAAGTCTCTGCTATGGGGGGCTGTCCTGTAGAATGCTTAGCAGCCTCACTGGCCTCTACCTTTGTAGTGGGTGAGTTGTGTCACCCCCCAAAAGATGTTCAAGTCCTGGCCCTTGGTATCTGTGAAAGTGACCTTATTTGAGAGTAGGGTCTTTGCAGATGTAATCAAGGTAAAATGAGGTCATGTTACATGAGGTCATGTTACATTAGGATAGACCCTTAATCCAATGACTGTGTCTTTATGAAAGAAGTGAGAGGGAGACTTGGATCTAGAGACACAGACACACAGAGGGAAGATGGATATGTAAAAATGGAGCCAGAGATTGGAGTGACGGATCTACAAACCAGGGAATGCCAAGGATTGCTGGCAACCACCGGAAGCTAGGAAGAGGCAGGAACAATTCTTACTTGGCACCTTTAGAGGGAGCAAGGCCCTGCACCTTGATTTCAGGCTTCTAGCCTCTAGAACTCTGAGCGAATAAACTTCTGTTGTTTTAAGTCACCGTATTTGTGGTAATTTGGTATGGCAACACTGCGAAACTAATATAACCTACCAGGTACAAGTAGTAACCTCCAAGTTGTGATAACCTGAGTGTCTCCAGACATTGTTAAATATCCCCTGGGCAGGGTGCAGGGAAGAAGAGAATCACCTCTAGTTGAGAACCATTAAACAAAATCTAAGTCCTATAAGAGAATAACCTAGTGCGTGAAACATTTAAAAAACCCACATTCTCTAGAAAGAGCAGAAATCCTAGTTTTATTTGGCGTAAGTTTCACTGTTAAAATATCTTAATGACCCAGGTGGAGGTAGTTTGAAACATTAGTTTCCACACTGCCCTTCAAAATATATTTTATTGCAAAAATCATATTTTAAAGAAAAGGTCAATTTATTTGCATTTCTGTGTGACCAAGTTTTAAAAATAGTTTTACAAGGCTGTGTAAAAGTACACATTGCTTTTGTCATTAGGCTTTTTAATTGTTCTTTAATTTTTTTTAAACTAATCTAAAAATGACCTTCTTGTCCAATAGTTCCCATGTATATAAAAAAATATGAGTTCCCTATCTAGACTGTTACCTGTCCCTGACTTAGAAAGTCTGACTTATAAATGTTCCCATCAGGAATTTATTTTCTTGCCAAAACTTCTTTCGTCTTCTTTTCTTGACAGACTCTCTCTGGGGTATAGTGTCTAGGAATCCAGGTAGCCGTATTCCCCTTCTCTTCTTTTACTACTGCCGCTAGGGACAGGGGATAGGGATCCTATATTCCTAGAGCCCAGAGGTAGAACTCTAAATGTAGTATTGGTAATTAGATATTTTAATGCTATAGTTCAGCTATATCATGGCTTAAATGGCTTTTACAATTTGGTGTGGGATCTCATGGTTATGTATAATGATAGTGTCGCTTCCACGGGGAAATATATTCTGAGTTTGAAACCTCTGTTTTATAATATATGTTATCCATTCCTAGGTTGTGTTTCTGTCATTGGGTTGCACATTTATATTGCTATTTATCAGAACGCTAAAACTAAGACTTATTAAAATAATTTTAATTATACATGTTGATAGCAATCAATACATTATGTGGATGAGAGAGAGAAAGGCAGGGAATGGTATTTATCCTAATAGCTGTTTCTTATACCTTTCTTTAAATGATGTCCAGACCCTTCCAAGATTTTAAAATATAAGAGATTTGCGGGGGGTATGTTAGAGAAAATGCTTTTTTAAAAAAATTAATTAATTTATTTATGGTTGTGTTGGGTCTTCATTTCTGTGCGAGGGCTTTCTCTAGTTGTGGCAAGTGGGGGCCACTCTTCATCGCGGTGCACAGGCCTCTCACTGTCACGGCCTCTGTTGTTGCGGAGCACAGGCTCCGGACGCGCAGGCTCAGCGGCCATGGCGCACGGGCCCAGTTGCTCTGCGGTATGTGGTATCCTCCCATTACCAGGGCTCGAACCCGTGTCCCCTGCATTGGCAGGCAGACTCTGAACCACTGCACCACCAGGGAAGCCCCAAAATGCTTATTCTTAAACAGAGGTATAGTTGAACTGATTTTCTGACTTAAATAAAAGCAAATCTTAAAACCCAATGCAGTTTTTTAGTGTTTATCTTTTTTCTTCCCAATTTACTTCAATTTAATAGGGCCCCATTTAAACTAGTGAAAATGTTACCTTAATATTAAATAGAAATTATAGCATGTTTATTTCATTTAAAATGTTAATAGCATAAATTATAAACCCTTCTAGGAATGTCTGTTTTAAAATGTAATATGTTAAAGATATCTAAGTGGAGATCATTTTGCAATTTCCCATGAAACAATATAGGTGAAAATTAGAATGTTACACAGTTCTTTGATGCAACACCCTCATGCCCCATCACCCAAGTAGAGGGAGAAAAATCTTTTAATCTCTGTCACAACTACTAAAAGCTACTCTTTTATGCTGGCATTTTGGCCACTACCTGTAAAAGAATGCTGAGTGGAAAATTTCCAGCAATGATTAATAGAGGAGTGAGTATGATAACTTAAGGAATGCATGTTATGATCTTGGCACCATCACTCAATATTATCCAGCTTTTCTGATCCTCCCTTCTCTATGAAATGAAACCCCAAGTAACAAGTCATTGGCAGAACTTGGACCAGGATACAAATCCCTGACTCTCCATTCTGTACTTCTTTTTGTGACTCAGCCTAATCCTTTCAGGGAAATATTCAAACCACATCTGCCTGAATCTCCTGCCAATTTCCTTTAGACACTAACATCAGCCGCATCAGCCTCCTGCCAGCTGTCCTCCTACTGAAAGCAATAAGGTTTATATTCTCACTTTTTTGATTAAAAAATATCTTGGCTAAACAATGAACTTCTCACTTTAGTATTCTAACACCTTCTGCAGACTGTCCTGCTCTTGTACTCAAGACTCTTAGAGGAACTTTTCCCAAGACAAAAATCACAACAGTTATACATGCCCTTTTGCACTTGGGGCTTCTTCAGTGGAGTCTGGAGCCTGAATGAATGCTTTAAAGGCAATAGGAAGTTAGGATACAGGTGGTGGCTGGATTATAGATGTCTGTTTGTATTTTTAATATATGAGTTGGCAATTGGAAGTGGTCACAACAGTTACTATATTCTGGAACTATCCAAATTTTCCTACTCTTGAAGCTTGGTTTTTCCTTTTCCTCCTATTCCTTCAACTTTCATAAGCTTATATTTTGCCCAAGCCAAGCCTAGACCCCTTTTCTCTCCTTGTTCTAATGTAGGTCCTAGGGGGACCCATCCATCCACATCCTGTTGATGCAAAATGGGAAGATAACCCCAGCCTCAGAGCTCATCTCCTTGGCATTATCTCCAGCTCTATTCTACCTCCAGAGTCCTTCAAAGATGTAAATCACACTTCATACTCTGTAGCTCACATACCAACTTCTATATACCACATAGGCTAGTTACCGTCAATACTATAAATGGGCGCTACTCTGACATTTTAATGACTCTCAATCACAAACTGTGGGCCTAAACCAACATTATTATGATCCATGCAGCCCTCCAGGAACCAAATTTACTCAGCTTCATATTCCTTACTGGCATCAAGCATGTATGCTGTATGTGTTCACGTATTTAAGTGAAATGAGAATCAGAATGACAGCATTTTTTCAGCTTATGTCATCCTTACTATTGCTGATACTGTGACTAAGAATAATGATAATGATAATAATAATAGACCATCTCAAAAGGGTTATGAGCTTGTTTCGGGGATAAAAAGTGTGGTGAAGATCTTCATGATGGCATTCTGCTCTGCAATAGGCTAGGCCAAGAAAAAAGGTCTCTCTAGCAAAGGAAGCAAAGATATCAAAGCTTATGTTTGCAAGCTTCACAGAACAGATGATAGAGTGGAACAGTTCTTTCTTTCCCATCTGCTGTTCCCAGATGCTGCTCCCTCCTGGCTTCCTGCAACCTGTAAGTGAGCTATGCCCAATAATAGAAAAAAAGAATTTTCATATTGATAGGTGACTTTTTGTCAATGTGTGTGTGTGCTTGAGAGAGAGTGACAGAGAGAGAGAATAGGAATGAATGAATATTAGGTGTGGGTGGAGGAGAAGTTTTGTATTCCTGGCAGCCTAGTGAGAAACTCAGGGCATATTTTCCTAAATGATCAGTGTCAGAGCGTGGTATGATTTAGGTATGTTATTTGTTAAAGGATTATTTTATGGGAAAGTGCATCCCACCTTCCAAGACTGTATTAGAAGTGATAAAAGCTCTGGAATATGGCTAATTGGAGAGCTAGGTTCTGCGAGGTAGGTTTTTTTATTAGGCAATATTGAAAAGCTGTGTGTAAGCTGAAGCAACAAAAATGATCACTTGCTTTGATAACATTTTTCATACATATAAGAAAAGAACTAGAAATCTAATCTTGCACTAGGAATAACTTTCTGAGCACAGTATTAAAAATGTGGTGTAAAAAAGGCCCAGGTTTAATTTAAAGTGAATGAAGGGTCTTAAGAATGCAGCCAAGTTTACAATAATGAGCCTTTCTCCTCTGACTTGTTTGGTAAAGTTGGGGTAGTTTTCGTGGGAGGTAAGGTCTGTGTCCTAAAGTCAAAAAAACAGTAGCTAGTGTTAAAAAAAAAAAAAAGAATCTTTGAGGAGAGTGGGACAGGTGGAAATGGAAACCTTGTTTCTTTGATGAATGTTTTTGAAAGAAGACATAAGTGACAGAAAAATGGAAAGTTGGTTTGGTACAGGACACACTGGACCGTCACCATAGCTGGAAAACAGAGCAGCACAGACTCTCCCTGTCCATCCATTTATGTTCTCTGTCCTCTAGCGCCCGGTGCACTCTCTCTTATTCCTTTTTAATGCCCTTTATTTTGGTCTCTCTGTCCCTTTTTGTGCTCTCATCTTCTCTCTGCCTTTCTATGTCCTTTTTTTCCCCCGGCACTCTTATCTAATTTCTCCGTATCTTCATTTATGTTTTATAAAGAAACTATGAATTTTAGGATAAGGAAAGGTTTTTTTTTTAAAGCCATTTGATGTAATCAATAGGGATTTTTCAGTAAGAAATGAACATAGAAAAATTGGAAATTTTGTTATATTTAATAGCTCAGTGTGTTTCTGAATGTCTGTGGAGCGTGTAAGACCTAGTGAATCAGAGCTTCCTGAAAACATTATTTTTCATTAATAGTATACAATATACCATTTTAGCTGCTGTGAACTAGCTTTTAGACAGTCACTTAACCTTGATAATAATATGTAATCACATGTTCTTATTCTTACAGCTGCATCTTTCACAAGCCTACCTGTCCGGGAAGAAATGATGGCAAAATACTCTAACCTTTCCTTGGAGAGTCATAACATATCCCTGACTGGTAAGTGTATTGTGTTTCAAATAATATAATGCCAGATAATTTTTCATTTTTAATTAAGCTACTGTATGAATTATGAAGTACTAAAGCCTGCCAGACTGGCGGGAGAGACACACCAGTATCTTATACAGTCATAACACAGTGTGATGGGGTCCCGTGCGACCAGGCTGACGTGCCCTGTGTGAGGGAGGAGGCAGCCTTTCCAGGCATGGGGGTTAAATGCTCTCTAGAAGGAGGGCACCTGGGACGAGAGGAGGGCTCATTTTGATGTGCAGATGCTCTTCGGTTTTCATCACACCTTGCTGGTACATCTGTTCAAACCACTGTTCACTGAGAGGAGAATTCATGTATCTGCTGGAAGGCCTTTAGGCAAAAAATTAAAGATGTTATCTATGACTGCTATGGAAAATCAAGCGAAGAATCCTGACATAAAACTCAAGTCTGCTTTCTCTTTTCACAGTTTTGGATTCCAGTATTTTAAAAGTAATCTCAGAGTTCTTTAAATGAGCAAGAGTAGTTATCTGTTTTAGCAACAATATCAAAAGTATAATTAGAATTTTAATCCTATTTTTTAAGTCACTAATAAGTTTCATCCAATTATATGTCCAGGCTTTAACTGTCCTCTAGTTTAAGAACGGTTTCTCTATTTCTGTTTAATATGAATTAAAGGTGTGCCCCTCCCCCCAATCTGATACCAGTGGAATATTTGCAGTGAGTTTTCTGGTAGGAGAACATTTTTATGACTTTGTGCAACCACTGTTTGTTCCCAGATGTCCCCATCCTAGTATTTGGAGCTTATTCCTACTTGTAAAAAGTAATTACAACACTCCTGTGTTGCTACTTCTTCTTTTACTTTTTGCGCGTTCTAGTCGTTGGTTTCCTTTGTTAGGATGGAATGTTTCTTTAAGAGAGATTTATGTGAAAACATAAGTTTGCAAATCCTTTGATTGGCCTGGTAATGCTGGCAGCAGCACACCCCTCACTTATCCTGTGTAGCTGGAGCCTGGGAAAAAAAGGGTCAGGTGCCCAAAGGGAGAGCAGAAATTGGACTTTTTAGTTGATGTCAGGTTGGTTATTTACTTAACCCGTTTGGAGGGTTTCACTCCTAACCACTCTTTTATTCTGGTACCAGTATTCCTACAGTATTCATGAGAGCAGGTGTTCACAATTGTCCATCACTCACCTTCAGCTTTGGCCTGATCAAACTTTAGTCAGGCTTTTCTCTTCCTCCCAGACCCCTGAACTTGGCATGCCCCAAGTCTGAGCAAGCAGTAAATGCATGACCACAGCCCAATCGTGCTGTCTGCTTCTACCCAACAGTTGCCTCATTTCTTCTCAAAAGTTCCTGCTAGCCTGCTTACCCCTCCCTATAAAAGTCTTTTTCTATTTGACAGTGAGATACTTGTAGATCCAAAGCTTGGAGCATTTTTCCCTATTGCAATAGACTTCTGGAATAAAGTCTCTCCTTATTTAAGTCTAGGTTTGTTTTTATTTGACAAAAGAAAAGATTTGACATTAATTTCGAAACACAGGATCTCTGAACTGTGACCCTTGTTGTTCTGTTTGCCTTCCCATCAAGAAGTTTGGTCTTAGGAACTGCCTTTACTGAAATATAGAATTTAAATCTGAAGACATACTTATGCTTATTAGGAACCATAGGCTTTCTTCTTATTGTTACCATCAGGATTTTTAATCTACTTCATAAATAGAATGTTTTCATATTTTGTCATATCATTGTTTATTTGAATTGTGCTTAACATTTCTGTGTTGTTACTTATTTTCTCTTCCCCTCTGGCCATTTTAGAAGTTGATCTCTCTGTTGGGATAAAAATTTTTTTTTACAGGGATGCCAATGTAGTACATTAGTTGCAGATTCTGGACCAGCATGACAACTTTTGGCCCAGTTCATCGCACATTTCCTCAAAGATGCTTGAGACTGGGAAACAGGTCCTGTGCCTTGGAGAGTGAAAAACATGACCTTTGGTTCATGAAAGCCTAATTGTTTACTTGTTTTATGTTTTTAAAATACTGCTAATCATTTACTTAACAGACATATGGTATCGACTATGTACCATGTACGTATTTCTACATATAACTTAGTTTAAACCTCATAAGAACCCTAAGCAATGGGTACTATTACTATTTGCAATTTGCAGATGAGGAAAAAGAGGCACAAAGAGATCAAGTGAACTGACCATGGTCACAGGTGGTAAGTTGGGTGTTTGATTTTGAACCCAGACTGTCTGACACCAGGCGCCACGCTATTAACCATCATACTTTGCAGCCTTTCTTAATGCCCAGTTACTCATTTCTTTCAGCAGTGTTATTAATACAATTATACCTATTTTAAGGAAACTTAGATTCGCTATGAGACTATGGAAAGAAGTTTCAAAAACAATGAAAACAAAGGTATTTTGATTGCCCTTTGCTAAATAGGTTTGTCTTGGAAATTGCATTTGCTGAGATAATGGATATCTTTGTAAAAGTATAATTGACTTCACTAAGCATGAAGTGTTTTTCTTTTTTTCCAGTTGTCTGATGTCACTGTGTTTCAAAAATTTATCTTTTAATAATGGACTATTTTAACATGACTGTGCTAGGTTTCCCAATGTCAATATTCAGAAGTCATTGTATTATAGCAATGAGAGTATTTCTTTATTGTTTTATTTTTTTCTTTCTCTGTGCATATTATAGTGTTTGGTGCCTCCATTAGTGTGTTATAGTTTAACCCAAGAGGTTAAAACCAAAGCATCAGCTGGCAGCTTTCTTGACTACCCTGGTAATGTTAGCATACGCTCTCCCCACGGGCACATTTTATTTATCATTTTGAGGTGTGAGCAGCTGGCCTGGCAAGGACCTCGTGAGACAGGGAGATAGACAAAACAGGCATTGGAGCTACAGATACATATATTAAGGCATGGAGTAAAATTGGGGAAGATTAGTCAAGGTCAGGAAAGGCAGCCATGTTGCTTAGACCAGCTAGACAAGAAGTTGTATTAGGACCATTCAGATTCCTGTTTCAAGTGCCTGGTCAATCAGATTGAAAAAAGAAAAGAAGCGAGAGTCCCTTACATTTGGCTGCTCAGACACTTTGTTGCAGGGAAGATCCCAGAATGACTCTAATGAGGTACGCATGTTTAGGATGTTTCTCAGAAGCAGACCACCAGTTATCAAATCTTATGTAGACTGTAGATGTACAGAGGAAAAAAAATGTGAATCCTAATATACACAGAGAGTGAAAGAGAAGGTAGAAGAGGGATCGCCCATAGTAACACAATTGGTAGTGGCTGTTAGCAACTTTCGTTTTACACTAGGGTTTCTCATTAGCATAAATATTGACAGTTTGGGTTGGATAACTCTTTGTTGCTGGAGTTGGGGGGAGCATGTTCAGGGCATTGTAGGTTGTTTAGCGGCATCCTTGGCCTCTACCCACTAGATCTGAGTTTGTTTAAATTTTTTTCTATTGTAAACCATGAGCAGTGAACACTTCTACATCTCTCTTTCTGGGCATGGTTGTGTGTGTTCCTCTAGAATAATTGCCACAAGTAGAATTGCTGAGTTAGAAACTATGCACATTTTAATTTTAATACATACTTGCAAACTGCCCTCCAAAGTAGCCTGACAATTTACCCCTTCCCCCATCTGCATATTTGAGTATAATTTTCTCTAGATCCTGACCAACCTTGATAGTGTTAAACTCTTCGCTTTTCTGAGTGTGAAAAACTGTTAATAAAACAAATTATTGTTTTAATTTGCATCCTGGAGTTAGGCATACTTATATCTGTGTATGTTTATCTGTTAAATACCCTTTATTCATTTTCCTATTGGGCTTATAAATTCTTCAATGTATGTAAATGAGACAGCTATACATTTTGAGTACTAATCTGTACTTTTTATAAAAGTTGCAAATGTTCTTTCTTGTCTTTAAAATTTTACATGGTTTTTTATTGTGTAGAAATTTCATTTACACATTTCTCCTAATATTTTCATAGGAGTTCTTAATAGGAGTTTTTAACCTTCAGTTTTTAAACCATTTAAAGTATGGTTTTACGTATTGTGTGCGATAGAGCACTAACTTTATTACTATTTCATATAGATAGCTAATGTCCCAACACCCTTTACTGAACAGTTCTTTTTCCTACTGCTGTGAAATAGCACACTAATCCTATTCCAAATTCTCATATGCTATTCTGTCTCTCTACTGTTTCAATGTTTTTCAAACTTTTTATAGTGCTACACAAAGTAAGGAACAACTTACCTTGTAAACTGATGCACTACCATGCATGCACCCACACATCAAGCAACACCCACACCTAACAGATGTGTTACACTTGATAATTTCTCTTTTCTTACAACCCATTAAAAAACGAATCTGGTGGTAACTACCAAATTTATTTCCTGATCCACTAATAGTTTCCAACTTGCTTCTGAAAAATTCTGCTTATTTATTCCATTAATTTTCTAGGTGTTTTCTAGCAGCACTAACAAATTAATATTACTTTTTGAAACATTATACTTTTGTTCTTTTTTTTTTTTTGCGGTACGCAGGCCTCTCACTGTTGTGGCCTCTCCCGTTGCGGAGCACAGGCTCCGGACACGCAGGCCCAGCGGCCATGGCTCACAGGCCCAGCCGCTCCGTGGCATGTGGGATCTTCCCGGACCGGGGCACGAACCCGTGTCCCCTGCATCGGCAGGCAGACTCTCAACCACTGCGCCACCAGGGAAGCCCCTGTTCTTTTTTTAAAAGATAACTTTTCCTATTTCCTGGACTTTTACTCTTTCATGTGGGTTTTTTGTTTCTAATCAAGTTCCATAAAAAATACTTTTTGGATTTTGACTGATTTTTCACTGAATCTATAGATTAATTTGGGGGAGAATTAGTATTTTTATGATACTCTATTATCACCTGTGATGATTTAGATCTCATTTGACTTAGGTTATCTATTATAGTTAAATTTTTCCATATATATATAATTTTTAATAAACACTGTATATAATTAAGATGTACAACATGACTATATGGATATATATATTACTACAGTCAAGCAAACTAATTAACATACCATCTCACAGTTATCATTTTTTGTATGTGTAGAATGCACTTGAAATCTACTGTCTTAGCATATTTCCAGTGTTCAGTACAGTATTAACATAACACACAGCAGGTGTTAATCATATTTATCAAATTGTACATTACATCCCTAGTACTTATTTATCTTGTAACTGGAAGTTTGTACCTTTTGGCCACCATCCAGTTTCCCTTCCCCTCACCCCTGCCTCTGGTAACCACAGATCTGATCTCTTTTTCTATGAGTTTGTTTTTGAAGTATAATTGATTCCACAACACTATGTTAGTTCCTGGAGCACATTTTAGTGATTAGATATTGCTATATATTTCAAAATGATCACCACTATAAGTATAGCTAAGTCTATACCATCTGTCACCAAATATGTTACATTATTATTGGCTATATTCCCAACACTGTACATTTCACATTTGTGACTTATTCATTTTGTAACTAAAAGTTTATACCTCCTAATCTCCCTCACCTATTTCTCTCAACCCTATACCCACCTCCCCTCTGGCAGCCACCTGTTTGTTCTCTGTATCTGTGACTCTGTTTCTGTTTGGTTATGTTTGTTCATTTGTTTTTTAGATTCCACATATAGGTGAAATCATACAGTAATTATCTTTCTCTGTTTGACTTATTTCAGTTTGCATAATACCCTGTAGGTCATTCATGTTGTTGCAAATGGCAAGATTTCATTCTTTTTTTATGGCTGAGTAATATTCCATTGTGTGTGTGTGTGTGTGTGTGTGTGTGTGTGTGTGTGTGTGTGTGTGTGTACACCACATCTTCTTTATCCATTCATCTATTAATGGGCACTTAGGTTACTTCCATATCTTGGCAATTGTAAATAATGCTGCAGTGGACATAGAGGTACATATATCTTTTTGAATTAGTGTTTTTGTTTCCTTCGGATAGATACCCAGGAGTGGAGTTGCTGGATCGTATGGTAATTCTATATATAATTTTTTGAGAAACTTCCATAGTGTTTTCTGTAAGGGCTGCACCAATTCACATTCCCACCAATAGTGCACAAGGGTTCCCTTTTCTCCACATCCTCACCGGTACTTGCTATTTGTTGTCTTTTTGGCAATAGCCATTCTGACAGGTGTGAGGTGCTATCTCATTGTGCTTTTGATTTGCATTTCCCTGACGATTAGTGATGTTGAGCATCTTTTCACATGCTTGTTGGCCATCTGTATGTCTCTCTGGAAGAATGTCTGTTCAGGTCCTCTGCCCATTTTTTAATCAGGTTGCTTGTGTTTTTTTTAGAAGATGTTGGGGGTAGGAGTTTATTAATTAATTAATTTTTGCTGTGCTGCGTCTTCGTTTCTGTGCGAGGGCTTTCTCTAGTTGTGGCAAGCGGGGTCCACTCTTCATCACGGTGCGCAGGGCTCTCACTGTCACGGCCTCTCTTGTTGCGGAGCACAGGCTCCAGACGCGCAGGCTCAGTAGTTGTGGCTCACGGGCCTAGTTGCTCCGCGGCATGTGGGATCCTCCCAGACCAGGGCTCCAACCCGTGTCCCCTGCATTAGCAGGCAGATTCTCAACGACTGTGCCACCAGGGAAGCCCCTGTTTGTGTTTTTGATGTTAAGACAGGTCCATATACTTTTTTTTCAACATCTTTATTCGAGTATAACTGCTTTACAATTATGTGTTAGTTTCTGCTTTATGACAAAGTGAATCAGTTATACATATACATATATCCCCATATCTCTTCCCTCTTGCGTCTCCCTCCCTCCCACCCTCCCTATCCCACCCCTCTAGGTGGTCACAAAGCACCGAGCTGATCTCCCTGTGCTATGCGGCTGCTTCCCACTAGCTATCTATTTTACATTTGGTAGTGCATATATGTCCATGCCACTCTCTTTGTCCCAGCTTACCCTTAAATTTTTAAGAGAGTATTTAGACAGAGGTAAATTACTGTATGATTTAAAGAACATTCTTTTTAAAAGTGTAGTTCAGAAACCGAGCAAATGGGTATGGTCTTGGAAATGTCGATGTCATGGATGTTTTTATAACATTCTAAAACAGCAGAAATGCATTGCAGTTGTGGAGTTTTGGGGAAGTTGAAACATTGTCCATTGAGTTAAATGGACACATTAGTTTTCTGGCTAACCAAAAAATATTTTAGTATTAGGGATAAAACTTTCTACGTATTTTTGATGCTTGTGATTTCCTGACAGGAAGGAAATCAGGCTGCAGAAGTATCAGCAAAGTATAAAAAACAGTGAGATAACAATTAGGGCTTGGAGGATGGCTTGGCAAGAAGAAAGGTTACGTTGCGGTTTTAATAGAAGCACTTAGTTGAAAGTATGAATGTTTAAAATATGTTGATCAAGGAAAGAATATTTTTTCTTTTTCATTTATTTTGTATCTCTATGAAGTGATGGATGGTCCGTAAACTTACTGTGGTAATCATTTCAAATCACAACATTATCCTGTACACCTTAAACTTATATAGTGCTGTATGCCAATTATATCTCAAACTGGAAGAGAAAAATTTTTTTAAATTAAAAAAACGTTGATCACATCATCTATCATCACATTGCTAAATTATAAATTTGTTTCATCTTCTTTTAATGTTTTCTTTCATTTAAAACCTTGGTTCAGTAGTTTGAAAGTGATGAAGAAGTTAATTTCACTGTCATGAGCATTTCATATCTTTGAGAGTTGGTTGTGAGAATCTGGACTCAGTCACACCTAAATTTGAGATTCTCTGCTGTTATTATCTTGATGCATGGTTTTGGGCAAGATAGTCGACCTCTCTTTGCCTCAATTTTCTCATCTATGAAATAGTGATGAGAATAATGGTACTTACCCCGTAGAACTTCTGTGAAGATTAAATGATATAATCAATGTATAACTTTTAGCAACATACATGATAACTTTTGTTATACTACCCAAATGAGATAAATGGTGATAGGGAGGAAGTGTGTAATTATTCAGCAATTACTATATTACTAATACTTTTCTTATGATAGTTCATTTAATCCTTTCTACTATCTTATGAAATATGAATTGTCCCATTTTATAAATGGGGAAACTGAGATGTTCAATATAAATATACTTTGTTTTGCCCTGTAAGTAACCTCAGGCACAGAGCCCCTGACATTGGGCTGCTCTCTTGTGAAATGGGGTAATAATTCATATTCTAACTTAGGAGGCTCCAGTGAACCACATCACCAAGCAGAGCACAGTGCCCTGGAATCACCTTCTGGAATGTTAATATCTCTGTACTGTTTCCTGCTAGGGGTGATAATGCAGCTACATCTCCCTGCCAGTTCTCTCCAGGAAAGTTTGTCATCAGCCTCACGAGGTGCCAAAGAAATCATGCAAGAGTCAAACAGCCTTTTCTGGGTGCTCTGACTGCCGGAACCTCTTACAGCTCCATGCACTGGAGCGAGGCCTGGGCCTCCTCGTTCTGAGCAGAGGAACCCTGCACGAGTTAGACTTGGGTTGAGCAGCATCCAGCAGGAATCAGCTCAGCTCAGACCTAGGGAGGAGACTCACAGACGTCTACAAAGATTTTATTCCTAAAGCAGAGTTTTGCCACATGTGAAAGAGTCTTTTGTAGAGTTGAGTGATGGTCCACCTACCACATGTCCTAGGCATTTTGACCTCCTGAGGCCTCTTCTTTCTTTATAAGCTAAGCTTTCCTTTCATACACAAAGCAGGAAGATAAACCAAACCAGTTCAGTCTTCAAAGGAGCCATGCAGTACCAAAAAAAGGCTGTAACTACTATGAGCAGAGACTGCAAAAATGCAGAGCCCTCCATATGCATGGAATCGTGCAGTGTTTGTCCTTCTCTGGCTGCCTTATTTCATTGGGCCTGGTGTCCTTGGGGTTCATCCATGTTGTGGCATATTGCCAAATGAATTTCCTCCTTTTTAAAGGATGAGGGATGTTCCATTGTTTGTATATACCACACTGTTTTTGTCCATTCATCCATTGACGTTTGGGTTGTTTCCACATCTTGGCTATTGTGACATGATGTATCTAAAACAGTCAAATTCACAGAAGCAAAGAATAGAGTGGTGTTGCCAGGGGTTGGGGAGGGGTGGGAAATGGGGAGGTATTAGTCAAATGTCTAAGTTTCAGTTAAGCAAGGTGAATAAGTTCTAGAGATCTACTGTACAACATTGTGCCTATAGATAAGAGGGTAGGTCCCGTGTTACTACCACGAATTAAAAACAAAAAAAAAGTATACTTTTTTTGGCAAATGAAAGGTACCTAATCAGAGTAGAATAATAATCTGAGTTTTACTTTAGAAGGACAACTTTGGTGTTGTTAAAAAAAACATGTAGAGGAGGAGAAACTGTAGCCAAGAGAAGTTAGGAAGTCATTTTTCTCATCCTGGTGAAAGGTAATGAAGGTGTAGGGGAGGAAAAAGTTTTCCTTGACCCTCTTAGGGTCCCTAACTGGGTCTGAAAATTAAACTGACAAACATAGTTTAACAGGATTAAAGCATACAAATTAATTTAAGTTTTATGTGACACAGCATCCTTCATAAGGAGAGGAGGACCCAAAGAAACAGTTAAATCTGAGTATTTTTATGCTAGGCTTGATGAAGAGTGGAGAGTCATGGGAGAATATGATAGATCAGAGAGTATGAGATAAGTGTAATAAACTGGGGGAAATTTAGCAAATCCTATTTGTTATAATTCTTCTATGTGTCCCTTTGTCTGTGGAGATAAGGATGCTCCTTTCCCCCAGCTATAGAGAAGGCACCTCTCCCATGAAGGTTTTATGACCTGTTTCAAGGGAGAAGCACAGGGGGAATGTCAGAGTGACCTTTCTGCTTCTGCTATTTTCACAAACTCCTTCAGCTTAAGACATTTAGTATACCAAGGTGCCATATTTTAGGGATAGCATGTTCTCAACCCCATTAAAGCCCTACAGTAAGAAGAGTTGGAGACAACTGAGCAAATCTGATTGACATTTCAGAGGTAAGAATCGACTGAATTCTACTGGATGTGATTTAATCTTAGGGGTCAGGAGAAGAGAAAGCTATTGCATCTCCCTCGGATATTTTGAGTTTGAAGAACCTTTGGGATATCTAGGTTTAGATGCTCAGTAGGCAACTGGAGCTGTGGGCCTGGGGATCAAGAAGGAAGTCTTGAATGGAGCCAAGAGTTTTACAAATAAAGGATATTAGAAATAATAGTTGAATCCAACATGGGAGTGTCAAACAGAAAAGTAAAGAGACCAGAGAGCAAAGTCCCAAGGGAGACCAACATTTAGGGGTAGTTGGAAGAATTGGTGTGGCTAGCAGAATGTTAGGATCATGAAATGGGAGTGAAGTAAAGGGAATTTCTAGGAGTCGGTAGTCTCTGGCAACATCTGATATTTCAGAGACATCAAATAAAACATGAGCTCTGAAAAGAGGTCATCAGGTTAAATAGGCCATTTTTAACCCAAGAGAAAGCACTTTCTGTAATGTGGTAAGATACTAGAATATGCCATATTGAAATGAGAACATGGGTGAGGACAGAGACTGTGTGTAGAAAACTCTTAAGAAATTGGCTAACGAAGTAAATTTCTTTGACAGACAGGACTAAGTTTTAAGGCTGTCATAGAGCTAAAGATGAAGTGAGGAAAATTTATAGAAAACAGAAGCTCAGAACCAAATACAGCAGATCTTGAAACATTTTCTCCTGTTACTAGTACCTCGTATAATTTCTGCATGTACATATGCTGAAATGTATAAATCCCTTCAGTTTTACTGACTCAATTTTTTTTCCCTGTATAATTGAATTTTGTTAAGGTCTTCCCATAGCTAGGGTTTTTGTTTTGTTTTGTTTTACTTTTTGGGCATAAAATTAAATTCAGCAATTTTAGAATTACACGAGCAGTTATTTCAAGCATGTGCTCACAAAGCACTTCACACTAGTTGTACTTCACTGTTGGCAAAACTTTGCACGTAGTCATTGCTTAAGGAAGCACTTTTGTGAAGTTTTAAATGTAATTAAAAGGGATGTTATGCTATTTTAAGTTCTATTTTTTTTCTTGCTACATTTTGGCTCTGCATTCTACTTTTAATGATACTATGCTATTGAGCGTGAGATGGAGAAATGTTTATATAATGCAGTGCCCTCTCCCAAACACAGCCCTTTCCTTCCCATTAAAAGTAACCATCACTGTTCTGATTTTTGTATAGTCACTTCCTTGCTTTTTAAAATTGTTTTATTACATAGGGGTACATTCCTGGGGCGCAGTGGTTAAGAATCTGCCTGCCAATGCAGGGGACACAGGTTCGAGCCCTGGTCTGGGAAGATCCCACATGCCACGGAGCAACTAAGCCCGTGTGCCACACTACTGAGCCTGTGCTCTAGAGCCTGCAAGCCACAACTACTGAGCCCACATGCCACAACTACTGCCTGAGTGCCTAGAGCCCATGCTCTGCCCCCTTCCACTTTACTTTTTGTTTTTTTTTTTGGACAAGATTACTTCTTAGGTAGTGGGGTGTTCCTCCTCAGGAGACACACAATTCTGTTTTTGAGATGATTGCAGTAGTTGATGCAAAATGACTGGATTCATGATTCACCAGGGTTTCCTGCATCATTGTACTGTATTTCTATGATTTCTTCATTTATTTGCTGGAATTCTATAAACAGAAAGTTATCTTCCTTTATTATTTGGTTACCAGTGGTACATTTAGTATAGGAAGAGCAGTGTGCTTACTTGATATTTTTTTCTTTATTTACCACTGTTCAAAATTTTAAAAAGCTGGCTCTAAGTTGGATATATATATCAATATCTGTATCTACATATTTATATATAGATATATCACCTAATGGCTTTGTACTGATATTTCAAATGCAGTGAAAATTCAGAACTGCAAGATGTTTATTTAAATTCTTCTGTCTCACGACTGTATCTTTATCCCATCCCTACAAATTCTTAAGGAGTAAGAAGACTGGGAACGATAGAATTAGTATATCACACAAACCCACATTATATACAAAACTTCCTTGTAGTAACTACCAATAACATGATTACTGAAAGGAGCTGAAACAGTCACTCCTTTCTCTCCTTACTAGTTTGTTTGTTTCTACGGTTGTACTGTTTCTACACTGTCAGAGCACATGGCACTTCTTTCAACAGTACTCTTCCCCCTGTATCCTTGTCAGCTAGTGAGTTTAAGCAGATTAAGATCACAGCGTTAGGCTTTTGTGATTCCATTTTTGTTGTAACAAAACTTTTCTTCATCTGTGCCTATGAAAGAAAATAATAAAGGGAACTAAATATATGTTACAGAGGAATAATTCTTCAAAGGAATGTTACATTAGGAAACTGTTGATGTAGCACTGTTGTTACATTAGGAAACTGCTGATATAGCCCTATTGTTGATTATTTAAACTTTTTTATATCTTGGATTTCCCCTAAATGTAACTTTTACAACATCTTTTTGTTTGTTTTCTTTTGTGGTAAACAGAACATTCCAATATGCCAGTTGAAAAAAATATCACTTTAGAAAGGCCTTCTAATATAGAACTCACATGCCAATTCATGACATCTGGAGATCTGAATTCAGTAAATGTGACTTGGAAAAAAGGTGATGAACTACTTGAGAATAACTATCTCATCAATGCAACAGGAAGCATCCTGTATACCCAATACATGTGAGTAAACAAAATTTTAACCTGTATGGCTAGATGAAATTAAATTCTAAATATTTTCCTGAATGAGCATCCTTTCCTTTGCTGTCACTTGAATGTTATGCTAATATTCTAATTTGCACATTTACAAATTTTTTTCATCTTTAAATTTTGATTAATGGCTGAGTCTTTCATTTTCATTAAGGAGAGTTTTTTGAGAACTAAGCCTGTATTAATAACTTAAATTATCTTTAGGTTCACCATCGTTAATAGCGAACAAATGGGAAGTTATTCTTGTTTCTTTGAGGAGAAAAAGGAACAAAGGGGCACATTTAATTTCAAAGGTCAGTACTAATAATTTGTAGAGTAATAACTTTAGCATTATATTCTTAGAATTCTAAATCCTCAAATTTGTTGGGAAGAAAATATCTAGTTTTTGTGCTGAAATAAATCTTTACCATTATGTAAAGGTCTTGGATCTTATGCCATCATCTAAAATCCTGTTGTGTTCACAAAATAATTGTTGTAGAAAATAAACAAATAAATCCTCAATTTTTAAAATTATTATTACAATACTAAAAATACAGCTGAAAAAAAAGGCATCATGTGCTTTCTATTGAATCATAAGTGGTGACCTTGAAAATGGAGCTTCACAGTGTCTTCCCAGTGCTCCCTCCCCCAGTTTAAAACACAGGTTTTAGTTTGAAAGATCAGGCTGCCAGGTTATTTGTACCTCTTTTGTAGCAGTCTCTTGAATTTATTTATTTATTTAGCCCTCCCAACTCAGACCTTTTATAATACTCCTCTAGGTGTCTGAGTTATTGCATTCCTAGACTCTGAGAATATGCTTTGGTGTTCTGTATCAGTGGCTCCAGGACTTGGGATTTTAGGAACCCATAAAATTTAAAAATAATTTGGAGACGCACAAAGGTTGCCTGCTTTTGATTTCATCAAGTAAGGACAAACCCCAGAATGTAATCCACAGTTCTCCCCCATAGGAAAAAATAAACTCAAAGTATTTTACTCTTACCATCATTAAACCAAAACTTTAAAGGTCTCAATCTCATAATAGAGACTAGTTGTTCAAGTTGGGTAATTATCTTCATGAAAAACCCATATTCTCTGATAGATAAGTGAATGTCACTGTCCCTGATGGTATTTGGGAAATGCAGTCTGTTGCCATATTAACTATCTTGGGCTTTGCTTCACATTAATTTACCAGCACACATGAGAAATTGTTTACTTTTTCCTAAAAATTGTGAAATCCAGCTAGCTGCTATGACAAAATACGAATTCTATCCCCAAAGTCCCATCAGTAGCAGAATGGCCTGACTCATCACTGCCATGATTTCAGATGGTCCCCTCCTTCATCCCTCCCTATAGTCCCTCTGCACTCAGACTCATTTCCTTCCTGTGGTTTTATAAATATTCCTACTGGGTAAATATAATAAATCCTTGTATTTATGCACTTTGGTCTCTGCAAAGGCAGAAACTATTATCATCTTTTGATTATTTTGATCATGTACATTCTCTTTTAACCTTCTTTCCTCCATTTGCCAAATTTAACCTAGTGAAGGATAGATATATCATATACCTTATTCCTTTTCTTAACTTCCCTTTTCTTTTTCTTTCCTCAGTCTTTTTCTCTTGCCCCCGCCTTGCCATCCTAATGAACTAACAGATACTAAACACATGGACACACATACACACACACAAACACACAATCCTAGTACACATTTTATGTGTCTCTTTTAAATGTGTAAAGAAGGCCTACAGGTCTTGAGGAAATACTCATCAAATCTTGAGACTCAAAGTGTCTCCAGGAGATTCAACTTTAAAAATTGCTTTGGGCTTCCCTGGTAGTGCAGTGGTTGGGAGTCTGCCTGCCGATGCGAGGGACACGGGTTCGTGCCCCGGTCCGGGAGGATCCCGCGTGCCGCGGAGCGTCTGGGCCCGTGAGCCATGGCCCCTGAGCCTGCTCGTTCGGAGTCTGTGCTCCGCGATGGGAGAGGCCACGGCGGTGATAGGCCCGCGTACAGCAAAAAAACAAAAAACAAAAAACAAAAAATTGCTTTTTCCCGTCTTCTAAATAGCACTGTTTTCTAGAAATATGTACTAGTCATGCCTGTTCAAAGTTTAAATATCGAATATATTACATTTTTTCTTATTAGCACTGTTATGATAAATTACTTAAATTATTACTTGTAAGTGATCATTCTAGTCTCTAATGTGAAGATTAACAGAAGCATTTTAGTTTTCAGTGTACTAATAAATTTAATGCCAAGTAGTCTTAAAGAAGGCCTCTTGATCTGTATCCATTTTGAGTAACTAGGTTGATGCTGGCTGGTGTCAGAAGCACCTACACAAGGTCTAGGTTTGAAATCAAGTGCTTGAGGAATGCAAAGAGCCACTGAATATTTACTTTTTTTCTTTTTATAGTTTTCTTAAAGCAGTTTAGTTCAGTTTATTTGTTTTAAATGCCCACTTAACAATGTAACTTTTAAGTATGTACTATATCTTAAAGATTTTTATACAGTTAGTAAGTTGGGCCCTTCCAGATTTTCTTTGGTAAAATAATTCTCTTTAATTTATCTAAGTTGAATATTGCTTGGAGGAATCATTTCATTTGAGTACAATTTAAAGGCATCTGCAGAACAATTCATATTATAGTTATTTAATTAGATCTTGTAAGGCTTCTAGAATGGTGTATGTTTTTATTTTTACAAATATCCTATTTTACTCTTTCTCCACGTGGATTGCTTATGGCTTTTCCTAAGAAGAGGATTATCTGTTCAATTGAGTGTGGATGAAAAGCCTGTTTTATCCTCCCTTTAAAATTGAGCCAAAAAAAAAAAAATTCTGCTATCGATCACATGAGTCAACTAAAGTGCATGAGCCTGAGTCCTCAGAACAATTTATCAGCAAAGTCCCTCCTTCTGCCTTTATGGGAACTGGTTGATTTATTACTACAAGATTATAAAAGGGCCTCAACATCACTGATTAGTACAGTGTGGAAAAACCTGCTGACTTTGTGTGTTTGGCTGTTGATGACAGTACAGGGAGAAAGCCAAAGTCACACTGGAAGCTTGCAACTGCTAATGTCACTGACTGCCTTTCACCAAGAAAGATGGGTGGTGGTCTGCAATGTTTTTTAGTAGTAGGTCAAATATTCTGAGGTAGATGCTGAAAATTTCTATAATAACCATCAATGTTAAAATCTCTTAGTAAAAAGATGCAGAAACTTAGTTGGTAAAGCATAAGTAATAGGACATAGAACTTCTTGGAAGACATGGTGAGATTCTGATAGTACCAAGTGCTATGAAACCTGCCTTGGCCCAGCCATCTGTCCTCACTGGGAAGCATGCAAGGAGTCAAATGGAAGAGCACAGTAATAGAATCAGTTTGAACTTAAGCTTCAAACCCCAGTGCTAAAACCTAGTTCGCTGTCTTTGACTATATGGAAGAATCTTTTTCCCAATTTGATAACACCTAAACATCCTTGAGCCAAAAATGACACAGGCTAATGTTTTCTAGTCCATAAATATGCAAATATAAATCTCTAAGATTTACAACTCCATAGGGTTTTCACTTTCACTGAGTAGTTCCTAGACCTCATCTTCCTAGACACTAGTTTGAATCAGCAATTTCACCATCTTTAAACTTGAATTCTTTCAACCCCAAGATTTTGTGTGTCCTACTTTATCCAGAGTTCCCGCAGCAGTGAATTCCACCATTCTGTCTTCCAGGTCACTTATCTGTTCTTCTGCCTCAGTTATTCTGCTATTGATTCCTTCTAGTGTAGTTTTCATTTCAGTTATTGTATTGTTCATCTCTGTTTGTTTGTTCTTTAATTCTTCTAGGTCTTTGTTAACCATTTCTTGCATCTTCTCCATCTTTGCTTCCATTCTTTTTCCAAGGTCCTGGATCATCTTCACTATCATTATTCTGAATTCTTTTTCTGAAAGGTTGCCCATCTCCACTTCATTTAGTTGTTTATCTGGGGTTTTATCTTGTTCCTTCATCTGGTACATAGCTCTCTGCCTTTTCATCTTGTCTTTCTGTGAATGTGGTTTTTGTTCCACAGGCTGCAGGATTGTAGTTCTTCTTGTTTCTGCTGTCTGCCCTCTGGTGGATGAGCCTACCTAAGTGGCTTGATGGGAGGGACTGGTGGTGGGTAGAGCTGACTGTTGCTCTGGTGGGCAGAGCTCAGTAAAACTTTAATCCACTTGACTGTTGATAGGTGGGGGCTGGGTTCCCTCCCTGTTGGTTGTTTGGCCTGAGGCAACCGAACACTGGAGCCTACCTGGGCTCTATGGTGGGGCTAATGATAGACTCTGGGAGGGCTCATGCTGCCAGTATCCTTGTCCCCACGGTGAGCCACAGCCCCCACCCCCCACCCCCACCTCTGCAGTAGATCCTCCAACACTAGCAGGTAGGTCTGGTTCAGTCTCTCCTGGGGTCACTGCTCCTTCCCCTGGGTCCCGATGCGCACACTATTTTGTGTGTGCCCTCCAAGAGTGGAGTCTCTGTTTCCCACACTCCTGTCGAAGTCCTGTAATCAATTCCCACTAGGCTGCAAAGTCTGATTCTTTAGGAATTCCTCCTCCCATTGCCAGAGCCCCAGGTTGGGAAGCCTGATGTGGGGCTCAGAACCTTCACTCCAGTGGGTGGACTTCTGTGGTATAAGTGTTCGCCACTCTGTGAGTCACCCACCCGACAGTTATGGGATTTGATTTTACTGTGATTTTAATTTTTTAATTTTTCTTTTTACATCTTTATTGGAGTATAATTGCTTTACAATGGTCTGTTAGTTTCCACTTTACAACAAAGTGAATCCGTTATACATATACGTATGTTCCCATATCTCTTCCCTCTTGCGTCTCCCTCCCTCCCACCCTCTCTATCCCACCCCTCCAGGCGGTCACAAAGCATCGAGCTGATCTCCCTGTGCTATGCGGCTGCTTCCCACTAGCTATCTACCTTACGTTTGGTAGTGTATATATGTCCATGCCTCTCTCTCGCTTTGTCACAGCTTACCCTTCCCCCTCCCCGTATCCTCAAGTCCATTCTCTAGTAGGTCTGTGTCTTTATTCCTGTCTTACCCCTAGGTTCTTCATGACATTTTTTTCCCTTAAATTCCATATATATGTGTTAGCATACGGTATTTGTCTTTCTCTTTCTGACTTACTTCACTCTGTATGACAGACTCTAGGTCTATCCACATCATTACAAATAGCTCAATTTCGTTTCTTTTTATGGCTGAGTAATATTCCATTGTATATATGTGCCACATCTTCTTTATCCATTCATCCAATGATGGACACTTAGGTTGTTTCCATCTCCGGGCTATTGTAAATAGAGCAGCAATGAACATTTTGGTACATGACTCTTTTTGAATTATGGTTTTCTCAGGGTATATGCCCAATAGTGGGATTGCTGGGTCATAAGGTAGTTCTATTTGTAGTTTTTTAAGGAACCTCCATACTGTTCTCCACAGTGGCTGTATCAATTTACATTCCCACCAACAGTGCAAGAGGGTTCCCTTTTCTCCACACCCTCTCCAGCATTTATTGTTTCTAGATTTTTTGATGATGGCCATTCTGACTGGTGTGAGATGATATCTCATTGTAGTTTTGATTTGCATTTCTCTAATGATTAATGATGTTGAGCATTCTTTCATGTGTTTGTTGGCAGTCTGTATATCTTCTTTGGAGAAATGTCTATTTAGGTCTTCTGTCCATTTTTGGATTGGGTTGTTTGTTTTTTTGCTATTGAGCTGCATGAACTGCTTGTAAATTTTGGAGATTAATCCTTTGTCAATTGCTTCATTTGCAAATATTTTCTCCCATTCTGAGGGTTGTCTTTTGGTCTTGTTTATGGTTTCCTTTGCTGTGCAAAAGCTTTGAAGTTTCATTAGGTCCCATTTGTTTATTTTTGATTTATTTCCATTTCTGTAGGAGGTGGGTCCAAAAGGATCTTGCTGTGATTTATGTCCTAGAGTGTTCTGCCTATGTTTTCCTCTAAGACTTTGATAGTTTCTGGCCTTACATTTAGGTCTTTACTCCATTTTGAGCTTATTTTTTGTGTATGGTGTTAGGGACTGTTCTAATCTCATACTTTTACATGTACCTGTCCAGTTTTCCCAGCACCACTTATTGAAGAGGCTGCCCTTTTTCCACTGTACATTCCTGCCTCCTTTATCAAAGATAAGGTCACCATATGTGCATGGGTTTATCTCTGGGCTTTCTATCCTGTTCCATTGATCTATTATTTCTGTTTTTGTGCCAGTACCATACTGTCTTGATTACTGTAGCTTTGTAGTATAGTCTGAAGTCAGGGAGCCTGATTCCTCCAGCTCTGTTTTTCGTTCTCAAGATTGCTTTGGCTATTCGGGGTCTTTTGTGTTTCCATACAAATTGTGAAATTTTTTGTTCTAGTTCTGTGAAAAATGCCAGTGGTAGTTTGATAGGGATTGCATTGAATCTGTAGATTGCTGTGGGTAGTAGAGTCATTTTCACAATGTTGATTCTTCCAATCCAAGAACATGGTATATCTCCCCATCTATTTGTATCATCTTTAATTTCTTTCATCAGTGTCTTATTATTTTCTGCATACAGGTCTTTTGTCTCCTTAGGTAGGTTTATTCCTAGATACTTTATTCTTTTTGTTGCAATTGTAAATGGGAGTGTTTTCTTAATTTCACTTTCAGATTTTTCATCATTAGTGTATAGGAATGCCAGAGATTTCTGTGCATTAATTTTGTATCCTGCTACTTTACCAAATTCATTGATTAGCTCTAGTAGTTTTCTGGTAGCATCTTTAGGATTCTCTATGTATAGCATCATGTCATCTGCAAACAGTGACAGCTTTACTTCTTCTTTTCTGATTTGGATTCATTTTATTTCCTTTTCTTCTCTGATGGCTGTGGCTAAAACTTCCAAAACTATGTTGAATAAGAGTGGTGAGAGTGGGCAACCTTGCATCCCTCCTACTGTCTCATTGTGGCTTCTCCTTTGTCTTTGGGGTATCTTTTTTTCGTGAGTTCCAGTGTCTTCCTGTCAATGATTGTCCAGCAGCTAGTTGTGATTCTGGTGTTCTCGCAAGAGGGAGTGAGAGCACGTCCTTCTACTCTGCCATCTTGGTTTCTCTCCACAAACTCTTATTCATCTGCTTTAGCCAAGGACTTGCATAAGTGTTTCAAGCAGCAGAATTTGTTTTACAGCTTCACTGAAAAGTTTTTTAATATATGTTATTAAAGGATGGATTGGTGCCACCTCCAGCATCTCAAAGCTACTGTTTCTTCATTCTTCTGGGCCTTGTCTCCTGTGAATTCATCTTTTATTTATTTATTTATTTATTTTCATCTTTTATTTTTCATCATTTTAATCTCTTTTAATCGCCTTTCTCAGATTGTCTGGGTGTTCTGTAAATGGCTCAGTTTGGACCCTTTTCCACATTTGGGGCTGTTTTTATACATTCGTATGGTTCTGAGATGAATTCAGGTGAATTTCCAGTTCTCCTTTTATTCTGTGTCTTATTTCTTCTCTGTTCCACATGGCCAACTGGCCTAGAAATCATTCTTGCACGTGACAATAATCCATGCCATTAAGCTGGCTAATGTAGGAAGGCTGTGGGCATTACAAATTGTACGAAAACTCAATTAAGAAAAGCAATACCAGTACATGATGACAACAAAAGTTCGAATTTTGTGGTGTTTGCTCTACACCAAGCCCTTTATATATTGTGTTCCTGTACTTAATTCTTTACAGTAACATTGTAGAAGGGTATGACCAACCTATGTCCTCAACACTAGTAACACTGAAGCTATAATTCTAATATTTCCTGGACCCAAATCTTACATGTTTGTCACATCATTGTCTCATTGTGCTGACTACTTCAAACGCTCATTGAGCTTTGAAATGGACACATATTAACCACATTTCCCTTAGTGTCCCTCAGCCTAATGGTAACCAATAAGGAGTGTGGGACACTAGTAGCCATTCGAAAGGAGTGTTCAGAATATCCTCTGGCAAGGTCAACTCACCAATTTCTTCTGGCTGGGATGACTTCAGTCATGCCAATCACATGTGTTCATTTCTCTCCTACCTCAGGAGTACCCTAGTGGTACCTTACTAGGTGCTCATAAACTATTAGTGGGGTGATTATAAATTCTGATTGGCAGTTCACATCTTTGGGTAATGTAAAATTGTAGATCATTCAGTTTTATCAAAACATATTTCCTTGGTTATGAAAAGTATGAGAACCATTGACTTATAGATTGCTCTGTCATCTTATGATTTACACTTTCAGTGGTGATATACCTTCCTTATTTGCATCTCTTTATTATTAGCAGTGCCTCATTCAACACTCTGCTGGTCAGCACTGCTGATGAAGGAGGGGGTGATATGTGCAGTTGTATTTAGGCCCACGTTAAACCATAAGGAAAACTGAAGACTTCTGACACTCATCACTGTAACATTAATCACCTAAAGACAGAACCTGTGAAGAAATCCAACCCTATGTTTACCCCTATACAAGTGGTTATAGAAGTCAGAATTTCTTTTCCACTTATTACCAGTTATTTCCCCCTTCCTCATCTTTACAGTTCATACATCCAGCAAATGCCCAATATTCTTCTGGTAGTAGAAAGCCAAGAGCGTTTAGAAAATGTATTTAATCTGTAAACCTAATTTTAGCAATTAAAATTGATCTTTCCATTTTCCACCCTGACCCTCCCCAAAATAAAATCTAAAAATAGGATAACAAGTGAATAGCAAACAGTATCTATAAAATTTGTCAACACAGTATTAAAAATTTAGACATTGTCTCTCTGCTGGCAAACCAAAAAAACAAAAAGGAAAAACAAAACACAAAACCTGCTAAAATTAATAAAAGAAAAAGAAATCAACAAAAGTCATCTTTGTTGATAAGTCTGTCTCTCATAAAAGTGTACATTTTATAATACATCTTTTGAGGTCAATCAGAAGGAACTGATTTCACCATGGAAGCTGCTAGTTGGCTTTTTATTGCTTTGCTTATGTTCTTATGCTTTAATTTTCTTTACCAAGTTATTCATAGCCTTAAAACTTAATTTTTCTAAATTCAGTGCTCATTTTTATTGTTACTAATGGCATCTGCTTCAAACTTTAAGAAATTTATCACAATGAATATTAGTTTTTGTTTTTTTCCTACAAAACCACATGAAAGTGGGTTTTTTTTTTTTTTTTTTTTTTTGGTATGCGGGCCTGCCTCTCACTGTTGTGGCCTCTCCCGTTGCGGAGCACAGGCTCTGGACGCACAGGCTCAGCAGCCATGGCTCACGGGCCCAGCCGCTCCACGGCATGTAGGATCTTCCCGGACCGGGGCACGAACCCATGTCCCCTGCATCGGCAGGCAGACTTTCAACCACTGCACCACCAGGGAAGCCCAAAAGTGTTTTTTATCTCATTTTCTTTCCTATTCTTTTCTCTTCCTCTAAAATTTCCTTTGCTCCTTTCTCATCTTCCCATCTTCTCCAACTCTTTTCATAAATCTGTGTCAAATAAAAATTTTAAATCCTGAAAATTTTGTCTCCTCACTAGAGTGCCATTTAAGGGTACACTTTGAAAAAATATTTGCTCTAACGTAACTTAGTAGGTGGGAAGAAAGAACAGTCTTGAAAACATGAAGTTTCTTTCTTATCCAAAGCATGTAACAAACAGTCTATTACAATACTTGTAATTGTTATTGGCTCAATAATAGAAGACCTTCCTTTTGTTTCTATATTACTGACAATTATATTGCACCACCTACCTACTACAACTATACGTCTATTCAACTTGAATACATTCCCCCTATTCAAACTCTTTCAGTAACATATGTTTCTCTCCATTTTTCTTAGTCCCTGAACTTCATGAAAAAAAGAAACCGTTGATCACTTATGTAGGGGATTCAGTTGTCTTGATGTGTAAATGTCAAGACTGTTTTCCTTTAAATTGGACCTGGTACCGTAGTAATGGGAGTGTACAGGTAAGATCATATTTCTTTGACTTGAAGAAAACAAAATAAAAACTTTTATTTGATAAATAATAAGATTATAATACACTCACAGTTCTTAGGACTATTTATACTTCTGTTATCTTGTTCATTAATATGTGTTCATGAAGAAAGAACAGTGATGAATGGAGCTGTCATTTGGTGTTTTTAGCATATTACATTATATATCTGAAGATACTCTTAATGTTTCATTAAGTGGTACTTTGTTTTTTAGATTTAGCCATTTATTAAAATTCTATGAAAGGAAGTTACAGTTCATTTTTAGTTGACAAGTTTAGATATAACCCCAACAAAAAAGATTCTTTTTTTCCTTATCATTTCATGAGAGTAACTAGAAAAAAAGAAAGGGAGTTTTCTTTTCCTGCTTCTGTCTCTGGAAACATTTGTTATAAAATGCAATACACTGGCAGCATCTGAGAAAAGAATGAAAATTTGGTAACTTAAACTCAGGTTTTAGGTTCTTTTAGTGTCACTGACCTCTTTTGGACTTCCAGAGACCTAAGGGAAGCCAAATACTTTAAATTCCTATTAAAGAATTAATGGCTTTTCAAAGAGCTGATATTAAGAAAAACATGAGTACTTAAATCATTTCTGGTTTTCTTCCTCCCAAATAGCCTCTAATAGCAGGGAAATTTAGGACATTGTCCTTTAGGGGACACCCTTTTATTGCCCTGGTGCTAATGAGCATTGAAATTGAAGTCTTGTAAAGGCAATTCTAGAAGGAACGGTATGAGACAGGGTAGATCTTAGTGAAATGCTAAATTCCTTCTTAGACAATATTGATGCTATTGTAGACTGTTGACGACAGAGGGAATGACTTAAAAGGGTGAGTTACTGATTCTGTGATTGGTTTGAGTTTTCAAAGAGATAGCTCCAAATCACTTAGGAGTAGATTTAAACTATTAATATTTGTACTTATCTTGTTATTGATGATTAGGAAAGGCAATCATTTTGTGTATGGAAATAGTTTTAAAGAGCATGTAAATTTGTAAAAACAAGTAACAGACATAGTTTCTGAATTACATAGCCTAATTTATTTATGCATATGTGATACTAGACAAAAAAAGCTTGTCTAATTATATTAAACTTTTAGAATGTAGTCTGTACTTCTCTCCATTTGCTATACTAAGTTTCTCTCAATTTGGCCCTAAGCATGGGTTATGTTAGGATATGAGAAAAGTGCAGGGAAGAGGGTGCAAGTCAAAACTTTAGGTCAAGTGTTTTTTCAAAAAGTAGGCGAACAATCATCTTCATCAGACTTACCTGGGGCACCTATTAAACAGCTCTGAGTTAGAGTACATTTGTAACAAGCATCATAGGCAATGCTGTGCACAGTGAGCCAGGTTGCTATAATTTTTTTGGCAAATAATAAACTCACAGTTCTTCATCAGATAACCTCCAAGAATATTTGTATGCAAATTAGCATTTACTGAGCAGTGCAGTTGAGTGATAGAGCAATGAAGGCATCAAATGGCCTGAGAATAAAATTTAATTTAAATGGATTAAATAAATTAGCCACCAAATAGCTTAGTATGGATCTTAAAAGGCTGAGGAAAACCCAGTGAATCTCAGAAGCCAACATGTCAGAAAGAGAGAGAAATTCAGCTATGAGAGAAGACAGAAGGTGCGCAGACCACCATGTATACCAGGCTTAGAGGGATTTCTACCATTTCTTCTACATCAGCTTCAAAGGCCTGAAGATTTCGTCTTCAGTTCCAGTTTGAGGAACTCCCAATGCCATGAGCCAGTGAACTTCCTTTACAGGAATGATCAGATATAATAGCTTCATTAATTTAATAGTTGATTTAATGAATGTATGCCTGCAATTGTGAAGGAGGAAGTATTCTGAACTAGTCAGGGATTGTAACATGAAACCCGGATGGCTGGAAAATTTCTGTATTTCTAATTCGCATAGAATATTTACCCACGATGACTTGCACACTGTAGTTTCAAACATTCAGTGCTAAGTAGTTAAAGCAAAGTGTACTTTTCCTTTGTTTGCTACCTTTAAAAGATCAAACTATGGTAAGACTTGAGCTCTGTATGTATAACTTCTCACATACTTTAATGTGCTCCCTTCTTTAATAAATTTATTTATTTTTGGCTGCGTTGGATCTTCGTTGCTGCGCTCGTGGTTTCTCTAGTTGTGGCAAGCGGGGTCTACTCTTCGTTGCGGTGCGCGGGCTTCTCATTGCGGTGGCTTCTGTTGTTGTGGAGCACGGGCTCTAGGTGCGTGGGCTTCAGTAGTCGTGGCTCGCGGGCTCAGCAGGTGTGGCTAGCGGGCTCTAGAGCACAGGCTTAGTAACTGTGGCATACAGGCTTAGTTGCCCTGGCCCAGGCTCGAACCCCTGTCCCCTGCATTGGCAGGTGGATTCTTAACCACCGCGCCACCAGGGAAGTCCCTAATATGCCCTTTTTCTGGTAAGCAGTTTTCTTGGTACTATCTTGTAGCTTTCACTCAAAACTAGATCATTCAGGACATGTATCTTTTATGCAATATGATAGGAATGGATTTTAATGTCTCCTTCTATTAGGTTCCTGTTGGTGTTCCAATGAACAATAAGTATGTGATCAATGGAAAAAATGCTAATGAAACAAGGCTCAAGATAATGCAACTTTCAGAGGAAGATCAGGGATCTTATTGGTGCCATGCAATATTCCAATTAGGCGAGAGTGAAGAACACGTTGAACTTGTCGTGCTGAGTTATTGGGTGCCTCTCAAAGCATTTCTTGGAATAGCTGTTGAGGTGGTTCTTTTAGTGGCTATTATTCTGCTTTTTGAAATGTACACCCAAAAGAAAAAGAAGCACTCAGGTAGGATTTCTTTTTTTTAGATAATTCTCATGTTATGACTTAATCCATTATGGTGGCTTTAGAAAAAAATCTAACTTTTGTTTTTTGTAGTGGTATTTATGTTAATAACAATGGTGACAGTGAGCTATGAGCTTATATTGATGGTCTTCCTGTATCAACTTCCTAAAAAAATTTTTTTTCCCCTTTTCTTTGGTGTTACTGGGACCAGCACACCAATTAAGTGATATGTGCACTGGTACTGGAATATTAGAAAATTCTGCATTAGCTTAATATAAAAGATCTCAAAGACAAACAATTATTCTTTCATTTAGATAACTCATTTTTAAAAACGTTTTATCAAACATTCTGAAATTCTCATAAAAGACATTGCCTGCCAGCTTTCTGTTTTCATAGCCTGTGCCTGATGGATAACAGACTGAGAAACCAATGGTCCCCTAAGAAAATTTATTTTATATTCTGTATTTTTTCCTGATTTTGTACTAATTTTTTCATAACTTAAATAATTACAAATCAGTCAGTTCTGTTCTTGATGATCCCAGGCACCAGACTATGTTTGATCAAAACTGCAGGCAATTTTGCAAGTCGGGAGAGCAGGGAAGGAGTGGACATGATGGAGGGGCAGCTGTCTGATGGGGCCCATCTCTCTCATTCCAGAGCTGGAAAACAGCACAGGCAGTCAGGGGATGTTGAATTCAGGGGAAAGTAGAATTGAGCATATATGCTTTGTAAGAATAATAAACCAATCTTAAGAGTTAAATTCTTCTTTTGTTACACAGATGATGGGAAGGAATTTGAACAAATTGAACAGCTGTAAGTATTATTTTTTATAGGTTAATTTTCACATGCGTAAAATACAGATAAATATGAAATTAAATAAAATGTTTGCAGTTAGAGGAAAAAAGTACAAGAGTATATAACGTGTGTGTTATTTTCTGTAGATGTCCATGTTGTGGTGAAGAATGGCATTTGGCATTTACCTGCATGCAACAGAATCCCCCTCTACCACTTACTTTCACCTCTCTGTGCTTCAGTTTTCTCTTCAACAAAATGGGTTTAATGATATTACTTACCACATAAGGTTTCTGGATTAAATGACTTTCTATGTGTAAAAATTCTTAGCATAGGCTTTGATGCACAGGAGGCACTCAAGAACCATGAGGAAGTATTATTTGTGTAAAGCAATGATTCCCAACCCTGGCTATATTTTTGATCACTTAGGATGCTCCTTAAAATTACAGTTACTCAGACCTAACTGGATATCTTAGATCAGAACCTCTGGGATGAGTGCCTGGGCATCTGTATTTCTTTAAAGTGCCTATCACTGATTCTGATTCTCAGAATTCAGTGTTGAAAATCACTGGGCTAGAACTGTGTCATTATTTTTGAAGGAACACAAATTGTGGCATATTTCTGTTACAGTCTCCTTTGTTTAGAGTTGAGCGGAGCATGAGGAGAACTAGGAAGAAAATTACCAGGGATATCATTTGGTTTGGTGAACGTGGGAGTTACTGAGCCCACCAAGCCAGAGAACTGACAGTGGAGCCTAGTGAGAGAGGTGCTTAAAGTCCAAGTAACACTGCCAAGGGCTGGGGACCAAGAAAATGAGACCAGATTAAAGGAGCCGAAAGAAACCTAGGAAATGGGAGGGCTGAGCAACTATTACCAACCCAAAATGACACCTGAAGTTTATCTTTTTCAGTCAACAGGGGCTCTGAGGTGTGAGTGCTATAGCCACAGTTAAAGAGCAGGAGTGGGGCGGACAGCTGTCATGCAGATATTCGTAGACATTATTCAAATAGTTATTTTTTACTCAGTTCACACATGGCAGGTAACTTAAATCAACAGGATATGAACTTCTAAATTAAGAGCATAAAATAATAATTAAGGGCATAAAATAATTATTTTATGGGTCAGGAGTTCCATAACCCCAGATAGGAAAAAAGTGTTGTCTTAGAATCAGAGACTCTCATGGTTGGAAGGAATTTGAATCTCTTTTTGGAGAACTTGGACATCTTGTTTGTATTGATTTGAACATTTTATCTTTCTGGTTCCCATGTATTGATTACCTTTCTTATACTCAGAGTCATATAAAAAACATGACCGTCATTCAGGTATTTGAAACAACTACTCCCTTGCCTGGATTCTTTTGTTCTCCCAGCTCAGCCTCCCCAGTGTTTCTATCCAGTCCCTTGCAGTCACATTTCTCATCTTTAGGTTATTTCAGTATCTTTAGATTTAAATCAAATATCAAGGGCACTTGTACTCATTTAGAGCAACTTTCACCAATGCTGTTTTTAGAATTTTTAGTTTAGGAGATAAATTTTTCTTTACAGAGAATATTGTTTATCAATACATTTTATATTTGATGCTTATATATGTGTTTAGATACCAGTGATTCATAGAATTTCTTGGTGAAAATGACTTTTAAAAATAGTACACTACTAAATAAGCATATAACATCAAAACAAGCTAGTCATTTCAAACAGCATTTATCTGATCCACCCAGATATTTAACCCACACAATTTCACACAATATTTAACCTACCTGCCCCATCCCCCAAATTTTTAGACAGCCGATTAGGTTGTTGAATTTATTATCTGGTGGTACTAGTTTAATGAGCTCAAGCCTGCCAATAACATCTAGAAGGGTATTTATTATATACCCTTGTAACCTAGTTTAGTTTTCCTTAAGAATCTGGAGCCCACATTGTGGTCTTACTCTGATGCACATTGGGTAGATAAAGAACCATGTTTAACCTCTAATTCAATGTAATAAACATGTTAAATTACAGCACCTGTATTGCACATACTGGCTGAGCTCCTGATTGGCTATTATCTTGCATGTGTCAAAGCAACATATAAGTTAGGCTGTATACCCAAGCCTCCACTCATGCTTCGGGAGAAGCAATTCTCCCTCTGCATAAAAGAAACAGGCCTTTGTCACTGTCATCTGTGGCAACAGTTCCTCTCCAAGCAATGGCATACAAATAAAATCAACACTATGAGTAAAACATTTTTAGGAAGAATAAATTCTGTCTGTATTGACCTTTTAAATTTTAACCTGATGGCCATGATATAGGTGGTGTACTGACCTTAGTTTTATGCAATGTAAACATCTAGTAATTTTCTTTCTTGTTTTCTCTACAGGAAATCAGATGATAGCAATGGTATAGAAAATAATGCCCCCAGGCACAGAAAAAATGTAAGTTGCTTCAAAATGGTATTCCAAATAAAATTCAATATGCATAGGCCATTAATCCATCTACATTTTTTAGTTTTAAAAAGACCTAGTCATTCACTATGTGCTTGGATATGCTTTTTTAAACAATATTGTAGGAGAATATATATAGTTACACAAAAATAAGCATCTTTTTTCCACCAGAGAACATGTAACAACCAATCTAAAAGTGAATCTATTACACTGCAGATATATATTGTTTCTTTTGTCACCACAGGCTAGTTTCTTTTACAATTTTTTATGTAGTCTTATTTTTTTTCTCTCTCAGTTTTTCTGGATTCTCCTATTTTATTGTCACATATTCCCATATACTTGGTGCTATGAATGAATCAATATTAGCTTATTTTCTTCACTGATTAGAATCAAAATTTTCATAGTTCATAAACATTTTTTTCCTTGAGTATTTAGAATAGGAACTGTTGGTTTTGGCAGTAGTTTGGATCACCTCTTCCAGACATTTTTTGCTTTGCTAAAGTGATAATAAGTTATTATAGAATAACCAGGTTATGCTAATTATGTTTCATTATGCTTTATGTAACTCAGGAATCTGTGGGCCAGTGAATGAGAAACATCATGTCAAGAGTCACAGGAAGATGTCAAAGAGTTTGGATTTCAGCTTTGTTCCTGCTTCCTGTTAAGAACACGTGAATTTTTATTTTTAAAAGGATGAAAAGTTTGTGCAAGATGCTCAGCAGTAGCTTTGTAAATAATATATGCTATTTCGGATCTAAAGATATATTTTCATTCTATTATTATTTTACATTAAAGAAAGGTAAATTGTATTAAGTATGTTCTATGAGCTGTAACCCAGGACAATTAATTTCATTCTAGTCCTCAAGTGATACACAGAACAGACACCAGCAAAACCAAATAGTACACAGAGCGAATGTCACTCAAGACCTGTTTATAACCAAAGAATTCATTAAAGACAAACCCTTTGCCATTTGTCTTAAAAAGCTTTTTTCCCCAATCATGTTTACTAGGTGTAGAAGTATTTGTAATAATTTTCATGTAAAGTTCATCCTTCAGTCATATTGAAAAAAAGTGTCCTCAAGGGGAAATTAGCACTTTCTACCTTTGTTAATGATGGTTACTGTACAATGTCCATAAGAAAAACATACTTTTCTTACAAAAATATTGGTTTAAGGCAAGGAAATAAAACCATACACTTGCCCCAAATCTCCATCACCACGAAAGCAGATTTCCTAATCTCATTCCACTCATCGCCACTGTTTTCCCACACCAGGCTAAAGTGATATTTAGTATTTATGGAGAACGTTTTTTTATTTTTTTTCTTTGTGGTACGTGGGCCTCTCACCGCCGTGGCCTCTCCCGTTGCGGAGCACAGGCTCCGGACGCACAGGTTCAGCGGCCGTGGCTCACGGGCCCAGCCGTTCCGCGGCATGTGGGATCCTCCTGGACCGGGGCACGAACCCGCGTCCCCTGCATCGGCAGGCGGACCCTCAACCACTGCGCCACCAGGGAAGCCCCCGGAGAACATTTTTTTAAAGCTATGGGTTTTGGATTTCTTAAGTGACAGCTGGTGTTGATGTTGTAGGGTACAGGTTCACACAGACGGGATGTAGCACTGCTACTGACATGCTTCCGTGCTTCATGATTTCCTGGTGTCCATGGCTGGCTAAATATCTAAAAATGAATTATTACTGGTTTATAATACTAATCCTTTGTCTGAAATCAAGAAGTACTAAAGCAGTTCTATGTTGCTGCCAGTAACTTAGACTTTTCTTTAAAATAGAATACTTTGTTTCTATTGCATATATAACTGAACTATTTTATAAAAATCACTATAAGTCCAATGAAATTTGAATAGACATGAAAAGTTGTTAATGGTTTTGAATGTAACATTAACATCATATGGCAGGATACTAGGTTAGGTTGAAGACAGTGATGTGAAACCTGCTGGGGGGCCCTTGGTTCTGATGTCCCCCTGCTCACCGTGCAGCAGGGTTCCGAACAATCACAGGCAAAGAGGGAAGGATTTGGGATGGGGGCAAAGAACCCATGATCTTGGTGACTAGGGGATTAAAGCTTGAAAAAGAGGTGTTCAATTATTTGAAAAAAATAATTTTTAGACATTTATATGATGTTCTGGCTGAGAAAATTATAAAAAAATTCAGGTAGTGAAAAATTATACTTTATATGGCATCTTAACTAATGATGAAAATATTACTAGTATAAATAATACACATAAAGTGTCACTTGGAAGCTACTCATTTTGTTGCAGCAGTGTTTTGTGTAAAGATGTTAACTGTTGACACAAGTTTTGTTGAATAGACTACATCATTTAAGTAATGGCAAGTTTCATCTTATTCTTGTTTTAGAGCAATAAGCCAGGCATTTGTTTTGGTTTAATTAATTATTAATTTGATAAAATGATCTTGGGTGGTATCTATATGATGGCAGACAACCAAGCAGTTCACTTATTAATCTAAACAATTTGAATTCAGTGAAAAATTATTCAGACCTGCTATTTGACTAAGTCCAATTCAAAACAATGTATTTGTGACTGGACATATACAAATCCCCAATTTGTAGCTCATATGCAGTACGCATTCTTCTCTTGTGCCACCACAAAATGGTTCTCAAGCAAGAAAAATTGCCACCCCAATGTAAAATAATCTGAAATATTTATGTAGTAAATTGAATTTTTAAGTGTTAATGCTTGCTATTTTTCCTAGCAAAGACAATTCACTTCAGTAACTTTAAGCAGAAAAGGTACTCAGAAAATTAAAGTTGAATTTTGGCTTTTCAGAGTCTCTCTGGAGAACTTCCAGAAAATTATTCCACCACTGTTAGGTTAAAAATGGAATGCTTCCATTAACTAACCTCACGGATATGAATGGATTAACTAAAAATGACCAATTGTAAATTGAAATGACCAACTGAAAATACTAAGCAAGCAGAAAAGCTGAAGTAGGAAAACTACTCCACATTTATGTATTAGACACCTTGGGAAATTCTATCAATCTTTCTAGCCAACAGAGTTTTGCAGCATAATAAGTAGATTTAATGATGTCTTAAAATTCCCAGATTTTTCATATTCAGTTTATGCTCTAATGTAAATCTTCTCTTTGCAGTCTTTCCCTTTTCTCTCAGCATCTAGTTACCCAGGCCAAAACCTAGAGCTCACTGTGCTATTTTCTTCTCTATTAACTAATGTTTATTAGTCATGAGTCTCTATTCCTTTGGCCTTTTTAATAGCTCATTAATCCACCCACTGCTTCCCCTACCCCATGCTCGCCAGCTGCAATAGCTAAGGTCTTGATTTTCCTACCTCAGTCTCATCTTCGGTTAATCATTTTTTGCATTGCTGCTGGGCCATATTTCTGAAACACAAATCTCACTATGTAGCTTAATGTGGCAGCTTCCATGACAAAGCTCTACAGGCTCACCTTTGCCATATCTTAGTATTGCAGTTTTCCAAATTGTGAATCCTTTCCCACTGTCTTGATTTAGCCTTGACATAGAGAGTCTGTCCAGAATGCTGCCCCCTGTGCTCCTCCCTTTTGATGAACTCAAGTTCAGCTTTCAAGACTTTAATCTGATGTTACTTCCTGGCAGATCCCTCATACCCAGCTGAGTATGTGCCATCTTATGGGCTCAAATAACTCCATGTTTCTTTGTGCTTATTACCCTGTATTATAAATATGCACTTATATGTCTCCTTCCTGGATTCTGCTTTTATTTCTGTATCCCATACCTACCACAGAGAGGGTACATTGGAGATGCCATGAAGTGTGTGGTGCATGGATAAATGTACAGGTAAACATCAAATTTCATAAAGTTATACTTATTTTTAGAAGAAAAATCTAAATTATGACTTCAGAATTGAAACAAAATACTTTAACAGAGATAAACAAGCCTTTAAAACTTCATTGTTTGCTTCTACTTCTTTGAAAAACAGTAATAATAGAATAAAAAGTCCTGTCAGATTTTAATAATGTGTAATAATCAAATGAGCAAAGGGAGTTCTGATTCCTAAACTATTATACAGGGTATGTTGCTTTCAACTTATCTAAATTCCTATTGGGACTTCCCTGGCAGTCCAGAGGTTAAGACTTCGCCTTCCAATGGAGGGGGTGCGGGTTTGATCCCTGGTCAGGAAGCTAAGATCCATATGCCTCCCGGCCAAAAAACCAAAACATAAAACAGGAGCAATATTGTAACAAATTCAATAAAGACTTAAAAAATGGTCCACATCAAAAAAACTTAAAAAAAGAAGTTCCTATTGTCCTTTATTTTTCATAGGCAGTGCAAATGTTAACCTTATTTTTATCCTTTATTTTATTTTTATTTATTTATTTATTATTATTTTTTTTTTGCCGTACGCGGGTCTCTCACTGCTGTGGCCTCCCCCGCCGCGGAGCACAGGCTCTGGACACGCAGGCCCAGCAGCCATGGCTCATGGGCCCAGCCGCTCCATGTCATGTAGGATCCTCCTGGACCGGGGCACGAACTTGTGTCCCCTGTATCGGCAGACGGACTCCCAACCACTGCGCCACCAGGGAAGCCCAATCCTTTATTTTAATAATACAGTGTATTGACTTTATATACATAAAGAATTTTAGTAATTGTAGTTCTTTGCATGGTACTGTAGATATTAGTGTCCACTCCACTAATTTTCTCTTTCCTCCTCCCTGCCAATACCTCAAGAATATCTCAGAGTACCTCAAGAGGACCTCAGAATATCTCAGAATCCAATTCAAAATTTGTATTAAATATATTTTTTAGAAAGCTTTCGTTGGTTAGTTTTGGTCACTGAAAGTTTGTCGTTAATTAAATTCATCAAAAGAAAAAGAATGTCAGTTCTGCTCACTTATTCCCTGGGTTTTCATCTTTGAGGCATTTAAATAGATTTATGCAAATTATTTACTGAATATCTACTTCTTTATAGAAAATGAATCTTCTCTAACTGAACAAGTTATGCAATCAATTAGGGACTTGCTTCCCGTTAGCATGTTTAGGTGGCAGCAAGTTCAAGTGTGTGTTCCAGTATTAATTAAAAGGCACACTGACCTATTATAGCTTTCTCTGAATTTATATTTATTGAATGACTGAAAAATAGATGAATGACTCAATTATTTTGGAATCTTAAATTATACATATTTATGTACTATCTACTTTGATTTTGATTAATTGCGAATTTATCTTCTCTAGCATAGATAAAAAGAAAACTGGAACTATCTATGTGCATTTTTTTCACGTGATATTTAGGAATGTATTTGCAGTATACCTGAAAGGTCAGTTACATGCTCAGTTTATCAGCTGAGTTCTTTATTGAGGGTATATCATATTATTAAATAGTAATAAACACATTTGTTGAGTGCTTAGCATGTGACAAGTACTGTGCTAAATACTTTGAAATGTGTTATCTCATTTAATTTCCACATCATCTTATGCTACAGAAACTATTAACTACTTTTTTATAGATGAGGAAACTGAAGCTTGAGAGATTAGGTATTTGGATCTGGGATTGAAATCCAAGAAGTCCTCCTCAAGAGTCTAGGTTTAACTACGTTGAACAGCTTTGGCCTGCTACTTAGGTGCTTCTTAGAAAAATGAGGCTATTATCTATTAACTGTCTTTCTTTAAAAAAAATTTCACTCCTTTTGATGATCAGTTAAATAATAAGTTCCATAATTTTATTCTTAAGGCTTACAGAACATATTCTGTGGCATACTTGTGTTCCTGCAGTGGTGCTGGGGAATCAATATACTTCTGTTTGAGAGTCTTCACTGTTTTCTCAATAACTAGTGTGACCATAAAATTTATCATCCAAACACTGAGAATGAAATAAAGTGCTATTTGTAATTTTACCAGGACAAACAGAAAACAGACTGTAAGTCACATTTTTAGCCTGTAGGTAGGAGCTAAGTACTTTATGGATGATCTAGCCTAGGCAAAGCAGTAATGTCTGCAATTTTGAGTAATAAACACTTTGAAATTTACCTCCAAGGAATGACCTATCTTTAGCAAATGCCAGGTGAGTTTCACTATAGAGATGTGCCTATAATGAGACAATTTAGTAAGCTTAAAGATTTATTACTTTTCAAAAGTAGTATGATTAAACTGTATCAGCATTTGAAAATGTGATTCACAAGTTGTAAGAGAAGCTGGGAAAGTCCTGTTTTTGATGGCCTGTGAAACGAACTAGACAATTCTTTGGACTTGCTTACCTTCATGATTAATGTGTCATAATGATAATATCTATATAATTTTCAATAAATCAGGAATGCCTGATTATGCCCTTATAATGAAATTTACTTATGAAATCAGTGAACATCACTCATGACTAACATTGTCAAAATTACTTTTAATCACATGATTAACCTGTAACATTTATATTTCATTATTTCTCATGTCCCAAATGGGAGAATGCTAGTGAAACTTGTTTAGGATATTGGTTAAAGTCTATATATTATTTTGGTGTGTTATCTATTAAGAACTTTTGCTTATAAAAATTGATTTTGCTATTTAATTTGTAATTTACCTCAGAAAATAATTAGCACAAATTCTTATTTTTCTAAAGTTTATTTGATAAACAAATGAAAATATTAGACTTATTACATATATAATTAACTATAATGCTATGTAATGGTTTAAAAATACCACAAAATATGATGACATGAACTGCTTTTGTGTCTCTTAAGATAGAAATTTGACCATAAACATTTTTTTTTTTAAATCAAGGACCATGGGTTTATTATGACATATTTCCTAGTAGTTGTAATGTTTTTTTTAGCATGTGTGTCTAAATTCTCATTAATGTCTTTCTGTATTTATGTAAACAGCACAGAAAATGTTTGTATTAGAATGTTTAAAAATGTTTTTGTTGCATTAACTCAAAGGATATGCCTAATATGTATTTAAATTCAATAAAATGTACTCTGAATTAAAAATTTAAGTATCATAAAACTTATTTTAAATTTTTAATAATCACTTAAATGTGAATTTAAAGGCACTAGATAATAGAAAACACTGACTTTTTGATTTTTGATTATACACCCAGGAAATTCAGGTTTTGTAAAACAATTTGTGCTTCTCAAGTCCAACAAAAAAAACTGCCTACAGCTGGGATTCTGTATTTTGACACATCAAATAGAAAGTTAGAAAGGAATTTTCAAAACATATCAAGATATGTTTAGAAAATTTAAGACAACTGTGGCCTTGACAAAAATGGACATTTAAAATGAAATTAATGTATAGAACATATTTGCTTGTTGTCCTGGGTGATTTTTTTCCCCAACATTGCAATGTCATTTTCAATTAGTTTAGCAAAAACAGTTACAAAATATTTCAAAATCTGTATTCTATGAAAATGTCTACTGCTACAAAAGAGAATCAATATTCCAAACAGAGCATTTTAATGGTCCTGCCAGTCAGTCAAGGTAAAAAGAAAAACACATTAGGGAGAATAATAGCATATTTCACTATGTATTACACTTGACTCTTACTTTAATTGAAATAATTAAATATATATATTAAAATGATGAACGGCTAATAAAGAAGTGTTTGTGTTGTAAAGCATATGAGGCCAATTTAAAAGGAGTGAGTAATTGTATTTGGGCAGTGACTAGATTAAAAAAAAGAAGAAATGATTGGGGAGATCCATGTCTGGAAAGACGTAGTTGACATATTTTCCTCTGTTCCTCCATCCAAGTATAGCTAACAATCTGTGCCTTATTAAATAAATATTTAATATTTACAGTAAAATATTCTGAAAAGTGAGGACAAGAATGCAGATCAACTAGGAACTTTGGGAAACAAGTTATGACACACCAATGAGATTCCTGATTCTAGGTGCTAGAGAAGCCAACAGCCTGGAAAAACCAATGGGTTCAGGTACAGAAAGCTCTCCTCTCTTTAGCCAAAGAACCAGGAAAGGAAAAATCTAGCGAGGCAGAAAGACATTTAGATAATAACTATTCTTCTCCAGCCAAACACCACCACTGTGGCTCCCCCATGCACAACCAGCAGCAAAAGTTGAGTGGGGAGCTGAGACTTTTAACCCACCTGGTGGTAATAAGGCACCTCTCCCACTCCTAGTGGAAGGCTGAATTCCCACTTCCATCCTAGAGGGACAAGGTACCCCTCCTTCCCTGGATGTCAATGGAGGCAAAAGAACTTGGATTTCCAACTCTACCTGACAGTAACCAGGTGAAGTACCCCTTTTCCCACCAAAGTGTCTCACAATACCTGAAGTATCCAGGTTTCAATAAAAACCTCACTCGTTTTACCATAAATCATGAAAATGTCTCGCTGAATAAGAAAAAACAATCAACAGATGCCAATACCATGATGAAAAGATAATTATCTGATGATGATTTTAAAATAGCCATCATCAAAATCCTTCAGTGAGCATTTATGAACAAATGAAAAAAAAGCAAATAAATAAAAAGTATCAGAAAATAAATAGAAGGTATAAGGAAGACCCAAATAGAAATTTTAGAACTGAAAAATACAATAACTGATTTTTTTTTTAAAGCTCAGTAGATAAGCTCAACAGCAGGATGGAGATGATAGAAGGATAAATCAGTCATACTTAAGACAACAATAGAAATTGCCCAATCTACAACATAGGTCATCTAGACTAAAAAATATGACAGAGCCTTAGGGACCTGTAGGATAACAACAAAAGATAAACATTTGTGTTACTGGAGTCCCAGAAGGAGAAGGGAAATGGCAGCACTGAAGATGTACTCCGAGAAATAAATAATGGCTGAAACTTTCCCCAAATTTGGCAAGTGACATAAACCTACAGATTCAAGAAGCTGTGCAAATAACACACCATAAACCCAAAGAAATCTATGCCAAGACACACTGTAATCCATGTTGTGAAAACTAAAAATAAATAATCTTGAAAGCAGCAATACAGAAACACCTTATCTGCTGGGACAAAAACAAACTGAATGACAGTGGGTTTCTTATCAAAAACCATGAAGGACAGAAAGAAGAGTCACAGCATTTTTCAAATGCTCAAAGTACTGTAAATCCAAAGTTCTATATCTGGTGAAATGATCCTTCAATAATGAAGTAGAAATCAAGACATTATCAATGAGGGACAGCTAAAAAACTTTGTCACCATCAGACCTACCCTAAAAGAATGGCTAAAGAAAGTTCTCTGCAGGGGGTGAGCAGGCGGGGCTCACACCTATGTGGCCGGGTGGGGAGCCCAGGGGATGGGGGAATGAGGAGGCGGGGCAGGTCTTGCAACGCCGTGCTTCAGCTCACATGGGCATTGGGTGCACGGTTGCAGCTGCCTGGTGGCGGGCGAAGTGGCGCTCGAGCCAAGGGACGTGCAACTGCCCTCGCGTGGTCATGGAGGCGCTGCAGTGGCTACCGGCAACCACTTCGGCCCCTGGCTGGAGCCGTAGGCTACTGCTGCTGCTGCTGCTGCTGTTCCTGCTGCCGGCCAAAGCTCTGTGGGTCTTGGAGGTGGAGGAGAGGCCCCCAACCCATGAAGAGGAGTGCCACTTCTATGCGTGTAGACAAGTGTACCTGGTGGGTACACACTCCCTGCACCTCAGCAAAGCCAAGATTTCCAAGCCAGCACCTTATTAGGAAGGAACAGCTGTGATAAATGGAGAATTTAAGCAGCTGGAAGTTAACTGACTATTGTGGGAAATACCTGTTTTTTTTCTTCTACCCACTTGATTTCACTTTGTGTGTCCAACTGAAATCAGTTATTCTTTGGTAATAGAACTGAGGAATTCAGATCCATAAACACTGAAGTGGTAGCATGCTCTGTCGATTCACAGTTTACCCATTTGGCCTGGATTAATACCCCTCGAAGACAAGGAGGACTTGGGCCAATAAGGATTCCACTTCTTTCAGATTTGAACCATCAGATCTCAGAGGACTAGAGCGTATATCTGGAAGACTCAGGCCACACTCTTAGAGGTCTCTTCATTACTGATGACAAAGGAATCCTAAAACAGATTACTCTGAATGACCTTCCTGGGAGTAGATTTGTGGATGAGACACTGTGTTTGGTTCAAGCATTCCTGTACACTAATAAACATGGAGAAGTCTGCCCTGGTGGTTGGAAACCTGGTGGTGAAACAGTAATCCCAGATCCAGCTGGAAAACTGAAGTATTTTGATAAACTGAACTAAAAAATACTTCCTCAGTTCTTGATGCTTGAAACTTCTCAATAAAGTTCAGTATTTTATTAAAAAAAAAAAGTTATCTGAAGAGAAAGCAATTATAAAAGAAGAAATTTTGGAACATCATGAAGAGAGAAATAACAATGGAAAAGAATAAAAATATCAGTGAATACAATAGACTTTCTTCTCTTGATTTTCTCTATTATTTTTTACGTTAAAGCAAAAATTACAACACTGATCTGGTTGTCAGTATAATGTAAATGTAAAGGAAATATTTAATATGTGTACATAATAAATGGGAGTGTAAAGGGACATAAAAGAAGATAAAGTTTCTACACTCAAACTGGTAAAATGTCTACATCAGTAAATTGTAATAAGTTATGCATTATGATACCTAGAGAAACCACTAACAAAGATATACAAAGCTATTATAGATAAATCAAAATGGAATGTAAAAAAATGTTCTAGTAACCCACAGGAATGCAAGAAAAAGAAAACAATGATAAAACAGTAAAGTAAAAGGATGGAAATATATGCCATGTAAACTTTAATCAAAAGGAAATAGGGGGCTTCCCTGGTGGCGCAGTGGTTGGGAGTCCGCCTGCCGATGCAGGGGACACGGGTTCGTGCCCCAGTCCGAGAGGATCCCACGTGCCACGGAGCGGCTGGACCCGTGAGCTATGGCCGCTGGGCCTGCGCGTCCGGAGCCTGTGCTCCGCAACGGGAGAGGCCACAACAGTGAGAGGCCCGCGTACCGCAAAAAAAAAAAAAAAAAGGAAATAGGAGTGGAGACTATTACTATCCAATGAAGTGGTTGTCAGAGCAAAGATAATTACCATTAACAGAAAAGGACAATTCATAATGGTAAAAGAATCAACCCACCAAGCAAATGTAGACCAAACAGCAGAGTTGCAAAATATGTGAAGCAAAACTAATAGAACTGAAAGAAGAAATAGACAAACCCACAATTACAGTTGGAGACTGCAACATCCTTCTCTCAACTGATAGAACAACTAGACAGAAAAAATGGCAAGCATGTAAAATAACAACACTGTTACCAAATACAAGTTCTTGTGCCCCACACAGTGAGGACAAACTGAAACATGAAACGTCAGAGTTTGGAGCAGAGAAATGTTTATTACAGAGCCATACAAGGAGACAGGTGGCTTGTGTCCAAAAAGCCCTGAACTCCTTGAATGGCTGCAGCAAAGCACTTTTAAAGGCAAGGTGGGGGGAGGGGGGGAGAGTGGTTAGTTGCTACAAACTTCTTGGTGTTGAAACCCTTTGTTCTTGCAGCTGTCCACGAAGGTCAGGTCAAGATGTTCCTGTAAAGCTCCAACACATGCTATACTCTGTTTTGCAACGTTTGATCTCTATATGAATGGACTCTTACAGGTCAGAGCCCTGAGAATAGGGCTCCTATATATTTCAGGCTATAGGCAACATTCTTTTTTTTTTTTTTTAGGCAATGTTCTTTTACAAAAGCTGCAGAGCCAGCATGACTAACCACAGGCAACAAAGCACAAGGTTAAAGTAAAAAGAACAGATCCAATATGGAGTCGGATTTGTTCTTCCCTATTACAACACCATCAACAAATAGTATCTAATTTACATATATGGAACACTAACACAAAACAGCAGAACATGTGCCTATGGAACACATACCAAGATAGATCATAGCTTGGATCATAACCCAAACATCAACAAATTAAAAAAAAAAACAAAAACTAATGTCAGAGTATTTTTTCATCCAAATGGAATCAAAGTAGAAATCAGTAACAGAAAGCAAACAGGAAATCTCTAAACTTGAAAGTTAAACAATACACTTGTAAATAACCTATGAGTCAAAGAGGAAATCTCAAGGGAAATTTTAAAAATACATTGAACAGAAAGAAAATGAAAATACAACATCAAATTTATGGGATACAGCTATTGCAATGCTGACAGGGACATTCATAACATTAAATTCTTACATTAGAAAAGAGGAAAAGTCTCAAATCAATCTAAGCTCTCACCCCAAGAAACTAGAAAAAGAAAAAATAAATCCAAAGCAAGCAGAAGGAAAAGAATAATATATATAAGAACATAAATCAATGAAATTGAAAGTACAAATAATAGACAAAATCAATGAAACAAAAATCTGGTCCTTTGAAAAGGTCAATAAAATTGACAACCTCCAGCAAGACTGACAAAGCAAAAAGAAGACAGAAATTACCAATATCAGGAAGGAAACAAGGCAATATCATTAGAGAACCTGCAGACATTAAAAAGATAATAAAGATATAGCATGAACAACTCTGCCCACATAAATTTTGACAATTTAGATGGAACAAACGACACAATTACCGCACAAACAAATCACACAATGTACAAAAGTTAATAGAATTGCTCAACAATTATTAGGGAAATTAAATTGATAATTTAAAACATATCAAAAAGGAAATCTCCAGGCCCAAATGATTTCACTGGTGAATACTACCAAACATTTAAAGAGAAAATAACACCAATTCTTCATAATTTGTTTCAGAAAATAAAAGAGGAACAAACATTTCCCAATAATTTTTATGAAATCAGTGTTACCCTTACACTAAAACCAAAGATAGTACAAAAGAAAACTATAGACCAATACCCCTTGTGAATATAGAGCAAAAATCCTTAAAAATATATTACCAAATGGAACTTAGCAATATATAAAAAGAGTTATATACCATGACGGAGTGGAATTTATTCCAGGGATGTAAACTGGCTCAATATTTTAAAATCAATCCTTGTAATCGACCATATTATCAGTGTAAAGGAGATAAATCACAATTATCAACAATTGGTGCAAAATAAGCCTTTGACAAAATGCAACACCCAATCATGATAAAAACTCAGAAAATGAGGAACAGAGGGGAACATCCTCAACTTGATGAAGAACATCTACACAATCCAATAACTAACATCATACTTAATGGTGAAAGTGGAAAGCTTTCCTTTTAAGTTTGGGAACAAGGCAGTGGTGTCTCCTATCCCCACTGCTAGTCTACATATTACAGGAAGTTCCAGGAAGCTCAATAAGGTAAGAAAAAGAAATAAAAGACACACAGATTGGAAAGGAAGATATAAATCTGTACATATTTGCAGATGACATGATGGTCTACATAAAAAATCCTAAGAAATATACCAAAAACTTCTAGAACTGATATTTAACAGTTTACAGTTCAGTAATGTCTTAAGATCCAAGTAAAACATACAAAGATTAATTGTAGTTCTATATAAAAGCAATGACCACTCAAACTGAAGTTAAGAATATGATACCGGGGCTTCCCTGGTGGCGCAGTGGTTGAGAGTCCGCCTGCCGATACAGGGGACACGGGTTCGTGCCCCAGTCTGAGAAGATCCCACATGCCGCGGAGCGGCTGGTCCCATGAGCCATGGCCGCTGGGCCTGCGCGTCCGAAGCCTGTGCTCCGCAACGGGAGAGGCGACAACAGTGAGAAGCCCGCGTACCGAAAAAAAAAAAAGAATATGATACCGTGTATAATCTCTAGAAATCAAAAAGATTAAAGACATGTATAAATCTAACATGACATGCACAGGACTCCTATGCTGAAATCCACAAAACAGAAAGAAACCAAAGGAGATCTAAATGAATAGACATTTGGTGTTTATAAATTGGAAGACTCAACAAAGTAGAGATGTCAGTTTTCCCCAGAGTGATATACAGATTTAATTATCATAATCCAGTAAGGTTTTTTCCTGAAGATAATTATTAAATAATAAATAAATAAAGCAAAATTATTCTAAAATTTATTTGGAAAGGAAAAAAGAATAGCTGAAACAATTTTGAAAAATCAGAATAAAGGAGGAATCGCTTCATTCAATTTCAAGATTATACAACTGTTACACAAGACTGTGTGGTACTGACAGAAGGACAGACATACAGAACAATGGAATAGAATAAAGAATTCAGAAATACTCCCACACAAGTACTGCCAAAGAGTCTTTTCAACAAATGTTGCTGGAGGAATTGGTTATCCAAAAAGATGACCCTCATCTTAAACCTCACATGTTATGCAAAAAATATCTCAAAATGGATCACAAATTTCATTACAAGGCTTAAAGCTAAATCTTCCACATCCATGTTCATACAGCACTATTCTCAATAGCCAAGAGGTGGAAGCAAAGCAAACATCTGTTAAGAGATGAATGGATAAACAAAATGCAGTAGAGTCATACAATGGAATTTATTCAGCTTTAAAAGAGAAGGAAATCCTGTTACCTGCTACAACATACATGAACCTTGAGGAATTATGCTAAGTGAAATAAACCAATCACAAAAAAGACAAACACTGTATGATTTCACTTCTGTGAGGTATCTAAAGTTGTCAAGTCCACAGAAACAAAGGAGAATGGTGGTTACCAGGGGCTGGGGAGGAGGGGAAAAAAGGAGTTATTTAGAGGGTATAGAGTTTTAGTCCTGCAAGATGAAAAAGTTCAGAAGATCTGTTTAACAACAATGTGAATATATCTAATACTACTAAGCTGTACACTTAAAAATGGTTAAGGTGGTGAATTTACATACTTTTTTTTAAACCACAAGAAAAAAAAGAATGACAGGGTAAAAAAATAACCTATATATCCTTTGGGAGAAAAATAGGAGAAAATCTTCAGAAACCAGGGCTTGGTAAAGAGCACGTAGGAATGACATCAAAAGAACAATCCATAAAAGAAAAAACTCGTAAATTATAAACCATCAAAATTATAAACCTTTACTCTGCAAAAGACATTCTTAAAAGGATGTAAAGACAAACTACACACTGGGTGAAAATATTTGCAAGTCACATATCTGACAAAGGACTCATATTTAGAATATATAAAGAATTCTCAAAACTCCACACTAAAAACAAAACAATCGAACTAGAAAATGAGCAAAAGGCATTAAGAAACATTTCACCGAAGAGGATATATAGATGGCAAATAAGTACATACAAAGGTGTTCAACATCACTAGTTATTATGGAAATACAAATTAAGATCACAATGAGCTATCACTACATACACATGAGAACAGCTAAAATAAAGAATATCAAAAACACCAAATGCTAACAAGGATGCACAGAATGAAATCTCTCATATATTGTTTGTGGAAATGTACAGACACTCTGAAAGATGGTGTAAGAGTTTCTTAAAAATAATAAATATGACCCAGCAATCACATTCCTAGGAATTTATCTCAGAGAAATTAAAACTTAGGTTCACACAAAAAACCTGTACATGATTGTACACAGCAGCTTTAATTATAGTATTAGTTTTTGCTATGACTATAAAGAGGTAGCACTGGATATGACTATAAAGAGATAGCATTAAGAAGATCTTTGCAATGAGGTGTTAGTTTTGTATCTTAGTGGTTACATGAACCTACATATGTGATAAAAAACAACTAAATATTATACCAATGTCAATTTCCTGCTCTTGATATTGTGCTATAATTATTTAATTTGTAACCATTGGGAGAAATGGGATTAGGATAAATGGAACCTCTCTGTACTATCTTTGCAATTTCCTATGAATCTATAATTTTTTCAAAATAAAATGTTTAAAAAATGTTTGAATCAACTTAGTCTAAGCATTAAGTGATTAGAATTAGAAAAGAATATGGTAGAGACTTTTTCCTTTTTTATTTTAAATTCACTTAAAAAATCAACCTAAAAGTCAGCTAAATCACTGACAAAAAAGCAAAGTATAGGATTAGTTACAAGCCCCTAGGCTCACATTATAATACCTTATCATTTAGTACTTGCCAAAAAGAAGAGAAAATCTATTTTTATTCTTATTTAAATGACAATAAATGTTTATAAGTTCCTCCCCATCACTGAATTGACAATATTTATGTACAAACTTGAGAAAGATCATCTGAGCATAAGAATCTTTACTGTGCTATTGTAGTGCAGATAAAAAAATGCTGCCTGCCATTCTAGTAGACAATGAATGTTGCTGTCCATCAAGCTATCAAGCCATCAAGTCATCAGCCACTGTGGCTGCCCCCAAGGGTGCTCCCTGAGGGGAATACAGGATGGAGAAAAACAGGATATTGGACCTAGATAGTTAAGATGCATATCTAAGGAATAATTTCAACAGCCCAGACTCTTACATCATATAGGAAAGCACTAAAATCATTAACTTGAGAGGTCTGTATTTTTTGTGATCAGCAGTAATCTTTTGATGTTTGACTACATGTTTTTGTTTTTTTCAGAAAAGACTCCTATATATCCTGGCTCCTCCCTTACTTCTTCAGAATAGTTCCTCACAGCTACCGGAGAGGCTGTCTCCCAGCCTTTAATTCTCCTAAGGTCCTCGAATAAATGTAACTCACAACTTTTAGGTTGTGCGTTTTTCTTCAGTTGACAGTAGTTATAAAAGGGATGGAAATTATTTATATTAAATCTTTCATCTTTCCTAACCATAGCTACAAGAGCCACATTAGCTTTCTGCTGACTAAAAAAAAAAAAAAATTGTTTTATTTTGGAAATAAATCCATAATCAAGGTTGAATCAAAACCTTGCCCATTTATAAAAATATATCGGTATACACAAAATACCAGAGTATATATATATATCCCCATTCATATCACCTCCCTATCCTAACTATACTCATATATTTGTTTATTTGAATAGGGGTTCTGGAGCCATTAGGGTTGTTACCGTTTGGAACAGGAGATAAGAGTGATCAATCAGTGTCAGTGTTCACAGTGATTGCAGTGGCAGGAGACAATACAAGTTCACAAGTGAGAGAGACAACTGTTGATGACACTCTTCTAGGTCAGTTAGCTCAGAAAGCATTAACATTCTGTGTTACAAAATATTCTATGTTTTAAAAACTTCTCCTGAAATTCTGAAAACAATGATCAAATTATAGTCTAATTTTGCTCTCAGTGATGCCCTGAAGGTTCCTTAGTTGGTGCAAACAAAAATCTTTAGTTAAATAATAAAAAAAAAAGTTAGTTTAAAGCACTATAAAAAATAAGTATATTTTACCTAAAGAGAAATCAAAGCTTTGCATTTTTTAAATGTTATAAAAGTATACAAAGAAATGACAGAAACAATACAAATTTATATGGGGAAAACCACAATTAAGAAAATTAATCCTCAGTCATTGATATTAGATTTCTGTTTTCACACCTATTAAGTGGTGCCTTGCTATTTTCAATGGTATTGTTTGAGCTTAACAATTCATGGTGAAATTACAGTTTGAGTTCATGATGCAAAAATGTGTCCATTAAAGTCAGTTGTAGAAAGAAATGATGACATTCCCTTTTGAAATGGCAGTAAACATCATATCATTTTGGGCTCGTAATCTGGCTTTAAACCATGTGAAATTTATCTGTCATTCTTACTTTTCTGTTTTAATCATAGAAGTTTGCCAAAGTGCTAATTCTTTTGTATCTGTGTCCCTACCATTGTGCACACAGACTAAATGGGCCCCAGTTACTGTAATAATATGTTTCAGAAAAGCAATCAGTATCCATAGGATTAAGCTTAGGCTGGAAACTTCTCAGCCCAAATGAGAGTTTGGGCTGAGAAGAGAATGAGCCCAAAAGACAGGAGCTGAAAGCCCTTGCACTGGGCTGACTTGAGAAAGAATGTTGCCAAATGAGTGGACTATGACACAGTTGAATTTTGCAAAATCCTGGGAGCTGTGGCAAATGAGCTTTGAACCACTGAGACCATAAATAAAAACATGCTCATTTTTTATCAATTTTCCTTTTACGCCACACATAATAGAATGTGGTAGAGTTATATTTAAGTTATACCTGGCAAAATTGTTGCTAATCAGTATCTAGTGAGGGAGAAAGCCAGGCATCAGCCAGCACTTTGCTTTAGCCTTAGAAACCCCAAGAACTTACCTTTGGGGAAGGAAGTTAAGGTATTTAAGAGAGATCATAATTTGAAGCTAGCTTGTTTCCCTGGAATTAGGTCACAGTTGGGCTGACAGGAAAGCATCTGTTTACTCACATGTTTCTTCCCAGGCTCTTTCCCACCCCAAATCCTAGTTTTGGGTGTCTTGAAAGACAGAATAGGAATTGCAAGAATGTGGGAATTAAATTCTTGAATTTAAATTGTACAGAGCATTCTTTTCACTTCATTTCATATCCACTTCTGTGACAATACCAAGAGCATTTTTGCAATAAGTGTTATTGAAATTTTCCTTGCTCATTTTTTTAGTGTGTGTTTGTAAAAAGCCCTTAGCACCACTTAAGATTCAATTAACATTGTTATGACAAAAGATTCAATTAACATTGTTATGACAAATATTTTATATACGTTATTTCATTCAAATCATGGGAATGACTGTAAATGCTCTTAGAAAGGCTGGTTTATGCCTTTCACAAGCAACTGTTGAGGATTTACTTTGCTCAGCAGTGTGCTGGCCACTGGGAATACACGGATGAAAGAAGCAAGTCCTAAAGAATTTACAGGCTAGTGCTGGGGAAAAAAATAAACAGCAATTTTCAGTACAATGTGAAAAATGCTTTCTTCTTTGCAGAATACTTTCTGGACTAGAAACAGAAAATACAGAAGAGATCTTCGTTAAAATGGAATGACCTTCCCACAGGCTTTAGTGCAGAAAAGAACACCTTCTCAAAAATTCTCAATTTTAACAATTCCTGACAGTTTTCCAGAGTCTGGGCTCTTAAATGTCAGGTCCCTCTAGTTTGTCCCTACAACTTCCTTCTTAGGCTATGATGCTGCTGCCTCAGCTATACTGCCTGGGTTAATTGCCACTATTTTGGACACAGCCCCAGTGCCCTGAATTTTGGAAGAGGCCTCTGCTTTCTTTCTGCTTCATTCTTAGATGTGGAATAGTTCCTTTCTCTTTATTCATCATGACATAGAGAATATTTATCCAGATGTTACTGAAGGCTTGACCATACTGGATGAGAAGTACAGCATAGAAAATAATTTATAATTACTCCAAGGTTGCAGCCCTATACTACAGAGTTCTTACCCAGCTTCATTCCTGTTTGAATCCAGCCTGCCTCCATCAATAGGAGAACTACCAGTGTCTCTCTCTCAGAGCCCAGGCCACATGTCCAAAATACTCAGAAAAGATGAAAGCTTTTCAAACTTCTCTGCCTGTGGTGCACCACTGGAGGCTCACTTTCTTCCCCAAAATTGACGTCTTTCCAGTGTGACTGACTGTAGGATAATTCATTGAGGGAAAATTCCACTCTTCATAAAACAATCACAGCCAAACAATTCTACAGTCATGTGAGATCAGTATATTTCCTGAATTCTGAATTGTATAATGTGGGATTATACCTTGGCCAAAACAGTCAAGTTCAGGATGGGACACACAGAATTCACTGCATTTCCATTTTGGTCTCTTCCCATCAAATTAAAAAGAAGACTAAATTTATGGTCTAATCTCACCAAGATTCTTCCTGTTTCCTGAGTGTAAAAATGAAACCAACAACACAATAATTCACCAAACAGTACTTTGAAGGCTCTAAGAGAACTTTAACAAACTCACCATCAAAAAAATGACCAGTGTTGACTTCCCTGGTGGTGCAGTGGTTAAGAATCCGCCTGCCAATGCAGGGGACACAGATTCGAGTCCTGGTCTGGGAAGATCCCACATGCCGTGGCGCAACTAAGCCTGTGCGCCACAACTACTGTGCCTGCGCTCTAGAGCCCGTGAGCCACAACTACTGAGCCCACATGCCACAACTACTGAAACCTGCATGCCTAGAGCCTGTGCTCCGCAGCAAGAGAAGCCACGACAATGAGAAGCCCGTGCACAACGAACAGTAACCCCTGCTCGCCGCAACTAGAGAAAGCCTGCACGCAGCAACGAAGACCCAACGCAGCCAAAAATAAATAAATTTACTTAAAAAAAAAAAAGACCAGTGTCATATCAGTTTACCAGCCTAACTATCCTGGGTATAACAGATAGGATGATAATATGAGTAAACGGGTATGTACATGTATAATCAATTATTCATATGTTCATACATTCAAGAAATACATACTGTGCAGTAGTGCCTGGAATGGTTCTTGGTCTGGGAGACAGAGTAGCAAACAAAATGAAGTGCCTACCTCATGGAACTTAGCTTTTAGTGGGGAGGATAAACTAAAAGGCAAATAAAAAAATATATTAACTGGGATTAATAAATGCTATACAGAAAATAATAAAGCCGATGAAGGAAGACTAACCTGTGCTTTTATTTAAGATATACTGGTTAGAAGTCTTTTCTGGAGGAAGTCCAAGCAGAGACCAGACACTCACAGGACTCTTATGCTCCGGGAGAGCACGACAGACTGAGGGACAGAAAGCACATAGACCCTAAGGTAATAATGTGCTTGATGCGTCCAACGAGTAGCAAGCAGTTCAGTACAGCTGGAATAGACTGAATGTAGATGAAGTGTAGGAAATAAGGGATAAAATTAGCCAAGGAGCATGCAGGCCATGGAGAGGATTTTAATTTTATTCTCAACCACATGAAAAGTTAGAATTAGGTACAGCTGCAAATGATGAAAAAATTTATATTTAGACTAGCTTAAGAAAGACAGAAGATTACTTCTCTTTCATATAAAAACATCAAGATATAGGCATCAAAAATTTCAAAAAATTGGCAGGGACATAGCTCCTTCTATCTTGCTCTTCAGTCATTCTCAGAATGTGGTTTTTAGCCTCAGGAACTGAGATAGCTGAAGGAGCTCCAGCTATCAACTCTGTATTTCAATCATCAGAAAGCACAAGGGAGCACCCTTGTATAAATGCTTCTATTTATAAAGTTATATCCCCAACAGTGTTCCAGACATTTTTTAAAATTGAAATAGAGTTGATTTACAATGTTGTTTTAGTTTCTGGTGTACAGCAAAGTGATTAAGCTATACATATATATACATATTCTTTTCCATGATGGTTTATTACAGGTTATTCAATATAGTTCCCTGGGCTATACAATAAGTCCTGTGGTTTATCTATTTTATATATAATAGTTTGTATCTGCTAATTCCAAATTCCTAACTTATCCCTTCCCCACCTGCTTTCCCCTTTGGTAACCATGTTTGTGTTCTATGTCTGTGAGTCTGTTTCTATTTCGCAAATATGTTCATTTGTGTCATATTTTAGATTCCACATATAAATGATATCCTATGGTATTTGTCTTTCTCTTTCTGACTTACTTCACTTAGTATGCTAATCTCTAGGTCCATCCATGTTGCTGCAAATGGCATTATTTCATTCTTTTTTAAGGCCAAGCAGTATTCATTGTATATATGTACCACATCTTCTTTATCCATTCATCTGTAGATGGACATTTTAGGTTGCTTCCATGTCTTGGCTATTGTAAATAGTACTGCTGTGAACACTGGGGTTCATGTATCTTTTTGTCTAGATATATGCCCAGGAGTGGGATTGCTGGATCATATGGCAACACTATTTTTATTTTTTTAAGGAACTTCCATACTGTTTTCCACAGTGGCTGCACCAATTTACATTCCCACCAACAGTGTAGGAGGGTGCTTTCTCCACAACCTCTCCAGCATTTGTTATTTGTAGAATTTTTAATGAAGGCCGTTCTGACCAGTGTGAGGTGGTACCTCACTGCAGCTTTGATCTGCATTTCTCTAATAATTAACGATGGCCATCTGTATGTCTTCTTTAGAGAAATGTCTAGTTAGGTCTTCTGCCCATTTTTTGATTGGGTTGTTTGTGTTTTTTCTGTTGTTGAGTTGTATGAGTTGTTTGTATATTTTGGAAATTAAGCCTTTGTTGGTTGCATGGTTTGCAAATATTTTCTCCCAGTGTGTAGGCTGTCTTGTTTTGTTTATGGTTTCCTTTGCTGTGCAAAAGCTTGTAAGTTTGATTAGGTCCCATTTGTTTACTTTTACTTTTATTTCTATTGCCTTGGGAGACTGACCTAAGAAAACACTGGTATGATTTATATCAGAGAATGTTTTGCCTATGTTCTCTTCTAGAAGTGTTATGGTGTCAAGACATGATTACACTCCATTGAATAGAACTCTGTCTTATGGTCACACCTAGCTCTGAGAGAAAGCAGAAAATGTAGTGTCCATTCTATACATCTGTGAATATATTGAGGGTTAAACTCTCAAAGAAGAATGGTAAATAGGTATTGGTGGAAATAAGCAGGCTCTGACGTAAGAGCCATTGGATGGTGTTCAGCAGAAGCATGACATGATCTGATTTACATTATTAAAGGACTGCTTTGACTGGTGTATGGAGAAAGGAGGATGCAAGAGTTGAAGCAGGGAGACCAGCTGAAAGTGTACAGTAGTTACCTAAATTCTTTAAGGCCACCTTAGTTATGATTTAATAGATACGTAGTTGTAGGGTTTACCCGGAACAAGCCAAATACTAGTTGTTGGTGTTACTTCCCCAACTTTACCTTTTCTTAATTATTCACTTAATATTTGCTTCAAAAAAACAAAGTCGGGCTTCCCTGGTGGCACAGTGGTTGAGAGTCTGCCTGCTGATGCAGGGGACATGGGTTCGTGCCCCGGTCCGGGAAGATCCCACATGCCGTGGAGCAGCTGGGCCCGTGAGCCATGGCCGCTGAGCCTGCACGTCTGGAGCCTGTGCTCCACAACGGAAGAGGCCACAACAGTGAGAGGCCCGCATACCGCAAAAAAACCCCAAGAAAACAAAGTCAATTGACAATACAGAAGTCTTTCTGAATCCCTATTCCAATGAGGTGCACATCAAATCTCACTAACTGTAAATTCTATCTATATTAAATATATAAATTACTGCAAAAATTATGATAAAACAAATTAATATATGTTTGGTGATACTGGCAGTCTTTAGAGAAATCACTGAAATCAATGTTAATCACTGCAGAGCATAATCTCAGTAGAAAACATTTTGCCATCATTCTCCTTCCAGTCTACATGGATTAGAATTTGAAATATTATTTCTACTTAGTACAAATCTCTTTCCAGTGAGAATCCAGACAATAGTTGAAAGAGAGATAGAAAGAGAGAGAGAAGGAAGGAAGGGAGGGAGGGAAGGAGGAAGGGAGGGGGGAGAGAGGAAGAGAGGAAGAGAGGAAGGAGGGAGGGAGGAAGGGAGGGAGAAAGAAAGAGAGAAAAAGAAAGAAAAGGTAACAGTCATCCATGGCTGAAAGGCAGCAAAGAAGATAATCTGGTAAGGTTACTTACAGAGTTGAGTGTTTCCTGTTATTTTTCATATTAACCATCCCTACCAAATGTTTTAATAATGTATGAATTTTTTTTTCACTGAGGAAAGAAAAAATTATGCTCTGTTTCTGAGCAGACACGTCTTCCAACTTGGCTAGGGAAATGCAGCTCGTGTTGTGCATGCTTGAGGGCAAGGTAGAAGGAGAGAAAAATAGAAAGTAAGAAAAGAAGCCAGGAAACTAGTCATTATTTTCTCATCAGCTAAAGAGCATTAAACTTGATTTTCAAATACTTGATGTGTTTGGTATCTTGATATCAAGGCCAGCTGTCTGTGCAGTGGTCTAATTTGAGGAGTATTAGGAAAGTTCCACCAACTATAAATATTTCCTTCACTCCTTCAGTGAAATCATTGATTTGTCAAAGCACCACTTAGAAAGTCAGGGACATATAAAGAGGACACCAAAAATCAATTTTCTAAGGGGCAGTATGATGGATGGTGCAGTGCCTGTCTATATATAGGCTAGGAAGAATAATGTTTCAATATTTTTATACTTCATTTTAGTATACATTGGAGTTTAACAGAATTATTTCAAGAAGCTCTTCAATAAACAAAATGTAAAAAATCAGCATCAAATTTACACTGTCAGGTTGGAACTATAAGGACCATGTAAATTTAGTTTAACTAGACTAGAACAATCTCCACAGTCTAAGAATGGTTAGGAACTGAAATGCAGTAGTTGCTTTAGAAATTCTTGATGAGTCGTCATGGATTGTCAGTGAATTAGATTTCCCCCAAATTTTATTTCCTTCTTATTCTGCTGTAAATGTTTGTATATAACCCAAAGAATACCCAAGTTCATGAATCCAGAAATGGTGGAGGTCAATCACCCCACAGTTATAAACTGGACAATATCAAAGTGTCTTCTTTTTACAAAAGCATGGATGGCTTCCTAAAAAAATTTGAAATGGGCAGCCAAGCTCCTCATTATGCTTCATATAGTAGTCAGTTAAGAACAGAAAATATTCATGCTGTGAAGAAAAATTCAGGCATTTAATAATTTAAAATTTTCTGTACCTTTAAAATGTCTCTTTGGAAGAAAATGAAATATTGCAGGAACTGAAACTTGATAATCATAATGTTTATCAAGGAAAAGCTCACCATATGTTATCAAAATGCTAAGTGGGAGTTCAACTTTAATGAATCATAGATGATTGATCTAGCTGAATTTATTCCTTTAAGAGAGAAAAATATTCCCTTACTTGTATGTTCCTTCTAGTCATCCCACCCTGTGGTACCAATCTCAAGAGTGAGAAAGGATTCCTAACTTGATTTCTTTTTGTATAATCATAGAATAAGTATTTAATTACAACTAAAGGAAAAGGTAGAAACCCAATGGACAAATATTTTTAACTACTGAATAATTAAAGGAGAAATTTTTCAGGGAGAAGAAAGCATAAACAAAGGTATAGAGATAAGAAATACAAGGCAAAATCAAAGAATGCTAAAACTTGTGACAACTAACTTTATAAAGCAGACACTACAGTCAATGTAAGAGGACACTGATAGAAACATACTTTTAAAAATAAGAGACTTTTATACACCTCTCTAAGATTAAAAGGACAAACAGTAAGTAAATGTATAAAAGATCTGGGGACTTCCCTTGTGGCACAGTAGTTAAGAATCCATCTGCCAATGCAGGGGACACAGGTTCAAGCCCTAGTCTGGGAAGATCCCACATGTCGCGGAGCAACTAAGCCCATGCGCCACAACTACTGTGCCTGCACTCTAGAGCCGCAAGCCACAACTACTGGAGCCCGCATGCCACAACTACTGAAGCCCGCATGCCTAGAGCCTGTGCTCAGCAACAAGGGAAGCCACCGCAACAAGAAGTCTGCACACTGCAACGAAGAGTAGCCCCTGCTCACCACAACTAGAGAAAGCCTACATGCAGCAACGAAGACCCAACACAGCCAAAAATAAATAAATAAGTTAATTAATTTTAAAAAAAGTAATGCTTAGAAAAAAAATCTGTACAATAAAATGAACTAGGTAGACCTTATAGTTAGATATTGATTTCTACACCCTGATAAAAGAGAATAGATTGATAACATTTTATAACAAGGCAATAAAACTAGAAATTAGTTACAAGGTATAAAACACAAAAGAGTCTTTCCACCAGGAATAAAATCCTTCTATTAAAAGCAACTCTTTGAATATTTTTAAACATACATTTTATTATTATTTAGGTACAACAAGGTCAACAGATCAGGAGATAGCTGCCATTGAAAAGAGTTTGTCATACAGATCCCAAGAGGAAGGGGCGTGCCTTGCTTTAGGGGTCACACAGGGAGGCACGTGGGTTGGTCAGAAAGCAGATAGAGTAAAAAATATATATATAGGCAAGAACTTTTATTATGCCGGAAGGAACAGGCAAGGCTGTTCCAGGTAAACAGGTTTCACATTGGCTAGTGCAAATAATTTTGGCAGACCATATCTGGTATCAGGCACTGGGGTGTTTAGGGCAGATAGATAGAGGCCCAGATTGTGAAAACCTGATGAAGGAGGTGGTTGCGAGCATGGGTTTTGAATTGGTTGGTCTGCATATGGAAGGCATGCTCCAGGTAAGTTGCTGACTGTTTTTACGAATTAGGTAGCCTCGAGAGGGCAGTCTCTCCAGAGTCAGCAAGGCTCCAAGGTGTCAAAGGATCAAAAATACATAATAAAAAGACACAATTTATATATTGGTGAAAGGGGAAACAAAAACTAAAATTAAAGAACTTTAAAAAATAATGATAAAAACTACAGCCAGTGCAGTAAGGTAAGAAAAATAATATAAATGCTTACAGGTGGAAAGGAAGAAATAAAATTGTTCTTATTTACTGTTGACATTATTGTTTATATAAAATATTGCAAGAGTCTAGAAAAAGAAATTCCTAGCACTAAAAAGTGAACTCAGGTTACAGGATACCAGGTTAGCAGACAAAAATTCATTCATATACTAAGAACGAAACTGGAATAAAAAACAACGATCACAACTGCTCCAAAGAAAATGAAATTCTTAAGTATAAATCTGAAAAAATGTACTATATGGTGAAAATTACAAAATATTGATGAAAAAATATAAAAAGACCTAAATAAATGAAGAGGCAAACTATGTTCATTTACTGGAGCCTCAATATAACAAAAAAGTTAATTCTCCCCAAATTGATCTATAGATATAATGCAATATCTATTTTTTAAAAATCCCAGCAAGTTTCTTTTGTAGACATAGATAAGCATATTCTAAAATTTTTAAGTCACAGGACCTAGAATAGTGAAAACATTTTGGAAAAAAAATGAATAAAGTGGAAGGAATGAGTCTACCTGATATTAAAGCTTTCTATAATAGCTAAAGTAATCAAGATTGTGTGTGTGGTATTGGTGGAAGAACAAACATTTCTGCAAGCTTAGTTTGGGCAAAGATGTAACAGCAACGCAATGGTGGAAGGATAAGACTTTTCAACAAACAGGGCTAGAGCAATTGAGTATCCACAGGGGAAAAATTAAAACTAAATCTAAATCTCATACCTTATACAAAAACTAACCAAAATGGATAATGAACTTAAATGTAAAATGCAACTCTATCAAATTTTAGAAAAAACAGAAGAAAATCTTCAAGATGAAAGGCTAGGTGAAAAATTGTTAGATTTGACACCAGAAGCATGATCCATAGAAATAAAATTGATAAAATGGACCTCATCAATGTTATAAATCTTTGCTCTACAAAAAAGTTTTACTCTGCAAAACCTTTGCTCTATCCTGTGAAGAGGATAAAATGACAAGCTAGAGATAGGGAGAAAATATTTGCAAACCCCATATGTGAAAAAGGACTTGTAGCTAGAATATGTAAAATAAAATTTTCAAACCCAACTCTAAAATAATAAAAAATCCAATTAGAAAATTGGCAAAAGACTTGAACAGACATTTCACTGAAGAGGATATACAGATGGCAAATAAATATGTGAAAACATGTGAAAAGATGTTCAACATCATTTGCCAGTAGGAAAATGCAAATGCAAATCACACTGAGATAATCCTATACATGTATCAGAATGGCTAAAATTAAAAAGCAGTTACAACACCAAATGCTGATGAGGATGTAGAGAAACCAGACCACTCATATATTGCTGATGGGAATGTAAAATGGTACAGTCACTCTGGACAAGAATATGGCAGGTTTTTATAAAACTAAACTTGTAATTACTGCACAACCCAGTAATTAAACTCTTGGACATGTATCCAAGGGAAAAAAAACTTATGTCCATACAAAAACCTGTACATGAATGTTTCTAAGAAGTTTTATCCATAACAGCTAAATCTTGGAAACAATTCAGATGTCCTGCAGCAGGTAAATGGCTAAACAAAGTGTGCTACATCCATGTCATGGAATACTACTCAGAATAATAAAAAGGAATGAGCTATTAATATACACAACAACTTGGATGGATCTTAAAGTATCAGGGCTAGCTAAGTGAAAAAAGCCAATCTGAAAAGACTACATACTGTTTGATTCCATTTATATAGCATTCTTGAAATGACAAATTATAGAGATGAGGAACAGATTTATTTGTTGCCAGGGATTAGGCTGGCAACACAAGGGGTCTTTGTAATAGAACTGTTCTGTACCTTGACTGTGATGGGTAATTACATAAATCTATGCAAGTGATAAAACTGCATAGCATTAAATACACACAAATAAATACATGAAAAACTGGTGAAATCTAAATAAGGTTGACAGATATGCAAATTGTTACCACTGGGGGAAGGTGAATGAAGGGTACACTGGACCTCTGTATTATCTTTTTTTAAGTGCATGTAAATCTACAATTATCTTAAAATATTAAAAAAATCACTACATCTCAGAATTTATGAAGGATCAGAGAAAATGTATAACCTTAAATACTTGTATTAATAAAAATGAAAGAATGAAAAATAATATAGTCCCCAATTCAAAAACCTAGAAAAACAACACCAAATAAAGCAACACACACACCAAACACACACACAAGGAACTAATAAATATAAAAATGGAAATTAAATAAGGTAGGAATATGAAAACATTATATCTAATTTATAACTCAAAATCTTGGGGTTTTTTTTTGAAAAAAATTAAAATAAACCACTATCAGACTTAATTAGAAAGATGGAAGAAAACACCAAAAATGGAAGAACAATGGAAGAAAACAGAAAACGTAATACATGACGAGTAAAATAAGACATTGAAAGAGAATAAATTATAAACATACAAAACTGCTGACATTTCTTATAAGTAAATATCTAGATTAAATAGATATTGTTTCTAGAAGACATAACAAGTTCTGTAGAAGAAATAGAGAAATTTTTCTAGAAAATAGTCTACAAAAAAGCACTAATGTCATACATTTTCACAGGAAAATTCCACAAAACCTTTAAAAACAAAATTTTCCCAATTTCCCATGAGATTTCTTAATTCTCTTTTAGATGAAAGTATAACAGTGGTGCCTAAATCTGATGAAGTCAGTACAACAGACTGTAAAAATAAATCTGATGAAGTCAGTACAACAGACTGTAAATCTGTTGAAGTCAGTACAACAATAAATCTAAATCTGATGAAGTCAGTACAACAGACTGTAAAAATAAAATTACAGTCTAATGTTACATAAACATTATTGCAAAAATATGAAATAAAATATTAGTGAATAGAATCTAATACCACAGTAATAAAATAATACATTATACATAAATGAGATTTATTCTAGGAATTCAAGGTGAGGTCAATATTTTACAACGTAATAATATATAAAACATCTAGCAATCCTACTTCTGGGAATTAACTCTGAAGACACAGTTTGAAAAAGACAAAAACTTACATGCTTAAATTGAACTGCAACATTATCTGTAACTGCAAAATATTAGGAACAATCTAAAATACTCTAACATAGGTGATTATCTGAATAAACTGTGGGATACCTACACACTGGAGAACCATGCAGCTGTATAAAAGAATGAGCAAGCTTTCTAGGAACTGATGTGGAGGGATTTCCAGGATATATGCTTAAGTTAAAAAAGTAAAGAAAGGGCTTCCCTGGTGGTGCAGTGGTTGAGAGTCCGCCTGCTGATGCAGGGGACACGAGTTCGTGCCCCGGTCCAGGAGGATCCCACATGCCGCTGAGCGGCTGGGCCCGTGAGCCGTGGCCACTGAGCCTGCGCTTCCGGAGCCTGTGCTCCACAATGGGAGAGGCCACAACAGTGAGAGGCCCGCGTACTGCAAAAAAAAAAAAAAAGTAAAGGGAAAAAGATTAACGTATGCTACATTTGTATAAGAAACAAGCACAAATAAGAACACATATGTATTTAATATAACAAAAAAGAAAGGCAGGAAGAAATGCCAGAATCTAGTGAGAGTGGTTATTTACAGTGAATGGGTGGGATCATGATGGGAGAATTAAGGGTGTATGAATAAGGGAAAGGGATGTGGAGAGGAGTGATAGTTCTCTGAGTATATATTTTGTATAGGTTTGACTTTTGGAACCATGTTATGTTTCCCATTCCAGAGTGAATGAGTGAATAAAGTAATGAATAAAATTAACAGATTGAAAAAAAAAAACCCTAAAATGAAATACAAACGGAAACAAGCCAACCTAAGTGCATTTCAAATAAATACCATAAGCACACTGAAAGGGAGAAAAAAGAACTAACACTAGTAACCTTTAAACACAGTATTTGAACTACATACCTTAAGACAAAAAAAAAAAAAAAAATAGCTAAACCAATGTTGAACTCCAGTTACTAGTTTTTCTCCTTCAAACCCTCAGTGGGATGGGTTGGCAGTTTTGAAACTACTTTTAGTATTTTCTAGCATTGAGCAAATAAGTAAATATTATATATTGATAATAATCAGATTCAGATATGCTAAAAGGAGGATCATAGTGAAAACTGTGGTATGTCCCCAAATCCCCTTTTAGGACTGAAGGAATTTTTCTCCTGGTTGCTGGAAATGCTGCAGGCTGACAGCCCTTAGCTGTCAGCAACACAGGAGAATTACCCTTGGCTAAATAGAATTGCCTAGGTAATTATTAAGTGTAGGATCCAAAAATACACCTTACCACTTTATAGAACTCTTAGATTCTTAGTTTAAATAATGTGCATGAAAAATAATGTTAATCAGCAATTGACAATCTATGACCCATGAACCAAATCCAGACTACCTGTCTGTTTTGTAGTTAAAATGTTATTGGGTTCCTGACTTCAGACTATACTACAAAGCTACAGTAATCAAGACAGTATGGTACTGGCACAAAAACAGAAATATAGATCAATGGAACAGAATAGAAAGCCCAGAGGTAAATCCACCCACATATGGTCACCTTATCTTTGATAAAGGAGGCAAGAATATACAGTGGAGAAAAGGCAGCCTCTTCAATAAGTGGTGCTGGGAAAACAGGACAGCTACATGTAAAAGAATGAAATTAGAACACTCCCTAACACCATACACAAAAATAAACTCAAAATGGATTAAAGACCTAAATGTAAGGCCAGACACTATAAAACTCCTAGAGGAAAACATAGGCAGAACACTCTATGACATAAATCACAGCAAGATCCTTTTTGACCCACCTTCTACAGAAATGGAAATAAAAACAAATGGGACCTAATGAAACTTAAAAGCTTTTGCACAGCAAACAAAACCATAAACAAGACCAAAAGACAACCCTCAGAATGGGAGAAAATATTTGCAAATGAAGCAACTGACAAAGGATTAATCTCCAAAATTTACAAGCAGCTCATGCAGCTCAATAACAAAAAAACAAACAACCCAATCCCAAAATGGGCAGAAGACCTAAAGAGACATTTCTCCAAAGAAGATATACAGACTGCCAACAAAAACATGAAAGAATGCTCAACATCATTAATCATTAGAGAAATGCAAATCAAAAGTACAATGAGATATCATCTCACACCAGTCAGAATGGCCATCATCAAAAAATCTAGAAACAATAAATGCTGGAGAGGGTGTGGAGAAAAGGGAACCCTCTTGCACTGTTGGTGGGAATGTAAATTGATACTGCCACTATGGAGAACAGTATGGAGGTTCTTTAAAAAACTAAAAATAGAACTACCATATGACCTAGCAATCCCACTATTGGGCATATACCCTGAGAAAACCATAATTCAAAAAGAGTCGTGTACCACAATGTTCACTGCAGCTCTATTTACAATAGCCAGGACATGGAAGCAACCTAAGTGTCCATCAACAAATGAATGGATAAAGAAGATGTGGCATATATATACAATGAAATATTACTCAGCCATAAAAAGATATGAAATTGAGTTATTTGTAGTGAGGTGGATGGACCTAGAGTCCGTTATACAGACTGAATTAAGTCAGAAAGAGAAAAACAAATACCATATGCTAACACACATATATGGAATATTAAAAAAAAAAAGTTCTGAAGAACCTAGGGGCAAGACGGGAATAAAGACACAGACCTACTAGAGAATGGACTTGAGGATATGGGGAGGGGGAAGGGTAAGCTGGGACAAAGTTAGAGAGTGGCATGGACATATATACACTACCAGATAGCTAGCTACCATAGCTACCATAGATAGCTAGTGGGAAGCAGCCGCATAGCACAGGGAGATCATCTCGGTGTTTTGTGACCACCTAGAGGGGTGGGATAGGGAGGGTGGGAGGGAGGGAGATGCAAGAGGGAAGAGATATGGGGACATATGTATATGTATAACTGATTCACTTTGTTATAAAGCAGAAAGTAACACAGCATTGTAAAGCAATTATACTCCAGTAAAGATATTAAAAAAAAAAGCTGGAATCAAATATATCCTTCATTAAAAAGAAAATGTTATTGGGCTACAGGCATGTCCAGTCATTTATATATTGTCCATGGCTTCTTCCTTCTATATCTGCAGAGCTGAGTAGTTGCAACAGAGACCATATGGCTCACAAAGCGTGAAATATTTGCTACCTGGCCCTTTCCAAAAAAGCTGACCCCTGCTCTAAACTACAATATTATTAATTTAGTTGCTATAAAATATGAATCAAGGTAAAAGGACTCATAGGACTTAAGTCAACTACATTTTATCATCTTCTCTATAATTAACAACAAGAAGGAACTCATTCAATGCATATTTTACTGATTGCTTAAGTCAAAATTTTCTAACATTTCTTGTAGGAAATATTGGTCTCTGTGGATATTCTTTTTTTTAAAAGGTTCTGCAGTTAAATAATTTTGAAACATTGCATACATCTTCCTCTTCTGCAAAGTCCCCACACTCGTTGCCATGATTAAGGCCCTAAGCAGCCAGACTTCCCATTTTCTTTGTTAAAAAATGTATCTCTGAAAAGCACCTAATAATCCAAAAGGAAAACAATTATAGCCTCTAATCTCACTTTACACATAATACTAGTGGAATACTAGCGGAATTAAAAGCAATCAAAAACAATAGTAAAAACTATAGACATACAAGGATAGGTAACGAAGCAGTATGGAAAGTTATAGGATTAAAAAATAATTTCCTTCCTCCATTTTCCCTCATTCCACCTCTCAAAGGCAATTATCATTAAACTTTTTTTCCTGAGTTCTTCCAGTTTTTTCAAAAAGAAAGAAAAAGAAAATTGACGTGTGTCTCCTTGTATATTCTTTTTGTTGTTGTTATTTTATACAAAAGGGAGATCATATAATACACCATGTTTCCCACCTTGAAATTTACATTTGAATATGTACTTTGAAGAGCTTTAACTATTAGCATTCACTTTTATTTTCTATTTTGGTAAGTATCCCCAAACTCATTTATCCCTTGTAGACAAAACAAGTTTTGCTTTTTTTGTATATGGTGTTTTGTTGTTGCTGTTTACTTTTGCAAATACGAAAATGCTGAAATGACATCCTTGAACATATGTTTTGATACAGTTTGTGGATCCATCTATAAAACAAAATCCTGACACTGGGATTTCTAAGTGAAAATTCCAAATATAATTAAATCATCATTAATAAATATATAAGGTTAAACATTGTACTGTTATATACTCAACAAGGAATGGGGTATTCTTTCTCCATACTCCTACCAGCACTAAAAATCCTTTTATTTGAGAAATACCTTTAAATGTCTCATATTTAAAGGTAAACATTGAGGAAATATAGTGCTGTTATAATTGTTCCTCCTTTTGTGAAATAAAGCACATGAATAGTGATATGAATAAATAAATATGAATTAAGAAGCACATATTTATTATATTATTATATATTTATTATTTTTAGGATATTATTTATTCCTTATATGATATTTAGAAAGTTGAAATTTATAAAGATGTATCACTGAGTTCAAGAAACTGGAGTAGAATTAAAGAAAGATTTCAGCTGATTATTGAGCAAAGTTATCATTATGTGATTATTAAACTTACCAATAGTAACTCCTAAGAATTCCTTCCTAAAATTAGATAGCTCAAATACCAGAGAAAGTATCGGTGTCCTGCAGATGTTATTTTTACAATTGCTTACAGTTGTTTGCTAGAGTCAAATGGCCAGTGATTTGAAACATAACTCATGACCTCCATCTGTCTTCCTGTTTGCCTCTATTGTTAGGTAATAATCCTGTTGGGTATTTTAGATTTCTCTCAGGAATATCACATTTACATTAACCACAGCCTAACAATGAGAGGTTACAGCCATGTAAAGATTCAGGTGTAAGGACAGGACTTGTGTTAGACTGTTTTCCACCTGTGTTTCTCTCCTGTGTGTCTCCTTTACTCACATAGAACACCTCACTTCTGACACTTCTGGTCACCAAATATGTGGGGGTTTTTTTCCCCCCACACTAAGCAATTTTCTGTGACACCAGCTGGGTGTCCTACAACTTTCTAATACTATCAACCTGTATATAGTGTCAGATCCCACAGGTTAAGGGCTCAGTCCTGCAAGATAGCTCCCACCCTACTTCATATGCTAATTGCAAGTAGTAGGTCCCTAGGTTACCCACAACTTCTGTGCAATCTGGCTAAAATCAAAGGTTCCCATGACCCCTCTCCCTAGGTTCAATTAATTTGCTAGAGAAGCTCACAGAACTCAGGGAAATACTTATATTTACCAGTTTATTAAAGAATATGATAAAGGATACAGATGAACAGGGAGATGAAGAGATATGTAAGGTGAGGTCTGGGAGGGCTGTGTGTGTAGGAGCTTCTGTCCCCATGGAGTTGGGAGGTGTTATCCTCCTGGCAGGTGGAAGTGTTCATCCACTTGGAAGCTCCCATGCTATTGGGATTTTATGGAGGCTTCCGCATGTAGGCATGATCAATTATAAACTACATTTTCAGCTCCTCTCCCGTCTCTGGAGAAGTGGGGGTTGGGGGAGGCTGAAAATTCAAAGCTTCTAATCATGGCTTGCTCTTGTGGTGACCAGCCCCCATCCAGGAGTCCCCCACAAGGTCACCTCATTAGAACGAAAGATGTTCCTGGTGTTCTTACCACTTAGGGAATTACAAGGGTTTTAGGAGCACTGTGCAAGGAACTGGGGGCACAGACCAATATGTCTATTTTTGTAACTGAGCAGGACCCTATGGGGCCTTCCTGGAACAGACCCCACCCCCATGTCTTCTGCTTTAGTTCGTATTTGACTACTTAGATAACAGTATCTGATGCACATTTCCTGAGTTGTTTTACAGATGCTAAAACACCCACCAAATGGAAGAAGTTAACTACTTGATGACCATGAGCACATAGCCCCCAGACCTACTGGAGCCTGAGAATTAATAACGTTAACCCCTGTGACACTGCCCTATTACCTCACCATCAACCAATCAGAGAACTGTTAATGAGCTGATGGATCACAAACCCTGTGACTCCCCTCCCTCACCTTGCCTTTAAAAATGCCTCTCTGAAACCCATCCGGGAGTTTGGGCTTTTTGAGCATTAGCTGCCCCGTAATCCTTGTCTGGCACCTCACAATAAACACTGCCCTCTCCTTCACCACAACCTGGGGTGAGTAGATTGACTTTACTGCTTGCGGGCTAGCGGATCCAAGTTTGGTTCGGTAACATTTTCTGTTATCTCACAGGACTAGAGCTGTTTTCACAAAGAACCTCTCTCTGGCAGCACTTCTATAGCCTTCCATTTGAGAGACAGTCTGTCTCTTCAAAAATTAAGGCTTTTTGGCATTGGTGCCATTTTAGCATTTGGCACGAAATGCATTTATATGTGTATTATGATGAATGTAATGATACAATAAGAATTTATATTTAAAGATTATAAAAGCTTGTCACATGTAAGCTGGTCTCTTGTCTGAATTAGAAAGTTTAGATATTCTCTTAACTAAAGGTGGTAAGAACCAGATAGTTTCTTACTGTTCCCTCCCTTTCTATGATTTTTATGACACAACTAGTTTGACTGGCAATGGTTGCTCTTATTTTCTAAATTAACTCCTGACACCTCATGGAGCCAGGGTTAAGAATTCACTTAAAATGTTGGAAAATTCCATATTTGCAACTTTAAAGAGACACAACAAAAGGCTTCTTTTTTCCAATCACATTTGAAAGGAATGAGTGTTGGTTAGGATGGTTTTCTTGTGGTTCAGGGAAAATGTTATGTTCATTCCTGAACTTCTGGCCCTCCTCCCTTCCCCCAGCTGAACACTTTTTTCCAGCTCCTTATTCTAAGGGTATTCACACTTAAAAACTCAACTATACTCTCCTCCTGCAAGTGTTCCCTAAAAACTTCAGAATTTGTTGCCAGATTCTTCTCTGAATTTCTATATGAATGTTCTTTACTTTTGAAAACACTTCATTTCAACTGATTCCACAATTGAATATGAGATAGGCACAGCATATAGAGATTTGCTTATTTTATAGATAGTGTAACAGAGAACAAACCTGACTCCATATTGAATCTATTCCTTTAGCGCTAAACTTCGTGCTCTGTTGCCTGTGCTTAGTCATGCTGGCTCTGCACCTTCGTAAAAGAATGTTGCCTAGAGCCTGAAATACACATGATAGCCCATTCTCAAGGCCCTGCCTACCAGGCTTGACTTTTAAAGGTAGAATGAACAGTTGCAGAAAAGAAAATAACAATTCTCTTGTTGAAGTTTTACAGGAACATTGTAATTACGGGCAGCTGCAAGAACAAGGGATTCCAAAACCAAAAGTTTGCAACAACCGCCACAACCCCTCCCCTTTTAGTATGAAAGCAGCCTGAATTCTAAGGTGGTACAATGGTTCTCTGGGACACTAGTTCACCAACTTCTCAGTCTGCTGCCCTTCCAGATAAAGTCGCTATTCCTTGCCCCAACACCTCGTCTCTCAACCGATTGGCCTGTCATGCTGTGAGCAGTATGAGCTTGGACTCAGTAACAACAGTAATAATGAGGCTTGTGGATTAAATAACTTGTGCAAAATTGGCCAACTGATAAGAGACAGAGCTGAAACTAAAGCACAAGTCTACTTTCCACCTCAGGGCTCTTTTGCCTCAACAGGCTGACTATTTAAAGACAGTACGAGTTATCCTGCAATTGTTTATTGAGTGAAAACTATGTGCTTGATAATCTATTTGGTATTGAAGGCAGACATAAAAGATGTAAAACATATACTGAGCTTCTCATGTACGCATAATCTAGTTGGATTGAAAGAAACATATAGATAATTGAGGGATAATGTAAACTAAAGGAATACTGAGAGGGTGTTAGACAATGTGATTCGGAAAGGTCAAAGGTCATTTGTGAGTTAAGACCCAAAAGTTGGGTAGGGAATGAATTATTAGAGTGAAAGGCAAAGAGAAGATACTTGAGATGAGAGGTGCTCTTTGAGGAATATCTTACTTGCAGTTGTGGGTAATAAAAATCAGAGAACTGGAACTGAATGTAGTAGGCATTTGTTCATTTCTTCCCTGACATTTATTCCTCCTTTCTGCTGCTGAATGTACTCTTGACTGTTTTTAACTATGAGGTAGGATTAACTTCACCCAAATTGCTTAAGCTAGGGACTTCCTGGTGGTCCAGTGGGTAAGACTCCATGTTCCCAATGCAGGGGGCCTGGGTTTGATCCCTGATCAAGGAACTAGATCCAGCATGCATGCTGCAACTAAGAGTCCACACACCACAATTAAGAAGCCCACACGCGGGCTTCCCTGGTGGCACAGTGGTAGAGAGTCTGCCTGCTGATGCAGGGGACACGGGTTCGTGCCCCGGTCCGGGAAGATCCCACATGCCGCGGAGCGGCTGGGCCCATGAGCCATGGCCACTGAGCCTGTGCGTCCGGAGCCTGTGCTCCACAACGGGAGAGGCCACAACACTGAGAGGCCCGCATACCGAAAAAAAAAAAAAGAAGCCCACACGCTGCAACTAAGACCCCGTACAGCCAAAACAAATAAATAAAAACCAAAAAAAATTGCTTAAGCTAATAAATTTGTACACTTCCTACCCTCAGTGATTAGTACAGCGCTGGGCAAATTAAAGTCAATGATATCACTTATTGTGGGATCTAAAAAATACAACAAACTAATGAATACAACAAAAAAGAAACAGACTCACAGATATAGAGAACAAACTAGTGGTTTTCAGTGGGGAGAGGGGAGGTCGGGAGGGGCAATATAAGGGTAGGGGATTAAGAGGTACAAACTAGTATGTATAAAACAAGCTACTAAGACATACTGCACAACACAGTGAATATAGCCAATATTTTATGGTAAGTATAAATGGAGCATAACCTTTAAAAATTGTAAATAATTATCTTGTACACTTGTAACATATAATCTTGTATATCAACTATAACTCGATTTTAAAAAGTATAATAAAAATAGTTACACACAGAAAATAAAGTCAGTGAGATGTGAAGAGATGTTTATGGGACTATGGGAAATATCTCTTTCTTTTACAGGAAGTGAGGTCTGCAACTTTGATAACAATTTTCCCATCATAAGGGAAGGGCCCAGATATTCCAGAGACAACTAGGTCAAGTCTGAGGATCAACACAGTACCTCAGAAGAGGAAAGAAAAGGGAAAAAAATGTTATTGGTAATAAAGTTTGAGCAGGATCAAGCCTTGCCTGAAGAGGTCCTTGCTCTTTTCTACAAAACAATAGATCTCACTTTTAGTTTAAATTATGAGGGAGGGAGGGATGGAGGGAGGGATGGAAGGGGATGGGGAGACAGGGAGAATGAACTGGATATGTAAGTTTGAAAATCAAATGTGTGGTAGGTTTAATTAAAGTCATAAATAGGATCTGTTCATGAATACCAAAACTGAGCTTTGTAGAATATCTCCTCTTAGGAGGCAAGAGGTATAAGAGGAGCAACTAAAGGAGTTACGGTGGTAGCAGAAAATATAGTTCAATATAATAAAAGTTAAGAGGTGATAATTAGTTAGATGTCTATGCCAGGTCTCCAGTTTTTGAGTACTGAAATAGCTGGGATGAAGTGTTTCTGGAGCCTATAGATTTGAGATCTACTGCCACTTCAGTCAAATGAGATAAATCCTCTGGTCATTGTCTTAAGACCTTCCTTTGAACACTGTGGTTTGTGGACCAGCACAGGCATCTCAGATATGCAGAACCTTGGTTCCTATTCGAGACCTGCTGATTTAGAGTTTGCATGTTAATGAGCTGCCCAGGTGAATGAATGTGTGGAGCCTAAATTTGCTCTGCTTCTCACCCTATATCCAAGAGTGATAGTATCCCCCCAATGGCTATCCTTTGCTACCAGATTGTCCCTATAATCTCTTTTCTCTTCCTTTTTTTTCTTTTTTTTGGTTTGAGATTATTTTTATTTTCAGAGCCTGCAACAGTTTGTCAGCAATGCTAGCTAAGCTGGTACAAACCAAAGGCCGTCCCACTTCCCTCTTCCGTCATTCAACCAACAGAATCCCTACAAACAAGATCAGAGACCAACTGAGATGTACATCGATGTGTGTGGGGGAAGAGGCCTTCTCCCTCTCCCCTCCTCCTCACATTAATTTCCCCATTTTGAAAAGCAAACCTCCCTTTACCTCTTTATCCTAAGTAAAAACCCTACTCTTTCCTCTAGAGCAATCAACTATTCCTATATACCACGCTGCATTTATGTGGAATGGTAAAATAAATAAATAAATTTATTTATTTATTTTCATTCATTCATGCTTCAGGCCCTCTGGATTTGATGAAGAATCAAAATGGATACAGCTCATTACCAGTGGGTGGGAATGCCCACAGCAACCACATGTGCCCCATGTCTTGCTTTGATAACTACATTCTGATGTTCCCATCCTCTTTCCCTTCCTCCATCTCTCCTCTTCTATGTTTCTGTTTGAAGAATATGGTGATGAAGGTGGGCAATTAAATATAAGTAGAGAAAAGGAGAAAAGGAAACAGAAAACATAGTCATTGTCCACATACCTCTATGTTTCCAGAATTGGTCCTGTTACTTTTTTTTTTTTTTTTTTTTTTTGCGGTACACGGGCCTCTCACTGTTGTGGCCTCTCCCATTGTGGAGCACAGGCTCCGGACGCGCAGGATCAGCGGCCATGGCTCACCAGCCTAGCCGCTCCGTGGCATGTGGGATCTTCCCGGACCAGAGCACGAACCCATGTCCCCTGCATCGGCAGGCAGACTCTCAACCACTGCGCCACCAGGGAAGCCCGGTCCTGTTACATTTAACCAAATCAGATCTCTGGGGATAAGAGACAAAAGATAAGCCTACAGAATGACAGAATAACTACATTTTCTTCCAGAGTCATTCTCTCCCCACACAACCTGAGTTCTTAAATGGCCACTTTGAATTCTGTCATTTTGGTGATTTTCTCCCTCTATCTATGGGAAATTCAACTGTCACCCTCACATGATGAGCTTGAAATGATTCACATATCCCTGGGGTATTTGGTTAGGAGACCCAGAGAGTTATCACAGAGACAGACTCCCAGACAACTGTGAGCATACTGTGACTAAGTGATCACTTAGTCATTTCTTGAAAAAAAATGAGAAAAATAAAATCAATATAGTGAGCTGTTGAGAAAACTACAGCTACTAAACATAGAGTATTATCCTTCATTCTGATATTATGCCTTTCCTATATTTTGCCATTACAATATCTTTTATTTTATGAAATGACGGCTAGAAAAGGTAGTTTAAGGTAGCTTTAAACAAACTGTCCTTGGCTAAATACAAAGTTGTCAACCCTGGGTCTAAATATCTATATATAAGTTGAGATATGGGGTCTGCAGGATGTGGTGGGTCCTTGTTTGAAGAACTGTTTTCTTCCTGTCAAGTCCTATATAACCCAATAACCTTCCCACCTCAAGAATATAAATCCAACAGCAAACAACTGGAGGCAATGACAGGGCACAGCCCAGCAGAGAAGGAAGGCCTTCATGAGGTGATGGGTAGTAGGTATTTCAGATGACAAGAAAATCTCCCAAATTATATATTTTGTAGATCTGAGTAGTAATTATATGACATGTGGATAACTAAGTTATAGACATGCTGGTATTAGGACAGTATGCCCTAGTAGAGATCTATTCTTCAAAAAAGCAATAAGATCTAATAACAGGATCAGCAAATGCAATAGCTCTGGGACAAGGAAAAAAGACTTGTAAAGTCTCTTTGTTACAACTCCCTAAGTGTGTGTGTGTGTGTGTGTGTGTGTGTGTGTGTGTGTGTGTGTTTTCATGCATTGGTAAGGATTGGAAGTTAACTTTACAACATTTAGGATGACTTAGGAGGCAATCTGGGACCTCATAATGCCTTCAGGTCATCATTATGGACATTTATTATCATGGTACTAACTTTGCCTAGCTGCAAAACACTATCCTGTCCTATACGAACAGGATAGGTGAGTTTGGATAGGTGATTTATTGTAGTGGATTTCCAGAACATTAGGCTTGGAAAGGACTTGAACTTATAATTCAGTGTCTTCATTTTAAGGATAAGAAAATTGATAGTCAGAAAGTTTAAGAAATTTTCCTTGGTCACAGGTATAGAAAGTGGCAAAACTGGGACTTGAATTTAGGTCTTCTGACTCTAGTATAAAATTTTTTTTATTATAATTGCAACTGTTCTAATATTTTCCAAAATGAACATTCAATGTCAAAAGAACATTTCAGTCAAAATTATTACCATTCAATATAAAATTGTTAATGCTCTAGAAATAAATTACCAGTAAATTTGGATTTTACTAGATTTGTCAACTAAAGCATCACATTAACATGTGGGCCTCTTTAAGTACATAATGCAGAATTTATCATTCATTTATTCAATAAATATGTATTAATAAGGCCTTATTAATTGCCAGGAAGACAAAGATAAAATCAGGCATATCATAGTAAAAAATGGATCCCAGCCAAAAAGAATTATTATTTCAAACATTATTTTCAAAGTATAACTTTAATTTAGTCTTCATTTGTTCAATAATTAATTCTTTCAACAAATATTTTCTGAAAATACACTATTCTAGGTATTGTTCTAGGCATTGTTCTAGGTTCTAAGTATATAACAGTAAACAAAATAGACCAAGTTTCCTGCTCTCTTATGGCTTACATTCCAGTTGGGAAGGCAGAAGAGAAAAATAAAATGTATTAGCTGTATGGAAAGTTAGAAAGTGATGAGAGTTATGGGAAATTATACTGCTGATAAGAAGGGTAATATGGAAGTTCTAGGAGATTTGTAATTTTAAATGGGATGGTCACAGAGGCATCAATGAGAGAGTGCTATTTGAGTAAGAATTTGAGGAAGGTGAAGAGCTGTATATAGATTTTTCCAGTCATAGAAAACAGTCAGTACAATGTTCTGAGGTGGGGATATACTTGGAATACTCAGAAAACAGCAAACAAGCCAGCGTAGCTACATAATAGTGAGCAGGAAGAGCAGACAGATGAGAGCCAAGAGGTTACATGATAAAATTGTTAAAAATCACTGATAAAGAGATAAATATTAAAAGCCCTCCCGTTCTCCCAGGTAGATTGGGGAACAAGTTACATATGAAGAAATAAAAATAAAGATGACAGCATATTTCTCTTAGGAAACAACAGAAGTGGGAATATCAAATACTTAAGGAAGAAAAAAATTGCTTACAGAAAACAGAAAAGGAGGGGTTGTTTCCAACACATTTTATGAGGCCAACATCACCCTAATATCCAAACTAGACAAGGATATCACAATAAAACAACCCAACAAACTACATGAGTATGCATGAATATGCATGTAAAAGTTCTTAACAAAATTTTAACAAATCAAATCCAACAATATATTAAAAGAATAACATATCATGCTCAAATGAGATTTACCCCCAAAATGCAAAGTTTACTTAACATTAAAAAAATTAATCAATTTACCTTAGTAAAAAACTAAAAGAGAAAAAGTATATGAGCATCTCAATAGATGCAGGGAAAAAGCATTTCAAAAAAATCCAATAATCATTCCTAATTAAAACCGTCTTGAAACTAAGAATAGAAAGAGATTTTCTTAACTTGATAAATGGCATCAATTAAAACTACAACTAACATCATAATTAATAGTGAGAAACTGAATACTTTTTCTCTAAGATCAGGAACAAGGATTTATACTCTCAGCACTTCTATTCAACGTCTAGCCAGTGCAATAAAAGAAATAAAAGGTGCTTAGACTGAAAAGGAAAAAGTAAAGCTCTTTCTTTGTGGGCAATATGATAGTCAACATAGAAAGTCCTATGGAATCAGAAAAACAACCAACCAAATATAAAAACCAAGACAAATTAATTCGAGTTAAGTTTGCAGGATACAAGATTAACATATAAAAATTAATTGTAAAAAAAAATTAATTGTACTTCTCTTCAGCATCAAAGACCACCATTAACACACATTGTAAGTATTATACACACATCATAGGAAACCATGGGGGTCTCAATAAAAGTGTGTTGGATGGGCTTCCTTGGTGGTGCAGTGGTTGAGAGTCCGCCTGCTGATGCAGAGGACACCGGTTCATGCCCCGGTCCGGGAAGATCCCACATGGAGCGGCTGGGCCCGTGAGCCATGGCCGCTGAGCCTGCGCGTCCAGAGCCTGTGCCCCGCAACGGGAGTGGCCACAACAGTAAGGCCCGCGTACCACAAAAAAAAAAAAAAAAAAAAAAAAAAAAAGTGTGTTGGAAAGAACTTATTACAGAACTTGAGTTTTAGTTAGGTGATTTGGGGAACAGTCCAAATGAGCATAAATATAAAGTATATTACTATATAGTATATCACTATAAAGAAGAAATATACTCAATGTAGTCATATTAGCTTGGAGAGGAAGCTATTAGATATTTCGTTGTTTGCCTAATGACCTTGTTTTTTTCTCTACTTAGACAAAACTATCAAGGGGTCTTGTTTTGTCACACAGCTTCATGGTTGAAGAGTGACCTTTGTCCTCTGTAAGATTCATTATGGCCAACAAGAACATGAGTTCCAGGACAGCTTTTAAAAACACTGTGGTGTCAGTTTGGTTCTCTAATGTCAGGGAATGCTTTTTTCTTTCTACCATAGCTCCTCTAAGGTCAGGTTTCTGAGAGAGGAAGCAAGGGTGGAGGTAAGGGTTGGGGAAATCTGACACACTCTTTCAATGGGCTCCCTCCCCCATTGACTAACACAGAAGCTGCAATTTTAGCTACTTTGTATGTTGAGAATCTTCATAAAATTCCTTCTATTACTTAGAAAGTCTTGAAAGCCACACTGTATGTGTGTGTCTTTATTAATATGTCATGAACAGAGGCAGGGATGTGTAATATGTGGGTTGAATTGCCCTTGAATCTGATCTTGCAAAGAACAGGTGAATCTGGGAAAAATAACCAGATCTGCAGAAAGTCAGCCCTATTAGTATTCCTTCGACTACATTGTGCTACAATTATACAGTAAATTTATCCAGTAAATTCCAGAGAATCCCACTTCAATGTGTAGTAATAGTACCTCATAGGTTTCTCATATAAATGATTCAGATCATGAAACATCTCCAACATAAAAATCATAATTTTGCTAACATCTAGAAATGGAATGGGTGAAATCAGAAAAATGGAATTCATACCTCCATTTTTAATTTACTTTCTATTAATGAAGCCTTCCTTGAATATTCCTCCTGGAAGCCATATTTTTCTTTGACCTCTATCATTCAATGATTCACTTCTGCTTTGCATTAGAAATGTTCATTTGCATATCATCGCCACAAAAAATGGTATTTTTCAGTGCAAAAGTGAGACAACTGTGTCTTATTCCTTCTTACACTTAAGTCAGTATTTCACACAAATGTGGACCCAATGAATAGTTGTCCATTAGAAATATTTGGGATCACAAAATAAATCTCTATCATATGCAGTTTGCTTTAGAATTTGAATATATTTAATATTAGCTTTAAATGCCCAAAGAATATTCATCTTGGACACAACTTTCAATCTCTGATGTGTAAGAATGTCTCATTTTCTTAAATAAAGAAAAGCTTCTATGATAAATTATTAATTTCAGTATAATTTTGAGTCAAGCAAGAAACATCAAGCACTTAAATAAAAAAGTGGATGATTAAATAAATCAGTATGTACTCAGAGCATCATGAAAAGTAAAGATGTTAATGATTATGTGGGAGGAAAAAGGAAAACTTCTAAGTAGATAATAACTGCAAAGGTCAAAATACTGACATACTGTCATTATAATTACAAAGCTTGTAAGCTGGTAGGTTTCAGCTTTAGAAACTGGTAATAAAAATTCCTGAATGGGAGTTTTATTTTCTATTTGCATGGTGGGGCAATACTTCTTCATTTTGAAAAATGTTTTAAAAACAATCAACTTGGTAATAATATGACTTTAAAAAAACTGTTAAAGATATTTATATTTGATCTTAGGTTAAAATATTATCATATGACAGTTTTTAAATAAAATTTAAGTAATACTGAGGTTCAAGTCTTCCTTAAAACTTTTATTTAAAATATTAACCCATCATTTCGAGTCGAAAAATATCAAATGATAAATAAAGAAAATTAGAATGCAAAATGCCTACCAGAAAATGACAAATGATCCTTACTTCGCAAAGGAACACTGAGAGCAGATTCTCCTTGTTTTGTAAACTGAAATTAAAATTTAAATTTAAACTAGTAACAATTGTGCAACTTCACAGGCAGCCAGCAGGTGTCAGACTCATACTGCCTTATGTAATATTACAAATTCCTATCAGGAAAGCGGGTGGAGTTTTGAGATTTTCTTTGAGATATTCAACAAAGTAATTTGAATATAAGGGGGAAAACATATAATACTGTTCTAGAAGTTGGGAAAAGAACATTTAAAACATGCTTCTAGATAATAACTATCCACTGATTGTGAAATGGCAAGATCTGGAAAGTAATTTGGCATTATTTATTCATAGTTGAGATAAAAAATTCATAGTGTTTGAATTAAAAAATGAGGCAAACGTTTATGCATAAATATTAAAATGATTTTATAATGTTAGGTGGAAAATAGTACAAAGTTATCATTGCATATATAATAAAATGGGTATTATGATAATATATTAAAGAATGATAATTTTTAAAAGTATATATATTAAAGGGCATCATATTATTAACAGTGATTATTTATGGATGGTGGTGTTGTATTTAAATGTCTTACTTCTCTGCACTTTTTTCTCAATACGAGATGGGGACCTTTTAATGAATGTACTTGTGATTGGTGCTGGAATTTGATTTGTGCATTCCCTTACCCTGCTCTCCACAATGTTTTATTTAGCATTTGTTCTACTCTTGAGCAAAATGGTTCAGTTTCTTCATTTGTGATGTCACTTATTTTAATATATTATTCCTTGTTTCATTCATTAGACATTTAAGTAGCACAGACTGTGACATTAATTCTCATAATGACCTTAGAAAGTAGGTGCTATTTTTATTAAATAAGGAGACTGAAGCACAGAGCAGATAAATGATTTGCTCAGCTCATAAGCAGAGGAGCTGGGATTTGAAATCAAGCAGTCAGATTCCATGTTCTAACTCCTCTGCTAAACCCAGAAATGCCATATGGATGGAGGATGACATTTTAAAGTGATAATTATTTTGAAAATTAGCTGGATACAAATCTCAGTCCATGGAAATTAGATGTAAAGAAATATAACTTAATGTTTCTGTGCTTAACACTATTTTAGATCTAGTGGGTACTTCTACTGTTTGCATGCCATTCTTGTGATCATGGGAATTGCCTGACTGCCTCCCTCCCTCACCAGCTCAGGGACTCTCTCTGAGGATTTGGTCCACAGCCCCGTCTGCCCATGCACAACAGATACCTATGTTTTTCCTGTGGTCTTGCTGCTTCTGGGGTGTTTTATTCACGACGCAGCATACTAACCCTCCTGTTCTCAGATCCCACCAATTTATCTGTGGTGTTGATACTTTCTCAGGACTCTCTGGGCTATTGAGCACCTATTCCTTGTCTCCCAGACCCTCTGATTTCTCTCACCTAATGTATCCCTCTCCTGAGGAAATGGGCATTAGAAAACAAAACAAAACAAAACAAAACAAAAACTGAGTAGTTGAACATGGCAAAAGGCAAAATATGGAGGGTACTGGAGAAAATATCAGGAAAAAATATTGATTAATATTTCACAAATATTTTCCAATACGTCAAGAAATAGTAAAAGGAGAAAATTAAATTTTAAAGGTCAAATGTATATGTATTACGTCAGTGCAATATTTTACAGATCTCATATTGTGTTATTAACTCAGATGAAGCTTCCCACAATTTCTAAGATGTATGAGAGTCATTTTATTTGTGGATTGGTTAAGAGTAGCCACATGAAGACTATTGTTTTCAAATTTCTCTTTCTTTGTTTCATAAAAGAGAGAGAGACAGTCAGAGGCAGTGACACAGATTGAAAGAGAGAGAGAGAGACTCATGATTACTCCAGGACAATTAATCTTTTTCATGCTGCTGCTATTTCCCAGCTCTCCACTGTTTGGAGCCATTGCTTTATACTTCAGTGGGTCTCTCTACTGAGTTTTGTTTTTTAATTTTTGTATATATATATATATAACTATATATATATATTACAATATTTACATCTTCTTAGTAGTTTCTCAGATATGAGTTTCCAGCTCCCATTAGCATATGTCTTTTTTTTTTTTGCGGTACGAGGGCCTCTCACTGTTGTGGCGTCTCCCGTTGCGGAGCACAGGCTCCGGACGCGCAGGCTCAGCGGCCATGGCTCACAGGCCCAGCCGCTCCGTGGCATGTGGGATCTTCCCGGACCGGGGCACGAACCCGTGTCCCCTGCATCGGCAGGCAGACTCTCAACCACTGCACCACCAGGGAAGCCCTAGCATGTGTCTTTTCATTGGAATTACCATTTCACTGCACCCTGTCTTACTGAAAGGATGAACTCTGTCAGCTCCTGTGGATGACTTCGCCTCACTGCTTGATACTAAGTTGTGCAGGCCACTAGCTAAACTATTTAAGAAGTTGCCATCTGTGAAATGTTAGGCATTCTGAAGCTGGGGCATTGGTTTTCAATGATCTATTGAATTGCATTATGGTATTTTGCATGGAAATCAACACATGTATATACAGTCAAGGTTTTGTTGTTTATATTCATTTGCTTGCTTGTTTTTGATGTGAGCAGACCAGATATGGTCAATAAACGCTGGAATGAAAGGTAAATGTGTTGTTAAAATCGATGTGCAAGACTCCTGTGCCCACCTATTTCTTGCTAGAGTAAGCTTTTATATCTGCTGAGATGAGAATGTACTATCCGTAGCATAGCATTCTGGAATATATTTCCCTATGTACAAAGAATGCTGATTTTGTAATTAACAAGGCAGATTATTTTTTGTAGGAGAAACCATGGGTAAAAGTACTATCCTTCATACCTTCCAGAAATGTTTGTCCATTAGAAGATAATTTAAATATTCCCTAAAATAAAAATTCTGACAGGACTTCCCTGGTGGCACAGTGGTTAAGAATCTGCCTGCCAATGCAGGGGACATGGGTTTGAGCCCTGGTCCGGGAAAATTCCACATGCCGCGGAGCAACTAAGCCCGTGTGCCACAACTACTGAGCCTGCACTCTAGAGCCCGTGAGCCACAACTACTGAGCCCATGTGCCACAACTGCTGAAGCCCACGTGCCTAGAGCCCATGCTCCACAACAAGAGAAGCCACTGCAGTGAGAAGCCCACACGCACTGCAATGAAGAGTAGCCCCTGCTCGACACAACTAGAGAAAAGCCCATGCACAGCAATGAAGACCCAATGCAGCCAAAAATAAATAAACAAATAAATAAATTTATAAAAAAAAAAATTCTGACAGAAACTGTTGCAATTGCTGCCATCAATGACTCAAAGGCTCTTAGAATTTTTTACCTGAAAAATAAATTTATGAAAAGAGCTGGCCACTTATCAAAAATGTAATTTAAAAAGTATCTTAATTGTGAAATCATATAGAAAGGCTTCTAATTAAATATATTCAGTTCTGAACCCTAAAAACTTCTAGGCTATTCAAGTAGCCATCAGCTGTCTAGAGATATTATTTTTCGTCTCCTGTGCATGCATGTAATCATGTAACCTTTATGTTAAAATTACATTAAATATTATACATACACTTGAATGCATTTCCTATTCTCTTTCAAAATTGCTGGAGTTTTTGGTAAGCTTTATTGCTTTTTGTAAAGATTAAATTTTCCTTTCTGAAATTTTGATCACAGACTTGAAATTTGGAGTCAACTCAAAAAGGATTTTGAATGCCAATAATCATTTCAAGTATTTAAAATTTACCTAAATTTATAATAGCAATTATACTTTATGGTTTTTTTGGTTACAATATATTATGTCCAAATGCTTCTGATGACAAATAGTTCTACATGAAAAGTCTTAATAGTACTTAGCAGTAAAAAGCAAAACAAAACAAACAAAACCAAATACATATTGTACTAGGAGTTGGAAGGCAGCCAGAAGCGAAGGAAGGAAAAAAAAAAGAAGAGAAAGGAAAGGAAATAGTCATTGCATGAAGACTGCCCAACTTGGTGAGCCAATGTTTCAAACTTCTCATGAAAACAGACAGAACAAATGGACCCTTAAGGTCTACAGCTCACATGAAAAAAGCTTAAGAATAGAGTCACCTGTGAGATAACTCTGTGAGACGACGGACCAGGACTATCTACCGTTAGCCAGGGAGGACAGATTCAATGAACATTTTGATATAGCTCATTCTTCCCTTCTTCAGATAACACATGCCTGGACTCTTAAGTCTTTTTATGAAGGCTACATTACTTGACTGTATTTATTAGTTGTTCTTTATACACACAAAGTTGTTTTTTTTCACACAGAATTGGTTTTTATTTTCTTCCTTCTTTCCTTTCTTTCTGTTTCCTTTTCTTTCCCTTCCTTTTCCTTTTTTACCCCCCTTTTTTTGTAGGGGTAGAGCTTGCGGGATGGTAAAGAAGAAATAACATTTATTTTTTTTGAGAAAGAACTTACCAAGCAGCCAATAGTCTCAAAACATAAAAAAAATCTGCTCCTTCTTCAGGAAGTCTATTTTATTGATTACACTTAATGCCCACTTTCACAAGGTTTTCTTCAATTACTGAATAAACATCAAATATCTTTGCATAACACATCATCAAAGGATGTCTGAATGGTCTTGAACTCCGTAAAATAAAAGTAATTTTTGTTACTCTAAGTGTCCCTTAAAACTTTTTAAAATAATCCCATATTTAAAAAAATCTCTACTGAATTCACAGTATGATCAACCAAACAATTGACGGAGATCTCTTTTCTATAAGATCCAGGGGTAGCTCCTAACTGGATAGATAATAATTCAGTTTCGTTTTTTGTTTTGGCTGCATTGGGTCTTCGTTGCTGTGCGCAGGCTTTCTCTAGTTGTGGCAAGCAGGGGCTACTCTTTGTTGCGGAGCACGGGCTTCTCATTGTGGTGGCTTCTCTCGTTGCAGAGCACGGGTTCTAGGCACACAGGCTTCAGTAGGTGTGGCACATGGGCTTCAGTAGTGTGGTGCACGGGCTCAGTGGTTGTGCCTCGTGGGCTCTAGAGTGCAGGCTCAGTAGTTGTGGCGCATGGTCTTAGTTGCTCCACAGCATGTGGGATCTTCCCAGACCAGGGCTCGAACCTGTGTCCCCTGCATTGGCAGCCAGATTCTTAACCATTGCGCCACAAGGGACATCCCCAATTATTCAGTTTTGAGACTCTAAAATAAATGATTTGACATTACAGTGTGAATTAAAATAATCTGCTCTTCATTTGCATGTATCTGTAGTTGTCCAACCCTGCCCCTATCTTCTTTAACTCTACACAAGAGCCTACTTCTGAAATGTTAAGGAGACTTCTTTGTCACAAGAACAAGTTGTCAACTACTTAAGTCCATTTCCCCAAGGTCTGTAATCTTGAGCTTAATTTTACCTTTTCTCCTTTTCTGTATTCCCAAACCTTCTACAATGGAAACACCATACTTCATATCAATATTATTCTCTATTGTTGTGGGTTGGATATTGACTTATGAAAACAGTATCTGTTGAGATAGCTTTCATTTATATACAAAAATGATTCCTCCATAGGTTAGTTTCCAGAAATGGTAATACATTTTTATTCCTTTCTCTACTCTCTCTTCCATTCCTTTGACTTTTCTTACATATATAACTTGGCCAGATGGAATCAGGGGTTCAGTCAACAGAACATGTTCTTAGATTGGAAAGACTTGCCCTAACTAAGCATTGATTTCTCCTTAGATTGTGGCTCAGGCCTGGCCAGTACAAAGCACTTAATAAATGGTTGAATGAATGACTACATACAACTTCTGGATGAGGAGTTGGTTCATGAGGGAACTGAACTTGTAACCTTAGCTTCATCAATATATCGAATGTCTCTATATCAAATATGATTGTCTGGATCCTATGTATTTAATAAAGAAGTTTTAGCAGCAACAGTTTGGATTTCCCAAATATAACTTTTTTTTTTTTACCACTTAAATCAAAATGTAGAAATATTTTAAAATAAAAACTGAGCTCAGACAAGAGATATAACCATGCTTGTCAAGTTGCTGAATCAAGTCTGTGCATGAAGTCTAATAAAGCAAGTGTTCTCCTGGGCCCTGAAATTGTTGAAGGACATGAATTGCAGCTTACGCATACAGCCTTCTGGGGAGAAAACCAGCCATAGACAGCGTCACACTATACAGGGACATCCCTTTTCACTGAGGGAGGCATCAGAGTGAGCTCAACTGCTAAAAACATCTGTTTGTTTGCTCCTGATTTTAAGCCACAAGGTATTAGACTCTACTTGTCTGTACTGACTTGTCTTTACCTCCTTCAAAGACCCCTTTTCCACAACAGCACCAACAGTAAAAAAAAAAAAAAAAAAAACCCCGGTCTGAGATATAGAAGGTTCCCAGCACCTGAATTTATCATGCTATTTAGAAAAATCATTCTAAATACAGTATTGCTCTTCTTACTATAGATAAACCTCAACTTTCTTAATAACCCCTCTTTCCAGGAAAGCAATAATGCTGAGAAATATGACATTTGGACAACAGTATCTTATTCACTATTTATTGCACCTAGAAAGAATAAATTACCACATGCTTTTAACATTTTCTAAGTGTGAAGGTTTCTTCCAGTTCTAATGTTTTGTGATTCTAAGAATAGAAAGATATTCTTTAATAATTGAAATAATGAATCATCAGTGTTTACCGAGCATTTTCTATGTGACAGACACTGTTAAATAACATGCCTTATTTATTTCATTCTCAGAAAACATCTGTAAGGAAGGCAGTGCTATTATGCCCTACTGACAGGTAGGAAAGTGAGACTTTATGAAGTTGAGCCTTGCCCAAGTTCCCAGAGTGAAAAGTAGAACTGAGCTTTGAACCCAGGCAATGTAACTCAAAGGCCCAAGAGTTGGGCACTCTATACTACCACCCAAAACATTGAATGATCTTGTTTATTACTACAAGATTTTACCTGAAATAATTTTATTTATGAAGTGTGTAGATTTAATAAAAATTCTAAAGACAGTATTTCTAAGCTAAGTGGGATGCTTATAACTTCTTCATGGACTCTACTCTCCCTGTCAAACCTTGAAAACATGAGAAAAAATGGAAAGGAGAAAAAAAGGAAGTAACAATAAATTTACCAACACAATCCACACAGGGTAAATAGTACACTTTAATTTAAAAACCACAGCAAACAAGCAAAAACCCAAACTCTCAGGAAAGAATGAAACACATTTCTGAACAGAATACAAAAGCACAGCCTGGTACGGTTCCTCATACCAACCCCAAGCCCAGAACCCCTCTTAGTGAGGGGAGAATTTCCATTAATAACCCCAACTTGGAGGAAAACAGAATGTTGATCCTCACCCACTCCCCAGACCACACCTTCTGAAGAAGCATAGTGGAGACCCGTGCCAGTAGAAATGAAGGAAATAATAGGCCTTTGGAATTGAAGTTCCAGTGCTACATTCTGAATTGGGGAAATGATCCAAAGTCCAATGGTATTTCTCCCATAGGATTGGCCTACCCCTGCACTCTACCCCCATTCTAAACTTGGTAGAGTATAGAGCTGCCAGATAAAATACTTATAATAAACATTTATTCACTGTTTATCTTAAATTAAAATTTAACTGAGTGTCTTATATTTTTATGTACTACAGGATGTGTAGTTAAACTTGAATTTCAGATAAACAATGAATATTATTTAGAACAAGCATACCCAAGTATTGCATGGAACATTCTTATACTAAAAAAATACATTGTTTATCTGAAGTTTAAATTTAACTGTGCATCTTGCATTTTTCTTTGCTAGATCTGGCAACTCTAGTGAGGTAGAATCCTTAGTATAGGATATATAACCAAATCTCAGTATTAAAAACAAACATCAAAATAGAGGCCATGAATTCTAACAAAGACAAGCCAAAAATACTGGACTCAAACATAGAATCATACTTAAGAACATGCTAAAAATGGATATATATAACAGAAAATAAAGCCTGAGATATATAATAATATAAGCCTGAGAAATAAGAAAGGGAATTTAAAAAAAACTGTGATCCAAAAGGATAAGATAAGAATGGGTAAATCTGGGTGGTGAGTAATTGTTATCTTCTTCTAGGTACTGTTCTATATATTTTTAAAAAGTAAAGAAATTCTAAGCATTATATATAATCTTCAGTATCATTTAGAACTAAAAAGCTAGAAGAAATGGGAAGAAGGCTTATAAAATATTAGAAACTATTTTATTTCCCCCTGAGAAATGAATCTGCCTACTTATAAGGAGATGATAATATACATATTGGGCACAAAGGGTAAAACAAGGCAAGAAGAGGGAATAAAAAAGACAAAGGAATAAGAGAGATTTAAGAAAAATTATTCTGTCTAAAGCTAATTTTAGACATTTTATAGAAAGCCAGTCTTGCATTATAAGATTATTTCATGGAACAATGCTCATTTAGTACCTTGTGTGAGGACTGGTTAAATTTCCATTTGATTGTCTTCTACTCTTGGAATTTGTCTGGTGATTACAGAAAAGCAGTAAGAGTCACAATTTTCCTATCTCAATTTTCCACATTTGTTAACAACTGGTGACTGTTCTACTCAGAGTGAGAGACAACAGACTTCTGCCTGGGGACTGACAGTGAAGACTGATGATCTGGTATGTCTAGACACCCCTCTCTCTACTGTTAGGCTATTTTTCTTAACTACCTTCCTCAGATCTTCAACTAAGTTCAAATATCTCATTCTGCAGTATTGGTTATGTTATCCAAGCTATAATTAATCTAAAATGGCTAACTAGATTATTAAATTAAATCTAAATAGATAAACCAGGGAATTTTTTTTTTTTTGTATAGAGAAACTTTAGAGAGGTGTTTTGTTACTGCTGCTACAACTATGAAACCTCAAAAATAATAGTAATAATAAAAAAAGTAATAATTAAAATGCTGATGAATAATAGTGATGAAATTATAATTGTTTACATGTGTGTCTACTTTTTATACAGAGGTATGATTCATGAGTATGTTTTCTTTTTAAGATTACCTAATTTACATGTATAAACAAATTTTTTAATAATAATAATTATTGTTTTGGCTATAAATCTTGGGAACACTCCCCCCTTAACCCCCATTCCATGCGAATAATAACCTCAGCACATTAGATGTTCACTTATTCATTCGGGCCGCCTGTGTCACCTTCAAACAGGTTTCCGCGCCTTCCTGCCCTTACTCGCACCTGGTCAATCTCGCGAGACCAGGTCAAAGCGATTTCACCACAACCTAATCAACGAGAAGTTCTCTCACCTGGCATCTCAAAGCAAGAAGCTAAATACCGACAGCACCAAGGACCACCTGCTGGACCAGGCGCTTGCGTGACTCTACCCAGACTTGTCATTCTTAAGTCAGGCTCAGGCCACCTAGCAAACAAACACGCATCCTCGCGGAAACTTCCCTCAACCCAATAGTCAGAGTCACCTTGTGACTATAATTTGTCCTAGGGGCTGGCAAAGAGTGAGAGATGGGACTATGTCCCGCCAGAGGTACAAGAGCGGGAACAACTGAGGCGCGGTTTAGGGAGAGAACTGCATATGTACCTACCGGAGTCTGTCGTTTTCCAGAAGTCCAGGGCACCAGGCCGAAGCCACAGGATACAGGCACAGGCTCCTGGAGAGCAGGTCTATGTCTGGCAAGGTCCAAGGCCGCAGCAAGCTGAACTCACGGTTCCATTATCTTCGAGGTCAGTCGTTCCTCCTGGCAGCTGTGAAGTGTCTAGAATTTGTCCCAGGAGACTGACTGCTCCTCAAGCCTTGCCGCTGAAGAACAGCCTCAAGACATTGCTCTCGTTCTGACCCAGCCCGCTGCCAGCACCCTGCTATGGAGAGCTGGCTCCTTCGCCCAAGCCGTTTCATCAGGAGATGGTTCTTTTTTTAAAAAACACCTTTAATGTCCGAGGGTGGAGCCGAGGCCTAGGGGCGGTGGGCGGGTGGAGTGTTGGGCTTCCCGGGAAGGCAACAGGAACCCATAGCAGGAGCCAGCAGGGTGTGCTAATGTGGCTTGGGCGTATTGGGGGAGTAAGTGCAGGTCCCTTGGAGGGGCAGGGAGAGGACGAGCCCAGTTGCAGATTCGCCGAGCATCAGAAGAAGCTCCGACAGAGGCAGAACCAATCCCCACGCCCTGCGGCCAACCGCTTTTCCGAGAGGAAACGCGATCTTTTGGGATCTCGCGAGACTACGGGGTCTGCCAGCGAGTCCTGGGATGACAGACTCTTAGGTGCACCAGGTGCGTGAGGCCTCTTGTCTCACACTCTTACTTAGGAAGTCTGGCTCCTGCCGCCTATCAGGCAAATCCCAATTCTCCTTGATGCCCCGTCCGCCAAAATGCTGGGACTCTTTTGGAGCCGGGGAGGGAGGGGGCAGGCTCTGGTCCAAAGGCTGTGGAGCGACGGAAACACCTGAGGCCAGAAGGGGAAGTAAACCGTGCATGCAAATGCTGTCAATCTAGAGCTTTATAGGGGACTAAAGGCCCATAGCAGTGACTCGGGACTATGGTGTGGAACCCTGGGGCCCCAATCCCAAGTCTGCGGTCCAAAACCGCAGCAACACTAACCGCAGTTTCATTATCCTTAGGGCATTTGATCCTCTCGGCAAGGAGGTCCAAGCTGCAAGATGTCTAGAATTTGTCCCAGGAGACCAGCTACAGGTGAATTAAAAGAAAGTATATTTAAATTGTTTCTAATGATAATTATATCACTTCTGCCAAAATAGCAGGTAGATATGGGTTGTGAGCTAGCTATGTGTTTTGGAAATCCTCCCCTATTTATGATCCTACACAACACCACCTAATATTTTAAATATTATTAAACAGCCATTTGTAGGCTATTATTTGTTTATTTTTCTTTATTTCAGTATTTTTGTCTAGATAGTTGTCATACAAATGAAGTAAAAAAATTTCCTCTTTAGTAATGTCAATGGAGAGCAACTACTGTACTTTGTGACTTATATGTCCTGTGATTGGTAAAGAATATTCTAGCACATAGAAAAGTGAAGTATATGGTCAAAATAGAACAGTATTCTGGGAGGTAGAAGGCGGTATTTAATCCTTAGAATGAGTTTGGTATGTGTACTGTGTAATAGTTGTATTTTCTGAACAAGTTTCCGTTTTGGGTAGAGAGATACCCAAATGTTATTGACCAAACTGGGGTCATCCACCCACCCATTGGTCAGAGGAGAATTGAACCCCTTGATTTACAGTCTTAACAAGGCTGTACTCAGTGGGGAAAAGTTATTTCCTTAAAGAAAAACTGAGGTATTTTTGCCAGAAGAAAGAATAGATCCTGGACAAACAGAATGCTTTCCACTTAAGATAGGTGGTCGTTAGTGTCCAAATAGCCTTGGCATCTTAACATTCTAAACTGGGTTTATTCTATTAAGTGATACTTTATTGGCTCACATTCATTCTTCATTTAGAAGTTGCTAGAAACTTCTCCAAATTCAAATCTTTCATCTTTGATGACAGTAATCAAGGTCAGTTTTTAAAATGGGATGTAGTGTACTGCATTTGTGCTGTACATTTTTCCTTTTGTTAAAAGAGAAACTGAAGCATGTTAGAATTTTCAAGAATTTGAGCAAATGTCAATTTGAATTGAGCAGCACCAAACCAAAAGTGGTTAGGAGCTTTTTGCTGACAGGACCCAGAGGAAAGGCTTTTATAGAGCAGATGTGGTAGTGAAGCAAGAAAATTGTTTGATTGGCTGTAGCTTAAGTTGTTGCCTTATTTGGGCAAGACTAGTTTCCTGTTTGTGATTGGTTGTTCTAAATAAATTTCTTTTTCTCAGATACAGATGTGTTTACTGGAATTGACTGGCTTAGATTTTGGTTTCCTTACAGAGGCTGCTAATGCATTAGAGCCACCTCAGTCTAATGGCCTCCTTGTTTAAGTAGGTTAATACTTCTTAATATCATTTTCCAACTGAAGAAATGATGAGTTGGAGAATAGGTAGAAGAATCTTTAAATAATTATATTCAGGAATACATTAGAACTATGTGATACATTGGAAAGAGTAAGAGATGTTAGATTACTAAGAGTTCAGTAGGCTTGCATGCTACCTGAATTTTCATATACTATAAAGAAGAAGTCTCATTTAAATCTCTGGGTGAACTCATTCTTTCCTGTGTTTTTTACTCTACCTATATGATGATGAATCCTAAATCTGTCTCTAGGGCAGACCTCTCCTTCTGAGCACTGAGTCTATTTGTCCTATTGCTTACTTGACAACACTGCCTAGACATCTTTCTTCCTCAACTTTCTCTTTTTCTAAGGCTCTAAATCTTAATTAATGGCTAAGCTACAAACCTTGGAGTTGTCTGTGTGTCTTCTCTCACCACAGATTTAAACAACATTTAAATGTTTAAAAATTAATTGGCTGTCCCTTCTAATTCACTTTGTTCTCTGCTCCCATTTTGATCCATGTTGCTAACACTGGCCACTAATTAAATACAGCATGTTGCCTGCCAATTGAATAATTCACACAAGTGGAGAAGATTCACATAAAAAATTGATTTTAGTATGTGATAAATGCTGTTACGGTGGTATGGTAGGTAAATTGACTTATCTTCTCCTAGATGGTGTGCAGTAGTGGGAAAGAGACATTACAGAAAGACAGGCCTGGATTTGAATTCTGATTAGTTGTATGACTTTGGGCAGATTATACAATTTCTTTTAACCTCCTTTCCCTGATCTATTAAAATGGAGGTAAAAATATTTATCTTATGGGACTCAGGCAAGCATTACATGAGTTTATATATATGTATATCACATATATGTATATTGCATATATGTCTATTACATGAGATTTTGGATAGATATATATATGTTATACATTTGATATGCATTTATTAAGCAAGTGCTGTTTTTCAGGCACTGTTAAAGGTTTCATAGTGCCAGTACTTAAGGAATTTATAATCTAGGGGAAAATATGGAAAAATAAAGTCTAACATTTAGAGATGGCTTACTCTGTGATCTGTGTGTTTCTAAGTACCCCGTGGATAGTAATCCATGTAATTCATAGGGTAATCCTTTGAGGTAGGTGCTATTACTACACTGACATTACAGATAAAGACATTGAATTGAAGATATGATAACTAATTTGCTCAAGGTCATACACCTGGTAAATAGTGGAACCTGGGTTTGAACTCAGGGACTGGTAGATTTGGGGCTTTGGATATGCTTTCCAAAGGAGGTGGACCTTATATCTAGTTATGACAACTAGTAGGTCTCTTGTGCCTCTTCCCTTTATCCTACAGCATCCTGAACTAGGTTCCTATCTCTCCACACTTAACATTGCATTATTGACATACAAAGTGAGGATAGTCATTGTAAAAACACAATATTAATCTCTCTTTCTCCTCCATGATTGTTTCACAAGATGGAAGAAGCCTTGGTCTCCAAATGGCTATTATATGTAGAGCTGACCTGTATTGAATAGTAACATGAGTGAGGTGTGTGTGTGAGTTTGTATGTGTGTGCATGTTCAGGTGTACACACTTAACAGTAGATAACATTGTTTATGATGAATAATACAGAGAGAAAAGTATTTTCTCTTAGGCTGAATCACAGAATGTTCACCATTCATTTCAGGAATTTGAGAGTAAAAGAAATAGAGGGAAGGCAGTAATAATGTCAAATTAATATTATGTTTTGAAAGGGCAACATTTGAGTAGTGGGAGTAAGGAGCAGAGGTTTACCAGAGAGGTTATATAAAACACTGAATAAAATCCCAGCGAAGGCTGAGTATTGTAAGAAGGATTCTTTGTCTTGCAAATTAATATCCACCCCCCTCTCCTTTGAGGCAGAAGCCTTAAAGGTAAAGTTTAGAGGAAACAGTTGTAGGTAAGAATGAAAAGTAATCAATTTATGGAAGTTTATATCTGATAGATGCTATTTTCTTGATGAAGCTGAATTTAAATTAATCTTCTAAGAGTGAAAGGAAGTGCTGGGAATTTTACAATTTATCTTAAAATATAGTGAATTACACATTAAAGTAAACTATTGGGCTTATAAATCACAGAAACAGACAAGTAATTTTATAACTTTACAAAATACATTTTGGGAACAAAACCTAACCTATGGTATTGGGTTAAATTCCTGCAATGACATTACCTGGATAAATCTATTCATTGAACGTGTTGTCAGTACAATTATCTTTCTTTGGGTGTATGCATGCAGAGAATCATCCTCATTCTCTCCTCATAGAATGCCTCAACCAAATGCCGGAAATTGGGCTGGGAGCAGGAAGAATGAGATTTTAATTTTTTGGCTTCTTCTAGATGATGAGTGAAATTTCAGTCACATCCATCTTACTTTTAATAGGTTGCCATCCTTAAAGAAACTTGTCATCTTCTGAAGAGGGCTAGGAGAAAATAGAAATTGCTCAGAACAGCTTCCTGTATTTCCCTAAGGGGAAAGTAACTAGACACTGTACCTGTCTTTTACAGCTGGTACAGCATGTAGTTTAGCAGTTTACATTTCATTTACCTGTACACGGCTCAGTAGAGCTTAGGTTTTTTTTTTTTTTTATGTATTACGTTAGCAAGATGACTTATAAAAGATCCAAAGAAAGAGTTTGAATTCCATTTGGATTTCCATCTGAGCTTTTTAAATGCTGATGCACTGGCAGGCACTTACATGAATACTTGATATTGTTCTCTGACACCATCTTAGACTAAAATACACCTTTCTTTGAGTTTTGCATACTCCATGGGAAACCACAAAATTTAAGGAGCTGCCAGATGCAAAGATCAGCAAGGCTATAAAAGAACGAACAACCCAAAGTACCAAATGTTTCTTCTCTGGTTGGAAATTTTGCACAGAGCATGAAAGATGAAAATGAGAGCAAGGGCTGCACGAAAAAAGAAATGCAGGCTTTTAAAATAAAAAGGAAATGTGAATTTTGTGAGCCTATGTTCTCACCTCTCTATTGCTTTTCTCAGATGCCCTTTACTTGACAATGCCCTGTTATCATGCAGTGTTTAAACAAATGATATTGGCACTCAGGCATTTTTAAAGAAAATACTCTTTCTTAAGGTAGTTGAAAACTACATGAAAGAAAATTTTAAAAAAGATTTGCACATACAGTGAAAACATTTTGCCTGTTAAACATTTCTGTCAGATATTTGTATCAACTTTGTTCAAAGCAGTAGTTGCTCTGCATATATATTCTTGCACACTTTTTTAATGTTTTTAAAGTCTTTGATGGGAAATAAATTTAACCTTATCCAAAATGCATTTTTTTATCATATAGGCTGGATATATTAGAACACTGTGATGAAGATCTGAAATGAAGTTTTTAATTAGAGAAAAGGAATGTACTTTAAAAGTGAAGTAGCCTTGGGCTTCCCTGGTGGCGCAGTGGTTGAGAGTCTGCCTGCTGATGCAGGGGACGCAGGTTTGTGCCCCGGTCTGGGAAGATCCCACATGCCGCTGAGCCTGTGCGTCCGGAGCCTGTGCTCCGCAACGGGAGAGGCCACAACAGTGAGAGGCCCGGTACCGCAAAAAAAAAAAAAAAAAAAAAAGTGAAGTAGTTTTAAAAAATTCCATATATCATGTGGAAATGACAAATGAGGAATTTTTAGTTCATACTCTTAATTAGCAGAAGCAGATAGTTTCTTGTACGTTTTGCTTACTTTTAGGGCAGTAGGCCTCTACTCCAACTCCTGGAGATTAATCATGATTTATTGAATTCAGGTAATCCCTAAATTCTTCACGAGTGATTGGATACGCTATCAGGGTACAGTGGTAGGTGAGTGATTCAGTTCTGGCCAATGAAATGTAAAGAGATGTCTGCTAAAGTGGGGGGGGGTCTCTGGAAAGGCATTGATTTCTTGATAGCAAGGGCAGATATGACTTTCTTCTCAACCCCCTCTTCCAGCCTTAAGCAAAATCTTAATGCCTGAAGCTCGAGTGGCTATATCTTGGTCGAGAGGCAACAGTAGCAGGAGGATAAAAAGTCAACAGGCTAAGGATAATGATCTGCAAATAGAAAGTGCCTGTGTCTTGACAGAATTCTCAAGCAGCTAATCACATAAGACACTGCTTATTTTGGGACTTCTTAGATATGAAAAATAAACCTTTTCTGATTAAGTCAATATTAGTTTACCTTCCTATTTTTTGAGGCTGAGAATATCCCTAACTAATATGAGTAGCTTCTGTTGATCCCACTATATTTTATTATTTTATTATTTTTTATTTTTTAATTTTTTGTGGTACGCGGGCCTTTCACTGTTGTGGCCTCTCCCATTGCGGATCACAGGCTCTGACGCACAGGCTCAGCGGCCATGGCTCACGGGCCCAGCCGCTCTGCGGCATGTGGGGTCTTACTGGACCGGGGCACAAACCCATGTCCCCTGCATCGTCAGGCAGACTCTCAACCACTGCGCCACCAGGGAAGCCCGATCCCACTATATTTTAATTTCATTTAATCTTTAAAATTAACTTTTGGGAGATACAGCTCTGTGAATTATATAAATTTGGGTAAACACTTCCACAGCCAGGGTACAGAATAGCTCTGTGACTCCCAAAATCTCTCTCCTGCTATCCCTTTGTAGTAATACCCTGCCCCTACTTCTAAACTTTGGCACTCAATATTTTTTTCTCTGTCACTATAGATGTCTTTTTGAGAATATCATAAAAATGGAATTGTAAACTACACAGCCTTATGAGACTGGCTTAATTTACTCACCATGATGTTTTTGAGAGTCATTCAAAACATTGTATTAAGTTTGTTCTTTTTTACTGCTGAGTTCATTGCATAGATGTACCACAGTTTGTTTAATCATTAACCTATTAAAGGACACTAGGTTGTTCCCAGTTTTAGAGGATTATAAGTAGAACTGTTGAAAACATTTATGAAAATGTTTTTATGTAAATATATGTTTTCATTACTCTAGGGTAAATACTTAGGAGTGGAAGTGCTAGGTTGTATGGTAAATATATACATATTTCACTTTGTAAGAAACTGTCAAACTGTTTTCCAGAATGGCTGTTTCACTTTGCATTCTCACAGCAATGCATGAGAGTTTCAGTTGTTCCACATCCAAACTAGTGCTCGATATTGTCAAAAATTTAAAATTTTAAATCATTTTAATATGTAATAATCACTGTATATCTCTTCATTTATTTAGGACATCTTTAATTTTTTCATCAGTGTTTTTCAGTTTTCAGCATTCAGATGTTTTATTAGCTTCATACTTAATAATTTCATACTTTTGGAGATATTGTACATAATACTGTTTTTTAATTTTGGTTTATAATTGTTCCAATTTCTAATTGCTGATATATAGAAATACAATCGATATGTGTTTTCCTTATATCATGTGATGTTACTTTACTTACTAATTAGTTCTAGGAGTTTTAAAAATAAATTTCTTATGATATTTTTTACATAGACAATCATGTTATCATTGAGTAGGAAGAATCTTATTTCTTCCCTTCCAATCTGTATACCTTTAATTTCTATTTCTTGTCTTGTTGCACTGGTTAGGACTTCTAGAAAGATGTTGAATAGGAGTGGTGAGAACTGACATCCTTGTCTTGTTCCCAGTGTTAGGGGAAAATCATTCAGTTTTTCACCTTTAAGTAAGATACTTGCTGTAGGTTTTTTTGTGAATACTTTAAAAAATAAGACTGAAGAAATTCCTTTCTATTCTTAGTTAGCTGAGAGTTTTTATCATGAATAAATTTTGAATTTTGTCAAATGCTTTTTCTGCATGAAGTGATATAATTTTTTCTCTACTATTAATGTGGTGGATTATACTGATTGATTTTCAGATATTGAACCAGGCTTTGCATCCTAAATATAATTCTCCACTTAGTTGTGGTTTACTATTCTTTTAATATATTGCTAGATTTAATTTGTGAATATTTTGCTGAGAATTTTTTCTCTTCTTTACTCATGAGGAATACTGGTAGGTAGTTGTCTCTCTTATCCTATCTTTGCCCAGTTGTAGTGTCACATTAATGCTGGGCTTCATAAAATAAGTTGGGAAGTAGTCTCTACTCTTCTGTTTTCAGGAAGATATTTTATGGGATTAATGTTATTTCTTCCTTAACTGTTTGGTAGAAATCACCAGTAAAACAATTCAGACCTGTAGATTTCTTTTTAAGAAGATTTTAAACTGTTGATTCAATTTTTTTAGTAGTTATAAAACTGTTCAGATTATTTATTTACTTTTAGATTAGTTTCGGTAGTTTACGGTTTTCAAAGAATTGGTCCATTTTATCTAAGTTGTTGAATTTATGTGCATGGAGTTATTTATAATGTCCCATAATTGCCATTTTAATGTCTACATGCTCTGTAATGATATCCTTTCTCTTTTTCTCCACATTGGGAATTTTTGTCTTCTGTCTTTTTTTTTTGTGAGTCTTACTAGAACTTTATCAATTTTATTGATCAGTTTTTAGGTTCATTGATTTCCTCTATTGTTTTTGTTTTCTATTTCATTAATTTCTATTTCTATTTTCTATTCTATTTAAGATAGTAGTTCCCAGCTTTTTCAAATATGAAGCATGTTTTAACCAATCCATTTTTTAATTTTTAAATTCTTGACATTATAGAACTATACTGACATTTATTAACATTCCACTCTTACATTCCTTATCCACAAACAGAAATAAAATTCATGAGCCAAAAACCAAAAACAAAGCTAAAAATAGGGAAAAGATTATAAAACTAAATATGGATCCCAGCAATAACAGCTGAACAGAGAATGTGGTTTTTAAATTAGAAGGTGATAAAGTTGTGTAGAAACTGAACACTTAGAAATTATTTAAAACTTGGAATCACTGACCAGAAATTACACAATTGGATCATGGGAGAACAGCAGAAAGGGCTTATGAATGAACCTAGACTGTTCTAGCTGCACCCAGGCTCTTCTCAGAGGAAAGCCTGGCATTGATTAGATACTGGTCTAGACTAATACTGTCAGCAGAACCAGTGATAGTAACCTGCCTACCAGAAGAGCTTTCCACTGGATTGGCAATTTTGATCTGGGCCCCAGACATCTGGTGGATCTCATTAATGTTGGTGCCTTGGCACCCGATTATACAGCCAATTAAATTATTTGGAAAGGTGAGTTCATGGATGGTTTTAGTAGATGCATCCATACTTGCCTAAGAGCCTTTCATCTCTGGAGAGCTTTTAATTTTATTTCTTACTTTCTTCTGCTTTCTTTGGCTTTATACAGCTCCTCTTTTTCTAGTCTTTTAGAATGGAAGCTTAGGTTATTGATGTTTTTCTATTCTAATATAAACATTTAATACTATAAGTTTCCCTTTAAGCACTCCCTAACCTGCATCTGATAAGTTTTGATAATATGTAGATTCATTTCCATTTAGTTCAGATTATTTCCAAATTTTCCTTGAAGCTTACTCTTAGAACCATGGATTATTTAAAAATGGGTTGTTTAGTTGTCAAATGTTGGATATTTTAACATTGTATCTTTAAATTATTGATTTTAGTTTAATTCCATGATGGACAGAGAACACACTTTGTATGATTTCATTTCCTTTAAATCTGTTAAGATTTGCTTTATGGTTCAGGATATGTTATATTTTAGCAATTGTTCCATGTGCATTTGAAAAGAATGGGTATTATGCCTATATTGAAGGAATGTTCTGTAGATTGCAGCTTACATCCTATCGGTTGATGGTGTTAATCAGTACTATAATCTTGCTGATTTTCTGTTTGCTAGTTCTATTGATCAATAAGAAACTACCGTTGAAGTCTTCAACTCTATCAGTGAGTTTGTCTAATTTCTCATTTTTTTAAATAAATAAATTTATATATTTTTTAATTTATTTTTGGCTGCATTGGGTCTCCGTTGCTGTGCATGGGCTTCCTCTAGTTGTGGCGAGTGAGGGCTACTATTCAATGTGGTGTGCGGGCTTCTCATTGCAGGGGCTTCTCTTGTTGTGGAGCATGGGCTCTAGGCACGTAGGCTTCAGTAGTTGTGGCACACGGGTTCAGTAGTTGTGGGTTGCGGGCTCTAGAGCACAGGCTCAGTAGTTGTGGCGCACAGGCTTAGTTCCTTCATGACATGTGGGATCCTCCCAGACCAGGGATCGAAACTGTGTTCCCTGCATTGGCAGGCTGATTCTTAACTACTGTGCCACCAGGGAAATCCTTCTAATTTCTCATTTTACTTTTGCTAGTTTTTCATGTAATTGAAGGTATATGGTGAGATGAATACACATTTAGGACTGTTAAGTTTTCTTGCTGAATTGATTCTTTTGTCATCATGTAATGTCCTTGTTTATTCCAATGCTTCTCTTTGCTTTGAAGTCTACTTTGTTTGATATTAATATAATCACTCCATCTTTCTTTTGATTAATTTTTGCATGGTATATATTTTTTCATCCTATTACTTTTTTTTTTTTTTTTTTTGCGGTACGCGGGCCTCTCACTGTTGTAGCCTCTCCCATTGTGGAGCACAGGTTCTGGACGCGCAGGCTCAGCGGCCATGGCTCACGGGCCCAGCCGCTCCACGGCACGTGGGACCTTCCCGGACCAGGGCACGAACCCGTGTCCCCTGCATCGGCAGGCGGACTCTCAACCACTGCGCCACCAGGGAAGCCCCATCCTATTACTTTTAATTCACCTATAACATTATATTCGAAGTGAGATAATTGCACAGAGCATAGAATTGAGTCATTTTATTTCAAATCCTTATTGACAATCAGTGTCCTTTATGTAGTGTTTAGATCATTTATATTTAATGTTACTATTTATACATTTGTAATTAGGGCTTCCATTTTATTATTTGTTTTCTGATAGTTTCTTTCATTTTTAGTTTCTCTATCTCCCCTTGCTTTTATTTGAACATTTTTTAAACTGTTTTATTTTATGTATTGTATTTATATTTCTTTGAATGGATTTTTTAATTGGTTGCTCTAGGGTTTAAAAATACATACTTAAATTTTTATAGTTATCAGAAATGTAGTTTTTTCTTTCAACCATCAAATATATATTAAAGAATTCGAGAGGGAAAAGAATAGTTTAATATATTAACCCAGCTATTAACTACATTGCTTTTCTTTTATTCCTAATATTTAAAACTTCCTTTCTGGTATTATTTCCCTCTGCCTGCAGTGCTTCCTTTAGTAATTATTTTAAAGCAGGTCTGTTAGCTCTGAATTTTCTATGTCCTTTTTTTTTTTTTCTTAAACATCTTTATTGGAGTATAGTTGCTTTACAATGTTGTGTTAGTTTGGTCTGTATAACAAAGTGAATCAGCTATATGTATGCATATATCCCCATATCCCCTCCCTCTTGCGTCTCTCTCCCACCCTCCCTACCCCACCCCTCTAGGTGGTCACAAAGCACCGAGCTGATGTCCCTGTGCTCTGCAGCTGCTTCCCACTAGCTATCTATTTTACATTTGATAGTGTATATATGTCCATGCCACTCTTTCACTTCGTCCCAGCTTACCCTTCCCCCTCCCTGTGTCCTCAAGTCCATTCTCTATGTCTGAGTCTCTATTCCTGTCCAGCCCCTAGGTTCATCAGAACCATTTTTTTTTAATTCCATATATATGAGTTAGCATGTGGTATTTGTTTTTCTCTTTCTGACTTATTTCACTCTGTATAGCAGACTCTAGGTCCATCCAGCTCACTACAAATAACTCAATTTCGTTTCATTTTATGGCTGAGTAATATTCCATTCTGTATATGTACCACATCTTCTTTACCCATTCATCTGTCGATGGACATTTAGGTTGCTTCCCTCTCCTGGCTATTTAAGTTTTTCTTCATTTGTGAATGTCTCTATTTCACCTTTTTATTTATAGGATACTTTTGCTGACTATAGATGTCTCGACTGCAATTTTTTTTTTCTTTCAGTAATTAAATGTCATTCCACTTCCTTCTGGCTTTCATGTTTCTGATGAGAAATCCTCGACTTTCTCAAATCATTTTTCTGTTAGAAGTAATGTAACATTTTCCTGTGGCTGTGTTTTATCTTTGGTTTTCAACAGTTTGATTATGATATGTCTCGATCACGGATTTCTTTGGGTTAATACTGTTTTATTTTTTTTAGCTTCTTGAATTTGTATGTTTAAATTTTACTAAATTTGAGATGTTTTCATCTATTATTTCTTTAAACATATTTTCTGCACCAACTTTTCTCCCCCGTTTCTGAGACTTTTATGACAAAAACGTTAGACCTTTTGGTGTTTCCCCACAGGGTCATGAGTCTCTGGTCAAGTTTTTAAAAAATGTTTTCTCTCTGTTAAGGAAAATGCATAATTTCTGTTGATCACTTTTAAAGTTTATTTACTCTTTCCTCTATCAGCTCTGTCTTATTACTGGGCCCATCAAATGATATTTTAAAATTTTGATTATTGTTTCAGTTAGAAAATTTCAGTTTGATTTTTCTATGTAACTTCTGTTTCTTTGTAGTGTCTTTCTAGCTTTCCATTCATTTCAAGAGTTTTTGTCTTTATTTTTTTGCAAGTTTTAAAACAATATCTTCATTAAAATCTTTGTCAAGCAAGTCCTGTCAATTTGGTGTTGGCATATGTTGATTGTCTTTTTCCATGCAAATTGAGATTTTCCTGGTTCTTCATATCCAAGTAATTTTGGATTGTATCATGGACATTTTGCTTTTTGTATTATGAGACATCAAGTCTCTTAAAATTAATTGGGAATGTTTACATTTTTGTTTTAGCAGGAAAGACACATGATGCCACTCAGATCACAAGTTCCAATTTGGCCTCCTTTTGATTGTGGTTACAATATCAGTTCTGTTTTTAAAGCCTTTTCAGTGCTATTTGTATCTGCCCCGTGTGTATGCTACCCAGTGGCCAGTCTGAGATCTAGACAGTGTTCTATATCTTACTTCTTTTCAAAGTCTATGGTATACTGTTTAGGGTTAAAATCATATATGCACAGCTCAGTGGTGAGTTCAGTAGATCATAAGCTCATTTATAAGGATTATTTCCCAATATTCTCCCTCTTTGTAATTGTACTGGTACTTTCTGATTCCCTGGGAATCTTCTGGCTTGAAGTATGGGATTTTATTTACCCTGTTCTTCCATTCATTTCCCTACCTGAATGTAATCATGTCTGGAGCCAAACAGTGGAATAATAAAGAGACATAAAAGCAGTCGGTATACTCCCCACATTTTGGGTCCATGGTTCCATTTATCAGAGGGAATATTTCCCCTCCCCCATAGTTTTAAGCCCTCATGAGTCATCATGGGCTGGGGCAAGAGACAATGAGAAGAAAAGAGAGAGCTATCTACTTCTCTCTCTGAACATTAGGCCCCTTCCCTAATCCTCCCACCAGGCTTGAAGGCTTCTCCTCAGCTTCTTGTTTGTGCTGATGCCCACTTGCCGATTTGGGACTTAATTGAAACCAGATAAGAGAATACTGATAGAAGATAGCTGCTTCATCCATTATGTCTAGGATTTATAGATGTATTCAGTAAGAGAGGCAAGATGAAGGGTGCTTGCAGCATCTTACCTGAAACTAGAAAATAATCTCTTTATATTTTATTATATTTATTTTATTTCTAAAAAACCTGTTGTTCTGTGGTTAATACTTTTTCTGAGTCCAGTCATTCAAAACTAACAGTTAAACTTGCATTCCAATAGGCAGTCACCCTGCAGATGCATATCACATCAGGCCAACCAGGAATCATAAATTCATATTCAGAGGGAAGGCAAGGTTGGTGGTAAGTCTGATTTACAGAAATTAATCATTATA